>NC_091067.1:30576034-31776034 GCF_000393655.2 Nicotiana sylvestris
GTTCTGCAGGCGGGCTCCTGACTCCAACTTGACTTTTGAAATATGACACAACCTACATTCTCCAGGCGGGCTCCTGACTTCAATCGTAATTCAATAATATAACAACCTCCATTCTACAGGCGGGCTCCTGACTCCTTCAACTTTTTACAATAAACAACCTTTGTTCTACAGGCGGGCTCCTGACCTCAACAGCTTCTTGAAAATAATTCAGCCTCCATTCTCCAGGCGGGCTCCTAACTTCTTTAAATATAACAACCTCATTTCTACAGGTGGGCTCCTGACTTCTCCAATCTTGGAATATAACAACCTCCGTTCTACAGGCGGGCTCCTGACTCCAAATTAAAATTTAACAACCTCTATTCTACAGGCGGGCTCCTGACTTCAACAACTTTCTCAAAATAATTCAGCCTCCATTCTCCAGGCGGGCTCCTGAATTCAACAACTTTGAAATTTATTCGGCCTCCATTCTCCAGGCGGGCTCCTGACTTCTCCAACTTTTTAAATGTAACACCTCCAATCTCCAGGCGGGCTCCTGATTTCAACAACTTCTTAAAAATGTCAGCCTCCATTCTCCAGGTGGGCTCCTGACTTCAACAACTTTTTAAAAATAATTCATCCTCCATTCTCCAGGCGGGCTCCTGACTTCAACAACTTCTTAAAAATAATTCATCCTCCATTCTCCAGGCGGGCTCCTGACTTCTTCAACCTTTTTTTAAAATAATTCAGCCTCCATTCTCTAGGCGGGCTCCTGACTTCAACAACTTCTTAAAAATAATTTAGCCTCCATTCTCCAGGCGGGCTCCTGACTTCTTCAACCTTTTTTTAAAATAATTCAGCCTCCATTCTCCAAGCGGGCTCATGACTTCTTCAACCTTTTTTTAAAATAATTCAGCCTCTATTCTCCAGGAGGGCTCCTGACTTCTCCAACTTTTTAAATGTAACACCTCCATTCTCCAGGCGGGCTCCTGATTTCAACATCTTCTTAAATGTAACACCTCCGTTCTCCCGGCGGGCTCCTGACTTCAACAATTTCTTAAAAATTTCAGCCTCCGTTCTCTAGGCGGGCTCCTGACTCCTTTAACTTGAATCATCTTCTTTCAACTACTTCCCTCAAAACTGGTGTTTTATTCCTCTGAAAACTGCTGGGGATAACACCGATATTTTATTTCACCAATATGTCATTTGCCTTCTTCAAAGACTATTTCCTTTAAAGCTGGTGCTTTCACTTCCCTGAAACTTGCTGGGAATAACATTGCTGGGGAATTATCTTCCTCCTTTTAACAATGGTGGGGATGATATTGATTCAAAGGTCATTGCTTTTACAACTTTGGGTTATCTTGCTTCTTCCAAGATTGCTTTTCTTTTAAAACTTGTATCTCCCTTCTCGTATACTGCTAGGGATTTTACTTCCTTCAAAAACTTGTGTTATCTTCTCTCTTTCCCAAATGGCTATCTGATTTCAAGAAAATTTTCGTAATGATAGAAAATTTTCTACCCCAGCTTGATAATCTTCTTAGTGACCCTGTCTTTCTGTTGTCAATAATATTTCCTTTCCATACTTTAAATCAAAGAAAAATTTGTTAGTTTAAAACGGGGCGAGTAGTCGTGCCACTTCTATTGGGGATAGTTTTTTTTCCTTTTATTTTCCCTGCTTTGTTATAAAACTTGCTGGGGGTGATATTATTTGTTGGGGCTGATATTCCTGCTGGGGATGGTTTTTATTTTCTCTTCCTTCCCCGCTCTGTGTTTTCCGACCCTTGTGGAGATTGGTCGAGAATCTGTCGGAGTTGTTCATGTATCTCGCAAATCTGCTGGGGATCCTCTTGGAATTTGATCCATAACTTTTTAACTGTTGTTTTTTCTGTTTTTCTCCGACTTCCCCTGGAAATTTGGTCCTCTTGGGATCTAGACTCATTCGTCATTTGGTCTTGCGACAATTTCTTTTCGCTTTGTCGCCTTATCTTTGGCCTGTCTTATTCGCATTTTGCTTTGCACCATTTTGGCAACTGGTAGTAAGCTCTGAAAATCCTTTTCAAAAACAAACTGCTGGGGAGATAAAGTCTTTAAACCAAGAAATGAAAAAGTGATGATTTCAAAAAATAGAAAAAGAAGAAGTCTTTCTGAATAAATGCTGGGGAAAAGGAAAGAAAAAAACTTATCTGAATGATATAACCGATCCCAACGATCATTGTCGCGCATTCTGGATTAATCAACCCAGTCTATTCATATCAATCAATCTTTCGGATGGCCTCATCTTGCTAGGGATAAACATGCACTCAACTCTTTGCCAAATGCGGATCCTTTCCGCCAATCTTGTCTTGTCGCCTCATAGTGCCCTTCGAGGGGTTTTCACTAATAAGACTCTCTCATTTCTCTCAACTCCCGTCGCCTCATGGTGCCTGTAAAGGTTTTCACCGATAAGACTCTCTCATTTTTTTTTATTTTTCAGCTGGGGATTGGAGTGTTGTCGATATGACTCTCTTTGTTGGGGATTCTTTCGGCTATTAATTCATTTCCAGTTTATGATCTTCTTCTTTGTTGGGGATTAGAGTGTTATTCCCGACTTCCATTTGCATTAACTTGGCACTTCTCAGATACTGATCGGGAGGTCTTTTTTGGACATCAATATGGGTTTTTGTGTATGGTTAAAAAGGAAAAGGGGTATCAAAAGTTGAAAATAATTTTGATGGGTAAAACAATACAACTCTTGGAATCAAACTTTCTTACCAAAATTACAAACGCAAACTTCTGCCCCAGTTTTTCTTGCTTGGGGATTTTTATTTTGTTACACTATGTTACATTATGCACACTATGTTACACTATGACCGAGCCGTGAGGCGACTACGTATCCTTCTTTGAGGAATCAGGTCAAACGTAGTTCCCATTCCTTTATTTTTCATGTGACGTTTCTTTATCATCATTATTTTTCTCTTTTTTTTCTTTCATTTTAATTACTGATTCCAAAAGAGGGATATGAAAGAATAAATAAGGCTTAAAAGGGGAAGGAAAGGTTAAAGTGTTTGGATAGAAGAAAGAATTGCCTCCATCATTTCATTCTCTGATAAATGCCAACCACAAACAAACAACAATTACAATCAAAAGAAATCATACATAATATCTCTTTACTGCGTCAGAATTGATAGCCATGTCGATGCATTTCCCATCGATATCTGTTAAACATAAAGCGTCATTGGACAACACTCTGGTTATAATGAATGGTCCTTGCCAATTCGGGCGAACTTGCCCTTGGCTTCTGCCTGATGTGGCAGGATTCGTTTCAACACCTGCTGCCCCACTTCAAATTTTCTAGGGCGCACCTTCTTGTTGTAGGCTCTCGTCATTCTCTTTTGATATAACTGGTCATGACACACAGCTGCCAACCTTTTTTCATCAATCAGGTTCAACTACTCTAACTGCCAACTACTCTAATGTTATGCCATATCTAGCTGCTAATCAGTTATAAGCAAATCCAACAGTCAAATTACCCGTCTAGCTCTAAGCTAACTCACGATTACCATTAAATACAAAACAATGTGACTCCGGGATTACACTGTCATTTATCAAGACGAATGAGGATTGTGAATAACAAGATCGCTTCATGCTTTGAATAACTTCTTATTTTCAAAACTTAACTACAACTAAATGAAGTTAAACTACCACATGTCTAACAAATGACCAAATGTCCCGAACAGTCCATGAATTTAACAGTCCAAACCCATCTAAATTATTGTAGAAAATTTTAATTACAGTCCAAACTACTACAATCAACTATGATAAAATACGGCAGGAACTAAAGCTTCCAATGAAGTTATACTTCCATTTTTCATTTTTATTCCGACTGGACGACTACATGATTTGAGATTCAGGACATATACCTGGTTTAGGCAATACAAGAAGAGGAAGAAAAAGGTCTGCAGCAGTAGTAACCAACAGAAGTTGCAACAGCAGTGTAACAACAAAATAACCAGCAGCTACAAACTGTCCCAAGCATAGAGCAGAAGTAAAAAGAAGAAGTGTTCAAGTTATTTCAAGTTCTCAAGCCAAGCAAATAAAAATAGCTACTCTTTTTCAAGTTTTCAGCTTTCAAAATTCAATCCAGTTTTTTCAATTGATTACCCAAGTTTTCAGTCCCCTCTCCCTCTTATACAAGTCTGCCTTACCCCTTTTTTTCCACTAAAATCTGAAAAATCCCACTAAGGAAATCTTTTCCTTAATTTCCTTAATTTCAGCTCCCCCCATTCTCTTTTGTTCCCCATTACCAAATTAATTAATATCCCACTAACAAAGCACTAACACTAAAATATAATCCTAACTGTTTCATTCCTAAATCAACCCTGAAAACCCCTTAATATTACTGACTTCCTAAATGCAACTATTCAAATATATAAAAACTTTTGATTCTAAAATCTGCTTAACTATCAATTAACTAAACTAATTTGATTAACAGCTATAACCAATTCAGCTAGTACTTTAAGGCAGAAAATACATCAAATATAAGGGTTTCAGTGATTCAGAACAATGCTTATAATCAAACAGATTCTTAATTAATCAGACAACCAATCAATTGAAAAAACTATAAACAACAGAACGCCAAATGATTCAAACTATACGAACGACCTAATCAACGAAGCTTAATTAATCGACTACATATTACAATTGACACTGAACAATCAGAAACAGAGAAACATGCAATTTGGGTAATTGCAGTGGTATCGACAGAAACAGGGATTAACAGGAAACTAATTAATCGACGCAACTTATTAATCGATTACGCAAATTATAACACATAACAATTATAGCAAACAGAAGTAAATGATAGAATTGGACCAAATAAAAGGTCTGATGAAGAAAGATAGAATCAATCGACAACAATTGAAAAGTCCATAAAGCTATACTTAAACAAAGTAATCAGGATAAACAAACACGAAAATGGAACAAACAGAAAAAGGAAAATACCTCAGAATATCAGAACTACACGGACCCAGGCTCGATCTTCGGACTCGGACACTTTGAGGTCTAAAAGACCTTAGTCGAAGTGTTCTCAACTGAGAACACTTCGATTAAGGTCGATTAGACCCCAAATCCTCACTTAATTTGGACGGGTTTCATGATTTGAATTTCTAGGGTTCCTGGTTTTGGATTTAGAGTTCGAACGTTTCTAGACAGATTTTAATGGAACCAAAGTCATTTAGGGTATGAGGGAGGTCTGGGGGTTGCCTGGTATGAATTTGGAGTGGATGGGGGTAGATCTAAGTCCTGCTCGAATCTTCGATTGAAGATTCGAGAAGTTGGAAGTTGATTCGAGGTGAGCGACCAACAGATCCGTAACGAGGATGATTAGGGGGTGCCTTGGGGTGAGTTTGGGGTTGGTTGGTGTAGTTTTTCATTTGGCTCGAATCTTCAAATGAAGATTTGAGAAGATGGGGGAAGATCGAACCACGCGAGTAACATATTTGGAACGGGGGTGGTCAGATGGTTTTAGGGTGTTAAGGTGGTGATCACCAGCGTTGTTGCCGCCGGCTTTCAAACGGAGGTGTCAGGGCGGCTAGGGTTTGGGGTTCGTCTCTAAAAGAGACGATGAACAGGGATGAGGGAGGGTGTTTGGTTATGGGGGCGTGGGGTGAGAATTGACCTTATATACGGAAGGGAGGGATGGATCCTGGCCGTTGGATCAAGTGAGATTGATGGCCAGGATTTCTTCACTTAAGGGAACGGTGCCGTTTTGATTGAGTGGGGATTGGGTCGGTCTCAAATGGGAGTGGGTCGGGTCATGAGGGAAAGCCTAGGATCCATTAGATCAAAAGCAATGAACGGTCCCGATCAAATACAACCATACGGCGTCGTTTGGTTTAATGAAAGAACTGAACTGGACCGTTAGATCTGTTTGATCAACGGTCCAGATGGAAAGTGCCAATACGGCATCGTTTCCTTCGTGTGAGAGACCAGCTAACCGGACTGGTTCAAAATTGGTATTGATTTGGTCCCAATCTCATTTTAAACTTTTGGCCCAATCCGAGTTTTCTTCATTTTTTTTGAACTCTTTTCCTTTTCCTTCTTTAATTTCTAATTTAAACACAATTCCTAATTAAATTGTAAAATCAAAAATAAAACTACACAAATATTAATTAATGCTTACAACAATTAACGCACAAATTAAAACCTTAAAATAAAATCACACAATGACAACAAATAGAATAAAACGCATATTTTTGTGATTTTCTTTTTAGAGCCAAATGATGGTTTAATTAATTCCTAAATGCATAATTAAATCCTAAATATGCATGCAACATGTATTTTTGTATTTTTCAATTAACTACAACAAGGTAAATATTTACGGACAAAAACACAAATAATTATCCAAAAAATGCCACGCAAATCCTAAAAATTGTACACCAAGAGAATTTTGTTTTATTTTTTATTTCTTTTGGAGTAGTTTTCGTGAAGCAAAAATTACGTGCTCACATACACAAATACAAAATATAAAGCACGGGAATAGAGGAAGATGCAAAGAACAACTTTGATATTTCATATACTTAAATCGTTTACAAAATGCTCCTGAAGAAGCTGGCAAAAAATACATGAAAAGTAAAAATGAAAACTACTGGTCACCTCTAATACGGCCTTCAATATCCTTGCCAGCTTCATCCTCAACATGATCGCCACCCTAATCGCAACCTCCCTCGCCATCTCGGTCCCCAGCGCCTTCGCCATCCTCACTCGGAGGGTATATAGAATCATACTAAGCCTCATCCTCAAGGCGAGCCATACCATCCTCACCGCCCTCATCTTCCTCACCAGGACGAGGATTAATCAAATCATAACCACATGTAATATGAGCCTCACGAGCTTTGATATGAGCACCCTCAAAATCTGCAGCAGAAACGGAGCCTACTACATGCAACTCGCGAAGTCACAAGGAATGAATCCAACCGGGCTTCGGCATGAATCCACTCTTCGTATAAGTCACAAGGAATGTTGGGCAAGCATGAAGCTACAGATGAAAATGGCCATTCAATTAATTTACCCCTCCAGATTTAGGAGTACAAACCAGATCAAAAGCCAAAAATTTGCTTGCCTTCTCAACCTTTGTTTCCCAAATAGAACCCAAACTATCAAGGAAGTCTTAAAGGATGCAAACTGGATTACAGCTATGCAAGATGAGATGCATCAGTTCGAAAGGAACAATGTATGGCACCTGGTACATAGACCCTCAAATAGAACCATCATAGGAACTAGGTGGGTATTCAGGAATAAGCTTGATGAACATGGAAACACTATAAGGAACAAGGCTAGGCTAGTGGTTCAAGGTTACAATCAGGAGGAAGGAATTGATTATGCTAATACTTTTGCTCCGATTGCTCGCATGGAAGCTATCAGAATCCCCATTGCCTTTGCATCACATATGGAATTCATTCTGTTCCAAATGGATGTCAAAAGTTCATTTCTGAATGGATTCCTTAAGGAAGAAGTCTATGTAAAGCAACCTCTAGGCTTTGAATGTCATGAACACTCTTAATATGTATTCAAATTGGACAAGGCACTGTATGGATTGAAGCAGTCTCCTCGAGCTTGGTATGAAAGACTGTCAAAGTTTCTCCTTGAAAATGGTTTTACAAGAGGAAAAATTGACAACACCTTATTCCTGAAGAAATGAGGGAGGAACCTGCTCATTGTTCAGGTATATGTTGATGATATCATTTTTGGAGCAATAACTGATTCACTGTGTGAAGAATTTACAAAACTCATGGGAAGTGATTTTGAAATGAGCATGATGGGTGAGTTGAATTTCTTCTTGGGTCTTCAAGTGAATCAGTCCACAAAGAGTACATTCATCAACCAGCAGAAATACAACAAGGAGCTCCTAAAGAGGTTTGATATGGAAGCGTCAAAAGTGATCGACACTCCCATTGCCACTGCTACTCGACTGGACATGGATGAACCTAGCTCTCTTGTAAATCAAACCATGTATAGAGGAATTTATTGGGTCCCTTATTTATCTTACTACCAGCAGACCTGATATTGTCTTTAGTATGGGGCTATGTGCAAGGTTTCAGTCAAATCCCAAGGAATCTCATCTGAAGGCTGCCAAGAGAATTTCGAGATATCTTGAAGGGAAATAGGACCTGGTTCTGTACAACTCTTCAGGTGATAATTTTAATCTTATTGGGTATGCTGATGTTGACTATGCAGGTTATCTTGTGGAAAGGAAAAGTACTTCTGGAATGGCTCACTTTCTAGGATCATGTATCATCTCATGGAGCACAAGGAAACAAAACTCAGTGGCTCTTTCAACAGTTGAAGCAGAATATCTTGCTGCAGCTTCCTACTGTGCTCAACTGCTATGGATCAAATAGCAACTAGAAGATTTTGGTGTGTACACTGACTGTGTGCCTCTTCTATGTGACAACACCAGTGCACTCAACATGGCCAAGAACCCGGTTCAACATAAAAGAACCAAGCACATTGATGTGAGACATCATTTTCTCAAAGACAACATGGAGAAAGGGCTTATATGTAGGAAGTTCTATAGTACAGAAGACCAAATTGCAGACATCTTCACCAAAACATTGAGCAAAAAACATTTTGAGCGAAATAGGATGGAGTTGGGGCCAATAAAGCCTCATTGAGAACCTAATTCCCATCAGTTGGCTATGAAAGTCACATTTATGTAACATTAGCTAAAGTGTTTTCTGGCCAAGTCTAACTCACTTCAATACCATTGCAGGTAGACACGCATGATGATTATAGAAGCTGTAGATGCACTGCATGAGTGGTAAAAGAGGATGGAAATTTTTGAAGGACATGTCAAGAACCTGGTTCTTGTACCACAGGTTAGTAATCTTGTGCTTTTTCATACATATCTTAAAAGGATGCAAAAAACAATCGAGTGCCATGTCATCACCTTTTTAGACCCTATATGTTCACGTCTTTTCATTTCAAATCCCGTCATCTCCCTCTGAAACGTTGCAACTCCCCACAAAACTACTGCCATTTCAGAACTGGTTTCTCTCTCTCCCTCATAATTATCTCTTCTCTCATTAAAACCCTCTCCTCACTTTGAACGATTATCTCTTCTCTTCAGCCCTTCTCCAGACCTTCAAACTTCTCATCTACCATGACTGAAGATCAAACAATGATCTCCTTCTCAGTTGAGAAACCCTACAGAAAACCCTTGATACTTGTGTCTCTAGTGAAAAACCTCTCACCGCTACCTTTTCAACCACCTCTGCAGATGACACTCCTTAACCTGACTTCGCTTTACCCTCTATTTCTTCTGTCACTCCCTCAGACATTTCTCTCCCTCTAAGTGTTGAGAACTCAGAAACCCCCAAACTCGATAGCTCTTCGTCTCTATCGCCTGAGGTTCTCACAACCCAAAACAAATATGGTGAACAGAGTGTAATTATGCAAGTTGAAAAGGTCTTAGAGGTTAGTATTGATCAGCCTGCAGTTGTTCCTGTCTCAAAGGTTGTTGTACCCATGGAGTCTCAAGAAAAAGAGGTCGTAGAAAACATATTAGCCATATCTGCTGATGGAATAATGTATGGGGTGATTTCATCTGTGCCTGAGTCTCAGGGAAAAGAGACACAGTTGCCAGAAGAAGAAGGAGTTGTGGTGCTCTTTGGAAATTCTACACCAGCAGAAACTACTAGTACCCCTCTTAAAGGACCTGACCCCTCTGTTGAGGAAATAGGTCAAGGATCCTCTTCCCAGGTCAGTTTTGACCCTGCTCCTTCTCCTTACTTTGATGTTGAGCCCTTGGAAATTTTATTTCCTGCTATGAGGTCCAGTGATGAAGAAGATCAATATGATGTTGCTCTAGAGGTGCTCATTGCCAAGAGGAGGACAGTACTCACTCCTAAGCTTTCTCCTAAACGACCTACTACTAGGTTGCAAGCAAAAGAGGCTTATGAGTCTGCCTTACAGAAGAGCAAAAGACGCAACAAGAAGAAGAAAAAGAGGCTGGTAAAAAATGGAGAGGTTGTGTGTTACAAAAACATTCATGTAGTGGAAGTAGATGAGGAAGCAGCAGAGGAACCAAGTTCCTTGGTGAAAAGGTATCAGAAAAAGAAACGAGAGGAAAGTGTTACTAAGCCAAGTTCTAAATCAGTGAAAGGTGGTGGGAAGTTGAAACAAGTTGTGAGTGAAAAGTCACTGTCTGATGAGGATATGTTAGTAAAGTCAAGTGGAAACGGAAAATCGAGTGTGAAGTCTGGAAAAGGAAGGGGAAACTGTGAGGGAACCTGATTCTGCAAAGAGAGTGAAGCGTGAGAGTATGTCTGCTAAGGAAAGGCTAAGGTACCAAAAGGTTATGTGGGGTCGCACTTTTGACCTAGAGATCTATGAAATGGCCGAAATGAGACAGATAATAGACATGATCGAGTTTCAACAGTGGGGACATCTGTTCAAGGTAGATGTGCCCAAAGTCTATGAGGATGAGGTCCAAAGTTTCTATGTTGACCTCTTTCCTGTTGAAACTTATCGTATCTGTGCTTTGGTCAATGGAGTTGATACTGTGTTGGACGCTGCTTTGCTTAGGGACATACTTAAGGTCCCTGCCGATGGTATGTCCTCTATCAAAAATGTGTGTGGGTCAAATTTTAGGAATGATATTGTGAATGAAGGTGCAGTCCAGCGGGGGGAACTGGTTCACAAGAAAGCTCTACTTCCCGTTTACCAGTTGCTACTTGAGTTGGTAAACAAGGTTTTTCTACCCCGTACTGAGAGAAGGTCCATTACTTCCAAGTCTGACTTGTATTTGATGGAAGCACTGGATGGGTTTAGGGCTGTAAACATGCTAGCCATCATAATTGAGCACATGCAAAAGGTGGCAACTTTTAAAGATGAAAACCATGGTCTTCCATATGGATTTCTTCTCACGCATGTTTTCAAGTTCTTCGAAGTGCCTTTGGGACAACCTAAGATGGGGACCAAGAAGCAGACCTTCTCCCAAACTACTTTGGAAGAATGTGAATGTAGTGAAAGAGGTGGAGGAGTAGGAAGCACTTCAACGATCTCTCAGCTCATCAATGCCCAGAATAGTGCTACTGAGGATATTAGGAAGTTGAGGGCAAGGAATGTCATTCTGGAGAGTCAGCAGGACCAAG
Source organism: Nicotiana sylvestris (assembly GCF_000393655.2). NCBI lineage: Eukaryota > Viridiplantae > Streptophyta > Magnoliopsida > Solanales > Solanaceae > Nicotiana > Nicotiana sylvestris. The sequence continues at coordinate 30,587,143 of NC_091067.1, forward strand.
GGGCACCAGGGTCAAATGAGGAGATCGCTCGTCTGAGCAAAGAAAATGTTGATCTCAGGAAACTGGTGGAGAACCTGAAGGAGAAACTGCTCGCAGAGAAAATGTCGGCCAATGCCCAAATTGATCTCGTTCTCAACACTCTTGCAGCAGCTTCTAAGCCCTCTACCTCTAGTTTCCCCTAGGCTAACCCTTTCAGTGACTAGTTTCTGGATTATCTCTTTTTGTTTTGATGACTATGGCGGTTGTTTCTTTTTGTTTTTCTTTTGTTATGTGGATGGAATGTATTTGTACTGCTCTCGCTGATAACAATCCAATTTCTGTCTTGTTGTAATGGCAAAGGCTTATGTTTTACAAAACTATCCTCTTTTGTTGTTTATTGCATATGTTTCTCTTCTTCTCTTTTCTATCATGTTGTGTGCACATATGTGGCATGAGTTAGCTCGGCTAGACTTCTTTATGCTGATTACTTGCTTGTGTATTTTTAATGATGCCAAAAGGGGGAATCATAATTGAAACAGGAATCTGATTAAGGGGGAAGCATAAAGTCAGGGGGAACTTGTGAAGTTCATGTTACTTCATCTGGTTAATTTTGATCTAAACATGTGTTATCAATTTCTAAGTTTGTCATCATCAAAAAGGGGGAAATTGATGGGTTTACAATACCTTAGCTTTATATTTTGATGATTTAACAAACTTACTGTCAAAGAACTCAATAAGGAACCTGACACACTTGGTACACAACTCAAATCAACAGACTTCAGCCAATGTGAGTTGCTATGACTTCAGAAGATAGAGAACCAACACAGGGACCTGAAACCCTTGTGTTTCCCTGATAACAGTACGAAGTCAACTGTTGTGAATGAGAATAGAGATGACTGGGTTGCCACGCAAGACGAGCACATGGGACTGTCACGGAGGACTTCTAGAAAGGTCATTCCTCCTAAAAGACTTGCTGATTACGTTTGGAAAGAAGGAAGTTCACGTGAAGAAGGGTAAAATAGGTTAAGCAGTAGTATAAAGCATCATGAGTGGGGTTGGTGCAAGCAGGCAATTTGTTATGAATGATTCTGTTCTCTTCTCTTCCTTCTGAGTTCCTCCTCTCCCTCTAATTCTCTTATCTACTGTTACTTTTAGTATTCCTTTGTAAGTTGTTTGGAACTTTAACAGAGCAATTACTTGTAATTCTTGTTACAGCTTATCAATACAAGTTTGGGTGGAATTGATTACTGTTTCATTGAATTAAGTTTGTTACACGGGCTCCATTTCCCGTTATACTCTCTAGCTCACCACCATGATGGCAATAGTTCTAAAATGGTCGCGGAAATGATACCAGGTAGCCACTTTTACATGTGCTTTTTAAAATTTATTACCAGTTTATAATGTATTTAAATATTAGCCAATTCGTTCAAATTTCAGGACATGGAGTCTTGAAGTTTAAATTTGAAAGTTCAAACTTAGGACATCGTGTCCTAAAGTTAGAAAATTATGTGCAGAAATTCGAATCTTATGTCCTGAATTCTAAATTAGTAGTTTAGAAATTCAGGACACTTAGTCCTGAACTTTAATTTACCAACTCAAAAACTTAGGACACTAAGTCTGTAATTTCAAATTAACAATTCAAAAATTCAGGATACGAAAATTTTGGATACTTATAGTATGTTTGGCCAAGCTTTTTTGGGGCCAAAAGTGCTTTGTTTTTTAGCCAAAGATAGTTTTTTCCAAAAATTGAGGTGTTTGGCCAAGCTTTTGGAAGGAAAAAAGAGTTCTTTTGATAGAAGCAGAAGTAGTTTTGGAGAAGCAGAAAAAAGTAGCTTCTCTCCAAAAGCACTTTTTTGAAAACTACTTTTGAGAAAAATACACTTAGAAGCAGTTTTTAAAAACTTGGTCAAACACTAATTGTTGCTCAGAAGTCTTTTCAAATTGATTAGCCAAACACAAACTGCTTCTCACTGAAAGTATTTTTGAGAAAAAACACTTTTCAAAATAAGTTGATTTTTGCAGCTTGGCCAAACAGGCTATTAGTCGTAAAGTTTGGATGAATTGGCTAATCTTTAAATATATTGTAAATTATAAATATATTTTAAATAACATGCTTAAAAAGACTACTGGTGCACTTCGCCCAAAATGGTCAGTAGATAAGAAAATATCTATTGCAGAGGTTCAGGGATCTGTGTAGCTGCTTCTGTTGCAATGGTTGCTTGAGATGGGTAAATTGAAATTACGATTTTTGCATTTTTCATCCTTATTAGTTTGTGTGCAGTTAGATTTCCTTTCTCAAATTTGTGAAGTAAGAAGATATTAAAGCTCAGCCACTTGGAGATATTCAACAAGACATATTTTCCTGTTTTCTTGGTTTACTTTGCATTTTATTGTTCTTGATATTCACATTCTATCATTTAGCTGCGACAGTTGATTGTAGCATTAGAATTAATATATTTTTGTCATTGTCGTAAAAAAAAAATATTAACTCTTTAAAAATATCACATGGTCCATTACATACAGCTGAAGGTAATAGGCAAAAGAACGTGTCTTATTTAGGGTAACCAAGGAATAAAAAGAAATTTATTGGGAGTTTGGGACACAAAAAAAAAATATTCTCTACAAGGGGCCACAAAGAACACCTCAAAAAATCAATATTTTCTCCAAAAGGGGCCACAACTGTAACTTACATTGAACACCATCACAGATTCTGAAGTGAGAAATTATCATGACATTTACTGACCAAAATTACAACAAATTTCCAAACCAGTCATCTGAAACAACATTGACATACAATAAATTACGTATCTTAGACATAGATCAAAGTCTGCAGATGTCTCAACTATCATAGCTTGCATCTCTTCACTGCCTAGAAGTTGAGAGTGTTATAATTCACCACCATCTAATCCTGTATTTCCACCGACCAATTTTAAACATAAGATCAATTCTATGCCCTTTTAAGCAGACACCTTTTCCCCTGGAAAATGAACAGGTCCGTAATTTTGGAACAAATCCCTTAGGAAAATAAATTACTTCCAAGAACTGATTTATTTATCTTTGGACAGAATGTGTTGTACCAGCCGATATGTTTGTTAAGTAGATGTTGACTTCACCCCTTTGAAGAAATGACTCAGCAGAAAGCATATTGTGCCTTATGCCACAGCAATTGAGGAGGTTTGTGCTGCCTTCACCTCATCAAAGCATGCCAAGATATCTTGATACTCTTTGGTGTCAGAAAAAGCCTCAGCCTGAAATTCACAGAAAGAGAGTTGCCCTGCTTAGCACTGGTTAAGACAAGGTATACTGCACGAAGAAAGTATCTGTCATAAGAAGGCTTCAAGCACATTAGTTTTGGAGACTAAAAGAACTACCTGCTTGATTGTGCTTTTTAAGTGCATCTCCGCTGCAGATAACTCCCTACGGCTACCATTACGTCGAGCTATTTCCTGGTAAACCTTGCAGAGTTCTAACGAGGCACGTGCAAACTTTGCAAACCGGTCTTTATCCTTCCATAAGTCAGATCCCTGTCAAGTGATTGTTGGGAGATTGGAATGAGAAAGTAAAATGTCAAAGCTTGATAAATTATCTAAAGCCTGTACAAGGACTTCTATATTCTGGCAAATGCCATTAGCCCAAGAAATTTACACTGTTTTTTCACAACACAAAAGAGTCCAGGGAGTTGACATTATTGGATTAATCGGAAGACAAGCAATATGCTCTGCAATATGCAGGAAGTCCGCGATAACAGTGACAGGAAATTTAATTCTATGTTCCTTCAGAGCACACAAGTGTGCACCTCATAGCAGAGCATTATAAACCATATGTATGAATGTTCAAACTGCTGCAGAGATGCACCATTGGAGAACCATTAACCAAAAACTGATGAACATTTATATGTCGTGGATACCATTAAAGACTAAATCGTTAGTCATGGTTTTTGCTCCATTATGAACCATAAGCATTAACACTTGCCCTACCAGCATAAATGCACCATGAAGAACCTAATCTATCAATCATCTCCCTCTCCTCTCCTCTCTCCTCTCTCCTCTCTCCTCTCTCCTCTCTCCTCTCTCCTCTCTCCTCTCTCCTCTCTCCTCTCCTCTCCTTATCTTATTCAGCATTACTTTATCATCTTAACCTACCAAATATCTATCTTTCTGGGGCCCTGCTGTTCTAGCTAATATCCACTAGGTATATCAACATGGCAAACCTAAACTATCATTATTCTGCAAATGTGCAAAGCAGAACTCGCGGAAGATCTAATCGGATCCTCAGTGATGGTGTCCAGCCTGTATAGCTATTTCTTACTGCTTACTGAAAAATAGCACGGTAATTTCTTATTTCTTTAGTGCTTACAGAAAAATAGCTTAACTTTCCTTTATAAAGCACTTTTTGAGGTGGTCTTTTTTTGTTTTTGTTTGAGAAGGTTCCTTTATAAAGCATTTGACCACACCAAACTACAGTCCCTCTGTTCCTTACAAGATTTCTGAGAACATAGATTAGAGAATAAGCTGCCAAGGGTTTGTAAACAGTCCTTGACACTGGGAATGCTATCCAAAGTCCAAACGACAAAAAGAGTCTCTATTGAGCAGTAACGCCATCACATCATCAATGATGAAGGATTCAAGCTCTAAATTTTCCGAGGAAAAAAAAAGACAAACATGTGAACCAACAGTACAGCATTTTTATGAATACTAACAGAAATGGAGAAACAGATCAAAAGATTAATTGGGCGATGACAGACATTTGAGAAGCAGCTTCACCAAGTCAATGATATCAAAATGTCGGCACAAGCACAGAAACATCAAAACAATGAATTTGCAGTCATACCTGGTATGATCTGACTTGCTTAAGAAGGGCCTCTGAACACATTGCAAGATCTCCTTTGAGTTTATGCCACCTGGCATAGAGGCCCCAAATCTCAGCATTCCCACCAGTTTGAACAATCTGCAACAGAGGAAAAGGTTCTTAAATGGGATGCTACATAATACACTTGTGCCATTTTTGCAGTGGTTTCTCAAGTAGATGATTCCCCTATCAACCAGATAAATTTATATAAGCCCAAGAAATACTTATACCCAAAGGTCATTTTTAGTGACACTACTCATCCCCTGCAGGTTGCACAATAAAAGACCTCCCCAAGACGGACAAATCGTCAACAGAAGTAAAACATTTTAGGGAGTGAGTTAATCAAAGCAGCGCACAAGAAGCAAAGACATCATACATGCTATGAGAATTTTGCTTCTAATCTAAAGGTTGATTGACAAGCATGAAAGACATACAAAAAACACATAAACCTGTCTGCTTTTCCTAAGTTCTCCGTATTGCTAATAGACAATGCTCATGACATGAAATCAAGTTCTCTACTTTATGCTTACCAGTTTCTTGTCCACATGTGGCCTTTAAGAGCCTTGTGACTGTTGTGCAAGTAATTGTTTTAAGGAATCAGGATTCAGGAGCAGAACAAATAAATGGCAGTTTGAACTTAGCAGCTGAAGATCCATTTTTATTCAGTGACAGAAAACCGCAGAAACAAAACAAAAGCCAAGGAAAGATGTCGAATTGATATTTACCTGCCGTAGGATTTTCCCCACTGACTGAATCAAGTACTCAGTTTCGCGTTCTCTTGCCAAATCTACGTCTGAGCTGGTCGATGTATCAGCATTAATCATATTCGAGCCAGCCTCAGCAGAACCGGTGCTATCCCTCAAAGCATGCAATTCAGAATCCCTAGTCGAAGTCCGTAATTCTAGCTCTTGCAACATCCTCTCAAGTAATTCGATATCAATTCTCTTCTTATTTGTCATATCCAGCACCTTTGTAACTGCTTCCAGTGCCTTCAAAGAAGCAACTAAACCAGCTTCAGCTTTTCATCAGTAAATTAAATTTCATTGGCAGCACTAACGTGGTGTTGAATATCTAATTTAAATACAAGAGGAGTCCCTTATTTGAGATATTAGGAATTTGTTTTAGCAATGCAGAAGTTGGAATAGCATAACTTACCGAGCAATTCAGTATTATGTTTAAATTGAGATACCAAGAGAATCGAGAAAGGAGAAAGAACAAATGTGATTTTAAAGTTGTGTGGGCTATCAAAGTATTGAACTTATGTGTCATACAACGACACTTCGGGGGAAAAAGTGATAAAGCATAGCATTTGAACATCACAAAGGTGACAGTGAATCAGTTTTGAGTTGATATTTGGTAAATCTCCCCCTTACTCTTTTCGAAGATCCGAATTCAAACTGACCAAAGAGATAGACAAACTTGGTCAAAATTATTCCTTCTCAGAAACATGGTCTGTTGTTCAGAGTATCATAGCTTCTGGACTAGCACTCACAATGTGGAGCTCATGCAAGTTAATATCAAGTGCACGGAGTGCTTCCAAAGGTCCAAAATCAAGCTTAGTAGCTTAGCTCAAGCTACAGTTTTTGGGCTGTTCAGGTGTCAACCACGTTTGCAAGCCTCCTGACCACTATCGCCAAACTTTGAAGATCCTCCGGAGTTGTGGCCACGAGGACCAGGTCCCAATCATGAGGACCAACTCGCGATCGTCAAGATGGAGTTACAGGACATTGGCCGCTATCCCGTTACACTGGCCGCTATCGCAGGAGGTTATTTGAAGCCAATGGTCCGCGTTCGCGAAAACAAAGAGGACAAGAATCACAGGCCATAAAGTGCAACCGCGTGGCCTTAGTTGCGTCCGCGTGCACTATGTCCAGGCCAGATCCGCAATTACAATCAATGCCCATTTTTGGCCATTTCTGTAATATGCTTAGTAGCTATAAATAACCTAGTTTAGAGTTATTCCCCTTTAGCTTGCACCTCTCAAGCACAAAGAAGAGAGAAAAACAAAAGCACCCGCTAAAGGTTTTCACAAAACTAGCGAAAGCGTTCTTCAAACCGACATTAGAAGAATGTAAGATGAAAAGAAACCTCACCTACACGTTCTTCAATCCCACAAGATTGCAAGAAGCGTTGAATAAAGGAAGAACAATGAAATAAAAAGTTAATCACGCTTTTGAAGCAAGAGCTTAGAAAAACTAATCATAAATGTTTATTTTCAGCATATTAAGCCCTTTAAATAGGCCTTACAATGAACAAAATCGATAAGGTCAAAGAAAACTAATCCTAATTAAACTAGAATAAGAATAAGGCTAAGAAAACCTATCGTAACTAAAATAGGAAAAAGAAATCTAGTAGGAATGGAATACCAACTAACAATCCTAGTTTAACTAGAACTATAAATATAACCCCACTAAAACAAGAATTAAGCATCTTTGAGGAAAAGAAATCCTAATCTTTGAGGAAAAGAAATCCTAATCGTGAATGGATTCTTGGAGTTATTCAATTTCTTGAAATTCTTGGGCCTTAATTGGACTAAGGCTAAATGGCTAATTAATGTAAGCATTTTAAATTTGTGGCCCAATTCTCCAAATTCATTGGCACCTTCATGAGCCCAATAAGCCTCCATTGTTGTAGAAAACATGGCCTCCATATGTTCATCATAAAAATTAACCTAGTTCAGAGTTATTCCCCTTTAGCTTGTTGTGATTTTCAGAACTCCTTTAATGAGTGTTGATATTATGTCCGTTCCTACAGTCGAACATTGCGTAGCTTGGAACAAATCCTATGTTACTTGAAAGGAGCTCCTTGATTTGGCATAGTGTATAGTGACCACGATCATGATAATATTGTGTGTTCTACAGATGCGAATTGGGCTGAATCGAAATTCACAGAAGATCTACTACATGCTATTGTGTCTTTGTTGGAGGGACCTTGTATCATGGAGGAGAAGGAAACAAAGTGTTGTATCTCAATCCAGTGGAAAATTCGAGTATAAGGCTATGGCTCAGTCCACCTCCGAAATATTGTAGATACATCACTTTTAACTTAAATTGGTTTGAAGCCTTTGTCACCGGCAAAAGTTTGGTATGATAGTCAGGTTGCTCTACACATTGCCTCAAATCCATTATACCATAAAACGACTGGCATATCAAGGTTAGTTGCCATTTCATCCGTGAGAAGATTCAAGAGAACCTAATCACCACTAACTATATAAAAACAGGAGAGCGAGGTGATATATTCAAAAGGGCTTTAGATAGCACTCAAGTGAAAAATGTTTGTAACAAGTTGGGCATGATTAACACCTACGCTTCAACTTGAGGGGAGTGTTACAGAATATACAGTTTCTATGTATTCCCTCTGTTTCAATTTGTTTGAACCTTTTCGGAGTACCGATGTCAAATCGACTAATTTTTTGTGTGAATTCGGACATAGATTCTTTAGGTTTTTTGAAATAAAATATACATATTTAGAAACCACATAGAAAGTACTATAAGTCACAATAGTTAATAATTTAAAATATTCAAAAACTATTCGAAAAAATATGATTAAAAAAATCTTGTTTGATTCCACAAATAGTAATATGTTCATTCTTTTTGAAACACATGGAATATATAATACTACATCAAATTTGTAAGAATTTTTAAGATTTTTATAATTTAATTTCCTTAGTTAGAGTCCTCTTCACATGTATTTTGACGGTTGATTCTTTGAGTAAGGATATAGAAATTCTTTGCCATCTCTTACAATTACATGTGTAGAAATGGACCTTGTACCTAACTCAACCACAACATTTAACTCGTGAGGTGAGAATTGCCAAAGACCATATAAGGAGACAACAAACCATCCCTCAGCCAATATAGGACACTTAACGCCCTCACCCCTCCTCCCCTCCAGCACACCCAGACTATAGCTTGGACAACATAACATGGGGCCACTAGGACACACAACACACAGATAGCCGGCTCTAATTCCATGTATTCGAAAGAGATGATAGAGGAACTTCTATATCATTACTCAGAGAATCAATTGTTTAAATACATGCGAAGAGGATTCTAATCCTGAAAATCCTAAAAATTCCTACAAATATGATGTAATATTATATACAAGGAAACTATATATTCTGTAACAGTGACTTTTCTTTCTGCAGCCATAGGTGCATTAAAACGTGCTCTCTAACTTTCAGTCAAGGGAATTGATGATAGGCTATAATTACGTATTTTAGTCGATTATTACACTTTAATTTACTGCACTTTAGTTGAGTTTGCGCTTTAATCGCTAGTGTTTTGCACTAATTGTGTGTTTTATGCCTTGTAGGTGTGATTCCGAGCTATATAGATGTTACGTAATGAATTTAAGTGGTTTGGAGCTTTGAAGTCTGAGTAATAGCTCAAGGAATTAAGCCGGGATCGCGTTCGGGGATCAACGGATGATAAAACAACAAAACGAAAACTCGAAGAGGCATATTGCGCACTGTCTAGTAAAATAGACATTAACTTTTTACTCAGAACTCCATTTGAGCTCCACAATATATGGTTGGAAAGCTAACTCAAAGGGCTACAACTTTCATGTTTTACGTTTTTCCAAATTCCAAACGGAACAGGGTCAAAAACCGCGGCAAAACCGCGGCAGAGGGCAGTCGCGGACAACTGAAGAATCTGAGAGGGTGTTTGGCCGCGGTTCCAGCGCGACCGCGGTGGAACCGCGGCAGGATGCGTAAATTTCAGGGACCAAAGTGCAAAACACGGGATTTTAAGCCCTAAACCCTATATTAAACCAAGGAAGCCGGCCAAGAATTGGAGAGGACATATTTTTGACATAGATTTGACCTAAGGAGGCAGAGACACAATAGGAGGAAGGCTTGGGAATTCTTCTACAAGTTTTTTCTTTCCTCTTCCTATTTTTCATTGTTGGTTATGACTTTTAGTATTGTAGTTTTACATACTATTATGAATAGCTAATTTGTTATCTAGAGTTTTGATAGAACCTTTTGTAGGATAAATTCTTGTTATGTTTTTATATAATTGAGCCGTAGTATAATCTCTATTTGTTCAACTACGTTCTTATTGTAGTTAATTGAAGAGCTCTCAATTAGCTGTGCCTATTTAGTATGCATAACTCGGGAGAGAGTGCATATTTAGGTAATTGTTGAACAACACCACTCCCAGAGTATATGAGGGATCAATAACCGAGGGTTTAAAGGCGGGATTAGGGATAACGAAGCCTTGGGTGCGATCTGAAGTGAGCTGTATCAAAAGCCAGCTAGCGTAGCTCGGGAGAGTGCGTCTAGTAAATTGTCGTGATTACTCGGGAGAGATTTACGGTAATAAGAGTGCTCATGATCGGTAGAGAATACTTAGGCGAAATTATAGAAGACATAGCGGGAAGGATTCCGACAATTGGGGAAATCATAACTCTAGACCTCCTTAATCTTGTCTCTAACTCTTAGTATCTTTAGTTGTTAATTTATTATTTTAATTTGTTAATCAATTAGTTAAACACAAGAATCTAAATATCTATAAGTTAGGAACTGTTCAAGCTTGTCTTCTTGGTGATAGTGAACAGCTGTAGCTAAGCCTTAGTTCTCTGTGGGATTCGACTCCGGACTTGTAAACCGAATTATATTTGCAACGACCGCATTGTCCTTTTTATAAGGCATAGTTGGGCGTGATCAGGAATATGCTCTAATTCTGTTTACATCGAGATAAAGTTACAGATTCAGATGAGATTAACCCTAGTCCAATGACGGAATTTAATGCATCTAGTGACCCAAGCTCTTTCTCAAAGATTTCCTTCTTGTTGCAAACGTATCTTGTTATCTGTTTATCTATCAGTAAGTTAAACCATGATCAGAAATGTCATCAGAATCTCCATAGTTTAGATTTTGCTATGGAATTCTTTTCAACCTGGTGATTCGAAGGACGTCTTAGAAGATTAAGAAGTTGAATTTTAACTCAGTTTTCAAATATCTTTCTTTACATTAATTGAAATGGAAAGAGCATCACATATAGAAAAGTCTGACCGGTCAAAGATCAACAGAAAACATGATGGGAGCAACCAATTTATAGTATTATCTAAGTGGGGAAAAAAAAGATTTTGCATAAAATGTTGACTATACCTGACTGAAATTTCCAATATTTGCAGCAACATGGCTAAAATTTTCCCACATCTGCCAGCTGTCTCGTCTGCAAAAGGTAAAAAAGGCTACATGAAATACTCCGAGATCAACAAGATGATAACACCAACCTTGGTCCAAAAGAGGAGAGAAGATGGCTTTGCAAAGTGGTACTACAAGATTTTACTAAGTGCATATTCTCCCATTCCTATGGTACAATGGGAAGGAAGTGAAGAAGGATATACCTACATGTTTATGTCCAATTCTGGATGGGTTTGAAACTGGGTTTTTGTGGTTGAAAATGTGATGTCCGTGTGTGTGTGTGTGTGTGGTGGTGGTGGTTGGGGGGGCGGGGGGTTGAAAAAGCTAGGCTAGATGAGAAAGTGTAAGATAAATACACATGCACACCAAAAGAAAAAATTAAAATATGAAATGTAGGGGGGAGATAGCAGGAAGTTAGTACTTCAGCTTCAAGGCTTCCTTAAATGCAATGAAAGCTTCCTTGTTTTTCTTCTTAACCATATGCCTGCATAGCAAAAAACCGAACACGTGAAAAAAATAAATAGGAATAGAAGTAAAAGATATTATGACGATTTCCAAGGACAAAGAAGTAAGGCAAGCAGAATCCACTTTAATCTGCAAAGAGGTATCAGTATACAGCATACCCCCTTGGCCCTGTAGTCCAACTCTATCAAGGTAAAGGTTTCTTTTTCTTCTCATAGCTTGTAGAATACCCTTTACACTGGATTTCTTCCTCCATTTAACATCCTTCAGTAGACTAGAATTAAAATAAACATCTTGCTTTCCTCCGCCCATTACGTATTTAACTAATATTATTGCTATTACAGTAGTTTAAAAGTTTATAAGTTAAAAAGGAAATCAAAAAAGGAGACAAGTTCTATCTCAAAAAGAAAATGTTTATAAACATTATGATCTTGCTCTTCAAGAGATACTTATATCAGATGACCTTCATAGATGAGTTGGTTTAATATTTTAGCCACGATTCCAGTTGCTTAATAGTTCACTCTTTCGGGTAGCAAATGATGAAGTTGCATAGCTAGCCCAAAAGTCAGAGCACGATAAAAAACACTCCAAAGGTTGGATGAAATTTGGTGAAGTTCTAGGCTAGCTGCAATATTCTTCAAGAATCTAATTCTTGGAAAAAGTAAAAAAGAAAGTTGAAGAAGAAAAAGAACCAGCTGATACTACTAATTTCTTGCCTGTACGTGGAGGAGGTTGCTGAAGAAGATGATTCAACTATGTTTTACTAAGACATCCTATACAAACAACTAGCTACTATACAGAGTGCCTTCCTTGCTTCTCTTTACAAGATTTGTTTAACTTATTTTTTAACTTATTTGCTGAACTGGAAAACTGACCAATCTATAAATGATTTTTGGTCCCACAAATAAATGGTTTCACTAGTTGATTTCCTAAAATACAGCAAACCAATGCAACTGACACGGGGCATCAGACTTATAAATTTCCTAAATGCAAGGGTGAAGAACTCACAGGCAAGCAATATTATTCCAAGCCTCTCCATTTTCAGGATCAAGCTGAACAGCACGTGTAAACCCATCCAGTGCCTTCTCAACATCTCTAGCCTGTAGTGTTCCAGATGAAGTCAGAAATAATTTAGTGGATACATGCCAAAAGGAAGGAGAAACTAACGCTACATAGCATCATGTGCAATTCCTTACATACAGCTTAGAGCCATGAGCGATCAAGACCAACATACAAACGAAAAACAGACCTTTAAAGCAGCAGCACCAAGTGCAAACCATCCATCTGGGTACATAGAATTCATTGCCATTGCAGATTCCCTGAAAACAAAGGAAATAAAGATCAAATCAGTGGATAAGTAGAAGCAAATTAATTAATATTTAATGATTATTAAGTGAAAGAAAGCACGCAGTAAGCCAACCATAGATCTTTTGACTTCTGGTACTCCCCCCTGTTGTATGCACTACGGGCAAGAGAACGCTGTTCCAAGAAGATTTTGGAGTCCAAAGAAAAATTTAGAAGATCAATTATGAAAGGAAAATAGAAAAACACTTGCAATCACTAAGGTATGTAACAAGAGACTTGGTTTCACCTGTGCTCGAGCAGACTTATTCCCTGACACTTCCTGGGCTTTCTCATAGCATTTGTCATCATTTGTAACATCTCCAAGGGAACACCTAAAGGAGAAGCAATCGGTATTATACAGCATAATTAATACCCAAACATAAAACAAATATGGTTAAAGTATATTATAATTTTTTTTAAATGCGAATAGAGATCAGGGTTAAGTATAAAAACGGAAAACAGTGCAGATAACAAATACAAATGAAAATGTAATGCATGGAAAGGAAGATGACCAGCAAACAAATAATGCAAAAGCTTCTTCAGCAAAGACCACTTTCTTGTAATTTCAAAATGATGCATCTCATAATCGTAAAAAGTCCTTTGTTTGGTGGCCGAGATAAGGAAAGATTATAATAGTGTGAGGAGACTGTGGATGGAAGATTATAATGCTGTTGGAATGTAGTGAGGTAAATATTGATAGGAATGCAATTTTTAGAAAGGGAAGTAATGAGTAATATGATCTTACTTATTAGTAATGTTGTGATTAGAATTCGGGACCAACTTCTGTAACCAAATGAGGGGATAACAATCTCACCTCTTGCTATCCCCAATAAGTACAACTTAACTTAACACGAAATAATTTGTTATCACTTTCTCCATCAGTAGCATGCAAACAAATGTGCTAAGAGTCTAAATTCACCAAACAAACCTTTCAACATATGGGCAGAATTTTTAGCATAAACAAACATGGGCAGTTACTCAAATAGTAAAAGACTTCTCCTCTTACTACAAAAGGATAGTTGATTTGTCAGTCTCGCACAATAAGTCCTAACTCAAGTTTAAAGCACAAAAAAGTTCTCAAAACACTACAGCCTTATCATAGTACAAAAATTTTGCTCTGCATCTCTGGATATGCAGTAACTTTGGAGATTTAGAGGGGTATCACATTATCTCATGCTGTATGTCATAAAATACTGTGGAAAGGCAAAACTAAATTAAAAAAAGGTAAAGCATCAATACCTTGATCTCATAGTCATGGGTTTTTGAAAAACTTTTCGAATACATTGGTTAATTTTTCTAATTGAAAGATACTTCGTGAGTTCAAGATGAACATGTTTATCACAGACATTCTACCACGTAAAACCACTTTGAGGAAACAAAGCGCTTCTAATGGATGCCAAAAAACCTGTGGCAGCTTATTGGACTATTGAAAAAAGAAGCCCTTGAATCATACAAGTAAATTTTTCATGATAAAAGTGGATGGTTATTGCATATCACCAAAATTTTAGACCTCCTGCTCTCCAAAATCAAGCACTTCATACCTTGTAATAGCACAAAAAATGCACCTAATTTCATCTGATGACGAAGAATTCCATTTCCCAAGCTAGAGGAAAATCAACACAAGAAACAGGAAAAGCAGTTAAAATGACAAAGCGAAGGTGGAGTTTTTTTCAATATACCATAATCTAGGGTCACATGGTCTTTCGGATAACTGAGCTTTGATCAGTTCAACAGCTGCCGCTTTCTTCTCCATTAGCCTACAAGATTTAAACATTATTTTCAGATGAAACTGCACAGAACCACAGGTAACAGCCATGTTTTGAGAATTTCAATAGTACCTATAACAGTATATTAAGTTATCCCAAAGCTCAAGCTCCTCATACACTTTAACAGCTTCTCCTATCAAACCACAGCTCACTAGTAGATCTCCATACTCCCTGAACAATAACTGATTGCACTTGTTAACCCAATGTATCTAATTATGAGATGACATTGTTTATGCAAATATAATACCTAGCAAAACTAAAATGAAGAATATCTGAAGAAAAAGTATATAGAATGTCTATTCTATATTTCTTTTTTTTGTTTGTTTTGTTAGGTAAATGATATTGTTAACGATGGGAAAACTCCCATATACAAAAGGTAGACCAAGAAGTAGAGAATCTACAACAAAACATGATTCCCATTTCTCTACGAAAGACACCCAATCATCTATAAAAGTAGGAATCTCAAGGGTGCACCAAACAGCAACTACCACAGCTAGTGTGACAATTTACTAGTTGCTTTTGCACCAAGTGCACAAGTTGGTTTTCCTATAAGGGATTAAAATTGATGGCCTTCAAAAAACTGCCACATACTCAGCAATAAGTAACATTGCATGTAAATGAAGAGTCATTTGAGCAAAACCAAGTAAATTTGGATAGGCAGAAGAGCAACTTTACTTGCGCAATGAAGGAACTGTAGGGATATTAACTCCAAAACAACAATGCATCCTTTGTGTAGCTCCATGAGAAGGATCACATATTCCCTGAACCTGAGACTCAAATAAGAATCTTATAACACAATGAAAAATATTCTTGCTGAAAAAAGCAAGACCCAAATGGAATAACTAATGAGCATCGAATGAAATTCGAAATCAATCTGCTTTCATCAACTTGAATTAACCATTGGGCCAACCCGGTGGGTTCGGAATGAATTTGCTTTCATCAATTTACATATACTGATCCATTTGTGGTGCTCCATTTTATTTTCTCCTCGACAGATTAGATCTAAAGCAGGAAGTATAATCCCTTAACGTCTCTAGGACTTACCAGTTTATCCATCATAAGTAATGCACGCTGCTTCGTACGACTACGAGTTGATTCCCATCGAATGCGTAATATATCGCACAAATGTTGTAGCTGGATGAAAAGAGAAATATTTGAGTCAGTTAGCATTCCATCATAATGGCATAAATCTCGGTACGTAAATCAAGTACAATACAAATCCTGGAAAGAGAACGACCACATAGAAGCAAATTGAGAAGCACCAGCAAGATGATGATGCAATACACAAAGATGACTGTAAATCTGATTACCACTTATACATACTTTTACAGGAACTGCAACACTAACTAAAGCAGCTGTATATCCTTTTGAAGTTAAACTGAGAAAAAAAGAATTGGTTGGGGCAGCAGGAGTCAGGGAGCCAAAAATAAAGGAGGAGGAGGGAGGTAAACTAAATTGGTCTTCCATCCTCAAGTTTCCTATCTCATTTTGCTACTGAGAACAATAACTTTTAGAAGACAACCAAAGGAAGCTATTAAAGCATTGCCGCCAAGAAAATACAATTCAGGTCTCAGTCACTTCACTTATTACTTTTTGCAAGCCCTCTATCAATGCCAGTAAGAAGTTCTCCATTTCTACTTACTAAAAAAAGAACAAATACAAAATAAGTGTTCCATAACTATCAGGACACTCTACTTCACGGCTTGGATGGATTAAGCTTTGTAAACAAGTATTATAGTTTCTCATAATACTTGTTTACAAAAAAAAGTTTATTGTTCTTGTATATGTTTTGCATAGAAGCGAGTCAGGAACCCCCTGGTGCCCTTGGTAACACCATCTTTGATTTGCCAACTTTAAATATTAGAAGGATACAACTTTCTCAACAAAAAAAAAAAAGTTTCTTGTTCTTGTATAAGTTTTGCATAGAAGCAAGTCAGGAACCCCCTGGTGCCCTTGGTAACACCATCTTTGATTTGCCAACTTCAAATATTAGAAGGATACAATGTATGCTAAAAAGGTAAAACCAGCTAGATTCAAAATGTGGAGTGTAATTTTGAATGTGATGTTTCAATTAAAGCAATTTGAATGCCAAATGAAGAACAAAATGCTAGAATTAAACGGGGTAAACCTCACCGTAAAAAGTGATGACTTCTGGGAATCAATTGCCTCAATATAAGGAGCCATCTCCCACCCTGAAACAAGCACATGCATGAGTAACCAAGCTTTATAAAGTAAATTTAGATCCCCCCACATATCATCATACACAAGTTTCATATATACTTTCGACCACTTTTCAGGTAGGAATACTTGGTAATTGGAAATCCAGAGAGGTATATTTGTCTTTAACCATTCTTTTCTCAGCAGCTTGTTAACTTGCCAATGCTCTTAGTGATCTTCCAAGCAGTGGTTAAAAAAGTGCTCGCTTCCTCGCTTTAAGCGAGAAGCAAAGCGAGGCGTGAAGGGCAGCGCTTCAGGTAATAGAAGCGACTCTGGTACGAAAAAGCAACCGCTTCTTTGGAAAAAGCGAGAAGCGGTGAAGAAAGAAGAAGCGTTAGGCGTCCGCTTCTATTTTTAAAAATTAACTCAAGCCGTATTTTATTAAAAAACGAGGTTTCTAAACCGTAAACACTGTCTGGACTTCTTCAACAGCAGCGAGACTAGGGTTTTTCTTCAACAACAGCAGCAACTTCTTCTTCTCTTCTTCATCAACTTCTGATTTCTAAAATAATCTCAAAGCAGTTGTTTTTCTTCTTCTTCAACAGTACAGGTATGTTCTGCTTCTGCACTTTTGATTTTCAGTCTTCCTCTTCTTCTTCTTCTTTTTCTTCTTCTTTTTTTTCTTTTTCTTTCTAAACGTCCAAAAAGCGGCGAAATGCTGGCGAATTTTTTCCAGAAAATTTCTGCCCAATTAATTGAAGTATTGAACATTTGCTTACAATTACATGTGTTGTCTATGCAGTATTTATTTTAATTTTTTTTTAAAATTCCGCTTCACTTAAAAAAAGCGAGCGCTTCGCTTCTCGCTTCTCGTGAAATGGGGGTTGTCGCTTTTACTTGCTTCACGCTCTTCACAACACTGCTTCCAAGGTTCTTGCTATGTGCTTACTTCAGACAAAGAGAGGAGAGCAATGACTTTCTTCTTGAGTGCAATCAAGTAAAGATTATTTCATTTCATTTCATTTCTTCTTTAGAAACCAATTTTTTTTATAAAGTAAGATTTAGACTCCTAAACCAGTCTCTTATCTCAGCTGCATTATATCCTTTATAGTCCATACTAATGCAATTGGTCAGCAAGTATTGAATTTACTACAGCTTCAAATATCAATTAACATCAGAAATTTTAGTGTGATATATTAATAGAACGTAGTGTAAGTTGTACAGAAAAGGAATGGTTTTAACCATTTTGAAGTGTCCCAAAGCAGAAGGGGGTAACAAATTTCCCAAAGGAATATGTTTCACATTATCTGAAACAATGCCCTTCAATAGTCCTTCTTTAAGCTAATCAGATTGCAATGTAACTTTTTGTATAATCAAACAAAGCAACAGGAAAACAAAAGAACATTGAAATAGGGATTCGTTATAATAGTCAGGAAGCTTACTTTGCAATTCATCACCCCGAGCTCTCTTCTCAATGGAAAGACATTGTGCTAAAATTACTGCTTGCTGAGTTGGCTTTAACTGCATAGACGCTATACTGTGATTTTGAGCACCTTGTGCACTGTCTTCGGAACTTTTATCATCTCCCAAGAATCTGGGGGTCATCAATATGTCTGAAGTTTCATGAGTTTCACTGGGATGTTGAGGAACAGCATTTTCAACACTGGTAGAAACCTTATTTTGGAACTCATTTCCAAGCGAAGCACTACCATCACCGGCATCCACGCTACCCACAAGGAGGAGTTGTGCTTTTGGTTCCGCCTGTTTTACCAGCGCAACCATTGAGTATATGGCTATAAAGAAAAACTCTTCCAATCATTGTGATCAATGATCACCAAATATTTCCAAATGGCACGTGACAAAACATACCTGATGTACCGTACGGAAGCCCAAAGCCCCACTTAGCGAAAAATTAAGTCTGGATGTTGCTGCAGCTGATTCAATATGCACCCTAATACACAAATCATATCAGGGAGGAACTAATATCACGCTTCCAGATAAGCAGAAACGTTACACTTTTGAGAAGATTCATCATACAAGAGGATTACATGAGATGAGATCATTGATTATTGCACAAACAAATCAAATATGCATGGACCAAAATAAGAGTGACAGGGATAAAGGAAAAATATGGGTAAGAAATGCAGCTAGATGTGCCAATAATATCATATAGTGAAACTAATTCAACATTGAAACAGGAAACTATGCTGCTACAACAGAAGATAAATGGCCAACCGACATGTCACAGAGATAAGCAGCTAAGAAGAACAATCAGATTATGTTACTCTTTGGCCTTTTGATGTTTCCATCCCAAGTGTGATTCATTGGATACAGATCAGCTGCCAAGTGTACGGAACTAAAAGACTTGTAAAGGATATGTTGGACTTGTTGAATGTGATGAGGCTGTAATGTAAAACAAGTCCAGTTTTCTTGTAATTTCCTAACAGTACTATCTTAGTACTGAATATCAATAAAATCTTACCTTAACCCAAAAAAAAGGGGGGGGGGGGAGGGGGGGCAACTTAATGAAAAGGAAGAAATCAATAAACCCAACGAGAAAAGACCAATATAGCTGAAAAACAAGATCATTGATAAACAACAGCACTACTAGAAGATCCATATTACAGCAAAACTAAATAAAGCCTCACATGCATTCATCCGTCAAACAACTGAATACATATCATGCAACTACGATGAGTTGAGTTTTTTTCCATCTTTTTATCTCTGTTTATAGACTGAGAAGAGTATCGAAGGTGAATTGAATAAGAAAAATGAAATCATCAGTAACTTTGGATGGGCAAACCATGGAAAATGACCCAGGTATGCCCAGTTATAGATTTGTGACTGAAAGTACCATAAAAGTTTCTTCATCAAATAGCTAACCTTGAAGCATCAACTCGTCCATAGGTAAGTTCCATTATTCCTGCCTCCAAATGAAGCATAGATACAATAGTCAAAACATCCTCTTCTGATATCAGAGAAGCCCAATAATCTTTTACTTTCTCCAGTGAACCAATATGTTGCAAACTTTCACGCGTGAATACTTGCAATAGGTCAAACAAAGAAGACGAGCGATCGTCTAACAACTTCTGTTGAATGATTAACAGCCTAGCTAACCACCATGAGATGCTTCTGGCTCCATCCATCCCCGAGTCGCTTCCTTCTGACAAAATATCTTTCGTCCTCATAAGCAGTATCTTGGCAAAGGTTATATACTACAGAAGGAGGACCAAAGGGGGGGGGGAAATGAAAAGGAAAACTTTGGCATCAACTCACTGGTGTATGCAATAAGAAAAATTGGCTAATAAGGAAACCAGACGTCCGTGTAAGCATTTATTACACGAAGCATACATACAGATATGTTAATTCAAAAAACTACGCATAACATGGATGGATACCTTTCTTATAGGTAAATAAGGATTTAAGTTTGCCCCCATAACATGGATGGATACTTGACAGAAAATATACTTCTCCATATCATTTTACATTGTCAAGACTAGGGAGTTGATCCCGTAGAAATGAATTTAAATACCCTACTATTACCTCTATGCAATGAAAGTTTTGAGAGTAGAGTTTGGTACGAAAAGGTACTGTTTAATAAACGGTTCAAGCAGCGCATGCCACCAATTATTACTTCCATAATTCCATTCACACTCTATTCTGTATTTCGCACCTATATTAGGTGTACATGTCTTCTCTTTCATATGAATCAAGTTACAATCATTATAATCAATTATCTCTTTTTCTTCCTTGTTATCTCAATGGTTCTGTCAAGATGGAATATAGACTTACTTTTTACTTTTTATATATTGTTTCAAATACGTAAAGTAATCTGAAACACAAGCAGATAATAAAACTTTTCATCCCATTTACAACTTTCAGCTTACTAATGACAAACGATAAATAGGCATTTAATTTCCAGAAATATCACCACTTATTCATGCTCACAAGAATTTTGGCAAGTTGATACGCGATGAAAGCAATTTTACCTGCAGATTCAAAAATTTGGCGCGCAAGTCAGAACCAGCTGACATTAACTCCTTTTGTGCCCACGCTTCCCATTCTAACCAACCACTAGAAGCATTGGTCAACTCTTCTTCACCAAAAGTTATTGCACCTAACGGCATTGGCGGCAACTTCATCATTGGCCTATAATAACAATAAGGTAAGACACTGAATAACACGCAAAAAGTAAGTTCATAAAGCTTGGCAGATACACCACCAAGATGTTAATCCAGACATCAAAAGGTTGATAATAGTACTCATCCATCACATTTTAATCATCCTTCATACCATTCAAAAGGTTAAGAACATTCTTGTCTAATTGTAATCTTTTACATAAATCTCTCATTGGCTTTTTTTTCTTTTTTGGATTAAGTAAATCTCTCATTGCCGTTTAAACAATCTTTTTATTTATTTTCAACAGATATTTAATCATCCTTCATACCGTTCAAAGTCGACCTTATTCTTATATAATTGTGATCTTTTACACAAATCTCTCACTGTTATAGAGTTTTCTTCATTTCTTTTAACGAAAATAATTTTAATCTCAACATACATTCAAAATAAATGTCTCAAGCTAGATCAAAAACTAATCAAGTCAACCATTGGAAACATTACTAGGTAATATAAAATGGAAGAGATGGACTAACTATATTACTCAAAAACATTCCGATGTCTTTTGGTTCAATTCCTTTTTTCATGTGTGTGGCCGGGGGGTCACATAAAAAGAAAGGCACGTGCATCCACTGCTTCAAACTGGGCACATACGTATATAAAGTGTGTGTGTGTGTATATAAATGAATTTTTTTTGTTAGGTTGATAAAAGGCATCTGCAAATATGCGGGTACACTCATAATCTCAAAACTTGGAGCGCACACATTTATATAATGAAAATTTCGATAATTTGAAACTTATGGTCGAGAACAAGTATATGATATTTGTGTAGCTATAAATCAATCTCATTTAGGGTAAAATGAAAAGTCTAAAGTTGAATTGTTTCAAAATTTAGAAAGGTAACATTATCGCATAAATTGGGACATAGAGACTAACCCAGTAATGTTAGACTGAGTAAAAGCAAGCAGAGCTGCAACAGCAACTGCCATGACAAGAACTGCTTTATACAACTTGTTCAGAAAGCTATTAAAAACAGAATCTTTTTCAACCCCGTCTTCTTTATTCAGAAACAAAGTCACACATTGGGGAACAAATTCTGAGTAAAACAACTCAGCTTTTTCTGAAGAATCATTGAGCTGATTATGAATTAAAGGTTGTGAGGAGAAAATGGATTTAGCGGCATCAGAAGAGAGTGCGTTTGTGTATTCACCCGATTCGATTAGTTCGAGAATTTGTTCAATGAGGGTGTGGAGGTGAGATAAATAAGGGGTGGATAGGGGTTGATGACGGGGTGGGGGTGGGGTTGAGGGTGGAAGAGAGCAACGAAGAAGACGGAGTTCGAGAGCACGGAGAGATGAGAGTTGGGAGTGTTGTTGTTCGGCCATGGCTGCTGAAGAAAGGTGGAGTTTTTTTGGAGGGTTTATGCAGAGGTTTTTGTGTTAAAAGGGAGGAGACCGAGCCTTCTATTTTTGTCTCTCTTTTTTTCTTTCTTTTTTGTGGGTCTGTTGTAATATTCTTTTTTTTTTTAACTTTTTCTTTTTTCTATTACATAATACATGGGGCAAAGAAAAAGAAAAAAAATACAGAATTGGTCGGAAACGGGAGAATGAGATTTTACTACAAAATGACTTCAGAATTCATTACAAATATAAGGCAAATATACACTTTACTTGCATGTATAAAAATTAAAATTGTATGGGTCGAATTTGGACGGCCACGATCGAAACCAAGTGTGGCAGAGAGCGAGGTCCATGCGATGTCGCTTCTTGAGGATCGTCGTGATAAACGAAACGACAATCGACAGTGGCTAGCGAACGCACGCCGTTTGTAATCGTATTGGCGTGATAGAAAACAATGGGAATATGCTTTTTGAATATTCTTCATGTTGTACTTTTTTCTTTTGAGATTAAGAAGGGAGATTGTCCCTCTGTAAAAACGGGGAACACTAATGAGATCAAAATACGATTTTTACTTGAAACTAAATATTTGTTACAAAATCTCTCTACATTCAAGGCGATCATATTGATAATTTGTTGTTCTTCTCTGACATATTGTTCATCTTGCTCATCTTTAGCATCTTTCAAGCTAGGTCTTATTATACTTGGATGGGATTTACCCCATCAACTTTCTTAATTGATTTAATAAAAAATGTTTCAATATCTTTTGGTCAAACAATTTGGCGCCGTCTGTGAGGATTTCTTTAGCTAAGATCTTAGTCTCATCTAGATTCTTGGAAGGGATAACCACCTCTTCCTAGATTTGTCTAAACTAACAATGGCAGGGAAAGGAGATACAAGCCTGAAAGCGATAGCAGACGTCACAACCAACCTTCTGAACACCATCAATGAAGATGGCAGGGAAGATAACGAAAATGAAACGCAGGGCATCACACCTAGGGGAAACGATTCACCTCCACGCACGAAAGTGTAACTGCTTCACGCAAGAAGGAAGCCTCCACATCTGCAACAGGAGAGGCACCACCAGTAGTGCGAAGATTGCTGGAAGAATGGCTAACGAGTACTTTGAACACCATACTTGACAAATCCGCCCGAAGGGATAACAGGAATACTGCACATGCAATTGTCACGATAAACGCTGATGAGTAGGACGCCCCCATACGGGTAACACTTATGTCGCTAATGACGTAGGTAATGACACGCTTGCAGCTATTTTAACGAAAATGGAGGAGATGAAAAATGAGAATAAAGCACTCTGCGACCAAATGAAGGAACACCAAGAGAGGGTTGACAAAATACCAGGCGCTCCAAAGTTGTTGCCAAAACGCGATGTTAGTCGATTCATCGAGCAACCATACAATGAAGAAGCGGCCACCTACGCCATCCTAAAAACCTTCAAAATGCCGCCCTACCTAAAGATATATGATGGTACTACCGATCCAGATGATCATATCATCCATTACGTTACAGCCGTGAAAGGTAACGATCTTTCAAAAGAGTAGGTACTATCGGTACTATTAAAAAAGTTCGCCGAAACCCTAACAGGTGGAGCATTGATATGGTACTCTCAACTACTGACGCGCTCGATAACAACGTTCGAGGAAATGGAAGATAAATTTGTTACCGCCCATGCAGAAACCAAAAAGATAGAAGCTAGGGTAAATGATATATTTGTCGTAAGGAAAACTTCTTAGCTCTGTTCAACAGGGTAAGAATGAGCCTGCCGAATGTGTCACAAGGAATGGCAGGTAGCAGCCTTCCAGAACGGTCTGAACAAGAACGGGTCGAGAGCGACCAGAAAATTGCTAAGCAAGCTCATAAAGTACCCTCCAACTACTTGGGAAGAAATCTATAATGCTTACTACGCCGAGGTACGAGCCGAAGAGGATGAACTCAATGGTCCTAACCAACGGTTGACGTCACTTCAAGTCGAAGCACGGAAAGATCGTCACAACGACGGTCGAAGAGATCAGTGGGGGGCCCGCCCCGGCCAAAAAAGGCATCAGCCTTACACCAGGATGTCTGCCCCGCCTCCACCACGACACACAGATGCTCCCCCTCGACATGAAGCATGATGATAGGCTATAATTACGTATTTTAGTCTCTTATTACACTCTAATTTACTGCACTTTAATTGAGTTTGAGCTTTAATCGCTAGTGTCTTACGCTAACTATGTGTTTTATGCCTTGTAGGAGTGATTCCGAGCTATATAGATGTTATGGAATGAATTTAAGTGATTTGTAGCTTTGAAGTCTGAGTAAAAGTCCAAGGAATTAAGCCGGAATCGTGTCAGGGGTCAACTTTGATAGTTAAGAACAAACGAAGACTCGAGTAGGCATATTGCGCACTGTTTAGTAAAATGTACATAACCTTTTTCTCATAACTCCATTTGGGCTCCACAATATATTGTTGGAAATCTAACTCAAAGGGCTACAACTTTCATGTTTTACGTTTTTTCAAATTCCAAACAGAACAGGGTGAAAAGTGCGCGTCAATAGCGCGGCCACGCTCAAGCCGTGCTTGTCAGGCAGAATACTGGGCAATATGCGCGGTCACGAGCACGGCCACTAGCGCGGTCATGAGCGCGGCCGCGCTAGTCAAACCCGGGAAAAGTATCCTTTTTCACATTAGAGAAGGTATAATTGTTTGGGTCCAACCCTACTTGGTATATATACATGGAAAAACGGTATTTTGAGGGAGGAGACCAATTTTTGACATAGATTCGACCTAAGGAGGCAGAGATACAATAGGAGCAAGGCGGAGAATTCTTCTACGAGTTTTTCTTTCCTCTTCCTATTTTTCATTGTTGGTTATGACCTTTAGTATGGCAGTTTTATATACTATTATGAATAGCTAATTTGTTATCTAGAGTTTTGATAGAACCTTTTGTAAGATAAATTCTTGTTATGTTTTTATATAATTGAGCCGTAGCTTTTCTCTATTTGTTCAACTACGTTTATATTGTAGTTGGTTGAAGAGTTCTCAATTAGCTGCGCCTATTTAGTATGTATTACTGGGGAGAGAGTGCATATTTAGGTAGTTGTTGAACAACATCACTCCCGACGTATGTAAGGAATCAATAACCAAGGGTTTAAAGGTGGGATTAGGGATAACGAAACCTTGGGTGCGATCTAAGTGAGTTGTAATTAAAGCCAGCTAGCGTAACCCGGGATAGTATGTCTAGTAAATTGTAATAATTACTCAGGAGACAATTACAACACGCATAGCGCTCATGATCGGTAGAGAATACTTAGACGAAATTATAGAAGACATAGCGGGAAGGATTCCGACAATTGGGGAAATCATAACTCTAGACCTCCTTAATCTTGTCTCTAACCCTTAGCATCTGTAGTTGTTAATGTGTTATTTTAATTTGTTAGTTAATTAGTTAAACACAAGAATCTTAATATCTATAAGTTAGGAACTGTTCAAACTTGTCTTCTTGGTGATAGTGAATAGTTGTAGCTAAGCCTTAGTTCTCTGTGGGATTCGACTTCGGACTTGTAAATCGGATTATATTTGCAACGACCGCTTAGTCCTTTTTATAAAGCATAGTTGGGCGTGATCAAATTTTGGAACCGTTGTCGGGGAACTAACGGTGTAGTTGTAGGTGTACATATTGCTAGGTTTCAAGTTTGAACTTTTATTTTATTATTTGATTTTTTTATTTTAGTTTTATTTCTTTATTTGAGAAACATGGCATCATGGAATTATAAGAATTTTGATGTTGGTAATTCTACTTTGAATCCTCCTTATGCATATTGTGAAGGAAACCACCTATGGCAAAGTTGTCAAAATATTCCCGAGAGCGAGTTTTGTGCGCCAACTCAATCTTATGTGTGGAATGTGTGCGATATGTGTGGTGGTTAAGATGGTCACTTTCATGGTTGTGCTTATAGTTCTTATCTTCCCCCAACCCCTTACTTTGATGGTTCTTCTTTTTCTTGTGAAGTTAATAGGAACAAAGAACCTAGGTATGAGGACCTGAAAGAGATCGAGGATATGCTAAAGTGTCTTACGGAACAATATGATGAGATACAACTATGGGCACAAAGGCAAGGGGCAACTATTCACAACTTAGAGGCTCAAGCGAATAAATTAATTGAACCTTGTAAAGTGCAACAAGTTGACATTGTGGATAGTAGCCAATATGAGCATGAATTGGCTGTAGAAATTGCCATTTTACTGGAGGATTTAAAAAAATACGAGGATGATCTAGAGGAGGAGGCTAGGATAGAACACCAACGATCAATCGCACTAGATTTTGAGGATGTCGATGTTGTAGAAGAGATACTAGAGTCAACCAAGGATATTGATGATACATATTTAGTTGACTCTATTGTCATTAGTGTTGAGAATGTAGACAGTCCAAATGTTCATGTAGTTGAGCGCATTGGTCCTCACTCCAAGCATTTTTCCACATTGTGTTTAGACGATGATATGGAAATAGAGTCATCTGAGCCATTTGAGGAGTCAAGGAATGAGGAACAAAGTGCTTACATTCTGGAATTCTTCTTGCCAGAAAGTCGGGATTACACACCTCATCTAAAGGCCAAGAAATTCAGAATACTACATTATTTTATTGGGCAAGTCAGATTCGTTCCACTACCCCAGGAGCATGATCATAGAGCAGAATCAAAACTTGGGGTCCGATTCATAAGTTCAAAGTGGAGGCAAAAAGTGATTCACATCGTGCCGCGACGTTAAATCTAGCGCTTGTTGGGAGGCAACCCAACTTTATTGCTTTCTTTTATTTATTATTTTTTTAATTTTATTATTTTTGTAGTGTCAATTTTTTATTTTCTAGGAGCATGGAAAGCAAAGGTATTGGAAGGATGCAACAACAAACCAAATGGTTGGATCTAAGTGTGAGGTACCCGCACGAAGGACCAAGCTTGGGAGAAGTTTGAGTACCCCATGAGTTGCTAGTGCTTCGGCCTTTGGCCTACCAGAGAGTTTCTTTTACCCTCTTGTATGTATGGGTGTGCATTGGGGACAATGCACAATTTTAAGTGTGGGGTGAGGAGATTGTCTAGGAGACTTTCTATGTTATTTTATTATGTTAGTTTAATTGAATATTTTTTTTTAAATAGAAAAGATTGGACTTTTCCCGGCGATGGATCTATTAGACAATTTTCTTGAGGGATTTAAGTCTAATGAAAAAATAAAAATAAAAAAGAGTTTCTTTTGTTAGGTAGTGTAGCAATTCCCCCTTGGTTTTATCTTTGTGCTGCGGTTCGTTTCTAAGGGTTTTATTTGAACCGGGTGTAGTTAGTTTTTTAGGAATATGAGCCATTGTGTTGTGTTTTGAAATGAAGCAATATCTCTTGACTTTGTTATGCCTTGAGAATAGTGAGTACTTTGGTTGTGACGCTTAGGCTCAGTTTTTGACTCTTGTAGAAGTACCTTAAATTGTATGATCTTAACTTTGCTTAACTTCTTTGACTAGAGTGTCTATGAAACCAATCCTGAGTGAGTTATATGCCATGTGTGTCTAAGGATTTGTTATATTCTGTGCATTGCATTTGATGCCTAGAACTTGCCATGTGTGTTTGTAAAGCGAATAATAGTTTTGTTTAGTCTTGGAAGTGATATAGGCGTTTCCTTGTTGAGCCAAATATGTATATTTTACCCACCTAATTGTTATGTATCGTAGTTAACCCCTTTGAGCCTGTAATCTTGTTTCTTTGGCCACCACATTGCAAGCCTTACCCATTTGTTTGAATTAATCATCTATTTGAACCTTTTAACCTCTCATGAGCACTTGAATTATTATGAACTATGTAAAAGTTAAAGTGTGGGGGTGGTTAGTTTGGCTTTTGAGTGGAACTAATGAAATAAGGAAAAATGTGCATTGTTTTGAAAAAAGTAAGAGCCACTTGAATTGAAAAAAAAAAGAAAAAAAAATAGTTGGATTGTTGTGGAAAAAATAATTCCTTGATAAGTGATGGCTCTTGATGTAAGTGTGCTTAAAGAAGAATAGGGTAATATGCATTGATGTGAAGGTGGAGTTTTGGTTTGACATAAGTATGGGGTTTGAATGTTAAAGTATATGTATTAAAGTGCTTAGGGAGGTGTAGTCACTCTTATATCTAAATATATCCTACCCGTCCCGTAGCCTACATTACAACCAAATAAAGTCTTAATTGATCCTAGATTGAATGAGCTCGATTAGTGGAGTAGTACACTACGGGCAAGCTTATGGTGCATCTTTTGTGGCATATGAATGTTATTTCTGAGAGTGAGTGAATTCTTTCTATCTTGAGTTCATAAGTCTTCTTAAATTTTATTGCGTGGAACTACTCTCTTTAGTTGTGTGATGGCACTTGATTCATGAAAGAAAGGTAATGTCAGTGACCTTTATGTTAGAATAAGTGGGTAAGTTGTGAATAATGTGTGGTACTTGTGAGTCAAATCTTGAGGTGAAGATGTTACGTTTTTGCGCTTAGGCTATTTTAAATACTCTTGCTGTGATAAGTTAGGAGAATTGTATAAAAATGTCGTGTCTATAAAAAGTATAGTTTGATTGCTCGAGGACGAGCAATGATTTAAGTGTGGGGTATTGATGATAGGCTATAATTACGTATTGTAGTCGCTTATCACACTCTAATTTACTGCACTTTAATTGAGTTTGAGCTTTAATCGCTAGTGTCTTACGCTAACTGTGTGTTTTATGCCTTGTAGGAGTGATTTCGAGCTATATAGATGTTATGGAATGAATTCAAGTGATTTGGAGCTTTGAAGTCTGAGTAAAAGTCCAAGGAATTAAGCTGGGATCGTGTCAGGGGTCAATTTTGATAGTTAAGAACAAACGAAGACTCGAGTAGGCATATTGCACACTATCTAGTAAAATGCACATAAATTTTTTCTCAAAACTCCATTTGGACTCCAAAATATATGGTTGGAAAGCTAACGCAAAGGGATACAACTTTCATGTTTTATGTTTTTCTAAGTTTCAAATAGAACAATGTGAAAAGTGCACATCAATAGCGCAGCCGCGCTTGCCAGGAAGAATACCGGGCAATATGCGCGGTCACGAGCGCGGCCGCGCTAGTCAAACCCGGGAAAAGTGTCTTTTTTACATTGGAGAAGGTATAATTGTTTGGGCCCGACCCTACTTGGTATATATATATGGAAAAATGGTATTTTGAGGGAGGAGACCAATTTTTGACACAGATTCGACCTAAGGAGGCAGAGACACAATAGGAGCAATGCGGAGAATTCTTCTACGAGTTTTTCCTTCCTCTTCCTATTTTTCATTGTTGGTTATGACTTTTAGTATTGCAGTTTTACATACTATTATGAATAGCTAATTCGTTATCTAGAGTTTTGATAGAAGCTTTTGTAGGATAAATTCTTGTTATATTTTTATATAATTGAGCCGTAGCTTTTCTCTATTTGTTCAGCTACGTTTATATTGTGGTTGGTTGAAGAGCTCTCAATTAGATATGCCTATTTAGTATGTATTAATCGGGAGAGAGTGCATATTTAGGTAGTTATTGAACAACATCACTCCCGACGTATGTGAGGAATCAATAACCAAGGGTTTAAAGGTGGGATTAGGGATAACGAAACCTTGGGTGCGATCTAAGTGAGTTGTAATTAAAGCCAGCTAGTGTAACTTGGGAGAGTATATCTAGTAAATTGTAGTAATTACTCGGGAGAGAATTACAACACGCATAGCGCTCATGATCGGTAGAGAATACTTAGGCGAAATTATAAAAGACATAGCGGGAAGGATTCCGACAATTGGGGAAATCATAACTCTAGACCTCCTTAATCTTGTCTCTAACCCTTAGCATATGTAGTTGTTAATTTACTATTTTAATTTGTTAGTTAATTAGTTAAACACAAGAATCTTAATATCTATAAGTTAGGAACTGTTCAAACTTGTCTTCTTGGTGATAGTGAACAGTTGTAGCTAAGGCTTAGGTCTCTGTGGGATTCGACTCCGGACTTGTAAACCGGATTATATTTGCAACGACCGCTTAGTCCTTTTTATAAGGCATAGTTGGGCGTGATCACAACACCATATCGACATGAGAAATGTATGACTTCACTCCTATCTGCTCACATTTTTTGTGTTTCTCCTTCAGAAATAGTGTACGCACTGGAGAAACTCGGTCCAAAGGTGCAATGGCCGCAAAAAATGAGGTCAAACCCCAGTACCTGGAAGTCAAGCGCTTTTTGCGAGTTCCATCAAGAAAGGGGTCACAAAATCGAAGACTGCATAGGACTGCGACAGGAGGTAGTATGAATGCTAGGCCAGGGACACCTGAAAGAGTTGCTAACCGATCGAGAACGAGCTAACTTCGCCCACGGACGCGAACAACTCTAGGGACCTCTAAAACTGCCCTCTCCGGCTCGCACTATACAGATGATCATTAGAGGAGGCGATGGTGCAGCAATCAATCATGTCATATTCACCCCCACACATAAACTCAAACGATCAATCACCCACGAATGGTATGATGACTTTGAAGACAGTATCATCTTCGATAAGTCAGATGCCGACGGTTTGTACTTCCCTCACTATGATGCTCTTGTTATCACTTTACGTATCGTAGATACTGATGTAAAAAAGAATAATGGTAGATGACGAGAGCGGAGTTTGTATTATCCATCCTCGAGTCCTCGTGCAGATGAGACTCGAAGATAAAATAGTATCGCGTTGTATAACACTAACAGGTTTTAATAATGCAGTTGAACTGACTTCTGGAGAAATAGTGCTACCCGTCCTATCCAGAGAAGTCACTCTGGAAACAAAATTTCACGTCATGAACCAGGAAACAGCTTACAACGCCATCATATGACGCCCATGGATACACGTCATGCGAGCAGTCCCTTCCAGTCTTTATCAAGTGATCGAGTTTCCAACCCCATGGGGAATATTCATCATTCGAGGGGAGCAGCATACCGCACAAGAATGTTATCGCATCGCCCAAGATTGCACACACACCCAATAACTCAAAGGAGCGAGTGCGGAAGCATAGCAATCAGTGATGTTGGGGGTCAGACTTGACGTGCGGGCAGACACTATCAAGGAACCCGACATTATGGAAGCATCCAAATCAACGATAGAAAATCTTGATCTCGTCCTGTTGGACGGCAACGACAGTACAAAAAAGCCTTATGTCAGGCACAACCTCTCAGAACCAGGTAAGTTCCATAAGTTCTTAACTGACCATGCCAATCTGTCTGACTTTTCCCACGCAGATATGCCAGGCATCCCAAAAGATATCGCCACCCACAAGCCAAATGTCGATCCCCTCTACCCGCCGGTACGGCAAATGAGAACAAAGTTCAACGCCGTTATCAATGAAGCCATTAGCGAAGAGGTCGATAAGCTACTCGCGAATGGTTTGGTCCGGGAATCAAAATATCCTCAATGGGTTGCCAATGTGGTCATGGTTAAAAAGAAGAACGGAAAGTGGCGGATGTATGTAGATTTCACGGATCTAAACAAGGCATGCTCGAAAGATTCTTTTCCATTACCACATATCGACCAACTCATCGACGCAACAACAGGGCACGAGTTTCTCAGCTTCTTAGATGCCTATTCGGGTTACAACCAGATCCTCATAGAAGAAGAAGACCAGGAGAAAACAACTTTTATCACTCACCAGGGAACATACTGCTATAAAGTGATGCCATTCAGGCTAAAGAATGTGGGGGCGACCTATCAGATATTGGTCACCAAAATGTTCAAAAAAACCAACTCGGTAGGACAATGGAAGTATACATCGACGATATGCTAGTTAAGTGGAAAAGGAAAGAAGATCATATCGATCATCTGAAGGAAGCCTTCGATTTACTAAGACGATACGACATGAAGCTGAACCCTGAAAAATACGCCTTCGGTGTAAGTTCGGGTACGTTCCTCGATTTCTTGGTATCCCAAAGAGGCATCGAGGTCAACCCAAAACAGATTAAAGCAATCGAAGGAACACCCGAAACACTGACCAGCAAAAGGCAGGTGTAGAAGCTGACAGGACGGATAGCCGCCTTGTCAAGGTTCATCTCACGGTCATCAGATAGATGCCACAAATTCATTAATGTGTTAAGGAAAGACAATGGACTTCAATGGAATTTGGAATGTATCGATGCCCTAAGGAAACTAAAGGCATATTTGTCTTCACCACCCTTACTCGCCAAGGCAGATCCAGGAGAATGACTCCTAGTCTACCTGGCTGTGTCCGAAGTCGCGGTAAGTGCAGTCCTAGTACAAGAAGACAAAGGTACGCAATCTCCAATTTACTATATCAGCAAAACCTTAGTTGACGCCGAAACGAGGTACCTCCACCTCAAAATATTGGCCCTAGCATTAGTCATAGCTTCACGAAAGCTTAGACCGTATTTCGAATGCCACCCCATAAAGGTAGTAACAACTTTTCCCCTCAGGAGTATCCTACACAAACCCGAACTATCGGGAAGGTTGTCCAAGTGGTTCATAGAATTAAGCAAGCATGATATAACATATCAACTGCGAACCGCGATAAAATCTCAAGTACTCGCCGACTTCGTCGCCGACTTCAGTGTGGAAATATTGCTCGAAGTTGAACAATAATGACTTTGCATTTCACATGACCGATCTGACCTCTGGGTCCTCTACATCGACGGCGCGTCTAGTGCCTCGAGATCGGGAGTGGGACTCGTACTCGAAGTCCCAACAGGCGAAGTGATTCGTCAATCTGTATGATGCCCCAAAACGACTAACAATGAGGCCGAGTATGAGGCCGTAATTGCAAGACTAAAGTTGGCTCTCAAGTATGGTGCTCGGCGGATCATCCTCCGCTGCGACTCGGAGCTCGTTGTAAATCAAGTCACTGGGACTTTCCAGATTAAGGAACAAAGGTTGCAAAAATACCAGACCGAAATCAACAAACTATTGCCAGAATTCGATGAATGTCGATTCGACCAAATTCCTCGAGCGCAAAACATCAAAGCGGATGGTCTTGTCAAACTGGCGGCAACAACTAAAAACATCACCAAGGAGAATGTGGTCACCCTCCTCCACTCAACAATAGACCAAATCGTGGTACATTCTATAAATTTAACTTGGGATTGGCATAATCGCTTCATATCATATCTACAAGAAGGAACACTCTCGCAAGATAAAAAAAGAAGCCAAAAAGCTCTAAATACAAGCGGCCAGGTACAACCTTATTAACCACGACCTTTATAAAAGGATGTTCGATAGCCCCTTAGCCAAATGCCTTGGACCAAATCAGACAAGGTGTGTGCTCAAAGAGGTACATGAAGGCCACTGCGGCACCCATACGGGTAACCGGGCCCTCGTTAGGTGTCTTATTCTTGCAGGATACTACTGGCCCACCATGAAGAAGGAGGCTGCAGAGTACGTCAAAAAATAAGAGCAATGCCAGAAATATGCCCCTATGATACACCAAGCGGGAGAACTCCTGCATTCTGTCACCTCTCTTTGGCCGTTTATAAAATAGGGGATGGACATCGTCAGGCCCCTCCCAGTAAGGCGAGGTAAGACACACTTCTTTTTAGTTTTAACTAATTATTTTTCCAAATGGGTGGAGGCAGGTGCATTCGCTCAAATACGCGAACAAGAAGTCATCACGTTCATCTGGAAAAACACCACATGCCGTTTTGGCATCCCTAAAGAAATCAGTTGTGACAACAGACCCCAGTTCATCGGGAAGAAGACGATGGAATTCTTTGAGAAATGGCACATCAAGCGGATACTCTCCACGCCATATCATCCCGCCGACAATGGCCAAGCGGAATCCTCCAATAAAACAATATTAAACATATTAAAGAAAAATCTTGAAGATGCCAAAGGGATATGGCTAGAAATGCTACAGGAGGTGTTATGGGCCTACCGTACAACGCCGAAGACCAGCATAGGCGAGACGCCATATTCACTAGTCTATGGCACCGACACAGTCATACCCGTTGAGGTCGGGGAACCCAACCTGAGATACTCAAATGAGAGTGGATCAAGCAACGACAAGAGCAGGTTACGAGACCTAGATGAGGTCAAAGAACGAAGGGAGATGACATACATAAGAATAGTAGCCCAAAAACAACAAGCAGAAAGATATTATAACAAGAAGGCCAAAATACGACCACTCAAAGTCGGGGACTACGTACTAAAAGCCTAAACGCAAGCAGCAAAAGACCCAAATAAAGGGAAATTAGGAACAAACTAGGACGTGCCATATAAGATCACAACAACAGCCAGCAAAGGAGCATTTCAACTAGAAACAATGGAAGGAAAACTACTACAAAATAACTGGAATGTCGCACACCTGAAATACTTCCACTTATGAAAAGAGACGCCGCCCAAGTCGTACTATTTTTCCCTCACTCGGGCTTTGTCCCAATCAGGTTTTCTCGGAGAGGTTTTTAATAGGCGACAAGGAGGGCACCTCAAAGTGTGAGGTATTGTTCATTGCCCCGCCTGCCAACTACATCTCCAAGCCGAACAATGAAGGGACTAGATATAAGGAATCTCCATTATATGTACAAAATCGACATGTATCGCCCTTGTACGAGCAGAGTCGACATGTATCCCCAACATATGAATAAAACCACTCTATTATGTACACGAAATCAACACGCATCTCTAGTGCAAGAATAAAACTGACACCTACATCCCAATGGCTAAGGCCATCGACAAAGAATGGGTTCGACATCACTTGAACCACGACATGATATTACTTCGGCGCCAGCTCGAAAGTAACATCCCAATGGCTAAGACCGTCAATAAAGAATAGGTTCGACATCACTCAAACCATGACGGGATACTACTTCGGCACCAGCTCGAAAGTAACATCCCAATGGCTAAGGCCATCAACAAAGAATGGGTTCGACATCACTCGAACCACGACTAGATATTACTTAGGCGCTAGCTCGAAAGTAACATCCCAATGGCTAAGGCCATCGACAAAGAATGGGTTCGACATCACTCGAACTACGATCTTCGGCACCAGCTCGAAAGTAACATCCCAATGGCTAAGGCCATCGACAAAGAATGGGTTCGACATCACTCGAACCACGACGGGATATTACTTCGGCACCAGCTCGAAAGTAACATCCCAATGGCTAAGGCCATCGACAAAGAATGGGTTTGACATCACTCGAACCACGATGGGATATTACTTCGGCACCAGCTCGAAAGTAACATCACAATTGTTGATACCCAATTTTTTCCTACGTATTTTTATATACAAATACTTTCAAAATAGCATATATATGCATACATAAGCATACCCAAGTGTTTTAGTATTTTTTCAATCTTTTGAAGAGTTTTAAAATCAATTTACTATCCATTTTAGCATTACAAAATCCGTAATTATTCCCAAAATCATCAATTTTGGTGAATAATTTATTTTATTTCCATATTTATACCAAAATATAGTTAAAATAATTTTGTACATTTTTACAAATTTATTTGGTATTTAAAAGACTAAATTGCATATAATTGCAATTATAGCCTATTTTAAAATTAATAGCATTTCTATAATTGTAAAATTGGTTTCAATATTTTTAAATCAATATTTATGTGTTATTAGTTGGGTCAGTATTTTTAATTTGTTTTTAAAGTCTTTTCACTATTTTTATAAAATAAAAGAGGAAAATTGGCTATTTAACATTTAACCTATTTCTATTTCAATTACAGCCTCATTTCCTTTCAATTTTAACCTCAATTTGACCCCAATTCTGCCCAAATTAAAACCAACCCAGTTTCCATCTAGATCTAACCCATGACCCAATTACAAACGGCCTAACCCGTTCCCCAACTACCACTTAAATCTGGACTGTTGATCACTCAAAATCAACGGCCAAGACCCGCCCTTCCATAATTAAACCTAAACGACTACCCTAATCCCCTTCATTCTCAGCTAACCCGCCGCCGCCTTGAAACCCTTCGTCTCTCAAAACACTCTCAAGCTCTCTGAAACCCTAGCCATCTCCCACCTTATTCTACCATGTTTCTACCAGAATCCGTGGCTTCTCGGGCCATGGATGGTTGGTACTCACCCCCCTCCACCATCAAACCATGGTTGTTCGAAGCTTCGAGGCCCGACTCTGATGGCTCTCTTCAGATCCTTCTCAGATCTGCAGTTCTATGGCTTCTCCGTCCATGCTCCGGCATATTCAAGCATTAGGAGCGTGATTCTAACTCATCCGACTCAAGATCGGACCTTCTTCCAAGCCTTTCTCATTTCTAGGGTTTCGCCTAAACCCTAAGCTATTCGAGGTTTTTCTCTGTGTGTTTTCTTAGATCTATGTTATATCTGTGTTATACTGGAATTTTTAAAAACGATTTCCCCAATCTTCTCTTTCAAAATTTGTTTCTGAAAAAGTTTTAAAATATTTTCTGACTCTTCTTCTTCTTTTCTTTGTGTGAATTTGTCTATGCTATGTTTTTAGGTTCTCTTTTCTACCTCGCATGTCCTTCTCCTATGTTCTTAGGTTTGCCTATTATGCATATTCTTCTACTGTGCTCCGTTCTTTCTTCTACTGGTTTCTATATTATGCTTTCACACGTTTATCTTATGTGTTCGTTTAACCCTGTTTTCCTTTACTGTAATTTCTACTAAGCTCTTAGTTCTTATTTGCCTTCTTTTGGACTTTGTTTGAGTTCTTTCTAAACATGTTTCATCTACTGCTTCCTTAAGTTTTTGCTACCTCTTTGTCTTCTGAACTTGTTTAAGTTCCAAGCTTTTCTTAAAACATGTTCTTTATGCTTCAAATTAACTTTTTCACTATGTTTGTTCCGAACCTGCTATCATGCATATTGGGTTCTCATGAGCCTGTTATCTGTCTTCTCGTCTCTACTTCTGATTAAAGTTGAAAACTCTAGGCTTTGGGTTTTGGCAAGTTTTATTTTGGACTAGGGTTACTTTGGAACCCTGGACTCTCAGACTCATTATGAGTCTGCCGAACTGAACTTGTATCCCTTTTGACTCTGAACTCTTTTCTATGCTAGATTCTTTCTAATTACCATGACAGTTCTTTCTTGTTTGACATGTCTGTATACTTTATATTTGAGGAATTCTTCCTTCAAAAGAGATTTTTCCAATTTGTGATTGATTCAGAATTCCTTTTAATAAGGTTCGATTGATTGTTACTGATTTTCTTTAAATTAAACCTTTCTTCACCTTTTCTGGTTGGATTCATTCATACCAAAACTCAATTTCTGATTTTTACTGGCTGATGATTAATTGCCTTTCCTTATTTGCACAAACCGTGTTGCTATCAAACTCTTTCCTTAAATAGTTTCTATGTATTTGCCCTTCTTATACTACTTTGGAAAAGATTTTAATCCAATTCTTTCCTTAATTGTCTTCTACCCGTTTGAAATAAGAATCCCTTAACTAAAGGGAGATTCTGTGTGATTGATTGCAAACTATTCCCTTACCTTTTCTTACTTATTTTCTGCACTATAAAAGGGGCACGACCCTTCTGCATTTAGACACCTTGAACCTTCAGTTCAACACTTTGAATTCAACACTTTACACGCACACCTCTCAATTACAATACTCTACTCTACTCTCTTTTGAGATTTGTTTGTACTGTTTGCTTACAATTTGATTTACAAGACTTCAACTTTCACTTATTTGTTTCCCTGAAACTGGTATGCCTTAATTTCGATTTCAGCATCATCCCTATGTGTTTATTTTTACAGTTGCTACACTCCTGTCTACTCTGATGTTTATGTTCTGTATTGAGTATGCTTCTCTCTCTTTGCATCTGCTGTTTGTTGTGAACTCCCTATACCCCCACTCCCTTTTATGGTTTGAGTTAAGGTTCATGGCCTGACAACATCCAAATTGTTGCTTTGGTCTGAACCTGATCCTCAATGGATCCCAACTCTCAAATGTGGCTAATAGGCTAGTCATGGTTGTGCCAGCACTCCTGATTGTTGGGCATGACCACCAGCCTGCCATGGCTCTCCCTGATTTTCCCCTTGTGCACTTATACTTACTCTTAGATTCTAAGTTCTGCCCCCTCTTATGAGCCTTGCTTTGGGACCTTGAGTTCCCTCTGAACTTGGACATCTAAGGGCTGGCATTTCCACACTACACTTAATTCTACAATATATTTGGATTGTAAGCACTACCCGGAGTCCATTTGAGGCTCTTAAGGAACTTTGACACATCCCAAATATGAGAAAGGCTTTGGAAACCTGATTCTGGAAGTTGGCTCAACTCATATTGTTGGACCTTGAGTCTGAATTAGGCCCCTTGGTTGTAGCTTAATTTCTTATGTAATTTTACTTTTCTTAATTCATTTTGGTCTGTAATATGTTGTAATAACTTATGGGGTTCTAGTGAAAAGGGGAGGGTCACTTATATATACAAAGGGTAGACAACATACTCATAGGCGTTACTATTCATAATTTCTGCACTTCTGCATGTCATATAGAAATCTTGCCTATAAGTTTTCTGCATTCATGCACGTCATATAGAAATCCTGCATATGGTTTTCTGCATTCATGCACGTCACATAGAAATCCTGCCTATAGTTTCTGCCCTTCCGCATTAGAAATCCTGCCTATAAGTTTTCTGCATTCATGCATATCATATAGAAATCCTGCCTATAAGTTTCTGCATTCATGCACGTCATATAGAAATCCTGCCTTTAAGTTTCTCCATTCATGCACGTCATATAGAAATCCTGCCTATGATTTTTTGCATTCATGCACGCCACATAGAAATCCTGCATATAGTTCTTCACTTCTGCATTTTTTATCTATCATTAGGCAAACGGTTATAGGTTAAAACAATAATCAGTTGCATTCTAGATACCATGTCTATAGGACTCCTGCACTTTTATAATCGTCTTAAAAACCAACAACGCCTAGAAATCATGCTTATAGGAGTAACCGGTTGCATCTGATTCGTTTACTTCATCTACAAGTCTAAAATCAGTGGCAATGTCGTTTAACGTCTGCAGAACTTATGTGTTTTCTACAATCAGTAAGCCTTCTTTAAAATCGGAGTAAACACTGTTAGATATCATGCCTATATGTCTCACTTAGGCAAACCATTAGGTAATTAATTAACTGCATCAGTCTTTGATAAATTACAACCAGGGAAGGCTAATTCAGACTCCTCATCTGAGAAATATGTGATGAATCAGCCTTTCCTACGCTTTAATTTGATTTCAGACCATAACCAGTACTTGTAAGTCATGCTAGCCAATTTGTCCCTTTAAATGAGGAGGCCTGTTTGAGTCATTTAAACTGTTATGTGTTCTTCCCATACCTTCCTTATATGTTTTGATTGTCGCCCTAGAATTTTGTCCTTTTAAAACTCTGAAAACCAAATCTCCCTTCCCTTTAGGACTAGTAGTCCCAAATGCCTCCGGAACTGATAGGATTGGGACGGGTACTAGCATGCAATAAGTAACGATACTATTCCGTGCTTAATACCTGAACGGGGTGGGAAAGGGTAGATATGGATATGATGACCGGTGCGCTAATACTACGTGCAACCCCTCTTCTGAGGAGCGATTGCTAGATATTGCATTGATGTGATCCATATTGTTTGTAAACCTAGGACCCCCTTTCTTTTAACTTGTTTTATTGTCTGAACTATTTCTACTTTCCTTATTCTCTCCAAACTTTCAATTTGCTTGCAATAATATGCGAAAATTCCCCTTTATTTGAGGCCCTTAATTGCTTACTTGATTATGTGAAGTCACAATTGTAACATCGCCGGGAACCACACTAGTATATCTTGAGGGGTGCCTAATACCTTCCCCTTGAGATAATTTCTAGCCCTTACCCAAACTCTGGTTCTTCCAACTCAGACCCTTCTTAGTGTCCTAATGCACTTAATCATTAGGTGGCGACTCTTCAAGTTCCAAAACTCAATTCCCAAAAAGGAACGAGTTGTCCTCCTAAATGTCACAAGCCCGATTTCGCGAGAAAAAGGGGGTGCGACAACAATGGCTAAGGCCATCGACAAAGAATGGGTTCGACATCACTCGAACCACGACGGGATATTACTTCAGTGCCAGCTTGAAAGTAACATCCCAATGGCTAAGGATCGACAAAGAATGGGTTCGACATCACTCGAACCACGATGGGATATTACTTCGGCACCAACTCGAAAGTAACATCCCAATGGCTAAGGCCATCATCAAAGAATGGGTTCGACATCATTCGAACCACGACGAGATATTACGTCGGCTCCATCTCGAAAGCAATATCCCTACGGCCAAGGTTGTTGCTAACAAACATAGTTTACCTAAATGCAATAAGTTTAGCATTTCAACAAAGCTCCAAAGCAATGTGATTGCGGCACAAACCGTCGTCAAACAAACCAAAGAAAGAAAACAACTCAGAGGTGCACGCCCAAAACAACCTCCATTTACAACAAATATATTACAAATATTGATCCTTACAAAGGGTTCAAAAAGACCCTTACAAAAAATCGCAAAGCAAAAAGCACAAAACAAATACTACACATCATTTTCGGTGGCATATACGTCTTCGTACCAAAAGTCGGAGGCAAGTCTGTTCGCATCATCAGAATTAGTATCATCTCCATCGGGCGTGAGAGGATCGTACTCGCATGACTCACGAGCCCTAGCACGTACATCCTGAAGTTCCGCTTCAGACGCCCTCCCATTAACATGAAGGGCTTTGTACACATCGATATGAGCCTCGGTGTGAACCCACAACTTATATAAATGTCGAGGCACGACAGGATCAGCTAGGGCATGAGATGTAGAAGGCTGCGACTTTCAAAGAATTCGCTTGATTGTTCAGTGCGGACAGTTCCACCTCCAACCCTTGAATACACCCCTCAAGCCCCGTTGTCCTAAGCGCAGACACCTCCATCTCCCTAGCTAGCTCTAACTTACAAACACTGAGAGCGTCCTCTGAAACCGCCACCTCAAAAATGGCCGCCGCCCTCCCCCTCTCAGCATAGGCCAATTTATCCACATTCACACTCAATTCACCCTTAAGCTCATCGACCTCAGTCATCTTCATGTTCAGTTCGGCACAAACTGGCTACCTTCGCTTGAAGATCGGCATTTTCAGGCACTACTCCCCTACTTAGCTCAAACTCATCTTCCTTAGCTCTAAGGGCTGCCTCAAGCTCACTACTATGGGCATCAACCCTCATAAGGTCTTCATCTCATTCCTTCAACTCCTCGACCTTATGTGCCAGTTTGTCCTCCCTCTACTTGAGTCCCTCACGGAGCAATTGGAAATCACGATCTTGACTGTAGATGTCGACCATCGTACGATGCTTGATGCGATATTTTTGGTACTTGGAAAATATCTTTCCATAGAGGGTCATCCTCCTCCTTTCCCGACGCTCACGCTCGATCTCCAAGATAAGGGTCTAGCACGAGAAATAAAAGTTAGAACAAATGAGCCAAAAATAGTAACACAGAGCCAACAACGTAATAAAAAGAAAGATATTTCCCCGTAAAGCCATGCCAAAAACACTCTGAGACAGCTCCGCATTACTCATCACTTTAAGTGCCTCGCTCTCAGGGTCAACGCACAAAGGGGCAAAAACATATGCCACCTGATCACAGTCCGACAATAAGTCATAATTCCCAGGAACGACTATGTGTCGATCAGAACCCTCCATTCTGACCTCCACGTGAGTATGACGCTCCGCAAACTCGCAAGCATCCTATGTGTTACCGTCCGATCCCGAACCGTTGCCCTCGATGCGCAAACCCCCGCCAACAGTAGATGATGCGCCGCCCTCGGCGGAACACTCGGTCCCCCCCTTGATAAACCCTTTCCATTTAGGATATCTCCCCACCAAGATGGCGTCAACAATAAACATGTGTACCGGTGTCGTCTCCGATGTACCCGTCCTGCTCTTGCCTATCTCAACGACCACGCTCTTCCCAAGCTCCGTCCTACTCTTTTTTCTCAATATAGACTCATCCCCATTTGAGGACTCATCCATGGGATGTTGAACTGATAAAGAAGGGATCTCCTCCCTCACAACTATGTCTCGAGAGGAGTCCCTCGCCTGTAACAACTAGGCATGACCCTCTCGGCCAAACTCACCCTAAGTTAATAGCATCCCTACGGAGATGACGGCCTTACAAAACGCAGGGACTGGGGGCCCCTCGCCTAGAAGCTCCACGACCTATCTTCATAAAAGGTTGTATCAATAGATAATGATATATTGACGAAGAATGATACAAAGGAACACGCTCACCAGATGAAACTTTTGGCTCAAATCATTTAACAAAGGCGGACCAGTCTCGAGTCTCCGTTGCATGGGGGAGCAGACGGGCTACCCAATCCCATATGGATGCAATAGGATGGGGTGGACGCCCCATAGCTGTGAAAGAAAACCACAAATAAATGCTAAGGTGAACGAAGAAAAAAGAAAGAGTAAGCAAGTGGTGGCACTTACGGTTCTCATTCCACGCTCAGGAAATCTAGCAGGGTCGAATACGAGGTGATCAGTTCTGACGAAGAAGTATTTATGCCAAAACTTGTGGCTTGCTCGATCATCAGTTCCAACCACCAGCCTTTTTGTCCCACGGTGCCTCAGATGCACCATAGTACCCCTGTGAAAGCTGGGTGAAAACAAATGCAGAAGGTGGTGAACGGTAACTTCACACCCCGCAAACTCCGCATACCTCGTCAACAACAGAAGTATTTTGAGTGTATACAAGGAAATTTGCGCCGAGAAAACCTGATAAAATCGACAAAACTCGTCCACTAACGGGAGAAGGGGGAAGGAATGACCAATCACGAAGGGGTACTCATAAAAAGCACAATACCCCAGTCTATGGACTTCTACGAAGTCTCTTCCCGCTGGAACCATTTCAATATAAGCAGGAATGTTATATTTTGCACGGAGGGCATTAATGTGGACTTGTTCAGTTTCAGCGAATATTGGGACGGGAGTAGGAGGAGGATCTTTGAGAAAGTCACTTCGAGACATAGGGTGTCTTGGCAGTAGCTCATCCACGGTGGGAAGGCTATCTCCTTCCTCCATCGTCAAGTCTTCGACATCGGGAGGGGACTACATGGATAGCGGGTGGCGTCACAAACCCCCTCACGTGATCGGTGTGTTCTAGGCATGTCTGTGAAAGGAGATGTGCTAATGTAACAAGAAAAACCAAGAACAATGAACGAGAAAGAGTAGATGAAGAAAAACGCAGATGCAAAGCTAGAAATGGGAAAGGAAATGATCGAAAGAGAAATGACCAAACATTTTTGAAAAAACAAACCCTTCCCCTATTTATAGGGTTGGGTGGCGCCAGAATTGAAGCAAAAAGACTTCTTGTGGCAGCAAAATCGAAGCAACATGCCATCATGTTGTCCCTCGGGAAGATACCCCATTATGACGCATGTGGATGTTATGTCACTCCAAAGATGGCACACACCGCCCAAGGTATGGCAAAATGCTTTGTTCTTCCGTCATCAACTGAAACCGTCATGGTTTGCAGATCAAATTTCTTTGTATGCATGGACGACGTCCGCTTATCAAGGACGCCCCAAGCTGCGACCTCGACAAGCGGAGGGACTAACTGTATGAGTCAAAATTTGGACGGCTACGATCGAAACCGAGTGTGGCAGAGAGCGAGGTCCCTGCGATGTCGCTTCTTGAGGATCATCGTGATAAACGACGATCGACAGTGGCTAGCGAACGCACGACGTTTGTAGTCGTGTTAGCGTGATAGGAAACAATGGGAATATGCTTTTGGAATAATCTTTAAGTTGTACTTTTTTCTTTTGAGATTAAGAAGGGAGATGTCACGACCCTAAACCCGGACCCGGTCGTGATGACGCCTCTCGTGAAGACAAGGCCAGCCGACACTTCTTATTTTCCAATTATTAATAGATAAGCATCTAAAAACAGTCTAAACATGATAAGAATAAATCCGAAATAACCGATAATAACATAAATATGCGGAAAAGCACCCATACACAGCCCT
The DNA here is from genome assembly GCF_000393655.2 of Nicotiana sylvestris. Lineage (NCBI taxonomy): Eukaryota > Viridiplantae > Streptophyta > Magnoliopsida > Solanales > Solanaceae > Nicotiana > Nicotiana sylvestris. Next base: position 30,631,348 of record NC_091067.1, read on the forward strand.
AACCAGGGTGTCACTAGTCATGAGCATCTATAAGTCATAATAAAAGTCTGATAAGTCCATAACTAGTACAATGTCTGAAAGGAAATAGAAGCAATAAAGGAATAGAGACACGGGGCTGCGGACATCAACAACTACTTCATAATCTCCGAAAGCCCGCCTAAAGCTGGAGGAATCAGCACTCGGGAGCGGAACCAGCTACGCCTGAATCTGCACACAGGGTGCAGAGAGTAAAGCGAGTACTCCAACTCAGTGAGTAACAAATGTAAATAATGACTGAAAGTAAGAAAACACGCAAGACACAAGGCATTCTATAATAAGCAGTAAAATCATTTAAAAACAGTAAACCACTGAAAATTCAAGTAAAATCCACTTTCAACAAGTAAACAAGTAATTGAAAGGTAATTAAGGTAAAGTAAACAAATAGAAGTTCGCCCCTCGGGCACAGTATCACCACATCCGCCCCTCGGGCAATATCTCAGAACAATAACAGCCCCTCGGGCTCAATCTCACATCACAATGGGTACACGCACTCACTGGGAGTATGCAGACTCCTGGAGGGGCCCCTTATTGCCCAAGCGCAATAACAAGCCATCTCGTGGCATCAAAACTAGGCCATCGGCCTCATATCAATCAATCCACCTCATGTCGTACATATCTCAGGCCCTCGGCCTCAAATCAATATCAGTGTTTCCTCACAACATAGGCCCCTGGCCTTACTCAGTCAAAAATCCTCACAAGCCCCTCTAGCAATAGTAAAATAGTGTTTCTCAGCCCAAACATCATTTAAAATATTATTTAAGTATTAAAACTGAGTAAACATGGTTGAGTATGAAAACAATGGAAAATAACATGACTGAGTTCAAGTAATAAGTCAAAACAGTGAGGAAATTTCAATAAAAAGCCCCGAAGTGTTCAAATAGTTGGCACTAGGCCCAAATATAGCATTTCAACCCCAAATAGTGATGATAGCAAACAGTTTTCAACCAAATACGCGGTATAATCATCAATCGGGACGGAACAAGTCGCAATCCCCAATAGTGCACGACCCCACGCTCGTCATCAAGCATGTGCCTCACCTCAATATAGCACTACGATGTGCAATTCAGGGATTCAAACCCTCAGAACATCATTTACAATTATTACTCACCTCGAACTGGCTAAATCTCTAGCGCGCAATGCCTTTGCCCATCGAATCACAAGTCGAATCTATCCATAATCAGAACGAGGATGTCAAAATATGCTAAGGGAACGAAGCCCAAGCAAAAACAATCGATAAAGGGCACAAATCCCGAAATTACCAAAACCCGACCCAGGGCCCATGTCTTGAAATTCAATAATTTTTACACCAATAGGTTCCTTATCTCCCTACGAGTTCATACATACTAAGAACATAAAAATCCATCCACAAATGACCCTTCAAATCCCAAATGTTTGATCTCCAATTTCAAGCCCTAACTCTTCAATTTTAGGCTTAGATTTCATGGTTTTCTAGGTGGAATTCACATAATAATCGAGTTTTAAGTCCGAGAATATTACCTCAAAGTGATTCCCATTGAATCCCTCTTCAATCTCCTTCAAAAATCTCCAAAAATGACCAATTATAGAGGAAATAAGCCCTAAAATCGCGAACAAGACGAGTTTAAAAACATTCTGCCCTGACATAATTTCCTTTTTCGCGTACGCGGTCAAAGCCTCGCATTCGCAAAGCACAACTTAACTTTGACCAAATTTCCTCTTACGCGAACGCGACATGACCATCAGGAACGCGATGGTTTACCCAGGTGACCCTTCGCGAACGTGGTCCCTACATCTTGAACGCGATGAGCAACTTGACCTCAAAACCCAGCCGACCCAATTCCTCTACGCGATCGCGAAGCCCTTCTCGCGAACGCGATGCATCACTTCCTAGCTCTCTGCAAACACGAAGCCCTTCTCGTGAATGCAAAGGGAAAAATCCCACTGACTTCCTCTGACTCTTCACGAACGCGAGGGTCCACTCGCGAACGCAAAGAGTAAAAACGTGCAATAGCTCAACCTGCAATTTCTGCAATTTCCTTAACTCAAAATGATCCGATTGACCACTCGAAACTCACCCGAGGCCCTCGAGACTTCAACCAAAGGCATCAACATATCCTAAGACCTTATTCAAACTTGTTCCAATCATCAAAATACTTCAAACAATATCCAATCAACCAAAACATATCGGATTCAAGCCTAAGTTTCTAAAAATCTTCTGAATTCCACTTTTGATCAAAACCCAACCAAACCATGTCTGAATGACCTAAATTTTTGTACACACATCCCAAATGTCACAACGGAACTACTACAACTCTCGCAATTTCATTCTGACCCTTATATCAAAATCTTGCCTATCAACCGGAAATTGCCAAAATATCAACTTTGCCAATTCAAGCCTAAAACTACTCCGAACCTACAAAACTCATTCCGATCACACTCCTAAGTTATAAATCACCTACCAAAGCTAACCGAACCATCGGAACTCATATCTGAGCCCTCTAACACATAATTCAACATTCGGTTGACTTTTCCGACTTAAACTTCCTTAAAAGAGACTAAGTGTCTCAAACCTTACCAAATCCTTTCCGAACCCTAACCAATCAACCCAATCATATATAGGACCACTATACAAAGCAATTAGAAGCATAAATAGGATAAACGGAGCGGTAACTCATGAGACGACTGGCCGGGTCGTCACAGGAGATCGTCCCCTATAAAAGGGGATCGAACACTCTGTAAAAACGAGGAACACTAATGAGATCAAAATACGACTTTTACTTGAAACTAAGTATTTGTTACAAAATATCTCTACATTCATGGCGATCATATTGATAATTGTCACACCTCCTTTTCACCTACACCCCGCAAAGGGGCGTAAAGGAGTTTTTCCATTTAAAGGACAATCAGAACGAGATTTAATTATTAATTAATCAGAGTCGCCACTTGGGAGATTAATGGTGTCCCAAGTCACCGGTTGAACCCCGAACCGAGGAAAAATATGACTCTGTTACAGTCTGCGAACTAGAAATCCGAGTAAGGAATTCTGTTAACCCGGGAGAAGGTGTTAGGCATTCCCGAGTTCCGTGGTTCTAGCACGGTCGCTTAACTGTTGTATTTAATTTTATCTGATCTTAATACATGCTAGATTATGTGCCTTTTATTTAATTTTGAACCACTTTTATTATAATTATTTTTAAAAGAATTGCAACGTCGTGAAAATGCATTTCAAACCGCGCTGCAATCAATGCACCCGTGGTTGTCAACACATTTCGACTTCGTCGAGATTTGGATTTGGATTGCATCAATGCGCACCCAAGTTTAAGAAAATAATTTAATTAAATCGTGCCTAAAGATTCTAACGTATTATTATTTTGGGGGAGGCTGTGGAATTTACTAAACAACCTTTCCAACTTTAATTATTTTAATAACCATTCGTTGAAGGCCCCGCATACATGATTTTGTTTGGCGAGATTCGTCTCAACATTTTATTTAAAAAGCCCATTTGAAAGTGACTACAATTTTCTATTGATCAATTGTCCCTAAAAGAAGAAAAAAAACTTAATTACGTGAAAACTGAACTGAGATTATGCATTAAAATTCAGTAGTCCAACCTCAACAATGAGCTGGACCACTGATGGGCTTCAGAAATGGCCCAAAAATTCAGTCAGGCAGGAGAAAGGGAAGCCCAGGTGACAGATAACAGCACCTGGGATCGAATCCCCCAGGAAGCCCAAACTCATGAAGGCAGTCCGTGTGACAGCCTGAGATGGCTTATCGTTGAGCCCAGCTAGGCCTCGATTTAGTTCAGCCAAACGCCTATTGAAATTACACCTAAGTGATTTTAAGTGTTCGATAATTATAGCAAAGGGAAACAATACGCATCTACTCGAATTAAAGGGATATTAGTCAATTGAATTCCATTTTTATGCACAGACTAATTTATCTACTGGTATTCCAGTGAATCCTCAGATATCATTTAGGTGAGAACCAAGCTGTAGACATGATTTCAACAATACAAAGCAGACTAATTACTTCTGAATTAATTCACGCCAACATTACTATCAACCTATCATATAATCAACTAACACTAGTGCTCACTTTATAGTAATCACAGGAATCCGAAACATAACAGTTTATATAGTCCATGTAGCACAAAAGCAAGCAAAACTTAAACAATATCCATGAATTAAACACTGAATACGTAGATCTGGAAATTAGCTAAATCAGAACTCAATTCTGCAAGTAAATTCATTCTTCACATAATTCATTTCTGCACACTTTAGCTCTCAGTCATCAGGGGTACAATTGTGTACCTGGATAAGGGAAAATATGAGAAGGAAAGAAGTCAGCTACTTTGAACAGCAACAACAACAAAACTCAGCAGTATATCATCACAGAACAGGCCAGGAAATGCTTTTGAAAAATCAGAAATATAAGCAGACTCAACATATCAGTCCAACACACACTTGCAATGCCCTCCTATCCCTCACAACTGAGCCTAGATGCCTCTCAAATCCTGCTGGACCTAAATCTCAACTGAAGTCCAAACTAATAGGCCCCAAACTCACTTGAATCAGTCGTTAGTCACTCCCAAACACTTTTTAGGAATAGAACCTCGAGTTGGAATAAAGAATGCCCAAGGAAGGACTGAGAATCACTAACACTAGTGATGAAATAGTAAAACTGTTTTGATTTTTCCATCTTTTGATGTTTTTTCTTAAGTATTGGAATTGAAATGCTAGCTGAAATTGAAAGCCAGGAGGAAAGCTTTTGGTGGGGATTTTTTTTTGGGCTGAAAATTCAATCCCCTTCCTCAAGACACTTGATGCCCTTTTATAGGTGATACAAGAGGGTCAATCAGATTTTGGGTTTTCTTTTTAGTCCCTCCCTTATTTTCAGTTTAGTCCCTCATTTCTTGACTTGTTTCCCAAGCTAGTATCCTAAGTTGGCTGAAATCTACACTAAAGTCCTATTCTAGAAGGCCCTAGGGTGTTCTTCTGCCTATACAGTACCTATACTACCCTTGTTATATTCTGAAATTACTGTTCCTAAAGAAACTACCCTTTTCTATGCCTAAAATGCCCTTGAAAACTTCTCAAAGTTACTGGTTCTACCTATATTCTCAACAGCTATAACCAATCCCCTAAATTAATTCAAAACTAACTAGGACTGATTAATTAGATTTCAGAAATTACCCAATTGAACTAACCAATCCCAATTATTCAATCACCCAAACCCAAACAACTTAGAAAAACCAAGAGAACAGGATCAGTCAACATTTATGGACAAAATGGTACTGAATCCAAACTAATTAATTATGTTGATTCTGCAATTAAAATTATGATTAACTAATAAATGACACATGCATCAACCTAAACTAAAAATGCGAAGATGCTTTACTGATCAAGGAGCAAGGAACAAAGAAGATTTAAACTATACTAATTCACAAAATAAATCGTAAAATTGACAGTACACTTTAATGAAATCAAAACTATAACTAACACTTCAACTATGCAAGTAAAAAGAAACAAGAAAGCTCACTGAAGCACGAGAAACTCCGGCCAGCTGCTATCGTCCGAATCTTTCTAGATTTTTGACACATAACATCCCTAACCATGTGTTTTTACAAGAGAACACATGGTTAAGGATATTACGGTCTAAAATCACAAAGATTTTGGGTGAGGGTTTTGGCCAGAAATTCTTAGATCCGAAATTTGAGCTGCTCCACCGGGATTCGAAGGAAGATGGTCATGGATTCGGGTTGAGGGAAGTCTGGGGATGGTATGGTATGATTTTGGGCCGGTTTGGATGAACTTGCGACTTGGCCGGAAAGCTTCAATCGGAGATTCGACGAGCTCTGGCAATATTCGAGGGAAACCAATGGTAGGAATGGAAAGAGGAGAGTGAGGAGGACGAGGGGTGTAGATTTGGGGGTGATTAGCATCGGCGCCGCCACCGGCGATCTAGGGATTTCAGGGCGGCGCGGCTAGAGTTTGTGGGGGGTGAGGAAGACGATGGGGAATGAGGTGGGGGGGGAACCTTCGGACACTTTTATAGTACGCCTACCCCGCCTCTGAGCCGTTGATCTTGTTAACCTCGACGGTCTGGATTGATCGACGCCAAACGACGTCGTTTTGATTTTGGCGTATTGGACCGGATGGGGAGAGGGTTCTGGGCTTGGGTCGGAATACTGATTTGGGCTGAGGTTTGGGTTAAATTGAGATGAGCCCAATTTTGTTCTTGTTTGTTGTTTTTTTTCTCTTTTATTTCTTTTATCTATTTTTGTATTTTGTTTTCCACTTTGTAATTTTGTATTTATTTTTTCTGATTTTATAAAATTGCAACAATTAGAATAAAGTCCTAATATATTTCAAAACTAAACTAATTAAATTCTAAAATTATTTAAACCCTATTTTACACCAAATTTACGATTAAAACAACTAAAATGCGAAAGTGAGCTATTTTGTAATTTTTCATGTTTGGTTCTAAAACAAACTAACCCCTAATTGATCATAAACATATAAAATTATATCCTAAATGCAAATGCATATTTTTTGTATTTTATATGAATTAACATGCACAAATAAAATGCAACCCTCATCAGAAAATGATACCAAAATGCACAAAAAATTGTAAAAATAAAGAAAAATTATTTTGTTGGAATTTTGGGAATTATTCATATATAGGACAAAAATCACGTCCTCACAGCTGCCACTCTTTGCTTGGAAATATGAAATGTTTTCGAGCTAAGATAAGTGAGCAAATACGAGCGATTTTTGCCCGTTTGGAAATTCCGTGTGAAGCATTTTTGAAAAGCTTGACCGCACCCTGCTTCAGAGGTTGCCTACATATCCTGGGCTAAACAGGAATCGGGTCAGTGTAGTTCGGGAATGTCTGGTAGCTGGGACTACCAGGAGCTGTGATTTCACTGCGATTGCTGCTGCTGCTGCTTGCTGACTTCCCTTATTACACCACGTCAAAGATAAAAGAAGCTGAACTAACTATGCTAAAAAAAGTCCTATCTAGATTCTTCAAACTTTGCTCTTGTACTTCCTTGTTGCCTTGTTGTCTTGTGTTTTCTTGTTGCCTCATTGTCTTGTGTTTTCTCGATAAAATTCCTTGTTGCTGCTTCAATTGGTCAACTGAGATGTTGTTCCCTCTCTCCAAACTGCTGAACTTGAGTAAACTTGAACTCGAATGTATTCCTCTGTTATCCAGGCGGGCTCCTGACTGCTGAACTTGAAATTGAAAATACTCTTCTATTATCCAGGCGGGCTCCTGACTTCACAGAAATAGACAAAACGAAGAAAACTTTCTACCCCAGTTTTGAAACTGGGCACATGTTACCGGATATTAATAGGAATTTGACTAAAGCTAGACTTGAAATACCTCTGCTGTATAGGCGGGCTCCTACTTTCTGAAACTTGAATTGTATACCTCTGTTTTCCAGGCGGGCTTCTGACTGCGATTACCTAAAAATTTAGCACTTCCATTCTTCCGGCGGGCTCCTGACTTTAACTTCTTAAAATATTTAACACCTCCATTCTTCAGGCAGGCTCCTGACTTCGACTACTTAAAAATTTAACACCTCCATTCTTTAGGCGGGCTCCTGACTTCGACTACTTAAAAATTTAATACCTCCATTCTCCAGGCGGGCTCTTAATTTCGACTACTTTTAATACCTCCATTCTCCAGGCGGGTTCCTGACTCCAAAATGAACAAAGAAGTTGATTGAAAACTAAAATTAGAATTGTGTCACCTCTGTTCTTCAGGCGGGCTCCTGATTGCTAAAAATTTGAATTGTATGTCTCTATTCTCCAGGCGGACTCCTGATTGCTAAAATTTGAAATGCATATCTCTGTTCTCCAGGCGAACTCCTGACTTTTAAAATTTAAACTGTATGTCTCCGTTCTTCAGGCGGACTCCTGACTTCTAAAATTTAAACTGTATGTCTCTATTCTCCAAGCGGACTCCTGACTTCAACAAATAAACACCAACGGAAATTTTCTACCCCAGTTTGGAAGCTGGGTGTATGGGTGAGCATTAAACTGAATCATATTACCACATATTACTAAGAATTGAAGGCTAAATCCTATTATCCAGGGAGGTCCTGACAACTCCTAACAATTACGAACCTAAGGTATTACTCTCGCTACATCATGTTATCTACAAGAGTTTTAAGCTACATCCTGTTATCCAGGAAGGTCCTAACAACTTGCATTTTATCCTAAACATGCAAACTTTTCAACCAAATTATATTCCCCTATGCTATTCATGATTATCTTGTGTTTTTAATCCCACCATACTTTGCGGTCAAATCTGATTACTGCTTGTTTTCCCTTTATGGGGAATTCCTCCTGAACAACCAACTTTCTGCCTCTGTTTCAATCAAAGAAAATTCCGTTAGTTTAAAATGGTGGTCAGTTGATGGCATTCTTGTTGAAAAATCCTTCCCCTGCATTGCTTTGTGTTGACTGACTTCCACGCACTGACCCTGAACTGCTTGACTTTCTGACCAACTTTTAAATTCCCCAACCTCTGGCGACCTAAATGTTTTACACCCATGCTGTTATTTCACTTTTCTTACCCTTTTGTTTGAACCTTTGCATTTCCCACGACATTTCCCAATCATTCTATCGATGCTTCCGTTAATTCCCTGTATTCCACTTGACATCATGTTGTTTTGACATGCTCTAACCACGTTGTGCTTTACAATTTTGGAAGCTGGTAGCGAGCCTTGAAATCCTTTCCCACTTGCTTTTGAACATCACTGTCATTAGAACATTTAGACAAACAAAAACCCCCCTAAAGAGAATGAAATGCAATGGTTTTACGGGTTAGGGATAAGAAGAATCCAAAACCGGATGACTACTAAAAATGAAGTGAAGAAAAGAAACTTATCTGACCGGAACAGCTGGCACCAATGGTCATGACATGCATTTCGGATTAATCGGCCCAACCGATCCAACTAAACAACTCCCAATTGCCATACCTCATTGCCCAGGACTTCCATCAATTGTTTGAATTACCCAGACCCTAACCTTGTTCATCCTGCGGTGCCTCGAAACAGTTTTCCACCCGCAACCCTTTTGCCAAATAACCATTTTCAACTCACTTTCGCCTCAAGGTTTCCGCGAGGGTTTTCACCAATACGACTCTCTCATTTATTTTTATCTCAACTCTCGTCGCCTTAGGGTGCATGTGAAGGTTTTCACCGATAAGACTCTCTCATTATTACTTTGTTTTTCTTGCTTGAACCAGAGTGTTGCCCCTATCGTGAGTTATTCCTACCTGCTCAACTTGGCATTTATCAAAACTGATCAGAAGGTCTTTCTTTAGACCGTAATGTAGGCTTTTGGATTGGGTTAGAAAGAAAGGTATAATAAGGCTCAAAACAATTCAAATGGGTTCAAATTACAACTTTCGGAATCCAACTGTTCACAACAATCACAACTTCTGCCCCAGTTTCTTGCTTGGGGATTTTTTGGATTTTATTTTGGTATGACTGAACCTCGGAGTAAGGCTGCCTACGTACCCTTTCGGGATCAAGTCAAACGTAGTTCACTGTATCATAGTTACCTTTGTTGTTGTGTGTGTTTTCTTTTCTTTTCTTTCTTTTCTTCTTCTTTTCCTTCTCTTTCTCTTTTCCTTCACTTTTCATTTTTCTTCTTTTTTCTTTATTTTCCTTCTTCTTTCTTTTTTTTCTTTTCTTTTCTTTTTCCTTTGCTTTTCTCTTTTTTTCTTTTATGTTCGGCACCTGTGTTCCTTGATAGTGTCATTGATTCCGAAAGAGGGGTATGAAAAATAAGTAAGGCTCAAAGGGGATGACAAGGGATAAAAGTGTTTGGATAGCAGGACAAAACGCCTTCGTCATTTCAATCTTTAAGATATTCCAAATACAAATAGATACATTCAGAAATAAAGAAATCATACATAATATCTCTTGACTGCATCGGAATTGATGGCCATTTCTATACATTGTCCTTCTACATCTGCCAAATACAATGCCCCGTTAGACAACACTCTGGTTACTACAAATGGTCCCTGCCAGTTTGTGGCAAATTTTCCTTTTGCTTCAGCCCAATGAGGCAAAATCCGCCTCAGTACTAACTGACCGACTTCGAATTTCCTTGGACGCACTTTCTTGTTGTATGCTCTTGCCATTCTTCGTTGGTATAGTTGACCGTGACACACTGATGCCAATCTCTTCTCGTCAATCAAACTCAACTGCTCAAGGTGGCTTTTCAACCATTCATCATCATCGATCTCAGCCTCTGCAACGATTCGCAGAGGCGGGATTTCCACCTCTGCAGGTATTACTGCCTCGGTGCCATACACCAATGAATAAGGAGTCACCCCCACCGAGGTACGAATGGTGGTGCGGTACCCTAACAATGCAAAAGGTAACTTCTCATGCCACTGTCTAGACCCTTCAACCATCTTTCAAAGTATTTTCTTTATATTCTTATTGGCTGCTTCAACCACACCATTTGCCTTGGGACGGTATGGAGTGGAATGTCTATGGGTAATCTTAAACTGCTCACATGTCTCTTTCATCAAATGGCTATTAAGATTAGCCCCATTATCTGTGATGATTACCTTCGGAATCCCAAACCGACAGATGATATTTGAGTGCACGAAGTCGACCACAGCTTTCTTAGTCACAGACTTGAATGTCTTAGCTTCCACCCATTTGGTAAAATAGTCTATAGCTACCAGAATAAACCTGTGCCCATTTGACGCTGCTGGATAAATTGGCCCAATAACATCCATGCCCCATGCGACAAAAGGCCATGGTGCGGATATCGTATGTAGTTCTGATGGTGGAGAGTGAATCAAATCTCCATGCACTTGGCACTGATGACATTTACGCACAAAACTGATACAATCCCGCTCCATAGTGAGCCAATAATAACCTGCTCGGAGAATCTTTTTTGCTAGAACGTACCCACTCATATGCGGTCCACAAACTCCGGAATGTACCTCAGTCATGATAGATGTAGCCTGTCTCGCGTCCATGCATCTCAATAACCCGAGATCTGGAGTTCTTTTGTACAACACTCCTCCACTAAAGAAAAACCCGCTTGCCAATCGCCAAATCATTTTTTTCTGATCACCGGTGGCCTGTACCGGATATACTCCCGTCCTGATGTACTCTTTGATATCATGGAACCACGGCTCGCCGTCAATTTCCAATTCTATCATATTACAATAAGCATGCTGATCACGAACTTGAATCTGCAATGGATCAACATAAGCCTTGTCTGGATGATGCAACATCGACGCCAAAGTAGCCAAAGCGTCGGCAACCTCATTATGAACCCTTGGAATGTGCCTAATTCTATAGCCTGAAACCGCTGACAAAGCTCATGCAGACACTGCCGGTACGGTATAAGCTTTAAATCCCGTGTTTCCCATTCTCCTTGAATTTGGTGTATCAGTAGGTCCGAGTCACCCATGACCAAGACTTCCCGTACACCCATATCTATAGATAATCTCAATCCCAATATACACGCCTCATATTCTGCCATGTTGTTCGTACAGTAGAAACGAAGCCGAGCTGTAACAGGGTAATGCTGACCTATTTCAGAAATAAGCACCGCTCCTATTCCCACGCCTTTCATATTTGCAGCCCCATCAAAGAAAAGTTTCCATCCCGGCTTCTCATCTTGTTCCAATTCATCAATATGCATCACCTCTTCATCAGGGAAATAAGTTTTCAAAGGTTCGTAATCTTCATCGACGGGGTTCTCAGCCAAATGATCGGCTAGTGCCTGCGCTTTCATCGCAGTCTGTGTCACACAGATAATGTCGAACTCTGTAAGAAGGATCTGACACTTTGCAAGCCTCCCTGTAGGCATAGGCTTCTGAAAAATATACTTCAATGGGTCCAAGCGAGATATGAGGTAAGTAGTGTAGGACGACAAATAATGTTTCAACTTATGTGCCACCCAAGTTAGGGCGCAACATGTCCTCTCCAGATGAGTATACTTAACCTCGTAAGATGTGAACTTCTTGCTGAGATAGTAGATAGCCTGCTCCTTTCTACCCGTAACATCGTGCTGCCCCAGTACACAACCAAATGAATTATCCAAAACCATCAGATATAGAATCAAAAGCCTCCCTGGTTCTGGCGGGACCAACACGGGTGGGTTCAACAAATACCCCTTTATCTTATCAAAAGCCTCTTAACATTCATCAGTCCATTTAACCGCAGTGTCTTTCTTTAACAATTTGAAAATCGGCTCACAAGTTGTCGTGAACTGAGCAATGAACCTACTGATATAGTTCAATCTTCCTAACAAACTCATCACCTCAGTTTTGTTTCTTGGAGGTGGCAATTCCTGAATAGCTTTGATCTTCGACGGGTCTAATTCAATACCTCGCCGGCTGACTATAAATCCCAACAACTTCCCAGATGGCACCCCGAAAGCACACTTTACAGGATTGAGCTTAAGATTGTACCTGCGAAGCCTTTGAAAGAACTTTCTCAAATCTCTGACATGGTCGGATTGCTATCTAGACTTCACAATCACATCATCCACGTACACCTCGATTTCCTTGTGTATCATATCATGGAATATTGTTGTCATGGCCCTCATATAAGTTGCCCCAGTGTTTTTCAAACCGAACGACATGACCCGATAACAATACGTTCCCCACGACGTGATGAATGCTGTCTTTTCTGCATCTTCCTCGTCCATTAGAATCTGATGATAACCCGCGTAACAATCCACAAAAGAACCAATATCATGTTTGGCACAATTATCAATCAGTATATGGATGTTGGGCAGTGAAAAATTGTCTTTTGGACTCGCCTTGTTAAGATCTTGATAATCGACACACACCCTGGTCTTGCCATCTTTCTTCGGCACAGGCACAACATTAGCTAACCAAGTGGGATTCCGTGTAACCTGAATGACCTTTGCATCAAATTGCTTGGTAATCTCTTCTTTGATTTTCACACTTATGTCCGTTTTGAACTTTCTTAACTTCTGCTTGACAGGAGGGAGTGCCGGATCAGTGGGTAATTTATGAACCACTAAATCAGTGCTTAGTCCTGGCATATCATCATACGACCATGCAAAAACATCTTTGTACCCATGCAATACTTTAATTATCTCCTCCTTGAGTTGTGGCTCCAGATGAACACTTACTTTAGTTTCCCGTACATTGTCTTGGTCCCCTAGATTAACTGCTTCTGTATCATTTAGGTTAGGTTTGGGTTTTCCTTCGAAGTGACTTAATTCTTTACTATTTTCCTCATAAGCCTCATCGCCATTACAATCCACCCCATCATCACACTCGATTTCTTGTATTATTATTTCTGAGCTAGATTGGCTTTTAAAACTGGGCCGAAGATTCCTCATGCATGTCATATCATTGATATCAGCATAAAAAGAACTGTACAAAAGAAAAGAAAAAATGGAAACAAAATTAGGAATGAAGAAAATTGCATTTCATTGAATGTAAAGATAACAGGGTTTCAACTCATCCAAACGGACGGAACATAGCAACTGAATTACAAACTCTGGAATAATCCAGGTGACAAAAAGGAAAACAAAACCCACTACCACGACTCCCTCCGAATTGGAAGAGGAGTAGCTTCCCAATTGTTGATGTTAGCATGGAGTCCGATGTACTGTATATCTGCTCTGCTTGACCCTTCCCCGGCCTCAACCATGTTCACTTCAGCAAATACCCTCTCGAACACCCTATCCAAGTTCTCTTCTGCACCAATCAGTGGACCCGACACCTTTGCCAATGACTGCTTCTTGCTACCTGGCCTGACGAAGGACCTGGACAAGCGTGGAATTGGTTTGGGAAGAACCTAAGCTTTCTTTTTCAATTTACGAGCCCTTCTAACATCTGCCGTTGTTGGTTTGAACCCTAGTCCGAAGGTGTCCAGATTTTTGGGCAGAGAAACAGGTTGAACAATGCCCTGAAGCTCAGCCCCCAGACTTCTTCCTAGCACGAACCCATTACTCAGCATTTCTGATACTACCATGACGATCGCAGCTGCCACCCTGGGACATGGAATGCTTTTACCCTCGGGCACTCTGTTCACCGGGACCGTGTCGAAGACCTGATAAACCCATGGTCCCTTATCATCTTCAGTTTCTATAAAGGGAACAATGGCATCATTCATGGCGCATGTGGGATCTTCCCTGTATAACACGATTTCTTGTCTGTCCCACTCGAACTTGACCATTTGGTGCAGTGTGGAAGGCACTGCTTTGGCCGCGTGGATCCATGGTCGACCCAACAAAAGATTGTAGGACACTGCAGCATCCAACACCTGAAATTCCATAGTGAACTCGACTGGGCCAATAGTCAATTCGAGTATAATATCCCCCACTGTGTTTGTTCCCCCTCCGTCTAACACTTGAACACAAATACTATTTTTGTGGATTCTATCATCATCAATCTTCAACTTGTTCAATGTGGACAACGTACAAATATTAGCACTTGACCCGTTATCGATCAACGCCCGAGTAACCATTGAATCTTCACACTTGACCATCAAGTAGAGAGCTTTATTGTGTTCTGTGCCTTCCGCAGGCAATTCATCATCAGAAAATGCTACCCTGTTTACCTCAAAGATCTTGTTGGCAATTGTCTCTAGATGGTTCACTAAAATTTTGTCGGGCACATGATCTTCATTCAGTATCTTCATCAAAGCTCGACAATGCTCGTCAGAATGGATCAATAATGACAACAACGAGATCTGGGCCGGTGTTTTTCTCAATTGTTCAACAATGGAATAATCTTGCACTTTCATCTTTTTCAGAAATTCTTCTGCCTCTTCTTCTGTCACAGCCTTTTTGACTAGCACTGGATTATCCTTAGCGCCCCTAGCCTTTCTCAACTCCTCGGGAGCAAAACAATGTCCCGACCGAGTTAGTCCTTGTGCTTCACAACTCTCTTACTCAATTTCCTTTCCTTTGTATGTCACCACTACCCTGTCATATTTCCACGGTATGGCTTTGCTATCAACCACGGGTAATTAGACTACCGGCTTTATGACAATTGGTTCTATGTAGGCCCCTTTCACAACAACCACGGGTGCAGATAATGACCCCGGTACTACTAACTTGACTGGCTATGGCTTTTTTGTAGCAACAAATGGTCCTTTTCCCATTACCAACACTGGCTTATCTTTTATCGCTTTTAGCTGAACCACTAGCCTTGCGCTAACTGTCTTTTCTTTGACCTTGGCTTCCATAGAACGGATCACCATGACCGTCTGCGAGGGTTTTTTAGGCTCTGTCCCCTTATGTATCAGTTCGATCATATTGGCTTCATAATGCGCTGGTAGCAGGTTTTGATTGATGTTTGGGGCCTCTGGGGCCTGTACTTCAATACGGCGATTATCAATGAGTTCTTGTACCGCGTTTTTCAACTTCCAACATTTTTCAGTATCGTGCCCCGGCATCCCTGAGCAATACTCGCAGCTAACAGAATGGTCCAGGTTTCTGGGAAGGGGGTTTGGTGCTTTGTGTCGCACCTCCTTTTAGCCGCGCCCGCGGGGCGCGTCGGGAGTTTTCTCCAATTAAAGGACAGTCGAAACGGGATTTGTTTATTTGTTTCAGAGTCGCCACCTGGGAATTTTGAGGCGTCCCAAGTCACCAATTATAATCCCTGAATCGAGGAGAATATGACTCTGTTTATTTTTCTGCGAACCAGAAATCCTGAGTAAGGAATTCTGTTAATCCGGAAGAAGGTGTTAGGCATTTCCGAATTCCGTGGTTCTAGCACGGTCGCTTAACTGTTTTTATTATTGGCTTAATCATCTTGATTTTATTAAATATATTGATGTTATCTGATTTTACTACCGCTTATACTTATCGTGATTAAGGACCTTCTTTGAATCGAATTACGCGTACGTATATTCGTGTTGTAAATTAAAAAGATGCGGAATTGTGTCACGCGCACGTGTACACAATTACTTTTGACAATATATTTATTAAGCACATTTTTTCGAAAATGCGTTGAATCAAGAATGATTATTTTTCTTAAATAATGAACCGTACATATTGGATTTTTATGAAATTGATTTAATGCTTTTAGAAAAATCCTTTTATTAAATAATCATTCGAAATTGCGCGTACGCATAATTCGAAATTTTGTTTTTAAAGTATAATCAGGGTACGCGAACGTATCCCTAATTGCGCAACATATTTGTAATGATATTATGGAATTTTCAAAAAAAATGTTTGTTGTAGCACGAGAAACCTCGTTTTAAGATGTTCTTTAAATTTTTGGAAAATAATCCACAATTTATTAAATATCGACCATTGATTATAATTTCCGAATATAAATCATATTCATTCCAATTATTCAAATTCAAAAGACAGAATAAAAATATGATTAATACTAACTTTAAAACAAATGTGACATATATAAATATGCCAAAGAATAAATTGCATATGAAACCGAAAATAAATAATTCATAAAGGAAGGAACTATTTTCCGAGAATTTTCGTGATTACTTAATGCAAATTCTATTTTTAATTACCATTGATTTAAGAAGTTGTCATTTGTGTATATACAACTCAACTTATTCTCACATGCTCGTTTTAATCTTAATAGACCTAATTATTTGGTCACTTTGTTTTATGAAAGTAGATAAGCATCAAATTTATAGAAAAGGCGTTATTATGCAAGTTAATTCAACAAAGTTACCTTACATATAACCTAACTGTTTGGCGTAAATATTCATAACGTTTTAACATCATGATGAGCTATACCAACTTACTTTACTCATATGATTATACCTGTCATCATACCATATAATAACTTATACCAACCTAAACAAAAAATCATATTTGTTACAAGATATTCTACTAATGTAACTTCTTAATCATTACATTTAACTAATGGTATTATGGGATGTAATCAATGGCCCATTTTTATGCCTCACTCCCTGTTTTGACAATTCACGTATATCTATACCAATGAGATTTCGGAATAGCTAACATTATTACAAAACTTTATATGAATTTCAAAATAAGACAATTTAACTCATAGCTATCAAATTGAATTCACTATTAGTTAACTAACATAAAAATGAAATTAGAACTAATGAACTTGGACAATTGGAAAATAACATTTCAATTCAAGCTTCATTGACGGGTCATGCTGAAATCTCTTTCCGACTTAAAATTTAAAAGACATATACCTGAAAATGGAGGTAGAAGAAGTAAGTTTCAGCAGTTACAGCAGTAACAAATTCAGTAGAATATACTGATAACACAGTAAATCTGATCAAGAATAGGATTCGAAGAGCCCAGATGCACAGTAAGATACTTTGAAAGACACTTCAGATTTTAACGGAACAGTGGAATCACACAAAGTTGAACAGATTCAACACAAGAACAATATTTCAGATTTCAGCTTTTCTTCAGTTACAAATTCAGTTTGTTTCTGATTTTCTGTTTCTGATGCTGTATCTGTGTGTGAGTGTATAGGTGAGTGTTCTATTTTCGGTTTCCTTTCTTTAAAATCTCAGCCCTCAAAATCTCTTAAAGATTATCTCTTAAAAATTCTCTCTGCCTTTCTTTTTCTTTCTTAGAATCTTCCTTCTGAAAAATTCTGCCCTTAGAAATTCTCTATGAAAATTCCGTTTTTTCTTCAAAATTCTGTTTTTCTCTCTTAAAATTCTCTCTTAAAAATTCTCTCTCCAAATTCTTGTTAAAATTCTCTGTGTGTTGAACTGTCTGTCCAGCTCCTGTATTTATACAGGGCTGGTCCTAGGCAATTTAAGTGTTTCTTGGACCTCCTTCTTCTTAAAAAAAACAGAAAATCCCATTATGTAAAACCTTTTCCCTGATTTTCAGCAGCCCATTATCCCTTGTTCCCCATTAATATCATTAACTAATAGCCATTAACATTACATTATAATATACTAGTACTAACACCCTGTTTTTTACTGCTCATTCCCAGAAATGCCCCTGAAATCTTGATGCTATTACTGAAAAATCAGAACCTATAACAAAACAGATTCTAAAATCTGTACAAACTTAGTTATCTCCTGATTTACAGCTATAACCAATCCTATTAACTTCCTAACACAATTGCATTTGACCAACTTTTGCAAACTTGAATTCAAACTGGACATTACAGCAATATTATACTGAATTCAGAACTAACAACATATTACTGCAATTATCAAAACAATTCAGACTGGACTTAATACTGAACTAGAATCAAACACACACAGGATCATTGTCAATACTGACAATGTCCTGAAACTTTAATGTTCAGACAATAACATATACAACATACATTTGAATTCACTGATTCACAGACAATCATGATTTAATTGACGAGCATTAATCAATTGACTATTTACAACATTTGTCAATAATTAGTCTAAAATAATAGAAGCAGACTGTTTTAGTCAACATTTTCAGAAATGAAAAAATTCGTAATATAATTAATCGACGAACTTAATCGAGTCGATTACACACATTGTAAATAACCACAACCAACAGAAACAATTCACATTCGGATTAAATAGACAGAAATGACAGAATTGATCAAAACAAATATGAAAAATTAACAAGCTATTAATACGGACAACAATACACGTAGAATACACAAAATAAATAGAAAAATACCTCTGAACTTTAATCAGACTCGATCCCAACTCAGCTTCGGATTTTTGTTTGAAATCAAACAGACCTTAGTCGAAGTATTTTCCACTGAAAATACTTCGACTAAGGTCGATTAAACCTCAATCCTTGAATCAATTTGGACAAAAAATCCAGAAATTTGGTATTTCTAGGTTTCCTGAAGGCTCGATTTGGGATCTAATCATTTCTGGTTAGATTCGAGAGAAACCAAGTATGACACAAGGGTGAGGGAAGCCTAGGGGTTGATTGGTGTCACTTTGGAACAGATCTGGGTAATTTTTTGTTTGACTCGAATCTTCAAAAGAAGATTCGAGAAGCTCTGAAGTGATTCGAGCCAAACTATCTTCAGATCCATAACAAGGGTTGTTAGGGGAAGCCATGGTGTTAATTTGGGGTTGATTGGTTTAAGTCTGAACTTGGCTCGAATCTTCAAATGAAGATTCGAGAACCTCCAGGGAGATTCGAACCAAGCAGGTAACATATTCGGATAGAGGAGGCTCAGGGGGTTCTGGGGTGTTACTTTGGTGACCGGCGGCGTTGATGCCGCCGGGTTTCAGGCGAAGGGGAATAGGGGCGGCTAGGGTTAGGGGTCTGTTTGAGAAGATGATGAACAGGAGAGGATGGGGGGGTGTTTAGTTAGGGGCCGGGGTAAGGGTTTGGGATTTATATAGGGGTGGGATGGATCGATATCGTCCGTCCGATCAAGCAAGATGAAAGGCCAGGATTAATTCATTAAACCAAACGACGTCGTTTGATTTGAAGTTGGGGTCGGATTGAATCGGGTTAATGGATCGGGTTATGGGTTGCGGGTAAGGGTGATGAGATCTTGGCCGTTGGTTGTATTTAATCCAACGGCCCTTGATTAGAGATGACCAAACGACGTCGTTTGGTATCAGCTTGGGACTGGGTCAGACTTGGCTGTTTGGATTGGGCTGTGGGGGAGGTTTTAACGTTTTGGGCCTGGATTTTAATCCAGGTCCAATTTTGTATAACTTGTGCTATTTTTTTTATTTTTATTTTTATCATTATTTTCTAATTTCATTATTAATTAACAAAAATCTTAATTAAAAATTATAAAAACAAAATTACCATTACAAAGATATTAATTACCTTTTTAACAACTATTAACACATAGACAACATTAATCACACAGTGGAACATTAAAAATAGAACAAAATGCATATTTTTATGATTTTATTTAAATTATCTCTTAAATGCATAATTAAATCCTATATGCATGCAATATGTATTTTATTTTATTTTTATTTTATTATGACAAATATAAACATTTACGGACATAATACAAATATTTAACACCACGCAAATTCACAAATTACACAGTAAAAGAAATTTATTTTGATTTATTTTGGAGCAATTTTTCGTAATGCAAAAATCACGTGCTCACAGCTGCCCCTCTTTGTGCGGAAACTCGAAGAGTTTTCGTGCAAAGATAAAGTGAGCGGATACGAGCGATTTTTGCCCGTTCGAATACTCCGTGGGAAGCATTTTTAGAAAGATTTGACCGAACCTCTGCTTCAAAGGTTTCCTACATATCCTTGGCTATAAAGGAATCAGGTCAATGTAGTTCGGGAATTTTTGGTAGCTGGGACTACCGTGGGACTGTGATGTTACTGCTGTTTCGTGCTGTTTTTACTGCTTACTGACCTCCTTATTACACCTTACTTTAAAGGAAATACAAAATTAAGCTAGATTATGGTACAGGAATTATAAAAATCTTATCTAGATCATGCCCTTGTTTCTTGTTGTCTTGATATCTTGGTGAATCTTGGGCATTTGGCTTATTCCGTATTCCTCTTGGAACTCTTTGTTGTTTCTTGCTGGGGATTCTGTTGGACTCCTCTGCTTTATTGATTCTAAGTGTGCTCCTTTCTCACATGAGTGGGCTTTTGGTTTCAACACTTCAATTGCATTCCATCGTTCTTCAGGTGGGTGCCTTGACTGCTTCTTTTCTTTCTTCATCCTCATTTTCCAGGTGGACGCCTGACTTCTTCTTTTCTCATCCTCATTCTCCAGGTGGACGCCTGACTTCTTTTAATTTTCATCCTCATTCTCCAGGTGGACGCCTGATTTCTTCTTTTTCTTTATCCTCATTCTCCAGGTGGACGCCTGATTTCTTCTTTTCTTTGTCCTCATTCTCCAGGTGGACGCCTGACTTCTTCTTTTTCTTTATCCTCATTCTCCAGGTGGACGCCTGATTTCTTCTTTTCTTTGTCTTCATTCTCCAGGTGGACGCCTGACTTCTTCTTTTCTCATCCTCATTTTCCAGGTGGACGCCTGACTTCTTCAATTCTTTGTCCTCATTCTCCAGGTGGACGCCTGACTTCTTCTTTTTCTTTGTCCTCGTTCTCCAGGTGGACGCCTGATTTCTTCAATTCTTTGTCCTTATTCTCCAGGTGGACGCCTGACTTCTTCTTTTCTCATCCTCATTCTCCAGGTGGACGCCTGACTTCTTCAATTCTTTGTCCTCATTCTCCAGGTGGACGCCTGACTTCTTCTTTTTCTTTATCCTCGTTCTCCAGGTGGACGCCTGATTTCTTCAATTCTTTGTCCTTATTCTCCAGGTGGACGCCTGACTTCTTCTTTTCTCATCCTCATTCTCCAGGTGGACGCCTGACTTCTTCAATTCTTTGTCCTCATTCTCCAGGTGGACGCCTGACTTCTTCTTTTCTCATCCTCATTTTCCAGGTGGACGCCTGACTTTTTCAATTCTTTGTCCTTATTCTCCAGGTGGACGCCTGACTTCTTCAATTCTTTGTCCTTATTCTCCAGGTGGACGCCTGACTTCTTCAATTCTTTGTCCTCATTCTCCAGGTGGACGCCTGACTTCTTCTTCTTTACCAGGTATTTCCAGACACAAATATTGTATTTGCCCCTGTTTTAAATCAAAGAAAACTTCGTTAGTTTAAAGCAGGGTGGCTGGTTGTGGTATTCTTGCCGATGGTGATGTTTCTCTTCGTCTTTCTTTATTGCCTTGGAATGATTGAAAAGACTGTTTTGTCTTTGTAATTGATCCTTGACTATAGGATTTCCCTCTGTGTGTTTTCCTTCAAAATCTTTCAACTGTAATCATGTGCTTCTTTTGACTTTGCTTGATCCTCTTTTGATTTCATCTTTCTTACACCCGTACTTTTATCTCCCACCTTTCGTGGCTGTATTTTGTAACCTTGAATCTTGGTAGTATACCTTGACATTCTTTCTTATTTGTTTAGAATAAAATTTATCTCAAAGCTTGGAGAAAGTAAGATTATTAGTAGCGAAATACGCTGATTTCGACAATTATAGAATGAAAAGAAAAATCCAATTTTTGGATGACTGTTGGAAAAGGAATAAAAGACTTATCTGATTGGAATTACTGGCACCAATGATCAGGGTATGCATTTCGGATTAATCAACCCAGTCTTTTAATCAATCTCCTTTCAATTGTCTCAAGGAGTTTTCATTGATCAATTTTCCTCATTTTTCACTTCTCCACTTCCCTTTCGCCTTATGGTGCCTGCGAAGGTTTTCACCAATAAGACTCTCTCATTTTACTTTTCTCTCAACTTCCGTCGCCTTATGGTGCCCGTGTGGGTTTTCACCTATAAGACTCTCTCATTTTTACTTTCTTTCCTTGTTTGTACCACTTCATTTGCTTGCATCAGCATTTTTCTAAGATTGATCGAAAGGTCTTTTTGGTATAAGGTTAGGAATGGAAAAGGTATTAAAAGCTAAATAGCTGTGGTATGGGTTTAAAATTACAACTCTTGGAATCTTTTCTTATTTCCAATACAATTCCTGCCCCAGTCTCTTGATTGGGGTCTCTTGATATTTCTTTTCCGTGCACATTGTGCATGTTGTGCACCCTATGACCGAGCCGTGAGGCGCCTACGTATCCTTCTTTGAGGAATCAGGTCAAACGTAGTTCACTACATAATAGTGAAGATTTTGATCTCTTTTTTTTTATTTTTATTTATTTTTATTTTATTGATTCTAAGAGAGGTTAGGAAAGAAACAAGTATGGCTCAAAGGGGAAGCAAATGGTATAGTGTTTGGACAGCAGAATAAATTGCCTTTGTCATTTCAATCTTTGAAATAGTGCTAAATACAAACATTCAAAAGTTATGCATAATATCTCTTTACCGCGTCAGAATTGATCGCCATATCTATGCATTTGCCTTCAATATCTGTTAAACATAGTGCACCATTCGATAATACTCTGGTCACAATGAATGGTCCTTGCCAATTCGGAGCAAATTTGCCTTTTGCTTCAACCTGATGTGGAAGAATGCGTTTCAGCACATGCTGACCTACTTCGAACTTCCGGGGACGCACCTTTTTGTTGTATGCTCTTTCTATTCTTCTTTGATATAATTGACCATGGCATACTGCGGTCAATCGTTTTTCATCAATCAAATTTAACTGTTCTAGACGGGTTTTGACCCATTCATCATCATCAATCTTTGCTTCGGCAATGATCCGAAGGGAAGGAATCTCAATTTCTGCAGGAATTACTGCTTCGGTGCCGTATACCAACAAATAAGGAGGTTGCTCCTACTGAAGTGCGAACAGTAGTGCGGTATCCCAATAATGCAAATGGTAATTTTTCATGCCATTGTTTTGAACCTTCTACCATTTTCCGCAGTATCTTCTTTATGTTTTTGTTGGCTGCTTCTACTGCTCCATTCGCCTTGGGCCGATATGGGGTAGAGTTACGATGTGTAATCTTAAACTGTTGACATACTTCTTTCATTAAGTTGCTGTTAAGATTAGCACCGTTATCTGTGATGATCACCTTCGGGATTCCGAATCGACATATGATATTTGAGTGGACAAAATCGACCACAGCTTTCTTGGTCACTGATTTGAATGTCTTGGCCTCAACCCATTTGGTAAAATAATCAATAGCTACCAGAATGAATCTGTGTCCATTGGATGCTGCCGGTTCAATTGGTCCAATCACATCCATGCCCCAAGCAACGAAAGGCCATGGTGCCGACATTGTGTGCAACTCGGATGGTGGAGAATGAATCAAATCTCCGTGTATTTGGCATTGATGACATTTGCGTACAAAACTGATACAATCTCTCTCCATGGTAAGCCAATAGTAACCAGCCCGTAGGATCTTCTTTGCCAACACATATCCACTCATGTGGGGTCCGCAAACTCCTGAATGTATTTCAGACATGACAGTTGTAGCTTGTCTGGCATCTATGCATCTTAATAATCCAAGATCTGGTGTTCTTTTATACAGAACTCCTCCGCTTAAGAAGAATCCATTTGCTAATCGCCTGATGGTCCTCTTTTGATCTCCTGTGGCTTGTGCGGGATATATGCCCATCCTGATATATTCCTTGATGTCGTGGAACCATGGTTCTCCATCAAATTCTTCTTCAACCATATTGCAATAAGCGTGCTGATTGTGGATTTGAATATGTATTGGATCCACATAAGCTTTGTCTGGATGGTGCAACATTGATGCTAGGGTAGCCAATGCATCGGCAACTTCATTATGGATTCTTGGAATATGTTGGAATTCCACTGATTGAAACCGCTGACAAAGATCATGCAGACATTGTCGGTATGGTATGAGCTTCAAATCTCGGGTTTCCCATTCTCCTTGAATTTGATGTACCAAAAGATCTGAATCTCCCATGACTAAGATTTCTCGGATACCCATGTCTGCAGCTAGCCTTAACCCCAAAATGCAAGCTTCATATTCAGCCATATTATTGGTGCAATAAAATCGCAATTGAGCCGTAACAGGATAGTGATGCCCTGTTTCAGAAATGATTACAGCTCCTATTCCTACTCCTTTCATGTTGGCGGCTCCATCAAAGAAAAGTTTCCAGCCAGGTTTTTCGATTTGTTCCACCTCGTCGATATGCATTGTTTCTTCATCAGGAAAATAAGTCTTCAACGGCTCATATTCCTCATCGACCGGGTTTTCGGCTAAATGATCGGCCAGTGCTTGAGCCTTCATTGCAGTTCTAGTCACATAGATGATGTCGAATTCCGTGAGCAATATCTGCCACTTTGCAAGTCTTCCCGTTGGCATAGGCTTTTGAAAAATGTATTTCAAGGGATCCAAACGAGAAATGAGGTAAGTAGTGTAGGATGACAAATAGTGTTTCAATTTTTGAGCTACCCATGTTAGGGCGCAACATGTCTTTTCCAGATGAGTATACTTAACCTCATAAGCTGTGAACTTCTTGCTAAGGTAGTAGATGGCCTGTTCTTTTCTGCCAGTGAGGTCATGCTGCCCCAATACACAACCAAATGAATTTTCCAAAACCGTCAAGTAAAGAATCAAAGGTCTTCCTGGCTCTGGCGGGACCAACACGGGTGGGTTTGATAAGTACCCTTTTATTTTATCGAACGCTTCCTGACACTCATCGGTCCATTTGACTGCAGCATCCTTTTTTAACAATTTGAAAATTGGCTCGCAGGTTGTTGTGAGCTGAGCAATAAACCTACTGATATAATTTAACCTTCCCAACAAACTCATTACTTCAGTTTTGTTTCTTGGGGGTGGCAGTTCTTGGATGGCTTTGATCTTTGATGGGTCTAGCTCGATGCCTCGTCGACTGACTATGAATCCCAGCAATTTTCCAGATGGAACTCCGAATGCGCACTTGGCAGGGTTAAGCTTGAGGTTGTACCTGCGAAGTCTTAAGAAGAACTTCCTCAAATCCCCAACGTGGTTGGTCTGATGCTTTGATTTTATGATTACATCATCCACGTATACCTCAATTTCCTTGTGTATCATATCATGAAACACTGTGGTCATTGCTCTCATATAGGTTGCTCCGGCGTTCTTCAAACCGAATGGCATTACCCTGTAGCAATAAGTTCCCCATGGTGTGATGAATGCCGTCTTTTCTGCATCTTCTTCATCCATTAGAATTTGATGATATCCGGCATAACAATCCACGAAAGATCCTATATCATGCTTGGCACAATTGTCGATCAAAATATGGATATTGGGTAATGGGAAATTATCCTTTGGACTTGCTTTGTTGAGATTGCGATAGTCGACGCATACTTCTAATTTTGCCGTCTTTCTTTGGCACAGGAACGATATTAGCTAACCAAACAGGATATCGAGTGACTCGAATGACCTTTGCTTCCAATTGTTTGGTGATTTCTTCTTTAATTCTCACACTCATATCAGGCTTGAATTTTCTCAGCCTCTGCTTGACAGGAGGCACCATTGGATCGGTGGGCAATTTGTGGACCACTAAATCAGTGCTCAAGCCCGGCATATCGTCATATGACCATGCAAAAACATCTTTGAATTCTATGAGTGCTTTAATTAAATCCTCTCGGATTTTTGGCTCGAGATGGACACTTATTTTAGTTTCTCGGACATTACTCGTGTCCCCTATATTGACATCCTCGGTATCATTCAAGTTAGGTTTGATTTTTTCCTCAAAGTGAATTAACTCTTTACTAATCTCTTCAAAAACCTCATCTTCATCATATTCTGATTCATAATCACAATATGTTTCTTGAATTAATATTTCGGAATCAGATTGATTTTTAAGACTGGGCTGAAGATTCCTCATGCATGCCATATCACTAGAGCCAGCATAAAAAGAACTGTACAAAAAAGAAGAAAAAGAAAAGAAAGCTATTAGGAATGATAATAAAAAGGAAACTGCTTTTTATTGGATAATGAAAGATAACAAGGTTTTGCATGCTTCAAACCAACTGTAAGATAAATTTTGGGATTACAACCTTGAAATATCCCAAACAAACTGAAAGAAAATCAAAATAAACTACCAAGACTCCTTTCGAATTGGGAGAGGAGTGGCTTTCCAATTATTGAGCTTTGTTTTTGGTCCAACGAATTGAACTTCTGCGTTGCTACACCCTTCTCCGTCTTCCAGCATATTTACATCACTAAACAATTTCTCGAACCTTTCAATTAATTCCTCCTCAGGATTGACCTGGGATTTAGGAATTGTTGTTATCGGGCGATTTTTAGCACCGGTCTTGACAAAAGACTTCAACAGCTGTGGTACTGGTTTTGGAAGAACCCATGCTTGGTGTTTCAACTTCCTGGCTCTCATCACGTCATTGGCGGTCGGTGTGAATCCTAAACCGAATGTTCCCCAGTTCTCGGGGAGAGATACTGGTTGTACAATTCCTTGCAAAGATAAGCCCAGACCTTTGCCGGGTATAAAGCCATTCTTCAGCATTTCATAAGCTACCATGACTGATGTAGAGGATACCTTTGGATTCGCAAGGTATTTTCCTTCTGGAATTTTCTCTACCGACACTGTGTCTGACACTTGGTATACCCATGGTCCTTGGTCAATTTCTGCTCCCTCGACTGGTACAATGGTGCTGTTGTGAGCATTTAAATTTTCTTCTCCATGCACGACTATTTCTTGATGGTCCCATTCAAACTTGACAACCTGATGTAATGTTGACGGGACTGCTTTAGCAGCATGGATCCATGGTCGACCCAACAACAAGTTGTAAGAAACAGTCATGTCCAAAACTTGGAATTCCATTGTGAATTCAACTGGCCCTATAGTTAGTTCCAACACTATGTCGCCAAATGAATCTCTACTTCCACCGTCAAATCCTCGTACGCAGATACTGTTCTTTTGAATCCTCTCCTCTTTAATTTTTAATTTGTTTAAAGTGGAGAGAGGGCATATGTTTGCACTGGACCCATTGTCGACCAATACCCGGGTTACTACGGAGTTTTCACATTTCACGGTGAGGTAAAGAGCTCTGTTGTGCTCGGTACCTTCCACAGGTAATTCATCATCAGCAAATGTAATCCTGTTCGTCTCAAAGATTCTGTTGGCTATTTTGCCCAAATGATTTACAGAGATCTTTTCAGGAACATGAGCTTCATTCAGGATTTTCATCAATGCCAGACGGTGTTCCTCTGAATGGATCAGTAATGACAACAATGAAATTTGAGCGGGGGTCTTCTTTAATTGATCCACAACAGAATAATCATGGAGCTTCATTTTTCTTAAAAACTCCTCCGCCTCTTCTTCCGTCACAGCTTTCTTCGTGGGCATTGGATTGTTTTTAGTTTTTCTCAGCTCTTCGGGAGTAAAACATCTTCCCGAACGAGTCAAGCCTTGTACCTCACACACTTCTTCCTTGATTTCTTTGCCTTTGTACATTACGGTCACCCGTTCATAGTTCCATGGGATGGCTTTGTTGTTGATGATTGGCAGCTGAATTACAGGTGCAATAATAACCCGATCTGTACGTGCTCCTTCCACAATTACGACGGGTTTGTTAGCAACCCCTGGTACTATCACCTTTGTCCTCTCTTGTTTTGCGGCAACTTTGTTCGATGATCCCTCATCGACTATCATAGACGGTTCACCACCATTCTTGTTATGCTTAGACACCGGCTTCTCCTCCATTAACTGCTTATCTGGCTTGGTTTCATGAGACTTGATCATCATGACAGTTTGTGACGGCTTCTTTGTCTCCCCATCAGCTTGTATGATTTCTATCATATTAGCCTCTTGATGGGCTGGCATTGGATTTCTATTGATATTTGGAGCTTCAGGGGTTTGAACCTCGATTTTATTAGTATCAATCAGCTCTTGTATTGCATTTTTCAAATGCCAACATTTCTCCGTATCATGGCCTGGTGTACCGGAGCAATATTCACAGCTAATGGTGTAATCCAGATTCTTTGGTGGAGGATTGGGTAGCTTGGATTGTATTGGTCTCAACATGTCTAACTGTCTCAGCCTGTGGAACAGACTAGTGTAAGACTCTCCCAATGGAGTGTAAGTTTTCTTTTTCTGTTCCCTTTCTCCCCTGAATGCTGGCCTAGGCCTGAAACCTGGTCCGGGATAAGCTCGGGGGTAGGTATTTGGTGTGACAGGAGCACGCCAATTGGTGTGAACAGGTGGCTGATTGTATGCTTGAGCGTGGTTAATGGCGAAATGAGGCTCTGAAGGGTGATAGTAATGTTGGGATGAATCATGGTGGTAAGCTGATTGGCGAGGTCGTTGCTGATTATAGTAAAGCGGTGAACCCCTGGGTCCCGGCCAAATTCCTGAATCAACTACGGTTGCTTCCTCCCTCTTCTTTCTTCCGATTCCTCCTACCCCGCCTTGAATAGCCTGAGTAGTTGCCTTAATTGCTGAATAGCTCATGATTTTGTTTGTCTTGAGGCCTTCTTCCACCATACCTCCCATCTTCACTACCTCGTTGAATGATTTTCCAACCGCTGAAACCAAGTGGGCGTAGTAAGTTGGTTCCAAGGCTTGGAGGAAGTAGTCTACCATTTCGCTCTCCTTCATAGGAGGATCCACTCTTGCCGCCTGTTCTCTCCACCGAAAACCATACTCTCTGAAACTTTCATTGTGTTTCTTCTCAAATTTGGTCAAAGATAATCGATCTGGGATGATTTCCAGATTGTATTGGAAATGGTATGCGAATGCCTGTGCCAGGTCATCCCAGGTGTACCATCTTCCATGGTCTTGGCGTGTATACCACTCCAAAGCTGATCCGCTTAGACTTTGACTGAAGTAAGCCATCAATAATTCATCCTTTCCCCCAGCTCCTCGCATCTTGCTACAGAAACCCCTTAAGTGGGCTACTGGGTCGCCGTGCCCGCTGTATAGGTCAAATTTGGGCATCTTGAAGCCAAATGGCAATTGTACATTAGGGAATAAGCATAAATCTTTGTAGGCTACACTGACTTGCCCACCTAATCCTCGCATGTCTCGGAACGACTGTTCTAGACTTTTGACCTTCCTGAACATCTCTTCTTGTTCAGCATTTTTGGCTGGCTTGTCAATTTCGGTTGGGAGATCAAACCGAGGAGCAGGTGAATTGATTTCGGAGGCTTTGAAGGTGGGCTCCGGGGGGTAATATTGGTTGTCTTGGGCCTGAAATGTAGGCTCACTAGGAGATTTGTGAAATGTAGCAGGGGGAGGTGCTACAAAAACAGGAGTCATAGGTGGAGGAAGGTACGGAACTGGTTTTGGAGGTGGAGACTGTGGTGTCTGAGAGGTGGTGCCTCGGTAGTGCTGATAAATGGGGAAACTTGGGGATAATTCAGTGGTGATATTATCCTGAGTTTGGATTATTGATGGAGCAGGGTTATTTGGGTAA
Source organism: Nicotiana sylvestris (assembly GCF_000393655.2). NCBI lineage: Eukaryota > Viridiplantae > Streptophyta > Magnoliopsida > Solanales > Solanaceae > Nicotiana > Nicotiana sylvestris. The sequence continues at coordinate 30,661,116 of NC_091067.1, forward strand.
GATGGGGGCAACTGTCCTGTAGACCAAGCTTGGTACATTTCTGCCATTTGCTGCTTGAGCTTAAGCATTTCTTCTTTCATTTTCCCGACATCCATCTCTTCTATCTCCATACTTGTGTCAACATCTGGGATAGACATACTTTCGGGTATTGGTCCTTTTGATCTTGTGTGATAGTGATAATATGCCAGTATACTCTTTAGAGAAACTAACTGGTTGAATTCTGAAAATGGACAAACTTGTTAGTTTTGAGAGTTTAACACATATATAATCACACGTTGAGATGCAATGCTCCTAGACAAATAATCCCTTTCTATTATGCATTCGCTCGGTTGCTTGTATCGTCCCAGCTTTATTGAAATTGAAAAATTGTCATTCGCTTTTATTTACTATAGATATCTTTATCGTGGTGGTCGACTCTTAGAGATTGCCTATGTATTATGTCAAACATGAATCAGACCTTGCGTAGTTCGGACCAAAGTCAATCATGTTTATTTATTACACAAAGATGGAATTACATTCGAAAACTTTAAGAAAATAGCTTGAAACACACACACTTAAATCAGAATAAAAGATACAATTCATAACATCTCACAAAATGCCCCACTTTCCACTTTTGTTCTCTAATATTGGATTATCTGCTCAATGTGGGGCTTGACCTGGATGGCCTCCCAGCGTACGATACATCCTTTCCAACTCTATTGCTAGATGACGAGCAAAAGTGGGCGCATGCTCTGTAAACCTTTCATAATCCATTCCTTGGCAGTTTACATAACTTTGAGATGTGAAGACTGCCAAGTCGTGGACTTGTGCCCTGAAACCTTGGAGACGTTGGTCTTGGTCTTGCAATTGCTGCTGACGAGTGGTGGCTATGTCTCTGACACGGTTTTCACGATCTAAAGCTGATTCTAATAGAGCTCGGAGTCTGGCCTGCTCTAATCTTGCTTGTGATCTTTCCCTGTCGAGGTCTGCTTGTTGGTATTCTCTGTTGCATCTTCTTGCCTCTTCTAGTTGTGCACGAAGCTGGTCTTCTGATCGCATCCAATAGTCTTTTTCCTTCTTGAATTGAGCCTTGTCTTTTTCGGATTGCCTATCCTGGCGTTCCTTGTTAGATCTGGCTTCTTCATTTAATTGTTGGATCCTTTCTTTTGCTTTGCTCAATGCCCTTTCGTTTTCTGCAAGAATGGAGTCAAAATCTTGCATTTTTTCGAAGAGATTGGCGATGGTTTTTTGATCTTTCCAGCTTCTCTTTGGCGTTTCAGAGACTCTTTTCATTTTTTGGAATCGAGCATGAAGATTTTCATTCTCACAAGCTAGACTCTTTTTCTCGCCTTTGGCTTCTTGTTCTTGCAAATCTTTCTCCAAACTGAGGCTTCTTAGATTTTCTTTTAGGGCATGGATAGTGGCTTTGTACCCTTTTTCTTTTTCTCCCCAGATTAACCGCTCTTGGATTTTATCATTGAAATTTTGAACATGGGGTCTTTTTGTTGGCCTTTTTAGCTCAGGTTCCGGTACATCATCCACGCGGGACCGCTTTTCGAACCACCTTGCATATCCAGGATTTATCTCACCCTTGGTAGCGTCTAGGACTTGAGTATCACTTTTCAAGTATCGGCACCCATTCCACATCTGCTGAAGTAGAGCTTCGGGAATAGTGGCTTCTGGGTGTAATTCGATTACTTGCATACTCAAATCTTCCTCATCAGGAACTATTTGATATCTCCCTAGTTGCCTTAGGACTCTTAGTGGTGCATATGGCTGAATGCTTCTCAATCCCAATAGTAGTAGATAACTATTTGAGGTTGACATATGTATTACTTCTCTCATCGGGAGCCATCCCAGAGTCCATTCAATTTGATTTGCCGTTAAAGCCTTTAGATGAGATACCCATGCTTCTATCCCTTCTGGAGCTTGGTAATTTTTTGTTCTTTCCTCATAGCTCTCGATGCAATTAGCTCTGTTCGACCCATACTGTATGATCTTGGGTTGTTGTTGGAGATGTTCAATCACCCACATTTGCAACAAAATTTTGCATCCTTCGAAAACCTTCGCCCCTGATTTGCATAAAGTCAAAGCCCGATAAATATCTGACAGAATGATGGGGACAAGGGTGTGATTTTCTTTAGTGGTGAGGATTTGCACAATTTTTGCGGTGCGAATATCAATTGTTCGCTCTTTATTTGGGAAGACCATGACTCCTAGAAAAGCCACCATGAAAGCAAATCGTCGGTGTATCTGCCAAGTGTCTTTGTTTTGCTTATTAGTAAGGCCTTTCTCATGAATTTCGAACCCATCTGACTTTCCAAATCTGGAATACAAAAAGTTGAAGGAACAACATCCATTGATGACATTGCTTTTCCTGATTTGACTGCTGATGTTCAGAAGACCGAAGAATCGATGTATTGAAGGAGCCTTTGTGAATATCAAGCTTTGATTTCTTAAACTTCCGTCAAAACCAACATAGCCAGCTACCTCCTCTAATGTAGGAGTAAGCTCGAAGTCAGAGAAACGGAAAACATTGTGAACAGGGTCCCAGAAAGTTACTAATGCCGTAATCAGATCATCCCGAGGCTCAACTTTCATAATGTCCGTGAGATTTCCCAAATGCTTGACGACCCATTTTTGACTGTCTTCGCCCAAATCATACCACCACATTTGAAGCTGACATAGAAATTCCTCCGTACTTGTGGATGAGGGGCTTTGTGTGGTGCTCATTTTGTATCTGAAATTTAATTTTAATAAAGTCAAAATTTATTTTGGGAAAATTTATACTAAAATTTATTTTCGATTTTTTTATTTCAAAATTTAAAACTATTTTTTTTTCGAAAATTTTAAAACAACCCATTTTATTCCTTGCTTCTTACCATGATTTTATTTAAGCTGGTCAACAAGCATGTTTGAGGCAAATGAATGCACAAGTAGCAAGTAGGATGCATCATGATGGTCTTTTAATTTTGGGTTCACCTGTCCTAGACAGACCCAACCCCTGTGTTGAGTCTCCAAGGGCAAATGCATATGATGCAAATATTCGTTCCTACTAGGGATCCGGTACATGGCTGAGTTATTCTAAGTGTAAAACCTTAGGTTGATTTGTTCTAAACCTGGCTTACCCAAACGGACAGTTTGAGCCGAAGTGGGGGTAACGTACAGGGAGCACGAAAGTCTGCCCGGCCTAGTTACTTGTCCCAACTCCGTCTTATTTGGTATGACTTTAACAGAAAGGTGGGTCACGCGCACGTGTACACCATAAATTCAGAAGACTCAGAAAGAAGGGGGTTTCGTAGCAGTTGTATATATTCACAATTCAAATAATATTAAAGCGGTAAAAAAAACATTTAGCATATTAGCATATAAACAGTTGAAAATTATATAGTAAGTAAAGCCAATAAAACAGATATTTTAAGCTCGAATTCTTTAAACCCTGAACCAATGGTTCTGGGTTACGGCAACATTTTGTCCCCAGCAGAGTCGCCAGAGCTGTCGCACCTCCTTTTTGCCGCGCCCGCGGGGCGCGTGGGGAGTTTTCTCCAATTAAAGGACAGTCGAAACGGGATTTGTTTATTTGTTTCAGAGTCGCCACCTGGGAATTTTGAGGCGTCCCAAGTCACCAATTATAATCCCTGAATCGAGGAGAATATGACTCTGTTTATTTTTCTGCGAACCAGAAATCCTGAGTAAGGAATTCTGTTAATCCGGAAGAAGGTGTTAGGCATTTCCGAATTCCGTGGTTCTAGCACGGTCGCTTAACTGTTTTTATTATTGGCTTAATCATCTTGATTTTATTAAATATATTGATGTTATCTGATTTTACTACCGCTTATACTTATCGTGATTAAGGACCCTTCTTCGAATCGAATTACGCGTACGTATATTCGTGTTGTAAATTAAAAAGATGCGGAATTGTGTCACGCGCACGTGTACACAATTACTTTTGACAATATATTTATTAAGCACATTTTTTCGAAAATGCGTTGAATCAAGAATGATTATTTTTCTTAAATAATGAACCGTACATATTGGATTTTTATGAAATTGATTTAATGCTTTTAGAAAAATCCTTTTATTAAATAATCATTCGAAATTGCGCGTACGCATAATTCGAAATTTTGTTTTTAAAGTATAATCAGGGTACGCGAACGTATCCCTAATTGCGCAACATATTTGTAATGATATTATGGAATTTTCAAAAAAAATGTTTGTTGTAGCACGAGAAACCTCGTTTTAAGATGTTCTTTAAATTTTTGGAAAATAATCCACAATTTATTAAATATCGACCATTGATTATAATTTCCGAATATAAATCATATTCATTCCAATTATTCAAATTCAAAAGACAGAATAAAAATATGATTAATACTAACTTTAAAACAAATGTGACATATATAAATATGCCAAAGAATAAATTGCATATGAAACCGAAAATAAATAATTCATAAAGGAAGGAACTATTTTCCGAGAATTTTCGTGATTACTTAATGCAAATTCTATTTTTAATTACCATTGATTTAAGAAGTTGCCATTTGTGTATATACAACTCAACTTATTCTCACATGCTCGTTTTAATCTTAATAGACCTAATTATTTGGTCACTTTGTTTTATGAAAGTAGATAAGCATCAAATTTATAGAAAAGGCGTTATTATGCAAGTTAATTCAACAAAGTTACCTTACATATAACCTAACTGTTTGGCGTAAATATTCATAACGTTTTAACATCATGATGAGCTATACCAACTTACTTTACTCATATGATTATACCTGTCATCATACCATATAATAACTTATACCAACCTAAACAAAAAATCATATTTGTTACAAGATATTCTACTAATGTAACTTCTTAATCATTACATTTAACTAATGGTATTATGGGATGTAATCAATGGCCCATTTTTATGCCTCACTCCCTGTTTTGACAATTCACGTATATCTATACCAATGAGATTTCGGAATAGCTAACATTATTACAAAACTTTATATGAATTTCAAAATAAGACAATTTAACTCATAGCTATCAAATTGAATTCACTATTAGTTAACTAACATAAAAATGAAATTAGAACTAATGAACTTGGACAATTGGAAAATAACATTTCAATTCAAGCTTCATTGACGGGTCATGCTGAAATCTCTTTCCGACTTAAAATTTAAAAGACATATACCTGAAAATGGAGGTAGAAGAAGTAAGTTTCAGCAGTTACAGCAGTAACAAATTCAGTAGAATATACTGATAACACAGTAAATCTGATCAAGAATAGGATTCGAAGAGCCCAGATGCACAGTAAGATACTTTGAAAGACACTTCAGATTTTAACGGAACAGTGGAATCACACAAAGTTGAACAGATTCAACACAAGAACAATATTTCAGATTTCAGCTTTTCTTCAGTTACAAATTCAGTTTGTTTCTGATTTTCTGTTTCTGATGCTGTATCTGTGTGTGAGTGTATAGGTGAGTGTTCTATTTTCGGTTTCCTTTCTTTAAAATCTCAGCCCTCAAAATCTCTTAAAGATTATCTCTTAAAAATTCTCTCTGCCTTTCTTTTTCTTTCTTAGAATCTTCCTTCTGAAAAATTCTGCCCTTAGAAATTCTCTATGAAAATTCCGTTTTTTCTTCAAAATTCTGTTTTTCTCTCTTAAAATTCTCTCTTAAAAATTCTCTCTTCAAATTTTTGTTAAAATTCTCTGTGTTTTGAACTGTCTGTCCAGCTCCTGTATTTATACAGGGCTGGTCCTAGGCAATTTAAGTGTTTCTTGGACCCCCTTCTTCTTTAAAAAAAACAGAAAATCCCATTATGTAAAACCTTTTCCCTGATTTTCAGCAGCCCATTATCCCTTGTTCCCCATTAGTATCATTAACTAATAGCCACTAACATTACATTATAATATACTAGTACTAACACCCTATTTTTTACTGCTCATTCCCAGAAATGCCCCTGAAATCTTGATGCTATTACTGAAAAATCAGAACCTATAACAAAACAGATTCTAAAATCTGTACAAACTTAGTTATCTCCTGATTTACAGCTATAACCAATCCTATTAACTTCCTAACACAATTGCATTTGACCAACTTTTGCAAACTTGAATTCAAACTGGACATTACAGCAATATTATACTGAATTCAGAACTAACAACATATTACTGCAATTATCAAAACAATTCAGACTGGACTTAATACTGAACTAGAATCAAACACACACAGGATCATTGTCAATACTGACAATGTCCTGAAACTTTAATGTTCAGACAATAACATATACAACATACATTTGAATTCACTGATTCACAGACAATCATGATTTAATTGACGAGCATTAATCAATTGACTATTTACAACATTTGTCAATAATTAGTCTAAAATAATAGAAGCAGACTGTTTTAGTCAACATTTTCAGAAATGAAAAAATTCGTAATATAATTAATCGACGAACTTAATCGAGTCGATTACACACATTGTAAATAACCACAACCAACAGAAACAATTCACATTCGGATTAAATAGACAGAAATGACAGAATTGATCAAAACAAATATGAAAAATTAACAAGCTATTAATACGGACAACAATACACGTAGAATACACAAAATAAATAGAAAAATACCTCTGAACTTTAATCAGACTCGATCCCAACTCAGCTTCGGATTTTTGTTTGAAATCAAACAGACCTTAGTCGAAGTATTTTCCACTGAAAATACTTCGACTAAGGTCGATTAAACCTCAATCCTTGAATCAATTTGGACAAAAAATCCAGAAATTTGGTATTTCTAGGTTTCCTGAAGGCTCGATTTGGGATCTAATCATTTCTGGTTAGATTCGAGAGAAACCAAGTATGACACAAGGGTGAGGGAAGCCTAGGGGTTGATTGGTGTCACTTTGGAACAGATCTGGGTAATTTTTTGTTTGACTCGAATCTTCAAAAGAAGATTCGAGAAGCTCTGAAGTGATTCGAGCCAAACTATCTTCAGATCCATAACAAGGGTTGTTAGGGGAAGCCATGGTGTTAATTTGGGGTTGATTGGTTTAAGTCTGAACTTGGCTCGAATCTTCAAATGAAGATTCGAGAACCTCCAGGGAGATTCGAACCAAGCAGGTAACATATTCGGATAGAGGAGGCTCAGGGGGTTCTGGGGTGTTACTTTGGTGACCGGCGGCGTTGATGCCGCCGGGTTTCAGGCGAAGGGGAATAGGGGCGGCTAGGGTTAGGGGTCTGTTTGAGAAGATGATGAACAGGAGAGGATGGGGGGTGTTTAGTTAGGGGCCGGGGTAAGGGTTTGGGATTTATATAGGGGTGGGATGGATCGATATCGTCCGTCCGATCAAGCAAGATGAAAGGCCAGGATTAATTCATTAAACCAAACGACGTCGTTTGATTTGAAGTTGGGGTCGGATTGAATCGGGTTAATGGATCGGGTTATGGGTTGCGGGTAAGGGTGATGAGATCTTGGCCGTTGGTTGTATTTAATCCAACGGCCCTTGATTAGAGATGACCAAACGACGTCGTTTGGTATCAGCTTGGGACTGGGTCAGACTTGGCTGTTTGGATTGGGCTGTGGGGGGATTTAACGTTTTGGGCCTGGATTTTAATCCAGGTCCAATTTTGTATAACTTGTGCCATTTTTTTTTATTTTTATTTTTATCATTATTTTCTAATTTCATTATTAATTAACAAAAATCTTAATTAAAAATTATAAAAACAAAATTACCATTACAAAGATATTAATTACCTTTTTAACAACTATTAACACATAGACAACATTAATCACACAGTGGAACATTAAAAATAGAACAAAATGCATATTTTTATGATTTTATTTAAATTATCTCTTAAATGCATAATTAAATCCTATATGCATGCAATATGTATTTTATTTTATTTTTATTTTATTATGACAAATATAAACATTTACGGACATAATACAAATATTTAACACCACGCAAATTCACAAATTACACAGTAAAAGAAATTTATTTTGATTTATTTTGGAGCAATTTTTCGTAATGCAAAAATCACGTGCTCACACTTTGGACTCAATTGGGGTCAACATTCCCAACTGTTTCAGTCTATGGAAGAGAGTGGTGTAAGATTCTCCCAGCGGAGTAAATATTTTTTTGTTTGGGGACTTCTCACTTCTAAAAGCTTTTTTGGGCGGAAGTCGGTTCCTGGTCTGTTTGCCCTGGGAGGTGGATAGGTGTTTTGTGGGGGTGGATGTGTGTTTTGGGGAGTCGGTGCACGCCATTGCGAGTGCACCGGAGGCTGAGTGTATGTCTGGGCATGGTGGATAGAAAAGTGTTGTTCTGGTGGTGAATAGTAGTGTTGTGGTGGGGCATATGGGGTATATTGGTAGTTTGGGTGGTGGGGTCTGGGTTGGTTGTAGTAGGGTGGAGGGTTATTGGGCCTGAACCAAGTACTAGTTTCAACCGTAGCAACTTCTTCCTTCTTCTTCTTTCCAAGCACACCACCAGTACCGCTTTGGATGGCCTGGGTGGTTGCTTTCAATGCCGAGTAGCTCAAGATCTTGTTAGATTTCAATCCCTCTTCAATCATGGCTCCCATCTTTACCACTTCATTAAACGACTTTCCGACAGATGTCACTAGATGACCAAAATAGGTAGGCTCCAATGTTTGCAAGAAGTAATCTACCATCTCACTCTCCCTCATTGGAGGATCAACCCTTTCTGCTTGTTCCCTCCAGCGGAAACCAAACTCTCTAAAACTTTCCCCAGGCTTCTTTTCCAGCTTCAACAATGACAAACGGTCGGGGACTATCTCAAGGTTATACTGAAAATGGCCAATGAATGCTTGTGCCAAATCATCCCATGTATACCATCGGTCGGGGTCCTGTCTCGTGTACCATTCTAGTGCGGATCCGCTTAGGCTTTGACCGAAATATGCTATCAACAATTCGTCCTTCCCCCCAGCACCTCTCATCTTGCTACAAAAGCCACGCAGATGGGCTACTAGGTCACCGTTCCCCTCATACAAGTCAAACTTCGGCATTTTAAACCCCGCAGGCAACTGAACATCAGGGAAAGGGCACAAATCTTTGTACGCAACGCTGACTTGGTTGCCTAAACCATGCATGTTCCTGAAGGATTGCTCCAGGCTTTTGACTTTACGAATCACTTCCTCCTGTTCTGCATTCTTAACCAGTTTCTCAACTTCTCCTGGGATTTCAAAATAGGGAGAATAGGCATATGGCTCAGGCGCTTTGAAAGTGGGTTCGGGAGGGTAATATTGGGTGTCGTGAGCTTGGAATAGCGGCTCACTGGACGATCTATGTAATGGGGCTGGGGGAGGTGCCACAAAGACTGGGACCATGGGTGGGGGAGGGTTCTGTTTGGGTGGTGGAGCTGGAGGAGCATATGAAGTAGTACCATATCCCTGGGTGTGATAGGGGAAAGCTGAAGATGCGTGAAGAGTGGTGGGCTCCTGAGCCTGAGCCAGAGGTTGGATGTAGGATGGATTAGCGGGGTATAGTGGTGCCGGGTGTCCCTGAGACCATGCCCGATGCATTTCGGCCATTTGCGCTTTTAGTTTCCTCATCTCTTCTTTCATAGCACCCACATCTGTTACCTCAACTTCATTTGAAGGGTCTACGATGCTGATTTCCGAGTCCTGCCCTGTCATGTTTACTTTATCTTTCGACCAGGTGTTGTGCGGGTGAGTTGCCAGAATTGCCAATCAACTAACCACCTGCCTGAACTCACACATTTAGACAACCACTTTGTTAGCGATTAAGTCTTAACATATTTGACAACCGCACATTGACATGAATGCACCTATACAATTAATCATTTCTATTATGCGTTTTCTCGATTGCATGCGTCATCCCGACACTTCGTTCCTTGTTTCTTTCTACCTTTCTTTCAAATTTCTCACCTTATCCCTTTCTTGTGCTCTTTTCTTTTTCTATTCCTTTCTCTTTTGTGTTTCCGCTCATTTCTTGCTTTCTCTTTCTCTTTTTGTTTTTCCGCTCTCTTCTTTCTTTCTCTTTTTTTTTGCTCCCTTCTTTTTATCTCTCTCTTTCTTACGTTTTGTTGTTACGATTACGGTCGAATCCTATGGAGATTGCCTACGTATCGTGACCCCGCACGAATCAGACCAAGCGTAGTTCGTGAAAAATAAATGCAAAAATAAAGGGTGGAAATTTTGAAATTTTCAATTTTCATTACTAAAACAAACTATTACAAACTAAACATTTTTCGGAATGAAACTAACAGATGCAAATTAAAAGCAAACACAGACTCTAAGACTGCAAACATACTTGAGCTTAAAGGATGACGGACAGACGAAAGACAGACTCAAAAGGTAGAAAACTACAGACATGGCCTATGCATACTCTAGTGCTTTAAACTTAGGTGTCCGCGGGGCGTCGTTCGGCCTCGCCGCGGGCCTAGGATCCAAATCCCTTTCAAGCTGCTCTAATTCATTCATGGTTCGTTTCACATAGATCATTACTGCGGAGACAAAAATAGTATGGGTCATGTCTTCACAAACACGACATCTCCTGAAAATGGCATGAACAATGGCTTTAATCCTGTCTTTTGTTTGCTTCTTTTCTATAAGTAAGCGTCTTATCTGATCGCTGCATGTCTTTAAAGCTCGAGAATCCTGCAGGTGTTGATCTTTCAACTGCTGCACTTCTACCTCCATTTGGGCCAACAAGTCGTAACAATGTCCACTTTCAATTCCAAAATCTCTGGCCTGTCTAACCGCTTTACCCTCAAGGGCAACCACTTTTCTCTTTAAATCGGCAACAATTTTCTCATGGTCCCTTTTCAACTGATTCAAGTACTGGCGACGCTCCTCTTTTCTTGTAGCCCACTGCGCTTTAAGCTCTGCCATGATATTCTCAGATTTTTCTAATTCATCCCGCCATTCCCTGACTTCATTTTCCAGCCTTTTTATCAATTGCTCATCTGATCGGCTCCTTGGTTGCTTATCGACGGTTATCCTCAATTGCCGGATTTGGGCCCTAAGCGCTTCGTTTTCTCAAGCCAGACTGTTCTTCTCACCTTGATCCGCAGCAACCTGTACACTGTTCTCGAATTTCAGACTCTCAACTTGCTGCTTTAGTTTACCAATCTCAACTCGATAACCTTCTTCCTTTTCTAATAAGTCCCACTGCTCTTGGGATGACTCGGCAAAATCTTCGAGATGAGGTCTTTTAGCCGGTCTCACGCACGCCACGTTACCTCTGAACCAATCATGATACCCCGGGGCAACTTCCCCTTTAGCCCTATCTAACACACAAGTGTTCGTCATCAAATGTTGACACTCACTCCATATTTGGCGAACTTCTTCTTCGGGAAACCGACCGTCAGGACTAATTTCGACCACTTGGGTACTCAGATCTTCATCTCTCGGTACTACTTAATACCTCCCAAGCTGCCTCAGAATCCGATATGGCGCATAGGGCTGGATGCTTTTGAGTCCCATTAACAGAAAATGCGGCCTGGCTGCTGGCATATATATGACTTCTTCGACTGGCAACCATCCGAGCACCCACTGTATCTGGCTGGCAGTGAGGGTCCGAAATAATGATGTCCAAGTCGTGACTCCTTCAGGTAGACTAGACCCTTTGATTCTTGTGTAAAATTCTCCTATACAAGTTTTCTCAAATGAACCATAACTCAAGAGCTGAGAGCAGGGGCACAAATGCTCAGTCATCCATATTTGTAACAACAAGTTACATCCCTCAAAAAATTTGCCCCCAGCTTTGCAAGCAGTGAGAGCCCGGAAGATGTCAGCCACGATCATATGTGCTAAAGTGCTTTTCCCCATGGTTTGTAAGGTACTGACGACCCCCGCTACTTTCAAATCAATATTACCATCTTTCCTTGGGAATACTATGAGGCCCAAAAAGGCTATCATAAAAGCCACCCGTCTGTTTTCCTCCCATTTTTGTCGGTTACTTCTACTGCATAGCTTAAAGTCTGGATTATTGAATCCGCCCACGTGGCCATATCTATCATATATGAAGCGGAAATTGCAGAAATCCTTTGCAAAATCTGGATGATGAACTGTTCGGGGTAGTTTCAAGGAATCCAAAAACCGATGTACAGTAATGGCCCTGGGAGCAACTAAGTATTTGAGCCTCAACGGAGCTTGATCACTTCCGATGTACCCCGCTATTTCCTCCAATGTCGGGGTGAGCTCAAAGTACGAGAAATGAAATACATTATGTGCCGAATCCCAATAAGCGACCAATGCCCTGATAATATCACCCCGAGGCTGAATGTCTAATAAATCCGGGAGATATTTCAAATACTTTTTCACTTCTTCTTGCCCTTCTTTGCCTAAATCATTCTACCATAATCGCAACTCAAAAGGGATTTTGGTCATTATTGAAAAGGGTTCATTCAGCATCGTGCTCATCCTGCACATTTATTAAGGCGATTAAGCAAAAGAAATTTTTTTTATTCGACTCAAAAAAGAACTATCTATATTTTTGACTCAGAATTACCTATATATTTTCAAATTTTAAAAATGAAGAACTAGATTCTCAAACGCGGTCTTTCAGCACTTCGGGAACAAAGATTTTAAGGTTGCGAAAGTAAACCAATCAAAAATCAAAAATTGACCAAGATGGCTGTTTTTGCAAAGTCAGCCTTCCAGCGTCCCTTTTGGGGACATCCGGCTATTTATGACAAGACGGCCCACTTGACTTATTTAAGACGAAAAATAAAAATTTTGACATTTTTTTGGCTATTTTTGCAAAAGAAAGGTTGGACCCGATGAGGGTTGCCTACGTATCCCACACCCCATGAGAATCAAACCGGCGTAGTTCGGGCCAATAAACCGAACTATTTTAAAACAATACTCTTTTCCATTTTCAATTTTTCTTCTTCAACAAACAATAAACAACTTACTTTCCAAACTAAGAATATAAGACTTTTTTTTTTCAACAAACACTTTCCAAAATAAAGACTTTTTTTTCTATTTTTCTTTTGCTTTTAGTAAAACAAACTCTTAGAAATAAAGCATTTTCTTTTTTTCATTTTCTCAAAATTTCGGCAGAGTTTCGACAGTATTTGGGCATTGGGTTTTTAACTCCCTAACTGTTATTTCTCTTTTTTTTCTTTTTTTTTCTTTCTTTTCTCAATTTTCCAACATTTTCGAGATTCAGAAACCGGTCAACATGCAGATTCGGAACAAATAAATGCACTGTACAAGAGAATGCATCAGGATGGTCTTTTCATTTCATTTTGCTAGTCCTGGACGGACCCTACCCCTGTGTTGGGTCCCCTAAGTCAAATGCAACGTGATGCAAATAAGCGTTCTTACTAGGGATCCGGCATGAAGTCATGTTATTCTATGTTCAAAACCTGGGTCAGTGTTCTAGACTGTATACCCGAGCGGACCACTCGAGTCGAGGAGGGGGCAACTTACCGGGAACCAAAAGGTCATCCGGCTTCATAACTTGTCTGACATCTTTCTTACTTCAAGGTATGACACTAACAGAATAGGGAGTCTCAACCAGTAAGCATATCTCCGGAGGTGAAGAGAGAAGGTGAAGAGAGAAGGGTGTCGGCACAGTTTATATACAGTTCAGGTAATATCAAAGCGGTAACATTTAGCACATTTAGCACAAAACATGTAGGAAAATCAGATACAATTAAATACAACAATTTATCTAAGCTCGAATTCTGAACCCTGAACCAGAGATCTGGGTTCGATCCCCAGCAGAGTCGCCAGAGCTGTAACACCTCCTTTTCACCTACACCCCGCAAAGAGGCGTAAAGGAGTTTTTCCATTTAAAGGACAATCGGAACGGGATTTAATTATTAATTATTCAGAGTCGCCACTTGGGAGATTTATGATGTCCCAAGTCACCGGTTGAACCCCAAACCGAGGAAAAATATGACTCTATTACAGTCTGCGAACTAGAAATCCGAGTAAGGAATTTTGTTAACCCGGGAGAAGGTGTTAGGCATTCCCGAGTTCCGTGGTTCTAGCACGGTCGCTTAACTGTTGTATTTAATTTTATCTGATCTTAATACATGCTAGCTTATGTGCCTTTTATTTAATTTTGAACCACTTTTATTATAATTATTTTTAAAAGAATTGCAACGTCGTGAAAAGGCGTTTCAAACCGCACCGCAATCAATGCACCCGTGGTTGTCAACACATTTCGACTTAGTCGAGATTTGGATTTGGATCGCATCAATGCGCACCCGAGTTTAAGAAAGTAATTTAATTAAATCGTGCCTAAAGATTCTAACGTATTATTATTTTGGGGGAGGCTGTGGAATTTACTAAACAACCTTTCCAAATTTAATTATTTTAATAACAATTCGTTGAAGGCCCCACATACATGATTTTGTTTGGCGAGATTCGTCTCAACATTTTATTTAAAAGGCCCATTTGAAAGTGACTACAATTTTCTATTGATCAATCGTCTCAACAATGAGCTGGACCACTGATGGGCTTCAGAAATGGCCCAAAAATTCAGTCAGGCAAGAGAAAGGGAAGCCTGGGTGACAGATAACAGCACCTGGGATCGAATCCCCCAGGAAGCCCAAACTCATGAAGGCAGTCCGTGTGACAGCCTGAGATGGCTTATCGCTGAGCCCAGCTAGGCCTCGATTTAGTTCAGCCAAACGCCTACTGAAATTACACCTAAATGATTTTAAGTGTTCGATAATTATAGCAAATGGAAACAATACGCATCTACTCGAATTAAAGGGATATTAGTCAATTGAATTCCATTTTATGCACAGACTAATTTATCTACTGGTATTCCAGTGAATCCTCAGATATCATTTAGGTGAGAACCAAGCTGTAGACATGATTTCAACAACACAAAGCAGACTAATTACTTCTGAATTAATTCACGCCAACATTACTTTCAACCTATCATGTAATCAACTAACACTAGTGTTCACTTTATAGTAATCACAGGAATCCGAAACATAACAATTTATATAGTCCATGTAGCACAAAAGCAAGCAAAACTTAAACAATATCCATGAATTAAACACTGAATACGTAGATCTGGAAATTAGCTAAATCAGAACTCAATTCTGCAAGTAAATTCATTCTTCACATAATTTATTTCTGCACACTTTAGCTCTCAGTCATCAGGGGTACAATTGTGTACCTGGATAAGGGAAAATATGAGAAGGAAAGAAGTCAGCTACTTTGAACAGCAACAGCAACAAAACTCAGCAGTATATCATTACAGAACAGGCCAGGAAATGCTTTTGAAAAATCAGAAATATAAGCAGACTCAACAGATCAGTCCAACACACACTTGCAATGCCCTCCTAGCCCTCACAGCTGAGCCTAGATGCCTCTCAAATCCTGCTGGACCTAAATCTCAACTGAAGTCCAAACTAATAGGCCCCAAACTCACTTGAATCAGTCGTTAGTCACTCCCAAACACTTTTTAGGAATAGAACCTCGAGCTGGAATAAAGAATGCCCAAGGAAGGACTGAGAATCACTAACACTAGTGATGAAATAGTAAAACTCTTTTTGATTTTTCCATCTTTTGATGTTTTTTCTTAAGTATTGGAATTGAAATGCTAGCTGAAATTGAAAGCAAGGAGGAAAGCTTTTGGTGGGGATTTTTTTTTGGGCTGAAAAGTCAATCCCCTTCCTCAAGGCACTTGATGCCCTTTTATAGGTGATACAAGAGGGTCAATCAGATTTTGGGTTTTCTTTTTAGTCCCTCCCTTATTTTCAGTGTAGTCCCTCATTTCTTGACTTGTTTCCCAAGCTAGTATCTTAAGTTGGCTGAAATCTACACTAAAGTCCTATTCTAGAAGGCCCTAGGGTGTTCTTCTGCCTATACAGTACCTATACTACCCTTGTTATATTCTGAAATTACTGTTCCTAAAGAAACTACCTTTTTCTATGCCTAAAATGCCCTTGAAAACTTCTCAAAGTTACTGGTTCTACCTATATTCTCAACAGCTATAACCAATCCCCTAAATTAATTCAAAACTAACTAGGACTGATTAATTAGAATTCAGAAATTACCCAATTGAACTAACCAATCCCAATTATTCAATCACCCAAACCCAAACAACTTAGAAAAACCAAGAGAACAGGATCAGTCAACATTTATGGACAAAACGGTACTGAATCCAAACTAATTAATTATGCCGATTCTGCAATTAAAATTATGATTAACTAATAAATGACACATGCATCAACCTAAACTAAAAATGCGAAGATGCTTTACTGATCAAGGAGCAAGGAACAAAGAAGATTTAAACTATACTAATTCACAAAATAAATCGTAAAATTGACAGAACACTTTAATGAAATCAAAACTATAACTAACAATTCAACTATGCAAGTAAAAAGAAACAAGAAAGCTCACTGAAGCACGAGAAACTCCGGCCAGCTGCTATCGTCCGAATCTTTCAAGATTTTTGACACATAACATCCCTAACCATGTGTTTTTACAAGAGAACACATGGTTAAGGATATTACGGTCTAAAATCACAAAGATTTTGGGTTAGGGTTTTGGCCAGAAATTCTTAGATCCGAAATTCGAGCCGCTCCACCGGGATTCGAAGGAAGATAGTCATGGATGTGGGTTGAGGGAAGTCTGGGGATGGTGTGGTATGATTTTGGGCCGGTTTGGATGAACTTGCGACTTGGCCGGAAAGCTTCAATCGGAGATTCAACGAGCTCCGACAATATTCGAGGGAAACCAATGGTAGGAATGGAAAGAGGAGAGTGAGGAGGACGAGGGGTGTAGATTTGCGGGTGATTAGCATCGGCGCCGCCACCGACGATCTAGGGGTTTTAGGGCGGCGCGGCCCGGGTTTGTGGGGGGTGAGGAAGACGATGGGGAATGAGGTGGGGGGGGAACCTTCGGACACTTTTATAGTACGCCTACCCCGCCTCTAAGTCGTTGATCTTGTTAACCTCGATGGTCTGGATTGATGCCAAACGGCGTCGTTTTGATTTTGGCATATTGGACCGGATGGGGAGAGGGTTCTGGGCTTGGGTAGATTTGGGCTGAGGTTTGGGTTAAATTGAGATGAGCCCAATTTTGTTCTTGTTTGTTGTTTTTTTTCTCTTTTATTTCTTTTATCTATTTTTGTATTTTGTTTTCCACTTTGTAATTTTGTATTTATTTTTTCTGATTTTATAAAATTGCAACAATTAGAATAAAGTCCTAATATATTTCAAAACTAAACTAATTAAATTCTAAAATTATTTAAACCCTATTTTATGCCAAATTTACGATTAAAACAACTAAAATGCGAAAGTGAGCTATTTTGTAATTTTTCATGTTTGGTTCTAAAACAAACTAACCCCTAATTGATCCTAAACATATAAAATTATATCCTAAATGCAAATGCATATTTTTTGTATTTTATATGAATTAACATGCACAAATAAAATGCAACCCTCATCAGAAAATGACACCAAAATGCACAAAAAATTGTAAAAATAAAAGAAAAATTATTTTGTTGGAATTTTGGGAATCATTCATATATAGGGCAAAAATCACGTGCTCACAGCTGCCCCTCTTTGCTTGGAAACATGAAATGTTTTCGAGCAAAGATAAGTGAGCAAATACGAGCAATTTTTGCCGGTTTGGAAATTCCGTGTGAAGCATTTTTGAAAAGCTTGACCGCACCCTGCTTCAGAGGTTGCCTACATATCCTGGGCTAAACAGGAATCAGGTCAGTGTAGTTCGGGAATGTCTGGTAGCTGGGACTACCAGGAGCTGTGATTTCACTGCGATTGCTGCTGCTGCTGCTTGCTGACTTCCCTTATTACACCACGTCAAAGATAAAAGAAGCTGAACTAACTATGCTCTAAAAAGTCTTATCTAGATTCTTCAAACTTTGCTCTTGTACTTCCTTGTTGCCTTGTTGTCTTGTGTTTTCTTGTTGCCTCATTGTCTTGTGTTTTCTCGATAAAATTCCTTGTTGCTACTTCAACTGGTCAACTGAGATGTTGTTCCCTCTCTCCAAACTGCTGAACTTGAGTAAACTTGAACTCGAATGTATTCCTCTGTTATCCAGGCGGGCTCCTGACTGCTGAACTTGAAATTGAAAATACTCCTCTATTATCCAGGCGGGCTCCTGACTTCACAGAAATAGACAAAACGAAGAAAACTTTCTGCCCCAGTTTTGAAACTGGGCACATGTTACCGGATATTAATAGGAATTTGACTAAAGCTAGACTTGAAATACCTCTGTTGTACAGGCGGGCTCCTGCTTTCCGAAACTTGAATTGTATACCTCTGTTCTCCAGGCGGGCTTCTGACTGCGACTACCTAAAAATTTAGCACTTCCATTCTCCCGGCGGGCTCCTGACTTCAACTACTTAAAATATTTAACACCTCCATTCTCCAGGCGGGCTCCTGACTTCAACTACTTAAAAATTTAACACCTCCATTCTTCAGGCGGGCTCCTGACTTCGACTACTTAAAAATTTAATACCTCCATTCTCCAGGCGGGCTCCTGATTTCGACTACTTTTAATACCTTCATTCTCCAGGAGGGTTCCTGACTCCAAAATGAACAAAGAAGTTGATTGAAAACTAAAATTAGAATTGTGTCACCTCTGTTCTTCAGGCGGGCTCCTGATTGCTAAAAATTTGAATTGTATATCTCTATTCTCCAGGCAGACTCCTGATTGCTAAAATTTGAAATGCATGTCTCTGTTCTCCAGGCGGACTCCTGACTTTTAAAATTTAAACTGTATGTCTCCGTTCTTTAGGCGGACTCCTGACTTCTAAAATTTAAACTGTATGTCTCTGTTCTCCAAGCGGACTCCTGACTTCAACAAATAAACACCAACGAAAATTTTCTACCCCAGTTTGGAAGCTGGGTGTATGGGTGAGCATTAAACTGAATCATATTACCACATATTACTAAGAATTGAAGGCTAAATCCTATTATCCAGGGAGGTCCTGACAACTCCTAACAATTATGAACCTAAGGTATTACTCTCGCTATATCATGTTATCTACAAGAGTTTTAAGCTACATCCTGTTATCCAGGAAGGTCCTAACAACTTGCATTTTATCCTAAACATGCAAACTTTGCAACCAAATTATATTCCCCTAAGCTATTCATGATTATCTTCTGTTTTTAATCCCACCATACTTTGCGGTCAAATCTGATTACTGCTTGCTTTCCCTTTATGGGGAATTCCTCCTGAACAACCAACTTTCTGCCCCTGTTTCAATCAAAAAAAATTCCGTTAGTTTAAAATGGTGGTCAGTTGATGGCATTCTTGCTGAAAAATCCTTCCCCTGCATTGCTTTGTGTTGACTGACTTCCACGCACTGACCCTGAACTGCTTGACTTTCTGACCAACTTTTAAATTCCCTAACCTCTGGCGACCTAAATGTTTTACACCCATGCTGTTATTTCACTTTTCTTACCCTTTTGTTTGAACCTTTGCATTTCCCACGACATTTCCCAATCATTCCATCCATGAAACTTCCGTTAATTCCCTGTATTCTACTTGACATCATGTTGTTTTGACATGCTCTGACCATGTTATGCTTTACAATTTCGGAAGCTGGTAGCGAGCCTTGAAATCCTTTCCCACTTGCTTTTGAACATCACTGTCATTAGAACATTTAGACAAACAAAAACCCCCCAAAAGAGAATGAAATGCAATGGTTTTACGGGTTAGGGATAATAAGAATCCAAAACCGGATGACTACTAAAAATGAAGTGAAGAAAAGAAACTTATCTAACCGGAACAACTGACACCAATGGTCATGACATGCATTTCGGATTAATCGGCCCAACCGATCCAACTAAACAACTTCCAATTGCCATACCTCATTGCCCAGGACTTCCATCAATTGTTTGAATTACCCAGACCCTAACCTTGTTCATCCTGCGGTGCCTCGAAACAGTTTTCCACCCACAACCCTTTTGCCAAATAACCATTTTCAACTCACTTTCGCCTCAAGGTGCCCGCGAGGGTTTTCACCAATAAGACTCTCTCATTTATTTTTCTCTCAACTCCCATCGCCTTAGGGTGCCTGTGAAGGTTTTCACCGATAAGACTCTCTCATTATTACTTTGTTTTTCTTGCTTGAACCAGAGTGTTGCCCCTATCGTGAGTTATTCCTACATGCTCAACTTGGCATTTCTCAAAACTGATCAGAAGGTCTTTCTTTGGACCGTAATGTAGGCTTTTGGATTGGGTTAGAAAGAAAGGTATAAAAAGGCTCAAAACAATTCAAATGGGTTCAAATTACAACTTTCAGAATCCAACTGTTCACAACAATCACAACTTCTGCCCCAATTTCTTGCTTGGGGATTTTTTGGATTTTATTTTGGTATGACTGAACCTCGGAGTAAGGCTGCCTACGTACCCTTTCGGGATCAAGTCAAACATAGTTCACTGTATCATAGTTACCTTTGTTGTTGTGTGTTTTTTCCTTTCTTTTCTTTCTTTTCTTCTTCTTTTCCTTCTCTTTCTCTTTTCCTTCACTTTTCATTTTTCTTCTTTTTTCTTTATTTTCCTTCTTCTTTCTTTTTTTTCTTTTCTTTTCCTTTTTTTCTTTTATGTTCGGCACCTGTGTTCCTTGATAGTGTCATTGATTTCGAAAGAGGGGTATGAAAAATAAGTAAGGCTCAAAGGGGATGACAAGAGATAAAAGTGTTTGGATAGCAGGACAAAACGCCTTCGTCATTTCAATCTTTAAGATATGCCAAATACAAACAGATACATTCAGAAATAAAGAAATCATACATAATATCTCTTGACTGCATTGGAATTGATGGCCATTTCTATACATTTTCCTTCTACATCTGCCAAATACAATGCCCTGTTAGACAACACTCTGGTTACTACAAATGGTCCCTGCCAGTTTGGGGCAAATTTTCCTTTTGCTTCAGCCCAATGAGGCAAAATCCGCCTCAGTACTAACTGTCCGACTTCGAATTTCCTTGGACGCACTTTCTTGTTGTATGCTCTTGCCATTCTTCGTTGGTACAGTTGACCGTGACACACTGATTCCAATCTCTTCTCGTCAATCAAACTCAACTGCTCAAGGTGGCTTTTCAACCATTCATCATCATCGATCTCAGCCTCCGCAACGATTCGCAGAGACGGGATTTTCATTCTGTAGGTATTACTGTCTCGGTGCCATACACCAATGAATAAGGAGTCGCCCCCACCAAGGTACGAACGGTGGTGCGGTACCCTAACAATGCAAAAGGTAACTTCTCATGCCACTGTCTAGACCCTTCAACCATCTTTCAGAGTATTTTCTTTATATTCTTATTGGCTGCTTCAACTGAACCATTTGCCTTGGGACGGTATGGAGTGGAATGTCTATGGGTAATCTTAAACTGCTCACATGTCTCTTTCATCAAATGGCTATTAAGATTAGCCCCATTATCCGTGATGATTACCTTCGGAATCCTAAACCGACAGATGATATTTGAGTGCACGAAGTCGACCACAGCTTTCTTAGTCACAGACTTGAACGTCTTAGCTTCCACCCATTTGGTAAAATAGTCTATAGCTACCAGAATAAACTTGTGCCCATTTGACGCTGCTGGATCAACTGGCCCAATAACATCCATGCCCCATGCGACAAAAGGCCATGGTGCGGACATCGTATGTAGTTCTGATTGTGGAGAGTGAATCAAATCTCCATGCACTTGGCACTGATGACATTTACGCACAAAACTGATACAATCCCGTTCCATAGTGAGCCAATAATAACCTGCTCGGAGAATCTTTTTTGCTAGAACGTACCCACTCATATGTGGTCCACAAACTCCGGAATGTACCTCAGTCATGATAGATGTAGCCTATCTCGCGTCCATGCATCTCAACAACCCGAGATCTGGAGTTCTTTTGTACAACACTCCTCCACTAAAGAAAAACCCGCTTGCCAATCACCGAATCATTCTTTTCTGATCACCGGTGGCCTGTACCGGATATACTCCCGTCCTGATGTACTCTTTGATATCATGGAACCACGGCTCGCCGTCGATTTTCTCTTCTATCATATTACAATAAACATGTTGATCACGGACTTGAATCTGCAACGGATAAACATAAGCCTTGTCTGGATGATGTAACATCGATGCCAAAGTAGCCAAAGCGTCGGCAACCTCATTATGAACCCTTGGAATGTGCCTGAATTCTATAGCCTGAAACCGCTGACAAAGCTCATGCAGACACTGCCGGTACGGTATAAGCTTTAAATCCCGTGTTTCCCATTCTCCTTGAATTTGGTGTATCAGTAGGTCCGAGTCACCCATGATCAAGACTTCCCGTACACCCATATCTACAGCTAATCTCAATCCCAATATACACGCCTCATATTCTGCCATATTGTTCGTACAGTAGAATCGAAGTCGAGCTGTAACAGGGTAATGCTGACCTGTTTCAGAAATAAGCACCGCTCCTATTCCCACGCCTTTCATATTTGCAGCCCCATCAAAGAAAAGTTTCCATCCCGGCTTCTCATCTTGTTCCAATTCATCAATATGCATCACCTCTTCATCAGGGAAATAAGTTTTCAAAGGTTCGTAATCTTCATCGACGGGGTTCTCAGCCAAATGATCGGCTAGTGCCTGTGCTTTCATCGCAGTCCGTGTCACACAGATAATGTCGAACTCTGTAAGAAGGATCTGACACTTTGCAAGCCTCCCTGTAGGCATAGGCTTCTGAAAAATATACTTCAACGGGTCCAAGCGAGATATGAGGTAAGTAGTGTAGGACGACAAATAATGTTTCAACTTCTGTGCCACCCAAGTTAGGGCGCAACATGTCCTCTCCAGATGAGTATACTTAACCTCGTAAGATGTGAACTTCTTGCTGAGATAGTAGATAGCCTGCTCCTTTCTACCCGTAACATCGTGCTGCCCTAGTACACAACCAAATGAATTATCCAAAACCGTCAGATATAGAATCAAAAGCCTCCCTGGTTCTGGCGGGACCAACACGGGTGGGTTTGACAAATACCCCTTTATCTTATCAAAAGCCTCCTGACATTCATCAGTCCATTTGACCGCAACGTCTTTCTTCAACAATTTGAAAATCGGCTCACAAGTTGTCGTGAGCTGAGCAATGAACCTACTGATATAGCTCAATCTTCCTAACAAACTCATCACCTCAGTTTTGTTTCTTGGAGGTGGCAATTCCTGAATAGCTTTGATCTTCGACGGGTCTAATTCAATACCCCGCCGACTGGCTATAAATCCCAACAACTTCCCAGATGGCACCCCGAAAACACACTTTGCAGGATTGAGCTTAAGATTGTACCTGCGATGCCTTTGAAAGAACTTTCTCAAATCTCTGACATGGTCAGATTGCTGTCTAGACTTCACGATCACATCATCCACGTACACCTCGATTTCCTTGTGTATCATATCATGGAATATTGTTGTCGTGGCCCTCATATAAGTTGCCCCAGCGTTTTTCAAACCGAACGACATGACCCGATAACAATACGTTCCCCACGACGTGATAAATGCTATCTTTTATGCATCTTCCTCGTCCATTAGAATCTGATGATAACCCGCGTAACAATCCACAAAAGAACCAATATCATGTTTGGCACAATTGTCAATCAGTATATGGATGTTGGGCAGTGGGAAATTGTCTTTTGGACTCGCCTTGTTAAGATCTCGATAATCGACACACACCCTGGTCTTGCCATCTTTCTTCGGCACAAGCACAACATTAGCTAACCAAGTGGGATACTGTGTAACCTGAATGACCTTTGCATCAAATTGCTTGGTAATCTCTTCTTTGATCTTCACACTTATGTCCGTTTTGAACTTTCTCAACTTCTGCTTGACAGGAGGGAGTGCCAGATCAGTGGGTAATTTATGAACCACTAAATCGGTGCTTAGTCCTGGCATATCATCATACGACCATGCAAAAACATCTTTGTACCCATGCAATACTTTAATTATCTCCTCCTTGAGTTGTGGCTCCAGATGAACACTTACTTTAGTTTCCCGCACAGTGTCTTAGTCCCCTAGATTAACTGCTTCTGTGTCATTTAGGTTAGGTTTGGGTTTTCCTTCGAAGTGACTTAATTCTTTACTATTTTCCTCATAAGCCTCATCATCATTACAATCCACCACATCATCACACTCCATTTCTTGTATTATTATTTCTGAGCTAGTTTGACTTTTAAAACTGGGCCGAAGATTCCTCATGCATGTCATATCATTGATATCAGCATAAAAATAACTGTACAAAAGAAAAGAAAAAATGGAAACAAAATTAGGAATGAAGAAAATTGCATTTCATTGAATGTAAAGATAACAGAGTTTTAACTCATCCAAACGGACGGAACATAGCAACCGAATTACAAACCCTGGAATAATCCAGGTGACAAAAAGGAAAACAAAACCCACAACCACGACTCCCTCCGAATTGGAAGAGGAGTAGCTTCCCAATTGTTGATGTTAGCATGCGGTCCATGATATCAAAGCTCGGCAATGCTCGTTAGAATGGATCAATAATAACAACAACGAGATCTGGGCCGGTGTTTTTCTCAATTGTTCAACAATGGAATAATCTTGCACTTTCATCTTTTTCAGAAATTCTTCTACCTCTTCTTCTGTCACAGCCTTTTTGACTAGCACTGGATTATCCTTAGCGCCCCTAGCCTTTCTCAACTCCTCGGGAGCAAAACAACGTCCCGACCGAGTTAGTCCTTGTGCTTCACAACTCTCTTACTCAATTTCCTTTCCTTTGTATGTCACCACTACCCTGTCATATTTCCACGGTACGGCTTTGCTATCAACCACGGGTAATTGGACTACCGGCTTTATGACAACTGGTTCTATGTAGGCCCCTTTCACAACAACCACGGGTGCAGATGATGACCCCGGTACCACTAACTTAACTAGCTCTGGCTTTTTTGCAGCAACAAATGGTCCTTTTCCCATTACCAACACTGGCTTATATTTTATCGCTTTTAGCTGAACCACTGGCCTTGCGCTAACTATCTTTTCTTTGACCTTGGCTTCCATATAACGGATCACCATGACTGTCTGTGAGGGTTTTTTTAGGCTCTGTCCCCTTATGTATCAGTTCGATCATATTGGCTTCATAATGCGCTGGTAACAGGTTTTGATTGATGTTTGGGGCCTCTGGGGCATGTACTTCAATACGGCGATTATCAATAAGTTCTTGTACCGTGTTTTTCAACTTCCAATATTTTTCAGTATCGTGCCCCGGCATCCCTGAGCAATACTCGCAGCTAACAGAATGGTCCAGGTTTCTGGGAAGGGGGTTTGGTATTTTGGACTCAATTGGGGTCAACATTCCCAACTGTTTCAGTCTATGGAAGAGAGTGGTGTAAGATTCTCCCAGCGGAGTAAATGTTTTTTTGTTTGGGGCCTTCTCACTTCTAAAAGCTTGGTTTGGGCGGAAGACGGTTCCTGGTCTATTTGCCCTGGGAAGTGGATAGGTGTTTTGTGGGGGTGGATGTGTGTTTTGGGGAGTCGGTGCACGCCATTGCGAGTGCACCGGAGGCTGAGTGTATGTCTGGGCATGGTGGACAGAAAAGTGTGGTTCTGGTGGTGAATAGTAGTGTTGTGGTGGGCCATATGGGGTATATTGGTAGTTTGGGTGGTGGGGTCTGGGTTGGTTGTAGTAGGGTGGAGGGTTATTGGGCCTGGACCAAGTACTAGTTTCAACCGTAGCAACTTCTTCCTTCTTCTTCTTTCCAAGCACACCACCAGTACCGCTTTGGATGGCCTGGGTGGTTGCTTTCAATGCCGAGTAGCTCAAGATCTTGTTAGATTTCAATCCCTCTTCAATCATGGCTCCCATCTTTACCACTTCATTAAACGACTTTCCGACAGATGTCACTAGATGACCAAAATAGGTAGGCTCCAATGTTTGCAAGAAGTAATCTACCATCTCACTCTCCCTCATTGGAGGATCAACCATTGCTGCTTGTTCCCTCCAGCGGAAACCAAACTCTCTAAAACTTTCCCCAGGCTTCTTTTCCAGCTTCAACAATGACATACGGTCGGGGACTATCTCAAGGTTATACTGAAAATGGCCAATGAATGCTTGTGCCAAATCATCCCATGTATACCATCGGCCGGGGTCCTGTCTCGTGTACCATTCTAGTATGGATCCGCTCAGGCTTTGACCGAAATATGCTATCAACAATTCGTCCTTCCCCCCAGCACCTCTCATCTTGCTACAAAAGCCACGCAGATGGGCTACTGGGTCACCGTGCCCCTCATACAAGTCAAACTTCGGCATTTTAAACCCCGCAGGCAACTGAACATCAGGGAAAGGGCACAAATTTTTGTACGCAATGCTGACTTGGTTGCCTAAACCATGTATGTTCCTGAAGGATTGCTCCAGGCTTTTGACTTTACGAATCACTTCCTCTTGTTCTACATTCTTAACTAGTTTCTCAACTTCTCCCGGGATTTCAAAATGGGAAGAATAGGTATATGGCTCAGGCGCTTTGAAAGTGGGTTCGGGAGGGTAATATTGGGTGTAGTGAGCTTGGAATAGCGGCTCACTGGATGATCTATGTAATGGGGCTGGGGGGAGGTGCCACAAAGACTGGGACCATGGGTGGGGGAGGGTTCTGTTTGGGTGGTGGAGCTGGAGGAGCATATGAAGTAGTTCCATATCCCTAGGTGTGATAGGGGAAAGCTGAAGATGCGTGGGGAGTGGTGGGCTCCTGAGCCTGAGCCAGAGGTGGGATGTAGGATGGATTAGCGGGGTATAGTGGTGCCGGGTGTCCCTGAGACCATGTCCGATTTCCTCATCTCTTCTTTCATAGCACCCACACCTGTTACCTCAACTTCATTTGAAGGGTCTACGATGCTGATTTCCGAGTCCTGCCCTGTCATGTTTACTTTATCTTTCGACCGGGTGTTGTACGGGTGAGTTGCCAGAATTGCCAATCAACTAACCACCTGCCTGAACTCACACATTTAGACAACCACTTTGTTAGCGATTAAGTCTTAACATATTTGACAACCGCACGTTGACATGAATGCACCTATACAATTAATCATTTCTATTATGCGTTTGCTCGATTGCACGCGTCATCCCGGCACTTCGTTCCTTGTTTCTTTCTACCTTTCTTTCAAATTTCTCACCTTATCTCTCTCTCTTGTGCTCTTTTCTTTTTATATTCCTTTCTCTTTTGTGTTTCCGCTCATTTCTTGCTTTCTCTTTCTCTTTTTGTTTTTCCGCTCCCTTCTTTCTTTCTCTTTTTTTTTTCGCTCCCTTCTTTTTATCTCTCTCTCTTTCTTACGTTTTGTTGTTACGATTACGGTCGAATCCTATGGAGATTGCCTATGTATCGTGACCCTACATGAATCTGACCAAGCGTAGTTCGTGAAAAATAAATGCAAAAATAAAGGGTGGAAATTTTGAAATTTTCAATTTTCATTACTAAAACAAACTATTACAAACTAAACATTTTTAGGAATGAAACTAACAGACGCAAATTAAAAGCAAACACAGAATCTAAGACTGCAAACATACTTGACCTGAAAGGATGACGGACATACGAAAGACAGACTCAAAAGGTAGAAAACTACAGACATGGCCTATGCATACTCTAGTGCTTCAAACTTTGGTGTCCGCGGGGCATCGTTCGGCCTCGCCGCGGGCCTAGGATCCAAATCCCTTTCAAGCTGCTCTAATTCATTCATGGTTCGTTTCACATAGATCATTACTACGGAGACAAAAGTAGTATGGGTCATGTCTTCACAAACCCGGCATCTCCTGAAAATGGCATAAGCAATGGCTTTAATCCTGTCTTTTGTTTGCTTCTTTTCTATAAGCAAGCGTCTTATCTGATCGTTGCATGTCTTTAAAGCTCAAGAATCCTGCAGGTGTTGATCTTGCAACTGCTGCACTTCTACCTCCATTTGGGCCAACAAGTCGTAACAATGTCCACTTTCAATTCTAAAATCTCTGGCCTGTCTAACCGCTTTACCCTCAAGGGCAACCACTTTTCTCTTTAAATCGGCAACAATTTTCTCATGGTCCCTTTTCAACTGATTCAAGTACTGGCGACGCTCCTCTATTCTATTAGCCTACTGCGCTTTAAGCTCTGCCATGATATTCTCAGATTTTTCTAATTCATCCCGCCATTCCCTGACTTCATTTTCCAGCCTTTTTATCAATTGCTCATCTGATCGGCTCCTTGGTTGCTTATCGACTGTTATCCTCAATTGCCGGATTTGGGCCCTAAGCGCTTCGTTTTCTCGAGCCAGTCTGTTCTTCTCACCTTGATCCGCAACAACCTGTACACTGTTCTCGAATTTCAGACTCTCAACTTGCTGCTTCAGTTTACCAATCTCAACTCGATAACCTTCTTCCTTTGCTAACCAGTCCCACTGCTCTTGGGACGACTCGGCGAAATCTTCGAGATGAGGTCTTTTAGCCGGTCTCCCGCATGCCACATCACCTCTGAACCAATCATGATACCCCGAGGCAACTTCCCCTTTAGCCCTATCTGACACACAAGTGTTCGCCATCAAATGTTGACACTCACTCCAGATTTGGCGAACTTCTTCTTCGGGAAACCGACTGTCAGGACTAATTTCGACCACTTGGGTACTCAGATCTTCATCTCTCGGTACTACTTGATACCTCTCGAGCTGCCTCAGAACCCGATATGGCGCATAGGGCTAGATGCTTTTGAGTCCCATCAACAGAAAATGCGGCCTGGCTGCTGGCATATATATGACTTCTTCGACTGGCAACCATCCGAGCACCCACTGTATCTGGCTGGCAGTGAGGGTCCGAAATAATGATGTCCAAGCCGTGACTCCTTCAAGTAGACTAGCCCCTTTGATTCTTGTGTAAAATTCTCCTATACAAGTTTTCTCAAATGAACCATAACTCAAGAGCTGAGAGCGGGGGCACAAATGCTCAATCATCCACATTTGTAACAACAAGTTACATCTCTCAAAAAATTTGCCCCCAGCTTTGCAAACAGTGAGAGCCCGGAAGATGTCAGCCACGATCATAGGTGCTAAAGTGCTTTTCCCCATGGTTTGTAAGGTACTAACGACACCCGCTACTTTCAAATCAATATTACCATCTTTCCTTGGGAATACTATGAGGCCCAAAAAGGCTATCATAAAAGTCACCCGTCTGTGTTCCTCCCATTTTTGTCGGTTACTTCTACTGCATAGCTTAAAGTCTGGATTATTGAATCCGCCCATGTGGCCATATCTATCATATATGAAGCGGAAACTGCAGAAACCCTTTGCAAAATCTGGATGATGAACTGTTCGGGGTAGTTTCAAGGAATCCAAAAACCGATGTACGGTATTGGCCCTGGGAGCAACTAAGTATTTGAACCTCAACGGAGCTTGATCACTTCCGATGTACCCTGCTATTTCCTCCAATGTCGGGGTGAGCTCAAAGTCCGAGAAATGAAATACATTATGTGCCGAATCCCAATAAGCGACCAATGCCCTGATAATATCACCCCGAGGCTGAATGTCTAATAAATCCGGGAGATCTTTCAAATACTTTTTCACTTCGTCTTGCCCTTCTTTGCCTAAATCATTCCACCATAATCGCAACTCAAAAGGGATTTTGGTCATTATTGAAAAGGGTTCATTCAGCATCGTGCTCATCCTGCACATTTATTAAGGCGATTAAGCAAAAGAAAATTTTTTATTCGACTCAAAAAAGAACTATCTATATTTTTGACTCAGAATTACCTATATATTTTCAAATTTTAAAAATGAAGAACTCGATTCTCAAACGCGGCCTTTCAGCACTTCGGGAACAAAGATTTTAAGGCTGCGAAAGTCAACCAATCAAAAATAAAAAATTGACCAAGATGGCTGTTTTTGCAAAGTGAGCCTTCCAGCGTCCCTTTTGGGGACATCCGGCTATTTATGACAAGACGACCCCACTTAACTTATTTACGACGAAAATTAAAAATTTTGACATTTTTTGGCTATTTTTGCAAAAGAAAGGTTGGACCCGATGAGGGTTGCCTACGTATCCCACACCCTATGAGAATCAAACCGGCGTAGTTCGGGCCAATTAACCGAACTATTTTAAAACAATACTCTTTTCCATTTTCAATTTTTCTTCTTCAACAAACAATAAACAACCTATTTTCCAAACTAAGAATAAAAGACTTTTTTTTTCAACAAACACTTTCCAAAATAAAGACTCTTTTTTTTCTTTTTTTCTTTTGCTTTTAGTAAAACAGACTCTTAGAAATAAAGTATTTTCTTTTTTTCATTTTCTCAAAATTTTGGCAGAGTTTCGACAGTATTTGGGCATTGGGTTTTTAACTCCCTAACTGTTATTTCTCTCTCTTTTTTTTCTTTTTTTTTCTTTCTTTTCTCAATTTTCCAACATTTTCGAGATTCAGAAACCGGTCAACATGCAGGTTCGGAACAAATAAATGCACAGTACAAGAGAATGCATCAGGATGGTCTTTTCATTTCAGGTTGCTAGTCCTGGACGGACCCTACCCCTGTGTTGGGTCCCCTAAGTCAAATGCAACGTGATGCAAATAAGCGTTCCTACTAGGGATACGGCATGAAGTCACGTTTGTGAGCACGTGATTTTTGTTTTCACGACAATCACTCCAAAAGAAACAAAAATAATAGCAATTGGTCTTGCTGTACAATTTTTGGATTTTACGTGGCATTTTTGTTAGTTATCTGTGATCTTGTCCGTCTTTATTTTTATCAAACAAAAAATATAAAAAATATATGTCATGTGTAGTTGAACCGTAATCTGGTTATTAAAAGGAAAATCACAAAATGCGTCTTTCATTCTATTTTGTCATTAACTGATGTTATTTTAATTGTGTGTTAATTATTCTTTAATGTTTTATAGCATTATTTGGCATTTTAATTAAGAGATTAAAAAAAAGAAGAAGAAAAGAGTTTTCGGACTTGGGCCAGTCCAAATTAAAACAAAAAGGCCCAAACAACCCAATCCAGAAGCCCTGTTTACCCGGTCCAGTTGAGCTGGCCACACAACCGTCCAAACGACGTCGTTGAGCCGCTTTTAATCTGGACCGTTGATCTCAGGACGATCAACGGCCAAGATCACATCCCCCATACCCACATACAAACCCGACCCATTACCCGAACCAACCCTGACCCTAATACTAAGCCAAACAACACCGTTCCTTTAAACCTTCAGATCCAGGCCGTTGATCTCGATTGATCTAACGGCCGAGATCAAGCCATCCACCCCATATATAAGCTTTCCTCTCATACCCCACCCCCTATCCAACACCCCTCCTTCGTCCTCATCCCCTTCACAGACCCAAAACCCCGAAACCCTAGAGCCGCCCCCGTTTCCCCTCACCAAAAACCCGGCGGCATGGACGCCGGTGACCCCCACCTTAACACCATAGGACCGCCTCACCACCCTGAACATGGATCTGTTGTCCCTTTGCCTCGAATCAACTCCTAGGTTCTCGAATCTTCCTTTGAAGATTCGAACAAAAAACTCGATCTACACCAAACCACCCCAGGTTTATACCAGGCCCTCCTCTGACTTCCCTCATGACCAAACCATGCTTGGTTTGGTCCGAATCTAACCAGGAAAACCCAAATCCCAAATCTGCCCCTTAGGAACCCTAGGAACCCTGAGCCCGATCTGTGTCCATTTGAACTAGATGATTAGGGTCTAATGGACCTTAATCGAAGTGTTCTTAGTAGAGAACACTTCGATTAAAGTCCGTTCAACCCCAAGAAAGGTCGATTCAAATCCGAGCTAGGGCTTTCTGATTTTTCAAGGCTTTAAGGTAATTTTTGTTTTCTTTTTCTTTATCAGTTCATCTTGTCTGTTATAATTGAATGTCTGTTCATATGCCCTAATGTTTTTTTTAAATTTTTGTCGACTGTGTTGTCCACCTTGCCCGGACTTCTGTATTTGGCCAAGTTTTCTCCATTTACTGATCATGTGTATATGTGTAAGCTGTACAATCAATTGAATTTAAATTTGATTGATTAATTAGTCCCCAGTACAACTTTGTTTAGTCAGTACAATTTGAATCACATGTTGATACTGTTGGATTTCTGATCATTGATTGTATGTGTTACAATTAGTATAGTCGAGTCGATATACGTCGTAAATTAGTTCAGCTTGGAATAGTGATAATCTGATCCCTGTCATTGGTTTGTCTAATGAAATTTTGTTTAAACTCAATTAGGAACTGAGTATGTTGTCTGTGTTTTGTTCGATTTGGATCAGAAACATTTATAGTTTAGTTTGTGGTTTCAGTTCAGCTTGAGTTCTGAATTGATAGCATGTGCACTATAGTGCTTTAATAATTAGAGCAAATGGGACAGCATGGGTTGTCAGGCCATCTTCAGGCTGCCCATACTCTGGTTTTAATTTAAATAAGATGATAAAAGGCTGGCAGGGGAATATCATGGGAAGGGTTTTACTTTAAATAGTTGAGTGGAAACTGGAAAGGCAGCAGGCCACATGGGAGGGAATCTGAATAGGTTTTACAGACTGTAAAGGGCTGATGCTAGGCTATAAAAGAGGCAGAACTTCCATTAGTTTGGGGGGATGATTGAAAATAAAGAGATACAAAAGATTTTCAGAGAGATAAGAGGAGTAGGAGATATATACACTGATTTTTTGAGAGACAAAGATAGAGAGGAGATACAGATAGAGAGATACACACATACACACACAGACACAGATACACACCCACATACAAAGAGGTGCTGAAATTAGTCAGAAACAGCTTTGAATAAGAAAGAGGGGTTTCAGAAATCAGAGAGGGAGATTAGAAATGAAATTTTTGTTTGCCTGGAACTGAAAACACTGTTTCTTTCCTCATTTTTTCTACCTGAAGTTCGACATCTAGTTTGTTATTGGTTCTGTCAAGATTTAGGATTTTCCCTTGAGTATTTGAAAGAATCAACATTGAGTACTGTATCATCGGGTTACTGTTTTGGTCTATTCTGCCTGGGATTGCCATTTTTGCTGTGTCGCTTTGTCGTTGCTGTTATCTGTTGCTGCTGTTGCTGATTCTCCCTATCTTCTTTTTCTTCTGTTGATATTCAACATTCAGGTACACATTTAAACCTCACATTGATGTAGAAGTCGAAAGCATGAAATGAAGATGCAAAGGAATTTAATCAGTCATTGCTTTACTTACAACTTTGTAAATATTGCCAAAATTATGTAATTTTTTTGATTTGTAGCCTAATAGAGAACATCTTAGTAAGTTTGTACTTAATGGAAACTATTTGGGTTTAGAAATTGCAAAATGGTTCGCTTAGTAGTATACATGACATAGTTAAATAATTTATGGAATGTGTAATTGCTTAGTATAATTGTTAATTCAAACTCTTTCTCCAGTCATGCTTTAAATATGTAGGGTGGATGGCTTTTAAATTTTGCCAAATACGATACAATTTTAAATTCCTGAATTTCAGCTTCATTAGGCAGTTCATAGGACGAGTCTCCGAATACCGTTGGTAGCATCCTCTAATAAGTAATACTATTAATCTTGTTAAAAGGGGCTAATCTAAATTTAACTTAAGGTCGTTTGGAGTAAGTATAGCATTCCATCAATCTTGTATGTTAATTTTCCCTTTTTATCAAATTAAGAACATGTTCTACGAAGTATATCATTCTTCATTCTTTGGTAAACAATTGATCAGATGATTAACAAGAATCCGGATTTGGCCAAAGCATATAATTGAATTAACATGTATCTTTTTCTTCTATTTTTAGAGACAAACACATTAGAAATGTAGTCGCTTTAGGATATCCCTTCTAAAATAATGAGACGAGCCTCGCTAAATAAAAAAATACAAATTGCGGGGCCCTCAATAATTAATCATAATAAATACTTAGAATTTGGGATGGACTGTTTAGTGAATTCCACTGCCTTCCCCAAAGATAATAACGCGTTAGACTCTTTAGGCGCGACTCAATTAAAATTACATTCTTAAATTCGGGTGCACATTGATGTGACCCAAATCCAAATCTCGACGGAGTCAAAATGTGTTAACAACTACGGGTGCATTGATTGTGACGTGGTTCGAGATGCATTTTCACGACGTTGCAATTTTATATAAAATAAATGATAATAATAAAAGCGGTTTTAAATTTAATGAAAGCACATAAGTCATAACATGTATTTAAATCAGATATTTAGCCATTATAACAATTTAAGCGACCGTGCTAGAACCACGGGATTCGAGGGTGCCTAACACATTCCCTCGGGTCAACAGAATTCCTTACATAGAATTTCTGGTTCGCAAACTTCATTTGGAAAAGTCGAATAGTTCCTCGATTTGGGATTCAAGATAAACCGGTGACTTGGGACACCAAAAGCCAAACATTTCCCAAGTGACGACTCTGAATTAAATAAATAATCCCATTTCAAATATTGTCACTTAAATTGGAAAAACTCCCCTCGCGCATTAACCCTTCGGGGCGAGCGCGCAAAAAGGTGGTGTGACAGCTCTGGCGACTCTGCTGGGGAATATCTAACCCATAACCACTAGTTCAGGGTTCAAGAATTTGAGCTTAGAATAATTGTTATATTTGGCTTTATTATCTGATATTTATTACATGTTTTGACATAACGTGCTAAATGTTGTCTTTTACCGCTTTGATATTATCTGAACTGTATAGAAAATTTTCTGAAACCCTTCTCTCTTCACCTCCGGGGATGTGCTTACTGGTTGAGACTCCCTATTCTGTTAGTTTCAATACCTGAAATAATAAAGAGGACGGACAAGTTACGAAGCCGGATGGCCTTTTGGTTCCCGGTAAGTTGCCCCCTCCTCGACTCGAGTCGTCCGCTCGGGTACACAGTCTAGAACATATACTTAGGTTATAAACCTAGTATAACGAAACCTCATGCCGGATCCCTAGTAGGAACATTTATTTGCATCATGTTGCATTCGACCTAGGGGACTCAACACAGGGGTTGGGTCCGTCTAGGACAGGCAACCTGAAATGAAAAGACCATCCTGCTGCATCCCGTTTGTTTTGCGCATCTATTTGTTTCGGATCTGCATGCTGATCGGTTTCCAAAAGTTTCAAAAAAAAAGAATAGCAGCGTAGGGAGATAATTACTTATTTTTGGAAAAATAAAACCAATGTCCAAGTAATGTTGAAACCTCGCCGGACTTTTCTTAAAAAAGAAAAAGAAAAATGAAAACAAAGTTTGTCTTTTAGTTTGATTTATTCCTTTTAATCACTTTCAAAATCCAAAATATATATATAAATAAAAAAAAAAGGAAAAAATTCAAAAAAAAAAATTATGGTTTCATTTGTAGTATCTCTTTAAAAGATTTTCGAAATTTCAAAAAAAAATGAAAAAAAAAGAAATTTAAATGTATAAATATTTCCTTAGTCTCTTTTCAAAAAAATAAATATAAAATAAAATAAAAATATATATAAAATTCCAGAAAAATAGTTATTCCTCTTTTCTTTAAAAGATTTTATTTGTTTCCCTTATTTCTGATCCGTCCGAACTACGCCGGTTTGATTCTCACCGGATGTGAGATACGTAGGCAACCCCCATCGGGTTCAACCCCACCTTTTGCTAAGATAGCCGAAACCAATAAAACAAAAAAAAATGACAAAATGTCGCCACTTTTATAAAGAGTCGGGTGAGTCCGTTTTTTGTAAAAACAGCCGAATGTTCCCAAGCGGGACGCCGGAAGGCTGACATTGCATAAACGGCCACCTTCGGTCATCATTTTTTTTTTCCGGTTGATCCTCGCAACTTTAAAATCTTCATTCTCGAAGTGCTAAAAGGCCTCATTTGAAAATCGAGTTCGTCGTTTTGAAAGAAAATAAATAAATAAATAAATAAAATCTTGAAAAAATCTAGATAGTTTTATTTTGAGTCTAATAAAAGTCTTTTCATTAGCATAATCACCCTAATAAATGTGCAGGATGAGCACGATACAAAACGAACCCTTTTCAATAATGACCAAGATCCCTTTTGAGTTGCGATTATGGTGGAGCGACTTAGGCAAGGAGGGGCAAGACAAAGTAAGGAAATATCTGAAAGACCTCCCGGATTTACTAGACGTTCAGCCTCGGGGTGATATTATCAGATCATTGGTCACTTGCTGGGATTCGGCACATAATGTATTTCATTTCTCAGATTTTGAGCTCACCCCGACATTGGAAGAAATAGCGGGATACATCGGAGGTGATGAAGCTCCGTTGAGGTTCAAATACTTGATTGCACCTAGAGCCGTCACGGTACACCAGTTTCTGGATTTCCTAAAAATACCCCGAACATTTCACCATCCAGATCTTGCCAAAGGTTTCTGCAGTCTCCACCTCATGTATGCTAGATACGGCCACGAGAGCGGGTTCAATAAGCCGGATTTCAAACTATGTAGTAGAGGAAACCGACAAAAGTGGGACGAACACAGGCTGTTAGCTTTTGTGACAACATTTTTGGGTCTTATAGTGTTCCCAAGGAAAGACGAAAACATCGATCTAAAAGTAACTGGGGTCGTCAGTACTTTGCTCACCCAAGATAAAAGTACTCTGGCGCCTATGATTATGGCTGACATTTTCCGGGCTCTCACTGCTTGCCGAGCCAAAGCCGACTTTTTTGAAGGATGTAATCTACTGTTGCAAATGTGGATGACCGATCATTTATGCCACCGCTCCCCGCTTTTGGGTTACGGCTCGCCCGAAAAAACTTGTATTGGAGAATTCTACACAAGAATCAAAGGGTTCAGTCTACCCGAGGGAGTCACATCGTGGACCTCATTTTTTCGAACTCTCACCGCCAACCAAATTCAGTGGATGCTCGGATGGTTGCCTGTCGAGGAGATCATATATATGCCGGCAACCAGGCCCCACTTTCTGTTAATGGGACTTAAAAGCATCCAACCCTATGCACCATATCGGGTTTTGAGGCAACTTGGGAGGTATCAAGTAGTACCAAAAGATGAAGATCTGAGTACTCAAGTGATTGAAATCAGCCCGGACGGTCATTTCCCCGAAGAGGAAGTTCGCCAAATCTGGAGCGAGTGCCAACATCTGACAGCAAACACTTGTGTGGTGGATACAACAAAAGGGGAAGTTGCCCCAGGATATCACGCTTGGTTCATAGGTGACCTGTCCTGCGAGAGACCAGCTAAGAGACCTCATCTCAAAGATTTCGTTGAGTCGTCCCAAGGGCAATGGAACTGGTTAGCAAAAGAAAAGGGGTATCGGGCAGAGATCGGTGATTTGAAGCTACAAATTGACAGTCTGAAATTCAATAACAGCATACAAATCGCTGCGGATCGAAGCGAAAAGAATAGATTGATCCAAGAGAATGAAGAACTTAAGGCACAAATCTAGGAATTGGGATTGGCTCTTGATGAACAGCCCAGAAGTCGATCTGACAAGCAGCGGATAAAAGGTTTGAAAAGAGAAGTCAGGGAATGACGAGATGGTTTAGAAGAGTCTGAAAGTGTCATGGCAGCGCTCAAAGCACAGTGGGGTACAAGGACAGATAAGCACCGTCGATACTTGAACCAACTGAAACGTGACCACGAGAAAACTGTTGCTAAAATGAAGAGAGAGATGGCTACACTTGAGGTTAAAGCAGCTAAACGGGCCGAGGATTTCCAATTTGAGAGCAGATACTGTTACGACCTGTTGGCCCAAATGAAGACAGAAGTGCGGCAACTGAAGAGTCGACATATACAAGATTCTCAGGTTTTAAAAACGTGCAGTGATCAGATAAAATGCCTGCTCATAGAAAAGAAACAAACCAGAGATAGGATCAGGACCATTGCCCACGCCATCATCAGACGATGTCTACGTTGTGAGAACATGCCCAGCGTTACCATTCTCTCGGCAGTGATGAGTTATGTCAAGCAGACCATGCATGAGTTGGAGCAACTTGAAAGGGATCTCACACCTAGGACCGCGGCGAGGCCGAACGACGCCCCGCGGGCACCAATTTTCAAAACCATAATGTATTCATAGGTCGAGTCTGTATCGTAACATCTTCTGTCTATCTTTTCGCATCAGGGTGTTTTAGTCTGTTTGAGTCTATGTTTATTTTTCAGGTTTGCTCTTCCTTTTTTTTCAAAAATGTTGGTTGTAATAGATCGTTTCAGTAATAAAAGATGGGTTTCTTCTTACACTCATTTGCTTTTGAACTACGTAATGATCTGATTCACATGGCATCGTGATACGTAGGCAATCCTCATCGGATCCGGTCGCATTTTAACCACAAAAATTGAAAACAGTAACAAAAGGAGAAAGAAAGAAAGAAAAACATAATAAAAAATAATAAAAAGAAAAAGGGGAATCCTAAAAGGAAGCTGGAATGACGCATGCTTTCGTCGCAAACATGTAGGAATCCACTTAACTGTATAGGTGCATCATGCCCCAACGTGAGATTGCCTATCTGTTATTTGTTTCGAATTAACCGTTCGTTTGTCGTTGAGTTCCTCCAGGTTTTTGGAAAAGGCGGTTGGTTTGGTGAAAGTCTGGCCTCGCACTCATACTTCACGAGGTCGAAAGGGAGTGTTCAATTACCTGTTATTAAGTCAGGAGGCGGTGCTCACACTTATTTCACAAGGTCAAAAGGAAGCATAGAAATGTCTGCAGAAATTCCTTCACCAACAGTTCCTGTTTCCGAGGAGAGTTCGATCTCGACCGTCCTCACGCCCGAGTCCGCAACTGCGGAGGAAAATAGAATCCTGCGGCTCCGCATGCTGGAAATGCTGGATGACTGGAATAAAGGAAAAGAGCCACCAAGTGTCGTCCCTGGATTCCCTGAGTTATTCTCCAGGACAAACGGGACTTTTAATGTCCCCATAAGCTATCCTGCTACCCCGTTCGGATACCCAACCATTTTGGCCTTCTATGCTGGATCGCCCTCTGATTCTCATCCCCGGATATCAACAACAGATGCAAACACAAACATCTTTACTGCACCACCCTGCCCGATCGCGGCACAACCTGCTACGTACAAGCCAAATTTTGACTCATCCTCGTTTACATTCCAAGCACCGTCTTTCTCAATGGAACCAACTCGGTTCGTCACTAGCACTCATCCTCCACAGCCTCAGTGCGAGTTTGCACCTATGCAGGATCAGAACCCCAAAATGGCTGAACAAGAAGAGATGGCCAAAAGAATGAGAAGCCTTGAGCAGAGTTTGAAGAACATGCAAGGTTTGAGCGGACAAAAGAGCGTCTCATATACCGATCTATGCATGTTCCCTCACGTGCACCTCCCAGTGGGTTTCAAGACCCCAAAGTTTGAGAAGTACGACGGGCACGGTGACCCCATTGCTCATCTCAAGAAATATTGCAACCAATTGCGGGGAGCCGGCGGAAAAGAGGAATTGCTAATGGCATATTTCGGGGAAAGTCTGGTAGGAATAGCCTCGGAATGGTACATGGACCAGGACATATCCCGGTGGCATATATGGGATGATCTCGCTAGAGATTTTGTGAGACAATTCCAGTATAACATCGACATTGCACCAGACCGAAATTCTCTGTCAAACTTGAAGAAGAAACCTTCAGAAAGCTTCAGAGAATATGCTATTAAGTGGCGCGAATAGGCGTCAAGGGTTAAGCCTCCCATGGACGAAATAGAAATGGTCACTACTTTTCTCCAGGCTCAAGAGTCCGACTATTTCCAAAACATGATGTCAGCCATGGGAAAGCCGTTCACAGAAGCGATTAAGATTGGAGAGATGGTGGAAAATGGGCTGAAAACGGGTAGGATTTTGAGTCAAGCAGCCATAAGGGCAACCTCCCAAGCCGTCCAAAGCGGGTCCGGAGGAATGGCAAGAGGGAAGAAAAAGGAAGAAACTGCCATGGCAGCATCATAAGCAAGGGAATATCATAATCCCACGCCTCGTTTTCCAGAAAGGACCCCACAACACTACTACCCCCACCAAAACATGATATATGCTCCTCAACCCTACATGGTCATGAACACCCAGCCTTATGTCCATCCGCCACAACAAGCCAACCGAGGCCAAGCTCCACCTCCCAGAAATCAGCCTCCATACCGCAACCACTATAACCCACAGCCTCCTCAAAATAACTTCCGCCCTCAGGAACCACCTAGAAGGCGGACTTTCACGCCTATCGGTGAGCCATACTCTACTTTGTTCCCGAAGCTAGTCCAGTTGGGTTTCCTGCAGCCGGTCCCTCAGACAAGGCACAATCCGGCATCACCTTCTTACAAAGCCGGTGTTAGATGCGCCTATCATTCAGGAGCGGAAGGGAACGATACAAATGACTGCTGGGCTTTGAGAAGGGTAGTCGAGAATTTAATAGAGCAAGAGAAAATAGTGCTAAGGGACGGGGAGGTCCCAAATGTGACTAACAATCCATTACCTGCTCACAATAATGGGCCGCTGATCGGAATGATTTGCGAAGACAAAGAATTTGACCCTGCTTTGAAAGCTATAATCATCATTGTCGATGCAGTGAAAAAGCCTGAAACAGCCCAGAAACCAGAAAAAGGGGAAAAGGCCAGTACTATAAAGTGCGAGCCCGAAAAGAAGGTGGAGAAGAAGGCGGTGCCTGTGAAGAATGGAGTTCTTTACATCCCACGAGGTCGAGCAGAGAAGCCTCAGAGCTTCGAGGTCAAAAGGGCAAAACCTATGTACTTACCAAAGGGGGCCTATGTGGTCCGGGGGACGATTCAACCACCTCGGCTGAATGAGCCAGTGGTTATCGGATGCGTGCCACAAAAGCCGATGACGAACCCGTCCACAGTACCGTGGAACTATCAGAGGACGTTGGTAACGTACAAAGGTAAAGAAGTCACAGGAGAACTTCCGGAAAATACTTTCATTGGAAGGTATTCGAACACCCAAGAGCTAAACAACGCCACACGGAGACGCTTCCCACCAAAGAAGCCTGTAAGCGTTGAAGAAGCGGAAGTTTTCTTCCAACAGATGAAAATACCGGACTACGAAGTGGTAGATCAACTGCGCAAGTGCCCCGAGCAAGTGTCCATGCTATCATTGCTGATGAGGTCGGCCGAGCATCAAAAGATCTTACTCAAAACCCTGAACGAAGCATACGTGCCAGTTGAAACCTCAGTCGAACAACTGAAACGAATGACAGAAAGGTTCTTCGCCGTTAACCAGGTCTCTTTCAGCAAGAACGATTTACCCCCAAAGGGAGTGGCACACAACAAGGCCTTGTATCTAACAGTTAAATACGAAGACTACTACGTCAAGCGGGTAATGTTTGATGGGGGTTCAGGTGTTGACATTTGTCCGCTCTCCATGCTACAGAGAATGGAAATTGGGACCGGAAGAATCCGCCCCAATAATGTCTGCGTGAGGGCTTTTGACGGCATCAAGAGAGACACCCTTGGGGAAATAGACTTGGCTTTGACCATAGGGCGAGTAGAGTTTGAAGTAACGTTCCAAGTGCTTGACATGGATACGTCCTACAATTTTCTCCTCGGCAGACCTTGGATTCATGCGGCGGGG
Source organism: Nicotiana sylvestris (assembly GCF_000393655.2). Lineage (NCBI taxonomy): Eukaryota > Viridiplantae > Streptophyta > Magnoliopsida > Solanales > Solanaceae > Nicotiana > Nicotiana sylvestris. Next base: position 30,702,510 of record NC_091067.1, read on the forward strand.
TCTGTACCTTCCACTCTTCATAAAATGGTGAAGTTTGAGCACGAAGACCGGGAAATTGTGGTCCATGGAGAAGACGAGCAGGCTATTTATCGGGACCCATCCATCCTATATCTTGAACCAAGGGAAGGGAGCGAACACACGGTCTATCAGGCTTTTAAAATTGTGTTAGCAGAGCAGCATGAAGAGGGAAAACCTTGCCCCCAACCTTTCTTGTCCAGCGCCTCGATCATGGTAGCCAAAGAGATGATCCGGCACGGATTCAGGCCAGGGAAAGGGCTCGGACGAACATTGCAAGGAATAACAGAACCCATCACCTTGCCTTCCGCCAAGAAACCTTTTGGGATATGTTTTCAACACACTCCAGAAGATGAAGAATGGGCAAAGAAGAGGAAGAATGGGGGTTGGAAACTGCCTCGGCCACTGCCGGATTTATATGAAACTTTCGTCAAACCCAAATACACTGAAGAAGAAGACGATGAGGTTTTCATGGCTGAGGAAATAGAGGAGATATGTGGGGCAATGAGAGAAATGCTCTACGAGGCTCACATGGTTCAACTAGGAGAAGACACCAGCACCGCCGAAATACTATATATGGGGCAAACCGCCAAACTCCGAAACTAGGAGGCCACGCCATTCCCGACTAGGCGGAAGTCCGGGTAGACCTGTCCTGCCACCTTTCCTGCATCACAAGTTATCTCCAGGATATAACTTGGATGTTTTCTTCTTTTAATTGTTGTTTTGAATTCCTGAGTTTGTAAACATTGTTGTCTTCCAAATTTCAAGAAGAAAAAAATAAAATAAATCATCATTGTTTTCTCATTTTTCCCTTTGTTATGATTTTGTTATTTTTCCTTTATCTTTTCTTTCAGTTATAATAATGCGGCTTTAAATATGACATGCTTGCGGACTTCACGCCCAGATCACAACGAGCTATTTAATTGTGAAATAATGAACCCAGAACCAGAATATGATGAAGAAGAGGCTTTTAGGGAAATAAACCGAGAATTGGAACATTTTGAGAATAAACCTAAGCCAAATCTGAATGACACCGAACCGGTTAATTTAGGAACTTCTGAAGAAATCCGGGAGACCAAAATAAGCATTCACATGGACAAAAAAATGCGGGATGCGATAATTCAACTCCTTTTTGAGTTTAAAGATGTGTTTGCTTGGTCATACGATGACATGCCAGGACTAGGTGTTGATCTAGTGGTTCATAAATTGTCAATTCACCCTGATTGTCCTCCAGTTCAACAAAAGCAACGAAAGTTCAAAACTGAGGTCAGTGACAAGATTAAAGAGGAGATCACCAAGCAGCTAAAAACGGGAGTGATTCGGGTAGTCCAGTATACAATATGGTTGGAAAATGTGGTTCCAGTGCCGAAAAAAGATGGGAAGACTCGGGTATGTTTGGATTATCGAGACCTGAATAGGGCGAGTCCCAAAGACAATTTCCCATTGCCCAACATCCACATCCTTGTTGATAATTGCGCCAAACATGAGATACAATCTTTCGTAGATTGCTACGCTGGGTATCATCAGGTATTGATGGATGAAGAAGACGCTGAGAAAACTGCCTTCACCACGCCTTGGGGCACTTACTGTTATCGGGTCATGCCATTTGGTCTGAAGAATGTTGGGGCTACTTACATGAGGGCCATGACTGCCATTTTTCATGACATGATGCATCAAGAAATAGAGGTGTACGTGGACGACGTGATAGTCAAGTCCAGGACACAGGATAATCACATCCAAGACTTGAGGAAGTTCTTTGAGAGACTGAGGAAGTACGACTTGAAACTGAACCCAGCCAAATGTGCTTTCGGAGTCCCATAGGGCAAGCTTTTGGGCTTCATAGTAAGCAGGAGAGGTATCGAATTAGATCCAACAAAGATAAAATCTCTCAAGGATCTACCTCCCCCAAGAACGAAGAAAGACGTGATGAGTTTGTTGGGCAAGTTAAACTATATCAGTCGATTTATTGCCCTGCTGACAAGCACGTGTGAGCCCATATTTAAGCTGTTAAGGAAAGATGCGGCGATCAAATGGACGGCTGAATGTCAAGAAGCTTTTGACAAAGTCAAAGAATATCTTTCAAATCCCCCAGTTTTGGTCCCGCCAAAGCCAGGGAGACCACTGTTCTTGTATCTGACAGTCTTGGAAAACTCTTTCGGTTGCATCCTCGGGCAACATGACATAACCGGAAAGAAAGAACAAGCGATCTACTACTTGAGAAAGAAATACACCGGCTACGAGGCCAAGTATACTCTGCTAGAAAGAACGTGTTGCGCTCTGACGTGGGTTGCTCAAAAGCTGAGACATTATCTTCAAACTCACACTACTTTCCTCATAAGCAGGCTGGATCTTTTGAAGTAGATATTTCAGAAACCAATGCCTACTGGAAGACTGGACAAGTGGCAAATCTTGCTTACTGAATTCGACATAGTCTATGTCACTCGCACAGCAATGAAAGCCCAGGCGCTAGCAGATCATTTGGCCGAAAATCCAGTCGATGAGGAATACCAGCCATTGAGCACCTATTTTCCAGATGAAGAAATAAACACCGTAGAAGTGGTCTCGGAGAACGCTCATGTTTGGAAGATGTTCTTTGATGGAGCCGTAAACGCCAAAGGTGTAGGAATCGGGGCAATTTTGATTTCGCCTTCCGGTCAGCATTATCCCGCCATAACTAGATTGCGTTTCTTTTGCACGAACAATACAGCTGAGTATGAAGCCTGCATCATGGGCATGCATATGGCGATCGATTAGGATGTCGAAGACTTACTGATTATGGGAGATTCTGACCTGATTATCCGGCAAGCCCAAAGTGAATGGGAAACTCGGGATGTCAAGCTTATCCCTTACCGACAACACGTGGAGGACCTCGGCAAGCGTTTTAAATCAATAGAGTTCAGGTATATCCCGCGATGTCACAATGAACTAGCATATGCACTTGCTACCTTGGCTTCGATGCTACCCTACCCAGGCAACGCCCATGTCGATCCCTTGGAAATCCAAATCAGGGAGAGACACGGTTACTGTAACGTAATCAAGACAGGATCGTGCATACAACCATGGTACCATGATATCAAGAGGTTCTTGAAGACACAAGAATACCCCGAGCATGCTACTGGAGATCAAAAGAGAACCATTAGGCGGCATGCAAGTGGTTTCTTTTTTAGCGGTGAGTTGTTGTATAAAAGGACCCCAGACCTCAATCTACTAAGATGTGTCGATGCCGAGGAGGCGAGAAGGATCATGCACAAAGTACACGCAAGAGTGTGCGGACCTCACATGAACGGGTATGTTTTAGCAAAGAAAATCCTTCGAGCAGGTTATTACTGGATAACCATGGAAAAGGACTGCTTTAGCTTCGTTCAGAAGTGTCATCAGTGTCAGGTGCACGGTGATTTGATTCATGCACCTCCCACGGAATTGCATCCCATGTCTGCACCTTGGCCATTTGTTGCCTGGGGCATGGACGTCATTGGTCCGATCGAGCCGAAGGCTTCAAATGGACATAGATTTATACTGGTTGCCATCGACTACTTCACAAAATGGGTAGAAGCTGTCACTCTCAAGTCGGTCACCAAAAAAACTGTAGTGGATTTTGTACATTCAAATCTTATCTGTCGTTTCGGTATCCCTGCAACTATCATCACAGATAACGCAACGAACCTGAATAGTCACTTGATAGGAGATGTATGCGAGCAGTTCAAAATAACGCATAGGAATTCTACTCCTTATCGGCCCAAGGCCAATGGCGCTGTAGAAGCAGCAAACAAGAACATCAAGAAGATTTTGAGGAAAACGATCCAGAGTTCCCGACAATGGCACGAACAACTACCCTTTGCATTATTGGGATATCGCACTACTGTACGCACATCAGTGGGGGAAACCCCTTATCTTTTGGTTTATGGGACCGAGGCTGTGATACCAGCAGAGGTGGAAATTCATTCGCTCCAAACCATTGTCGAAGCCGAAATCGAAGACAGCGAGTGGGTCAAGACTCAATTAGAGCAGTTGACTTTGATTGACGAGAAACGAATGGTTGCAGTTGTCACGGGCAGTTGTACCAATGAAGGATGGCCCGTGCTTACAACAAGAAAGTCAGACCCAGGAACTTTGAAATAGGTCAACTGGTACTGAGGCGCATTCTGCCACATCACCAGGAAGAAAAAGGGAAATTTGCTCCAAATTGGAAAGGCCCATACATCATAAGGAAGATATTGCCGAGAGGAGCATTGTATCTAGGTGATATCGAAGGAAATGACCCCGAAACAACGGTAAATGCAGATGCAGTCAAGAGATACTATGTCTGAGTGACACCCCAGCGGTCCTGACACATTTGAAATGCTGAAGGTTTTATTCCCACTACCTCAAACTCTATCAACTCTCTCTACAAGCCTTTGAGCCGGTTACAGTTCTTTGGTTACCAATCAAAAAAAAAAACAAATATTGATCGAGGCCTGAACTACGTCTGACTTGATTCCGAAAGGATACATAGGCAGCCTTTCTCTGAGGTTCAGTCACACCAACAATAAAATCCCATTTACCCTGAAATTGAAACCGGGGCACGTCAAGCGGCTTAGAAGTCGTAGTATCATCTACTTTTCTTTGCCAAGCACAAACCTTTCAGATCAATTACCAAAGGTAGCGGGAAGCCAAGAAGCGTCACGAATGGAGACCGGTACACTGTAAATTGAGAGAAATAAAATGAGAGAGTCTCGTCGGTGAAAACCTTTGGGCACCGCGAGGCGACAGGAGTAGATAAACCAAAATGAGAGAGCTTGTGTAGTAAAAACTCGCAAAGAGTGCTATCGAGCAACAGCAAGGAGGGAAATGAGAGAGGTCAGCCAGCGAAAACCCGCAAATGGCGCTGTTGGCCGAAAGAACGACTCCACCCAAGGAGGTCTCGGCAAAGTTCCACCGGTTTGGAAACACAGATCCATTTTGGTTCGGGAGGAAATGCAAGTTCATTGAAGGTCAGGCGTCCAGTCCAAAGAGCATGTCATGTCCATTTAAAGTCAGCATTGTCTTCCTCAGATAAGTCTTTCTTGTCCCGAAAGGGACACTTCTTTTCTGAAGTTTGCTTTCTCCTTTCTTTGTTTTTCTTCGAATCCCTTTCATTTTTAACCCTAAGTTCCAGATATACCGGAAAGGACATGTGGCAGGTTTGGTTTCACGGAATTCCGTTTCGCAAGGGAAATGCCCCATTTCGTTGGTACGTTTGTCCAAACCCGATGAATCATGATGTTTGACTGCATTTAAAGTAAAGTGAAAAAAAAAAGAAGAAAGAGAGAAATTTCCCCAGCAAGCCCGCTTTGTACAAATCCCCACAGAGCTTCCCTTTGTACAAATCCCCACAGAGCCTCCCTTTGTAAAATTCCCCAGCAAGCTTGCCCCAATAAATCCTGGCAAGTCCGCTTTGCAACAAATCCCCAGCAAGTCCCCCTTGTACAAATCCCCACAGAGCTTCCCCTTGTACAAATCCCCACAGAGTCTCCCCAATAAAATCCCCGTTGAAAAATCCCCAAGCAAAACTGGATGGAAAAACCAAAGCCTTACAAGGCAAATCATCACAGAATCTGGAAACGCAGGCCTGAGCAGTCTAAAGGGTTTTGCCATTTGAATCCAATCAATGGCAGAGTGTCTCAATATAAATAAGGACGCAGCAAAGCAACCGGAACAATCAAGGTCACCGAACCAACCGCCATTTCCGGGCTAACGATTGTTCTTTGTTTGAAAAGTTGAAACAAGTATGATCCAAGACAACCGTGCAAGAAGCAGGTGTAACCCAAAGAAGAAAAGAAACACATGAGTGCAAGAAGCAGTTTGACAATAAGGAATCCACTCGAAAGGGAAGTTTCCACAAAATTCTCTTTTACATTTTTACTAAAACAAGGAAAACTCAAAAAACAAAAAACGGTTCAGTTAGTATCCCCAGAGCATTTTCCATTTAGTCAACATTAGGGCTCCAACCCTGAACTGAACTTTTTCATTTCCGCCAGCATTAGGGCTCCAACCCTGAACTGAACTTTTTCCATTCCGCCAGCATTATGGCTCCAACCCTGAACTGAGCATTGTCTGTTAGTCAGCATTAGGGCTCCAACCCTAAACTGAACTTTTCCCTTTAGTCAGCATTAGGGCTCCAACCCTGAACTGAACTTTTTCATTTCCGCCAGCATTAGGGCTCCAACCCTGAACTGAGCATTGTTCTGTTAGTCAGCATTAGGGCTCCAACCCTAAACTGAACTTTTTCCATTTAGTCAGCATTAGGGCTCCAACCCTGAACTGAACTTTTTCATTTAGTCAGCATTAGGGCTCCGACCCTAAACTGAACTCTTTCCATTCAGTCAGCATTAGGGCTCCAACCCTAAACTGAACTTTTCCCTTTAGTCAGCATTAGGGCTCCAACCCTGAACTGAACTTTTTCCATTCCGCCAGCATTGGGGCTCCAACCCTGAACTGAGCATTGTCTGTTAGTCAGCATTAGGGCTCCAACCCTAAACTGAACTTTCCATTTAGCCAGCATTAGGGCTTCAACCCTGAACTGAGCATTGTCTGTTAGTCAGCATTGGGGTTCCAACCCTGAACTGAACTTTTCCATTCAGTCAGCATCAGGGCTTCAACCCTGAACTGAACTCTTTCCATTTAGCCAGCATTAGGGCTTCAACCCTGAACTGAGCATTGTCTGTTAGTCAGCATTGGGGTTCCAACCCTGAACTGAACTTTTCCATTCAGTCAGCATCAGGGCTTCAACCCTGAACTGAACTCTTTCCATTTAGCCAGCATTAGGGCTTCAACCCTGAACTGAGCATTGTCTGTTAGTCAGCATTGGGGTTCCAACCCTGAACTGAACTTTTCCATTCAGTCAGTATCAGGGCTTCAACCCTGAACTGAACTCTTTCCATTTAGCCAGCATTAGGACTTCAACCCTGAACTGAGCATTGTCTGTTAGTCAGCATTGAGGTTCCAACCCTGAACTGAACTTTTCCATTCAGTCAGCATCAGGGCTTCAATCCTGAACTGAACTCTTTCCATTTAGCCAGCATTAGGGCTTCAACCCTGAACTGAGCATTGTCTGTTAGTCAGCATTGGGGTTCCAACCCTGAATTGAACTTTTCCATTCAGTCAGCATCAGGGCTTCAACCCTAAACTGAACTCTTTCCATTTAGCCAGCATTAGGGCTTCAACCCTGAACTGAGCATTGTCTGTTAGTCAGCATTAGGGCTCCTACCCTAAACTGAACTTTTCCATTTAGTCAGCATTAGGGCTCCAACCCTAAACTGAACTTTTCCCTCTAGTCAGCATTAGGGCTCCAACCCTAAACTGAACATTGTCTGTTAGTCAGCATTGGGGTTCCAACCCTGAACTGAACTTTTCCATTCAGTCAGCATCAGGGCTTCAACCCTGAACTGAACTCTTTCCATTTAGCCAGCATTAGGGCTTCAACCCTGAACTGAGCATTGTCTGTTAGTCAGCATTGGGGTTCCAACCCTGAACTGAACTTTTCCATTCAGTCAGCATCAGGGCTTCAACCCTGAACTGAACTCTTTCCATTTAGCCAGCATTAGGGATTCAACCCTGAACTGAGCATTGTCTGTTAGTCAGCATTAGGGCTCCTACCCTAAACTGAACTTTTCCATTTAGTCAGCATTAGGGCTCCAACCCTAAACTGAACTTTTCCCTCTAGTCAGCATTAGGGCTCCAACCCTAAACTAAACTTTCCCCAGTTAGTCAGCATTAGGGCTCCAACCCTGATCTGAACTTTTTCCATTTAGTCAGCATTAGGGATCTAACCCTGAACTAAACTCTGTCCATTTAGCCAGCATTAGGGCTCCAACCCTGAACTGAGCATTGTCCTTTAATCAGCATTAGGGCTCCAACCCTAAACTGAACCTTTTCCCTTTAATCAGCATTAAGGCTCCAACCCTAAACTGAACTTTTTCCCTTTAGTCAGCATTAGGGCTCCAACCCTGAACTGAACTTTTTCCATTTAGTCAGCATTAGGGCTCCAACCCTGAACTGAACTTTTTCCATTTAGACAGCATTAGGGCTCCGACCCTGAACTGAGCATTTTTACCTTATGGCAATATTAGGGATCCAATCCCGGAGTTGCATTTTGTAGACCAGAATTTTCCAATCCCTTCATCAATTCTATAAATTTCCTGGCAACTGACTCACGAAATTTTCCTAGTAGAACTGAGGCAGAAAATTTTGTTCATTTGTTTTTCCCCGCAGGTCTAACCTCGAGACGCATGGATCAGGGCGACCCACGAGATGAGTCTCAACCCAGAATAGAGAAAAGAAAGAAAAAGAAAAAAAGATTTTCCGGGAGACGAAGGGCGGACCGCTCAAAGATTCGATCAAGGTCCCGAATTCTACCAACCCCGTCTCACTCAATATCGCAGAAATAAACAGGCGCCTACAACTTGCAAGCATCAAGATTCGGATCGAAGTCTACAAGCAACATCAGCTACGACCCAAGATCAAGTAGCAAAAGAATTATAGATAGGAATCTTGTAACTAGCAGTTGACAAGCATAAGTAATTAGTTCAGTTTCAGTTTTCCTTTGGTTGTAATAAGGCGGTCAGTAAAGCGACTGTGGCAACAGCAACAACAGTAACAACAAGCATTGCAATCCCATGGTAGTCCCAGTTACCAAAGTTTCCCGAACTACATTGACCTGATTCCTGTTTAGCCCAGGATATGTAGGAAATCTTTGAAGCGAAGATTCGGTCAAATCTTTCAAAATGTGCTTCACACGGAGTATTCCAATAGGCAAAAGTCGCTCATATCCGCTCACTTTATCTTTGCAGGAAAACTCTTCGTGTTTCCGAACAAAGAGGGGCAGCTGTGAGCACGTGATTTTTGTTTTCGCGACAATCACTCCAAAAGAAACAAAAATAATAGCAATTGGTCTTGCTGTACAATTTTTGGATTTTACGTGGCATTTTTGTTAGTTATCTGTGATCTTGTCCGTCTTTATTTTTATCAAACAAAAAAAATAAAAAATATATGTCATGTGTAGTTGAACCGTAATCCGGTTATTAAAAGGAAAATCACAAAAAATGCGTCGTTCATTCTATTTTGTCATTAAGTAATGTTATTTTAATTGTGTGTTAATTATTGTTTAATGTTTTATAGCATTATTTGGCATTTAAATTAAGAGATTAAAAAAAAAGAGTTTTCGGACTTGGGCCAGTCCAAATTAAAACAAAAAGGCCCAAACAACCCAATCCAGAAGCCCTGTTTACCCGGTCCAGTTGAGTTGGCCACACAACCATCCAAACGACGTCGTTGAGCCACTTTTAATCTGGACCGTTGATCTCAGGACGATCAACGGCCAAGATCACATCCCTCATACCCACATACAAACCCGACACATTACCCAAACCAACCCTGACCCTAATACTAAGCCAAACGACACCGTTCGTTTAAACCTTCAGATCCAGGCTGTTGATCTCGATTGATCTAACGGCCGAGATCAAGCCATCCACCCCATATATAAGCTTTCCTCTCATACCCCACCCCCTATCCAAACACCCCTCCTTCATCCTCATCCCCTTCACAAACCCAAAACCCCGGAACCCTAGAGCCGCCCCCCTTTCCCCTCACCAAAAACCCGGCGGCATGGACGCTGGTGACCCCCACCTTAACACCATAGGACCGCCTCACCACCCTGAACATGGATCTGTTGTCCCTTTGCCTCGAATCAACTCCTAGGTTCTCGAATCTTCCTTTGAAGATTCGAACAAAAAACTCGATCTACACCAAACCACCCCAGGTTTATACCAGGCCCTCCTCTGACTTCCCTCATGACCAAACCATGCTTGGTTTGGTCCGAATCTAACCAGGGAAACCCAAATCCCAAATCTGCCCCTTAGGAACCCTAGGAACCCTGAGCCCGATCTGTGTCCATTTGAACTAGATGATTAGGGTCTAATGGACCTTAATCGAAGTGTTCTCAGTAGAGAACACTTCGATTAAAGTCCGTTCAACCCCAAGAAAGGTCGATTCAAATCCGAGATAGGGCTTTCTAATTTTTCAAGGCTTTAAGGTAATTTTTGTTTTCTTTTTCTTTATCAGTTCATCTTGTTTGTTATAATTGAATGTCTGTTCATATGCCCTAATGTTTTGTTTAAATTTTTGTCGACTGTGTTGTCCACCTTGCCCGGACTTCTGTATTTGGCCAAGTTTTCTCCATTTACTGATCATGTGTATATGTGTAAGCTGTACAATCAATTGAATTTAAATTTGATTGATTAATTAGTCCCCAGTACAACTTTGTTTAGTCAGTACAATTTGAATCACATGTTGATACTGTTGGATTTCTGATCATTGATTGTATGTGTTACAATTAGTATAGTCGAGTCGATATACTTCGTAAATTAGTTCAGCTTGGAATAGTGATAATCTGATCCCTGTCATTGGTTTGTCTGATGAAATTTTGTTTAAACTCAATTAGGAACTGAGTATGTTGTCTGTGTTTTGTTCGATTTGGATCAGAAACATTTATAGTTTAGTTTGTGGTTTCAGTTCAGCTTGAGTTCTGAATTGATAGCATGTGCACTATAGTGCTTTAATAATTAGAGCAAATGGGACAGCATAGGCTGTCAGGCCATCTTCAGGCTGCCCATACTCTGGTTTTAATTTAAATAAGATGATAAAAGGCTGGCAGGGGAATATCATGGGAAGGGTTTTACTTTAAATAGTTGAGTGGAAACTGGAAAGGCAGCAGTCCACATGGGAGGGGATCTGAATAGGTTTTACAGACTGTAAAGGGCTGATGCTAGGCTATAAAAGAGGCAGAACTTCCATTAGTTTGGGGGGATGATTGAAAAAAAAAGAGATACAAAAGATTTTCAGAGAGATAAGAGGAGTAGGAGATATATACACTGATTTTTGGAGAGACAGAGATAGAGAGGAGATACAGATAGAGAGATACACACATACACACACAGATACAGATACACACCCACATACAAAGAGGTGCTGAAATTAGTCAGAAACAGCTTTGAATAAGAAAGAGGGGTTTCAGAAATCAGAGAGGGAGATTAGAAAAGAAATTTTTGTTTGCCTGGAACTGAAAACACTGTTTCTTTCCTCATTTTTTCTACCTGAAGTTCGACATCTAGTTTGTTATTGGTTCTGTCAAGATTTAGGATTTTCCCTTGAGTATTTGAAAGAATCAACATTGAGGACTGTATCATCGGGTTACTGTTTTGGTCTATTCTGCCTGGGATTGCCATTTTTGCTGTGTCGCTTTGTCGTTGCTGTTATCTGTTGCTGTTGTTGCTGATTCTCCCTATCTTCTTTTTCTTCTGTTGATATTCAACATTCAGGTACACATTTAAACCTCACATTGATGTAGAAGTCGAAAGCATGAAATGAAGATGCAAAGGAATTTAATCAGTCATTGCTTTACTTACAGCTTTGTAAATATTGCCAAAATTGTGTAATTTTTTTGATTTGTAGCCTAATAGAGAACATCTTAGTAAGTTTGTACTTAATGGAAACTATTTGGGTTTAGAAATTGCAAAATGGTTCGCTTAGTAGTATACATGACATAGTTATATAATTTATGAAATGTGTAATTGCTTAGTATAATTGTTAATTCAAACTCTTTCTCCAGTCATGCTTTAAATATGTAGGGTGGATGGCTTTTAAATTTTGCCAAATACGATACAATTTTAAATTCCTGAATTTCAGCTTCATTAGGCAGTTCATAGGACGAGTCTCCGAATACCGTTGGTAGCATCCTCTAATAAGTAATACTATTAATCTTGTTAAAAGGGGCTAATCTAAATTTAACTTAAGGTCGTTTGGAGTAAGTATAGCATTCCATCAATCTTGTATGTTAATTTTCCCTTTTTATCAAATTAAGAACATGTTCTACGAAGTATATCATTCTTCATTCTTTGGTAAACAATTGATCAGATGATTAACAAGAATCCGGATTTGGCCAAAGCATATAATTGAATTAGCATGTATCTTTTTCTTCTATTTTTTAGAGACAAACACATTAGAAATGTAGTCGCTTTAGGATATCCCTTCTAAAATAATGAGACGAGCCTCGCCAAATAAAAAAAATGCAAATTGCGGGGCCCTCAACAATTAATCATAATAAATACTTAGAATTTGGGATGGACTGTTTAGTGAATTCTCATGGCCTTCTCAAAAAATAATAACGCGTTAGACTCTTTAGGCGCGGCTTAATTAAATCATATTCTTAAATTCGGGTGCACATTGATGTGACCCAAATCCAAATCTCAACGAAGTCAAAATGTGTTGACGATCACGGGCGCATTGATTGTGACGTGGTTCGAGATGCATTTTCACGACGTTGCAATTCTATAAAAATAAGTGATAATGATAAAAGCGGTTTAAACTTAATAAAAGCACGTAAGTCATAACATGTATTTAAATCAGATATTTAGCCATTATAACAATTTAAGCGACCGTGCTAGAACCACGGGATTCGAGGGTGCCTAACACCTTCCCTCGGGTCAACAGAATTCCTTACTTAGAATTTCTGGTTCGCAGACGTCATTTGGAAAAGTCGAATACTTCCTCGATTTGGGATTCAAGATAAACCGGTGACTTGGGACACCAAAAGCCAAACCTTTCCCAAGTGGCGACTCTGAATTAAATAAATAATCTCATTTCGAATATTGTCACATAAATTGGAAAAACTCCCCTCGCGCATTAACCCTTCGGGGCGGGCGCGCAAAAAGGTGGTGTGACAACGTTATTCTATGTTCAAAACCAGGGTCAGTGTTCTAGACTATGTACCCGAGCGGACCACTCGAGTCGAGGAGGGGGCAACTTACCGGGAACCAAAAGGCCATCCGACTTCATAACTTGTCCGGCCTCTTTCTTACTTCAAGGTATGACACTAACAGAATAGGGAGTCTCAACCAGTAAGCACATCCCCGGAGGTGAAGAGAGAAGGGTGTCGGCACAGTTTATATACAGTTCAGGTAATATCAAAGCGGTAACATTTAGCACATTTAGCACAAAACATGTAGGAAAATCAGATACAATTAAATACAACAATTTATCTAAGCTCAAATTCTGAACCCTGAACCAGAGATTCTGGGTTCAATCCCCAGCAGAGTCGCCAGAGCTGTCACATATCTTTTTCACCTACACCCCGCAAAGGGGCGTAAAGGAGTTTTTCCATTTAAAGGACAATCGGAACGGGATTTAATTATTAATTATTCAGAGTCGCCACTTGGGAGATTAATGGTGTCCCAAGTCACCGGTTGAACCTCGAACCGAGGAAAAATATGACTCTGTTACAGTCTGCGAACTAGAAATCCGAGTAAGGAATTCTGTTAACCCGGGAGAAGGTGTTAGGCATTCCCGAGTTCCGTGGTTCTAGCACGGTCGCTTAACTGTTGTATTTAATTTTATATGATCTTAATACATGCTAGCTTATGTGCCTTTTATTTAATTTGAACCACTTTTATTATATTTATTTTTAAAAGAATTGCAACGTCGTGAAAATGCATTTCAAACTGCGCCGCAATCAATGCACCCGTGGTTGTCAACACATTTCGACTTCGTCGAGATTTGGATTTGGATCGCATCAATGCGCACCCGAGTTTAAGAAAGTAATTTAATTAAATCATGCCTAAAGATTCTAACGTATTATTATTTTGGGGGAGGCTGTGGAATTTACTAAACAACCTTTCCAAATTTAATTATTTTAATAACCATTCGTTGAAGGCCTCGCATACATGATTTTGTTTGGCGAGATTCGTCTCAACATTTTATTTAAAAGGCCCATTTGAAAGTGACTACAATTTTCTATTGATCAATTGTCCCTAAAAGAAGAAAAAAAACTTAATTACGTGAAAACTGAACTGAGATTATGCACTAAAATTCAGTAGTCCAACCTCAACAATGAGCTAGACCACTGATGGGCTTCAAAAATGGCCCAAAAATTCAGTCAGGCAAGAGAAAGGGAAGCCCAGGTGACAGATAACAGCACCTGGGATCGAATCCCCCAGGAAGCCCAAACTCATGAAGGCAGTCCGTGTGATAGCCTGAGATGGCTTATCGCTGAGCCCAGCTAGGCCTAGATTTAGTTCAGCCAAACGCCTACTGAAATTACACCTAAATGATTTTAAGTGTTAGATAATTATAGCAAAGGGAAACAATACGCATCTACTCGAATTAAAGGGATATTAGTCAATTGAATTCCATTTTTACGCACAGACTAATTTATCTACTGGTATTCCAGTGAATCCTCAGATATCATTTAGGTGAGAACCATGCTGTAGACATGATTTCAACAACACAAAGCAGACTAATTACTTCTGAATTAATTCACGCCAACATTACTATCAACATATCATGTAATCAACTAACACTAGTGCTCACTTTATAGTAATCACAGGAATCCGAAACATAACAGTTTATATAGTCCATGTAGCACAAAAGCAAGCAAAACTTAAACAATATCCATGAATTAAACACTGAATACGTAGATCTGGAAATTAGCTAAATCAGAACTCAATTCTGCAAGTAAATTCATTCTTCACATAATTCATATCTACACACTTTAGATCTCAGTCATCAGGGGTACAATTGTGTACCCGGATAAGGGAAAATATGAGAAGGAAAGAAGTCAGCTACTTTGAACAGCAACAGCAACAAAACTCAGCAGTATATCATCACAGAACAGGCCAGGAAATGCTTTTGAAAAATCAGAAATATAAGCAGACTCAACAGATCAGTCCAACACACACTTGCAATGCCCTCATAGCCCTTACAGCTGAGCCTAGATGCCTCTCAAATCCTGCTGGACCTAAATCTCAACTGAAGTCCAAACTAATAGGCCCCAAACTCACTTGAATCAGTCGTTAGTCACTCCCAAACACTTTTTAGGAATAGAACCTCGAGCTGGAATAAAGAATGCCCAAGGAAGGACTGAGAATCACTAACACTAGTGATGAAATTGTAAAACTGATTTTGATTTTTCCATCTTTTGATGTTTCTTCTTAAGTATTGGAATTGAAATGCTAGCTGAAATTGAAAGCAAGGAGGAAAGCTTTTGGTGGGGATTTTTTTTTGGGCTGAAAATTCAATCCCCTTCCTCAAGGCACTTGATGCCCTTTTATAGGTGATACAAGAGGGTCAATCAGATTTTGGGTTTTCTTTTTAGTCCCTCCCTTATTTTCAGTGTAGTCCCTCATTTCTTGACTTGTTTCCCAAGCTAGTATCCTAAGTTGGCTGAAATCTACACTAAAGTCCTATTCTAGAAGGCCCTAGGGTGTTCTTCTGCCTATACAGTACCTATACTACCCTTGTTATATTCTGAAATTACTGTTCCTAAAGAAACTACCCTTTTCTATGCCTAAAATGCTCTTGAAAACTTCTCAAAGTTACTGGTTCTACCTATATTCTAAACAGCTATAACCAATCCCCTAAATTAATTCAAAACTAACTAGGACTGATTAATTAGAATTCAGAAATTACCCAATTGAACTAACCAATCCCAATTATTCAATCACCCAAACCCAAACAACTTAGAAAAACCAAGAGAACAGGATCAATCAACATTTATGGACAAAATGGTACTGAATCCAAACTAATTAATTATGCCAATTCTGCAATTAAAATTATGGTTAACTAATAAATGACACATGCATCAAACTAAACTAAAAATCCGAAGATGCTTTACTGATCAAGGAGCAAGGAACAAAGAAGATTTAAACTATACTAATTCACAAAATAAATCGTAAAATTGACAGAACACTTTAATGAAATCAAAACTATAACTAACACTTCAACTATGCAAGTAAAAAGAAACAAGAAAGCTCACTGAAGCACGAGAAACTCCGGCCAGCTGCTATCGTCCGAATCTTTCCAGATTTTTGACACATAACATCCCTAACCATGTGTTTTTACAAGAGAACACATGGTTAAGGATATTACGGTCTAAAATCACAAAGATTTTGGATTAGGGTTTTGGCCAAAAATTCTTAGATCCGAAATTGTAGCCGCTTCACCGGGATTCGAAGGAAGATGGTCATGGATTTGGGTTGAGGGAAGTCTGGGGATGGTGTGGTATGATTTTGGGCTGGTTTGGATGAACTTGCAACTTGGCCGGAAAGCTTCAATCGGAGATTCGACGAGCTCCAGCAATATTCGAGGGAAACCAATGGTAGGAATGGAAAGAGGAGAGTGAGGAGGACGAGGGGTGTAGATTTGGGGGTGATCAGCATCGGCGCCGCCACCGGCGATCTAGGGGTTTCAGGGCGGCACGACTAGGGTTTGTAGGGGGTGAGCAAGACGATGGGGAATGGGGTGGGGGGGGACCTTCGGACACTTTTATAGTATGCCTACCCCGCCTCTGAGCCGTTGATCTTGTTAACCTCGACGGTCTGGATTGATCGACGCCAAACGGCGTTGTTTTGATTTTGGCATATTGGACCGGATGGGGAGAGGGTTCTGGGCTTGGGTCGGAACACTGATTTGGGTTGAGGTTTGGGTTAAATTGAGATGAGCCCAATTTTGTTCTTGTTTGTTGTTTTTTTTCTCTTTTATTTCTTTTATCTATTTTTGTATTTTGTTTTCACTTTGTAATTTTGTATTTATTTTTTCTGATTTTATAAAATTGCAACAATTAGAATAAAGTCCTAATATATTTCAAAACTAAACTAATTAAATTCTAAAATTATTTAAACCCTATTTTACGCCAAATTTACGATTAAAACAACTAAAATGCGAAAGTGAGCTATTTTGTAATTTTTCATATTTGGTTCTAAAACAAACTAACCCCTAATTGATCCTAAACATATAAAATTATATCCTAAATGCAAATGCATATTTTTTGTATTTTATATGAATTAACATGCACAAATAAAATGCAACCCTCATCAGAAAATGATACCAAAATGCACAAAAAAGTGTAAAAATAAAGAAAAATTATTTTGTTGGAATTTTGGGAATTATTCATATATAGGGCAAAAATCACGTTCTCGCAATAATTTGTTGTTCTTCTCTGATATATTGTTCATCTTGCTCATCTTTAGCATCTTTTAAGCTAGATCTTATTATACTTGGCTGGGATTTACCCCATCAACTTTCTTAATTGATTTAATCAAAAAGGTTTCAATATCTTTTGGTCAAACAAAAATGACCTTCAGAATTTATATATATATATATATATATATATATATATATAATGTATTAAAAATACGAAATCACTTAGCGAAATACGGTTCACCTTTTTTTACCCTTTAAGAATTTATTTCATATTGAATTAAATTGTAATTTAATTATTTTTCCTAATATTAAGGCCTTTAAAATCAACTAGAATTTCTTTCCTTATTTGTAGAAAATTCTAATACTTAGGAATTGAAAATCAACTAAACTTACCTTATATATATATATTCTCCTTAGCTGAATTGTGGTTCTAGCACATGAGCTCATTCACACCAACAACACAAATCATATCTCCCTTGTCCCCAACCAGCACCCAAGACCCACTGTCTCCCATACACATTCCACCACCCACACCACCTCCATCACCCAACGCACTAAGCGCCCAGACTCGTCTGGAACTAGCACAAATAATGGAAGAGATGAGGGAAACAAGGACCGAGTTTGTGTGGCTAAATGGAATTTATCTCTACAGCCTCAAAGAGCTTTACACAAAAAAGTTCATTCTCAAATGCCCCCTTGAACTAGCATCTTGCAGTCTAAACCTAAGGGCAACCACCAACCAGGAAGTGGGAAAATATGTCATGGTCATAATTCCGACTCTGAGGCAATCGTCCTCAATGACCACTCCAGACCATACCCTACATCCTCACCCCTTTGGGGAGAGGACTGACCTCCCTCACTCTCTCAATCATACACAACCAATCATGAATCTCATCGTATGGAATTGTAGGGGATCACAAAATGCAGAATTTAGGAGACAATTTCGTTGACTCCTAGATAATTATAGGCCTGCTTTAGTAGCTCTCTTGGAAACTCACATGCAAGATCACAATCCCCTTAAAAATGATTTCAACTTCTCCCACATGTCCCAAGTTTCTGCACAAGGTCTTTCCGGAGGTATAGTTATACTTTGGCATGGTGACCTCATTATGGCAGAGGATGTGCGTATGACTATACAAGAGATTCAATGCATGGTCCAGGTATGACCTAACCCTACTAAGTGGTTATTTTCTTTTATATATGCTCATAATAGTGCAAACTCTTGTAACATATTATGGCAGAACTTAAAATGTATTCAGGATTCGTATAGGGGCCCTTGGTTAGTCGGGGGGATTTTAATGAAGTACTTAGAACAACTGAGAAATTTGGCGGAAACCCTATTAATAACACAAGGCTGATGCTTTCAATCATTGTATTAATTACTGCAACCTCATAGATCTAGGCTTCAAGGGTAGTCCCTATACTTGGACGAACAGACAAAGACGTGGTCACACAATCGTAGAGTGACTGGATAGACTCCTAGCCACTTATGATTGAATAAACATTTTTCCTGAAGCGATGTTACATCATCTTCCTAGAACATACTCCGACTGCCCTTTACTTGTAACCTTAAAACCTAATAACATCCCCAAAAAATGCATTTTTAGGTTTGAACAATTTGGTCCACTCACCCCACATTCCTAAATATCGTGCGTGAATCATGGGGGAATGGCCACTTCATTGAATCTGCTAAAAGTTTCGAGCATAAAGTTTCATACTGGAATCAAAATACTTTTGGTGATATTTTCCATAGAAAGCGTAAAATATTGTCTAGATTTAAAGGTTTACAATCATCAATACACTACCCAACTAGTGGGTTTCTACAATCCTTAGAGGTACAACTATCAAATAAATTTAGTGAGATACTCAAAATAAAGGAAGAATTTTAGAAGTTAAAGTCTCGTATAAATTGGTCAAACAATGGTGATGCAAACACAAAGTTCTTCCACATGTCTACTCTACAAAGGCGTAGACGTAACCGTATAAACGCACTAAAAGACAGTGTGGGCAATTGAACATTTGACCCTATTGAAATTAAGCAACTTATTTTTCACTACTACACGGACTTATTTACAACTACTCACACTTTTTCCAACAATAAAAATATCAGCTCTCACGCAACCTCCTTCCTAACCACACGTGATCAATATCTATTAGGTACAACACTGCCCCTTAATGAAATAATCCAGGTCCTAAATTCTTTTAAACCTTTTAAAGCTCCGAAGCTCGATGGATTACACTCATTCTTCTTTCAATAATATTGGAACGAAGTAAGCAAATCTATCATCTTCCTGTGTCAAAAAGCATTCAATGATAGTTATATCCCTCCAGATATCAACAAAACTTATTTGTGCCTAATACCAAAAATGAAGAACGCCTCATCCATTACTCAATTTAGCCCAATTAGTTTTTGTAATACCATCTACAAGAGATTCAATGCATGGTCCAGGTATGACCTAACCCTACTAAGTGGTTATTTTCTTTTATATATGCTCATAATAGTGCAAACTCTTGTAACATATTATGGCAGAACTTAAAATGTATTCAGGATTCGTATAGGGGCCCTTGGTTAGTCGGGGGGATTTTAATGAAGTACTTAGAACAACTGAGAAATTTGGCGGAAACCCTATTAATAACACAAGGCTGATGCTTTCAATCATTGTATTAATTACTGCAACCTCATAGATCTAGGCTTCAAGGGTAGTCCCTATACTTGGACGAACAGACAAAGACGTGGTCACACAATCGTAGAGTGACTGGATAGACTCCTAGCCACTTATGATTGAATAAACATTTTTCCTGAAGCGATGTTACATCATCTTCCTAGAACATACTCCGACTGCCCTTTACTTGTAACCTTAAAACCTAATAACATCCCCAAAAAATGCATTTTTAGGTTTGAACAATTTGGTCCACTCACCCCACATTCCTAAATATCGTGCGTGAATCATGGGGGAATGGCCACTTCATTGAATCTGCTAAAAGTTTCGAGCATAAAGTTTCATACTGGAATCAAAATACTTTTGGTGATATTTTCCATAGAAAGCGTAAAATATTGTCTAGATTTAAAGGTTTACAATCATCAATACACTACCCAACTAGTGGGTTTCTACAATCCTTAGAGGTACAACTATCAAATAAATTTAGTGAGATACTCAAAATAAAGGAAGAATTTTAGAAGTTAAAGTCTCGTATAAATTGGTCAAACAATGGTGATGCAAACACAAAGTTCTTCCACATGTCTACTCTACAAAGGCGTAGACGTAACCGTATAAACGCACTAAAAGACAGTGTGGGCAATTGAACATTTGACCCTATTGAAATTAAGCAACTTATTTTTCACTACTACACGGACTTATTTACAACTACTCACACTTTTTCCAACAATAAAAATATCAGCTCTCACGCAACCTCCTTCCTAACCACACGTGATCAATATCTATTAGGTACAACACTGCCCCTTAATGAAATAATCCAGGTCCTAAATTCTTTTAAACCTTTTAAAGCTCCGAAGCTCGATGGATTACACTCATTCTTCTTTCAATAATATTGGAACGAAGTAAGCAAATCTATCATCTTCCTGTGTCAAAAAGCATTCAATGATAGTTATATCCCTCCAGATATCAACAAAACTTATTTGTGCCTAATACCAAAAATGAAGAACGCCTCATCCATTACTCAATTTAGCCCAATTAGTTTTTGTAATACCATCTACAAACTAATCACAAAAATTATTGTGATACGACTCGAACCTTTTTTATATAAAATTATAGGACCAACACAATCTAGTTTCCAACAAGGGAAAAGAGCTTCAGATAATGCAATCCTTGTCCAAGAAATTCTTACTCATTTTCAAAAAAAAAAAAAAATGGCAATACAAGCTACATGCTAACGAAAGTGGATCTTGAAAAGGCCTTCGATAAATTAGAATGGTCTTTTATCAAATATACTCTCCACTATTTTAACCTACTAACCACTCTCATTTCCCTAATAATGTCTTGTATTACGACTACTTCAATATCCATCTTGATCAATGGCACAAGAACCAACTTCTTCCACCCAACAAGAGGTATACGCCAAGGAGATCCATTATCACCATATTTATTCATTATGTGCATGGAACGCCTATCCCATACAATTTTCCAGTCAGTCGACTACCTACAATGGGAACCAATCCAATTATCAAAAAATGGACCTCAATTATCGCATTTATTTTTTGCAGACGATATAATTCTTCGTTCGTAACCCAAAACAGTTGCCACACCATCATTGATACTCTTACCAACTTCACTACCCTCTCAGGTCAAAACATTAACTTCCAAAAGTCGAAAACCTTCCTCTCCAAAAATTGTATACAGGCGGATAAAACGTATGTACTGTCGTGCTTTAACATGAACGAAGGCACAACCTTCGGGAAATATCTTGGGTTTCCAATGTTCCAAAAAAAATTGAATTTTCAATTCCTATTGGACAACTTCAAAACTAGACTTGCCGAATAAATTTTCTGTCACTGGCGGAGAGAACAACTGTTATTAAATCTACACTTTCTACTCTTCCCAATCACATTATGCAATATATTCGCATACCTCAATCTATAATCCACGAGATGGAACAGTACATGCATAAAAAGCGAGTCTACCTTGGTTGAACCAAAAAAGGGTACCACCCATCTTAAACAAAAGATGCACTTGGTAAAATGGCAAAAAATCACGGCTACAATAGAATTTGGGGGGCTTGGCATACAACGGTTGGGTATAAAAAATAATGCTCTAATAGTGAGCCTCTCTTGCCGCCTATTTAAATCACCCACACAACTCTGGGCAGCCACACCCCTACACAAATACAACAAGCATGCCTTGACAAGTTGGGGTCACTCACACACCTGGAAAAATATCCTTTTAGGATGGGCACATTGCCAACTAGGGCTACAATGGAATATTGGAACCAACTCCCTTCTTAAGTACTGGACAGATGCATGGCTTGCACCTGCTATCACAATGAGATCACTAATATCAGGACACTTGCCTTTCAACCATCAAAACACTACTATTGCTAATTACATGACAATTAATGTTTGGGACTGGGATAAATGCCCTTTTGATGTCCCTACGACTATAAAAATGTTAGTATAAAATTCACGTACCAATATACACCAACACTGTGGATACTATCTACTGGGGATTAACTCCCAATGGCCAATTCACAGTACAATCAATATATCGGGCCTTAACAAGCAACTCTGGAAGCACACAAATAGACCATTTTAAATGGATATGGGGAGTTAAGGTCACTCCAAAAATTAAATCATTCCTATGGCTCCTCATGCATGCTCGTCTACCTACACGCCAGTACTTGCACCATATTGGTATAATCCCTTATAATTTGTGCCACCTTTGTGGGAATGAATCTGAAACTATAAATCATATTTTTCTACAATGCACTAACGCGCAAAGACTATGGCACCAATTGAGATTGAGTCACATTGTTAACACTATCAGTAGGACTTCACCACCATCACAGTGGCTGTATCCACTCTTCAACAATAATAAATATCCAATGCCACACAAAATCAATCAACAAACATTCATGTCATTTACACTGTGGAATCTTTGGATAAGTCGTAATGATAACAACTTCAATAACCGTCAACAACTAACAAACCCTAAACACATTATTAACCAAGCGCTTGAATATACTTACTTAGCAAGCAACATGAAAATTCAATACAATAACATATTGCTACCCCTAAAATGGATTCCTCCCAAGCCAAACTACTATAAATTAAACACGGATGGTGCATCTTCACGAGCGACTGCCAAAGCAGGTGTGGGAGGCCTTATTCGAGACTCACATGGAACTTGGAAAACAGGATTTGCAGGGAATATCTTGCCAACAAACAGTGTCCATGCAGAACTACAAGCACTCTTTATTGGGTTGAAGTTAGGGAACCTCAATTATTTCACCCCACTGGAAGTTAACATGGATATTGGAGGTATTAACAATTCTTCGAAAAAACAACAGCCTATATGCTAATCTTGTTTCTGATTGCAGGCACCTCCTAGACCAGTTGCATAGTGTCACAATCACACATGTCTACAGAGAGGAGAATGGAGTGGCAGATACCTTAGCCAAGGAAGGTTGTTGATGGAACCTAATATGGCACTAACTGTTTTTGAGTCGCCACCAGTTTTTGTTACCAATATCCTGCAGCACGATCAAGTAGGAGGAACACAATATAGAAGGGTACGACCAAGGCCAGATGCGCAGGCCTTTACGACAACAACTTATGCTGAGCTCAATGATGGACCTGCCGACTTTGTATTACATAGTACCCAACCATGTTTTTGTAAAAACATTTTGCACAATCCTGCTTGTAATAGACAACAAACAAATAATACTGTGATGCATCATATGCATCCACCCCTCTGTAGCTCTACGCTTTAATATTAATGCAATGTTATCTTTAGTACCAAAAAAAAAACTATCATATATTACGTGAATAAACTTATAAAATATTTAGGACTCTCTAATATTAATAACGTGAATCCTTATCGCTTCTTCAAATAGGATTCTGATTTCATCCCTTTAGATATTTGGAATATATTTATGTCTTATAGGTACAATCAACTAAATTTTTTGTTATTAAATATTTTTTATTTAAACTGTGTAGAAAATTATAATATTAATTTAAGACTTTAAAATTAAAACACTTTTACTTTATATAAATTTTCTTATCAATTTGCTCTTCTTTGAAGCTACTAAAAGATAAGCATACATAAACTATAACTCAAAAGTAAAAATACTCATTATATTTGGCAAATTAAAAGGAATATCCAGTTATTAATATAATTTTTTGTTGAATTTTTAAATAATAAAGTCAACAGATTTCACACTAGACAACATTATTATTTAATTATTTTTTAAATATTATAAATTTTCAAATCAATTAAAATTTTGAATATTAACTTTTTTCTTAATTGAATGTGGTTCTACTGAAAATAAAATGGAAACACAATGAATTGTGAAATTCAACTGATAATTTTTTTTAAATTGAAACAACATTTAAGGTGAATATTGCTTTATTGAGTTAGCTATATGTGATCAATATTCATCAATTTCAAAAGTTCACACTTTATATTTATTTAAATAAAATATAATTTTTAAAAATATAACTCTCTTACAAAAAATTATTCATTGAGATGAAAAGCCTACACTATGTCTAGTTTTACAAAATGTATCCCATCAAAATCTAACAAGTAGGTCGAGACTGTTTAAATATAAATGTCTTTTTTTAGCAAACAACAAACATATATAAAATTACGTAGTGTTTGTTACAACATGGCCTAGCTAGTTGTGTGCCACGAAGGACACTTTAATTTTCTAAGTTTGCTAATCTATTGCAAGCATCCACAGATAGGTATTTAACAAAACAACGTTGATAATCATCATCATACATTATCGAACTAACAACAACATTGGGAGGGGATACAAAAACTTGTTTTTTCTTCCTTCCTAGAGATCTTCCCAACTTGGCCATGGTGTGCGCCATAGTGTTGCCTTCCCTAAATATGTGCTGGAGGAGGGTCACCTTCCCTTGGTGCATTAACGACCTGCAACCATCAACAATATTATCAAAAGTCTATTACCCCATTGTATAGCTTGTATTGCCTCTGCCCAATCCGTCTCTACTTCTAGTGGGAATAAATTCCACTCATGAGCTATTTTGAGTCCTTCTTTTATTGCCTTTAGTTCCGCCTTCAAAGAGCCTCTAGCATGTATGGACTTTGTAAATCCCACAATTCAGTGCCCATTTGCATTGCGAAAAATCCCTCCCATACCACTTTGGCAGTCCTTATGACTAGCATCAATGTTTAATTTGTACCATCCTTTATGGGGCTTGTGCCACTTGATTTGTAATTGCAACCTTTCAATGGGTTGTGGGTTATTTTCCGTGAAAAGCTTGAATTCCATAGCCTTTTGAATAATGTTGTTTATGTTAATAGAGTGTCTCGAGTTGTTTTGATTATTGGCATTTCTGTTAATCCAAATCTCCCATAGGAAAAAAAGGAGGATATAATTCCATTGTAGGAGTTTGTGTCTCGTGGAGAAATCATGATTTTTTAATTGAATAAGCCAATGCTCCCTTGTGGGATCATAAAAGGTTACTCCACCCAATTTCTCCCAAAAAGCTTTGTTTACTTTGTAGTCGAAAAAGATGTGAATGATAGATTCTTCTTTCTTCATATCACATATTGGACATACGAGATCAATATTTATCCCAATCCGGGCAAGGTGTTTTCTACATGGCAGCCTATTATGGAGACGTTGCCATAAAAAATATATTTTATTTGGGCAAGATAGAGACCAAATCCAATCATAGTCCAAATGTTTTATGTAATTTGGTTCAATAAGATTATAGCAACTTTTGGTAGTAAAAATTCCCTTGGATGAAAGAGACCATATTGGAATGTCATTTAAGGGTCCTTTTGTTCGTATTTTGGCTTTAAGGAAATTTTGACGAGCTTCAATAGGGATATCCATTGATAGCTTTTTAAGATCCCATTTGCGATCAGAATAAATATCTCTGATTTTTAGATTGTAAACTTTAGGCAAAATGAGGCCTTCAATTGGACTTCTTAGGCTTGTGAAATTTGGGAGCCATCTTGTATCCCAAATATTTAAGTTAGAGTTTATGTGGGGAGACCATGTGATTCCTTTAGAACATAATTCTCACCCTTTGATAATGGCCTTCCAGATAAATGATTGATTTATTTTAGAGTACCCCCTCCATATTTGGTTATAATCAGTCTTGCCCAAAGAGGGGTGGGTTGAGTGAAAAGTCTCCAAACTAGACTTGTTATATTAGTCATATTTTTAGTATTTGTACTATGAATGCCCAGTCCCCCATAGTCTTTGGTTGACAAACACTTGAGCATTTGACTATGTGTAATTTTTCCTATTCTCATTGGTCCCCCAAATAAAGTCCAGCTGGATTTTGTCTATTCTTTTAATGGTCTTCTTTGGGAGTAGAGTGTATTGTATATAATAGTTATGGATAGAATTGAGACATGATTGAGCCAGGGTGGTTCTCCGAGCTATATTAATGAATTTCATTTTTCAAGAGGCAAGTCTTGTCCTCATTTTCTCAATTATAAATTGATAATCAGCCGACTTTGGATTTTTATTTAATATTGGAAAACCTAAGTACGTGCCAAGCTCTCACTTCTTTTGATACCTAATGTATTGATAATACTGTTCATGATTGAAGAATTACAGTTTTGAGAGAATAGTATTTTTGATTTGGTGTGATTTATGTTTTGTCCAAACAATGAACAAAATAGCTCTAGTCCTTGTTTAATGGCATAGCATGGTTTTTCATTTGCCTTAGCCATTAGGGTCAAGTCAACTGCAAAGAATGAATGGGATAGGTTAGGAATTTTTCTTTCTATGGTGATTGGATCCCACCTGCAAATGTCGACCTGATTTTCAATATACCTAGATAACATCTCTAGGCAAAGGTTGAAAATGTAAGGTGATGATGGATCACCTTGTCTAATTCCTCTACTAGGTTCGAAAAAGGTTGTGGTAGAACCATTCACAAGGATTGCAATAGAGCTTGATGAGATAGAACTAAGAAGAATTTTAGAGAATTTAGGTGGAAAGTTGAAAAACCTAAGGGTTCGATAGACAAAAGACCATTTTATACGGTCAAAGACCTTTTCCAAGTCGATTTTAATATTATATGGCCATGTTTGCCCTTGACTTTCTTTAGATTAGAAATTAATTCTTGAATTATTATAGCATTATCCGAGGCTCTTCTATTTTTCATGAAACTAGCTTGGAAGGGACTTATGATTTTGTCTAGAAAAGGTTTGAGATGATTTGCAAGAATTTTGGTAATAATCTTGTAGATAGTATTACAAAGGCCAATAGGTCTAAAGTTTTTAATGTAGCGTTTGGCACTTTTGGAATCAGAAAAATGTATGTTTTGTTTATTTCCTTAACAATTGTCTGATTATTGAAAGTATCATGGCAAAATTTTGTGATTGACTGTCTTATGATATTCCAGTATTTTTGATAGAAAAAATGGTGAAGACCATCTGGCCCGGTGCTTTGAAAGGTTTGAAGGAGAATATATCCTTCTTGACCTCAATATCTAAGAGTGGATTATCTAAGGACTTTAGGTCAACTGTGGGGTAGCTAGAAGTTGATAACCCTAAGTCATTCCAATGAGTAGATGTATGAGAAGTTGTAAAAATATTTGTGAAGTAGTTTAACACATGAGACATGATTTGTTGATGGTCATTAATCCAATTTCCCATCTCATCCTTAAAGTAGTAATTTTGTTTTTCCTTCTTCTATTTGAGGCAGATATGTGGAAGAATTTTGTATTAGCATTCCCGTCGTTTAACCACATTATTCTAGACCTCAATTTCCAATAATCCTCTTCAATCTTAAGAATGTCATTATACTCTTTCGTAAGAGTACATTCTAGATTTTGGAGGAATGTGCTACAAGTGTAGTTCCTAGAATTTTGGATACCTTGGAGTCTTGCAATTAATTTTTTTTTTCCATTATATCTCCAAAGGTATTAACTTTCCAAGATTTAACACTATTAATAAAGGAACTGCTGGCCCTGAAATAGTCATTGCCAAGCAAGTTTGATTTAACAAAATTTTGGAAATCCGGGTGTTTGCACCAAAAAGTCTCTAAGCGGAAGGGTTGAGAGTGTGTATGCCTACTTCTAGGGATTAGCTCTACTAAAATAGGATTGTGGTTCGAGTGAATTTTTGGTAGATGAATTATGGAATAGTTTGGAAAAAGATCACAATATTTTTCATTGCCTAGGATTTTGTCCAATCTTTCCATAACAAGACATTTGTTCTTATGTCTATGATTTGACCAAGTGTATTTGCACCCTTTAAAGCCTAAGTCCATTAGGTCACAATTAGAAATTTTTGATAGGAAATATTCTGCCCGGTTATTGTTAATAGTTTCCCCCCCATATTTTCATTTGAACCTAAGATGTCATTGAAGTCACCCTCTATCAACCAAGGTCCACTATAGTTGTTAGAGATATTTTCTAGGTTGTTCCACATAGTATTCCTATATTGATAATTTGCGCTAGCATAAATAAAAGAAAATAACAAGCTTTACATATAGGAAGTACCTCAATTGTAGCATGAACCTCTTGATTCCTACGTGTGAAATTGTGGACTGTGACCACCTCATGGTTCCACATAAAAATCATGCCACATGGCTGACCCTCCGCTGGGACTTCTATTAGTTCAGAAAACCCAAAATCTTCAAGCATATGTTCATGGTTGGCCATCCTAGTTTCTAGCAAGGCTACCATGCATGGCCTATGAGTATCAATCATCTCTCTAAGATTCCTTCTAAAATTGTCATTATTACCCCCTCGAACATTCCAAATGATAAAGTTAGTTGGATAATTCATTGGTTGGTTTAAAATTGTATTCACTGCCTCCTTGTTCTCCCTCACCCTCCCACAAAGATAGGGTTCCTTCGTAGGGATGGCACAAGTATCATAGCTCTGTTGCCCACAGTTGGATCCTGTGGAGGCCTGATATCCATTGAGCACTTGTAGAGTGCTAGGGGACCGTTGAGAACATGCCTCTTCTCCTGCATCTCCCTGAACAGAAACACCTTTACCCCATCTAGATTTGAGAATTCTAGGACTCGCTCTAAGGCCAGGTTGAGGGGTTCTTCTACCTCTTCTTCCATTACTGCCTCTGCTAGACCTTGTTCTTGCATTGCATGTGGGTGAGGTGGTGGTGCAAGAGGGTTTTCTGGGTTGAGTGGTTGATTTTGTGGTTGTTGGTTGATTTCCCACGGCAAGAAGATGGGATTCAGTTGAGTTAGTAACTCTGATGGGAAGAAGGGAATGTCTGGGAGGGCATTCTGTGGGTGTATTGAATTGAAGTAAGGTGGCATATTCCACTAGTGTATCATTGCATGAACTAAGTTTGGATTCATCGATGGTGCTAGAGGTTGGAGAATGTTCTTGAGCCAAATTTGGTTCAAGTGCTCATTGCCAAACCCATCCCCTCCGTTATTAGTTGTGCTGGATATTGAGTGTTGTGAAGGATTATTATTGCCTCCTGGACATTTACTTGGATGCTGAAGGATATTGCATGTCCCATTAGCCCCATCTCCATCCACGAGAGTAGTTGGTAGTCTTGTGCTTGAGGGGGTTGGACATAGATCACCTGGGGATTTTCTGGTTGTGGTGGGGCTTGGGGTAGATTTTCCATCGTTTGGATTCTGTGTTGCCTTAGTATTTGGAGTAATTTGTTTCTCCTTCTCAGAGAAGATAGGATTCTTGGCATTTTGAGTGGTTTGATTTGTATTTAATGGTTTACAACATGCATGGGATTTGGATTATCAAAAGAGGGGATGAGATTGGTGGTAGAGGTAATTATTGGAAGGTCTTCTTGCATGGCCTCTGAGTGGTCATTTTTTTTATTTATAGAGTGAACTTGAAAGGATTTGAAATCGTTGTCGTGTTCACTAGGGAGGGACATTTGTTCATCTTTAGGATTCTTTAATGCCATGTGGACAACATGCTTTGGGGGTTGATATTCTCATATTTTTGGGGAGGATTTTTGCTTTTTTGATCAGTAATAGAAGTATTAGTAGTAGGTTGTATAGTTTGTTTAGAGGTTTGTCGTGTAGGCTTAGTAGTCTTGTTAGAGTTAATAATTTTTTCGTTTATATCTAAAAGCATGTCATGTTTTTCATTATTAGTAAAAGCATGCACGTATAAGCCTGATAAAGCCACATCATTCTCCAAAGAGTCCAAATGGCTAATTGCATGGGGGTATTAGGAGTAATATTATTTTCATTTTTTTTAAATTTGTCCAAAACCATGTGCTCTTCATTTAAAATGGTGAAGTGGTTTTGGACTGGAAGGGTGGTATTGTCTATGTTCATCTTGTTCTTATTTTTGTTAGTAGATTCTTTTGATTTGTATTGTAAAACTTGAGTGTCGATATACTTACATGTGTTGGCGTTGAATAAATTAATTGAGATACATGGGCCTTGAAGCTTCTCCTCTGGAATGGAGTTATTGGATGGATTGTTTTTGACAAACTGCCTCTTACCTTTATTGAAGGTGATAGTTTCCATTCATCTTCTTGTTTCTCCTTGATTGACCTTAGTGTAGCATTTTCTGGGCATGAGTTGGCTTTGGTATTTTGTTGGATAAATTTGCATATAGGAGAGATGTGCCCCAATCTTCCACACTTCATGCAAAGTTGATTTTCACCCTCATAGTGAATATACTACTTTTGTGTACCTATATATATGAATGGTTGCACTGGAAGATCCAAAGGAATTTCCACATAGAGCCTTGCGTTCGACCTCTCATTGTTGTTAATGTGCAAACATCGATTTTCAGTAATCGACCAACGGAGTTGCCAATTTGTTCTAAGATTTTTCCATCATAAAACTCCGTTGGTAATTGTGGCAACCTAATCCATATTGTTGAGGTAGTTAATTTTTTGTTTGTAGCAATAAAATTTGGTTTCTATTTGACCACGGATAGGTAATGGCCATTTACAAACCATGGACTTTGATGAAGTGGTTTGTCCATGTTTTCTTTTTTCTTGAATTCTATTAGAAAGTAATCTTCTCCCAGATCAATTAAGGTGAATTTTTTCGTTGGTCTCCAAAGCTCTTGAATCTTCTTTTTTAAGTATTGGTGCATCATGCGTTTTCCAAAAAGTTTGATAATTATGGAGCATTGCCAAGGTTTATAAATTCTTTGTTTGTCTTCCTCCGTCAATGTGATCAACCTAATGCCTCGTGGGGTAGAGTGTATTAAATTGGTCAGTGCTTCACCCCCTTCTTCTGGAAAAGTTCCTGACAGCTCCATGTTGGATTGGCTCACGTTTGGGGCAAAATCCATATGGTCTGAGGATGTTAGCATGTCTCTATAAGACATTTTAGCTTCTCCACCATCCTGTCATGTTGTAGATTGGAAGGCAATATCAGGTGGTTTGAGGGTATTGAAGATGAAGATTCGTTAGGGGTGGGCATTTGGTATTTAAGAATTTCGGTTCGGTATTTCGGTATTCGGTTTATCAATTGTGTATACCAAATACCGTACCAAAGTATTTCGGTACGGTTCAGTATTTCTTATTTTGGTTCGGTACGATTTCGGTACGGTTTTGGTTTAAACCAAATCTTCACTGTCTCCCCCACTCCATTAACTAATGAAATCCATATTGTTTGAGATTCCACCAAAGATCAATCTTAAGTTCTCGGGTTGTGTACAGAGAAGAGATGAAAGGTAATACACGTTGAGTTTGAGTAGAAGAAGATCAGTCATGACTGTCGGATTGCAATTTGTCTCCACGAATGTTTGTGAGATTTAGAGTCGTTAGTGTGTGAAAATGATCCAGCTACTGTGTTTTTTAGTTTATGAGTTTCATTCTTGCTTCAAATTGTTAAACTAGGTTGTTTATTTTATGTATCTTATTCCGTGAATAATTTCCGCTCTTTGAGTAATTTATGTTATTTATTTTGAGGCTTTATAGTAAATACAGTAATATGTTTTTTTTCTTTATCGGAGAATTTTTAGTTTGTTCAATTAGGGGCTTTGGACTTTTGGGGTGTGGGCTAAAGGTTATTGGGCTAAAAAATAAAAATAAAGTTGGGCTTGGACTAAACTATTTCGATATTTCGGTATATCGAAATACCGAAATCAAAAACCCAATATCGTATAACGTATTGAAATACCGAAATACCAAATTTTTTGTACCGAAATAAATCGAAATACCGAAAAAATTAAAACCGAAATACCAAATTAATTCGATTTGATTCGGAATTTGATTTTTCAGATTTTATGCCCATCCCTAAGATTCGTAGGGTTGAGGGTTCATAGTAGAGAGCAATCCTGATGCACTATTCCTTTTCGGGGTTATACCAAAAGGACATGTTGTTTAGTTTTTTTTTCCTATTGTGTGTGAATTTCTAATTTAAATACAAATGTCTTGATTGTTCGAATAACAAAAATCATATCATTTGCATTTTCTCGTTTCCTTCTTCTTTCTTTTTTTTCCGCTTATGCATCCTCTTCTTATTTCATTAAAAAAATAGTAACAATACTTTTTTGCCGAGGTAGGTTCATAAATGCTAGTAATAGTTACCAACAAGTAAATAAAAATGAAGAAGGTATAATCTTTTATAGGATAAAAACTTACACTTTACGAGAGCTATTAAGATTACAAATAGTAAATCAAATCTGACTATTTGAGTGAATTACTCTAGCATTAGAGCTTCTCCATATATACAAAATATGTGTACATTTGACATTACATTTGCACAAACCGTGTTAAATTTTCGTGCAAAATTAGGAAAGAATAATATAGTAATTACCATGCAACAACAACAACAACAACCCTGTAAAATCCTACTAGTGAGGTCTGGAAATGGTAGTGTGTACGCAGACCTTACCCCTATCCCGAAAGAGTAGAGTTAACATGATCAAATGATAAAAGTTTTTATGCAAATAATTTTATTGAATTAATTTGGTTTGTTATAAACACTAGCTCTATATAGCAATTTTCTATTTAATATAAATTTGAATGCATGTGATTTTTCTAAAATCTAGTAGGAAAAATGCGTTGATCCTTCTAAGATAAAATGATAGTACAAAATAATAGAATTACAAGGAAAATACTATAAAAAGAAAAACCAAATCATAATGATATTTTTTATGGGATTGAAAGTGTGAGTTTAATTTTCACCGTCTTTTTTCCCGTGCTGATCTCTGATATATTAGAAAATTTTAAAAAAAATATTCTAAAGATAGTTTCAAGTAAAAGAAAATTCTAAAAATAGATACTCAACTCTCAAGATAGTATAAATAGCTTAAATTAAACCGGGTAATTTTTTTTTTTTTTGCAACAATAAAAAATAAAAAAGGAGGAACTCACATTATCCAAAATTCTTGAAGAAAAAAGAATAATAACCAAAAACGACACTACCAGCTCACCAGTCACCGATGAGACCCACCGCCCACGGCTGCCACCTCAACTGTTTCTCGCCCTATTTCCACCTGCCTAACAAGTGAACCCGTTACCTATTAATTCACTCCTCTCTCTCTTTTCATCCGTACCAAATCCTTACTCCAATTCCTACCAAAAATTTCCTTTCCCAAATGGCTCGTCTTCTCTCTAATAATTCCCAAATCCAAAGCCTAACCCGAACTTTAACCCGACCCAAATTCGCCCCACCTCTTGCCCTCACTCTCCGTCACCGTTCAAACT
The DNA here is from genome assembly GCF_000393655.2 of Nicotiana sylvestris. Classification (NCBI taxonomy): domain Eukaryota; kingdom Viridiplantae; phylum Streptophyta; class Magnoliopsida; order Solanales; family Solanaceae; genus Nicotiana; species Nicotiana sylvestris. The sequence continues at coordinate 30,735,809 of NC_091067.1, forward strand.
CCAACCGATCCGGCGACGGCGATGGTTCCGGCGAAGGAGAACCACCTCACCCTCAGTTAATCGAGATCGATCTCGATTCCTCCTCTATCGGATCGGAAGGCGGAATAAGGAAGTTAGAAGAGGTGATCCATTCGGTTATCGTGAGACGTTCCGCACCTGATTGGCTCCCTTTTTTGCCTGGATACTCTTACTGGGTCCCACCTCTTCCTAATCAACCGTTTGTGAAAGTAGGAGGAGGTATACATGGTCATAGAGGAGGAGGAGGAGGAGGAGGTGATTTTGATCCTCATAGGATTGTTGAGGTTGTCGGGAAGCTTGCTTCTGTGAGGAGTCATTTTGGTTCGTCTTCGTTGTTGTTGTCGGAGGATGAAACGGCGTGCGTGTCAAGGGTTCGTGGTTGGCCCTCTTCTTCCTTTTTCACTGGAGGTATACATATGTTAAAAAAGGAGGAAGCTTTATGTGTTTAAATGTTTTTGTTTTTAATTCTAATTTTTTTAGTTATATCGTATTTGCATAATATTGGCATGACATGAGTTTAAATGGAGTAAGGGTCAGTGAGGATTCATATAGTGGACCCTAACTTTTTTGGGACTGGGGCATTGAGGCGTAGTTGTTTCTTTTTGGTGGGACAAATGAGAAGTAATGTTTTTATGTTTAATTCGATTAGGTTTTAATTATTTAGTATTTGCATATTACTGGCATGACATGAGTTTAAATATAGTAATGTGGTCAGTGAGAGATTCACATAGCCGACACCAAACTTGTTTGGGACCGAGCCTTAGTTGTTGTTGTTTCTTTTTGGGAGAACAATTGAGAAGTAAAAATAGTTGTCTAGTTTTTTAGACCATAGGGCTTAGTTCAAGTGGCAAACGTTGAGGGACTTGTAACTTAGGTCGCGGGTTCGAGCCCTTGCAATGCGAACTAATCCTGGTAATTTACGTGGGAATGGTAGATAGGCGGACCCATCTTCCCAAGTATCGAAGGTTGCGGTTGGTCCTATGGGTTGGCCCCAGACGGATTTCTCAGTCATTAAAAAAAAGTCTTCTTGTTTTTAGCTCGCAGTGGTAGTGTAATGACTGAAAATAAATTAGCGATTTTGAGGTATTATCGCCAATATAAATGCTAGGAAGACCTATTTTTTTTTTGGAATTGATTGCTTAAGGCATATCTTGCTGACTATGTAAGTGTAGGTGGTCCCGAGCTTAGATAAAGGAAGGAGACTTGCGGAAAGTTGACTGCCAAGCTAAAAATAGTCTAGGTATAATTCCTACAAAGGATACCGTAGAATCATAGAACTAGTGTCTTAGTAGGCGTTTGGACATAAGAATTGTAAAATTTTGAAAAATGTTGAAAACCTTTTTCAAGTGAAAATGGTATTTGAAATTTAGAGTTGTGTTTGGACATAAATTTCAGTTTGGGTTGTTTTTGAAGTTTTGTGAGTGATTTGAGTGAAAATTTTGGAAAACAACATTTTGGAGTTCTCCAAGTTTTCGAAAATTTCCAGAATGCATCTTCAAGTGAAAATTGGAAATTGTATGAATAAACACTTATTTTAAAAAAAAAAGTGATTTTTTTTTGAAAAAAAGGAAAAAAAATTCTATGTCCAAACAGGCTCTGTCTTTTATTTCACATCAGATAAATGTCATGCAGATCCAAAACAACCACAGGGTTGCACATGGTCTAGCGTCAAATGAGATATCCCAGTAATAAGGAGAATCTTCAGCATCCCAAACTCAGTTGAAATATTTGATACTACAAGGATAAGCTTTCTCCATAGCTGTACGGAAAACATAAATACCCCAAGGCGAAGAAGTTAAACCAAAATTTTGAAGTAGAAGGTCTAAAAGCACCTGTATTTGCCGAGGAATATAGGAGTTTAAGTCCGCAATAGTGTATTTATGAACCAAAGTTGCATGATTGTTACAAGATTCCATCGGAATTATTCTGGGTGTCTTCCAGTTTTCAGGTTTAATGAACCACTTTGTTATGTGTTTAGGGTTGAAGTTGGCTTTAGCTTCTGTTGCCTTTGAGTGTTTAAACCTCATGCCTCCTACTCCTACAGGCATTGGACTCTGATCCTCTTAAGATTATTTTTTAACAGACTTGAATTCTCAGCTGTGGTGGTTCAGGTGATCACCTTGTTTTGATGGAAAGATTTCAGTTTTGTTTCTTTTTTTTTTAATTTGCACCGGGTGTTCGAGTCTCTTTGAGCCCCGACTATTCCCGGGGGTGCACAGGCCCTCGGCAAGGAGTTTCCCGCAAGTGCACCACGGTTAATTCAGGTTTTACCCAGTCCGATGGCCCTCAGAAATTGTTTGCACCCAGTGGGTTTCGAACTTGAGACCTTGAAAGGGAGCAAACCCCAAGGCTCAAGTCAATTGCCACTAGGCCAACCCCTGAGGGTTGATTTCAGTTTTGTTTCTTTGTTTGACAACACTGTGTATGTTGTTGTATTTCAGTTTTGTTTCTTTGGCCCTTTGCTCACTAGGTGTACTATCTAGAAATGATGTTTAACTTATTTGGCTAATTTAATACTAACAACTTTGAACTTAAGTAGTACTCATAAAAAAGAAGTTTAGAAGTAGTACACAAGGAGTTAGTCTTCTTCAGTTTGGTTGGTACATTGCATTAGTTAACACATTGGAGGAACTATTTTCTTCTAGCAAGCCTATTTCAAGTTATATGTTTTAAGTAGGTTGATCTCTAGTGAAGATGGAGAAGTAGTGGAGTTCTAACAAAATCTTACATGAGTGACTTCTCTTGATGCTTAGTAACGGATCAGAGTTGCTGCTCCACCTAGAAATACAACAGCGAACCATTTACCAGCGCTATGGTATATTTGTAATAGCAGCTTTGACAATAATATTAGCATTTCTTCCCTACTTGCAGGAAGTGCACCCACATTCCCAGTCCCAGTGCAGGTGGTCGAAGTGGAGGTAAAGCTTGAGGACAACGCAGATTATGACTCTAAATCAGAGGACGAAGGCTAAATGACCTGTCATCCATAGAGTGAGCTGTCATAGTAAGTTGTTTATTAACCTTTGCATTTTGTGATCTGCTTTGGATTCGACCTTCCTGTTCCATCTGGAGGGGGACCTATTTCCAATTCTAGTTTTGGTCATTTACTCTCAGTCCTACTTTTATCTCTACGACTTCTTTTACGTCTCATGAAGTTCCGTTTTTAAGCCAGAACTAGGTCAGGCATTTCTTGGTCGTCCTAGTCTTCTGGATGAGGGGGTGAAATGGATAATGGAAAATCTATCAAAAGAGTTTTGGGGTTGGGAATTGAACTGGTTAGTGTACTGCCGGAAAAGCTTTTTTATGTTACAACTTAAACAAGATATGTGATTAATACTGGAAAATGTGCATTTCTTTGATTGTCTACATTGTTGATTTTTGCAGGCTTAGTAACCTTGTAAATTCTTTGAAAACCTGGAAAACATAAGAAGCTGCTTACCTAAGAAATGGCATGCAAAAGTTACACGTACCAGAGTTTGGGGTCGAAGCTCTTCCATCCGCCCTCTTGTTCGATGTAGTGATTCAATGCTCAGCCTACCTAGAAAAATCTTGTATTTATGGTGTTTGAACTGTATGATCTGGAAAAATAGTCAGCCAGTTAAGTATAATGCTGTTTGCTTTTGGTCTATTGTGTGATGCCATGACTTCTAACCTTTCGTCAGCGATATCATCGTCTCAGCTGTTCCATTGGCGGGCTTGTCATCTACTATGGTCAAAATTATGCTCCCTAAGAAATGTATTTAATACTACTAAATCAATAGATTTTACATAAGAGTATTTGCCTAAACTACTTTCTTTTTCCGTCTCTAAACATTTTTCATAATTAACACTTCACTAATTAGATCATTAAAGATAGATTTAGTAAAAGAAAGCGATAAATGACTTCTTGCTTTTAATAGAAAATTAATAATATTAGAGTAATTTCTTTAGGGGTAGATCATGTCTGGTGGTACATTTGAGCTACTTAACACTCTGTCAGGTGAAAGTATATGCCAGCACTCTTTATTGTAGGTTTGAACATATATACGTTTTCCATTTTACAAAACAATCTTTTTTTTTTTTTGAACATAAAAAAAAACTATTTTGTTAGAAAACAATCTTAATCTTGAAACTAAGTTTGATTTTTGAGGCAAACAGACAAAAATAGCGCGATCTTGGTTTAAATAAACTATTTTTTGTTAGTGTACTTAAAAAAATGAAAAGCTATATCTGCATGTTGCTTAAGATTTTTTTTTGTTCTATACAACAATAATAAACCCAGTGAATTTTCACAAGTCGGTCGGGGGAGAATAAGGTGTACGCAGAGCTTACCCCTACATTGGGAGGGCAGAGAGGCTATTTCTGTTAGACCCTCGGCTAAAGAAAAAATAAAAAGAAGCAGTGTCAATAAGCAATAACAACAACAAGATATTAAGAAGAGTGAAGCGAAAGATAACAATCAAACAGTAGGTAGTGATAGCAATCTAACAATAAAAAGATGCCATAGTAACACTTAAGAGTACGAGTACAAGAGAGAAAAAGTAAAACGATCGACTACCTATTATACTTATACTAATTCTCGACCTCCAAACCCTTCTATCAAGGGTCATGTCCTCGATAGCTTAGTTGTGCCATTTCCTATTACCTCTCCCAATACTTCTTTGGCTTACCTCTACCTCTCCTCATACCCAACAAGGTCAACCCCTCACACCGGGCATTTGTGCTTCTCTTCTTTACATGTCTGAACCATCTAAGCCCCGCCTCCTGCATCCTAGACTCCACGGGGGTCACTCCTACCTTTACTCGGATATCTCATTCCTGATATTATCTTACGTGGTATGCCCGCACATCAATCTCAACATCATCATTTCAGCTACTTTCATCTTCTGGACATGAAAGTTCTTGATTGGCCAACACTTTGCCCCATACAACATAGTAGATCTGACCACCACTTTGTAGAACTTACCTTTAAGTTTTAGTTGTACATTCTTAATACACGGGACACCAGATGCAAGCCTCAATTTCATCCACCCTGCTCCGATACGATGTGTGGCTTCCTCATCAACCACCCCTTTCTTGTACTACTAACCTAAGGCACTTGAACTTTCTCTTTTGGGGATGACTTGTGGATCAAGCCTCACATTCAGCTACCTGGGTGCTGCTAAACTTGGACCCCAAATATTCTGTCTTGGTCATGCTTAACTTGAAACCTTTAAACTCTAGGGTATGGTCTCCAAACCTCCAACCTCTCATTAACAACACCCCGCGTCTTGTCAATAAGAACTATGTCATCTGCAAATAACATACACCATGACACATCCCTTGAATGTGTCTCGTCAGTGCATCTATCGTCAAGGAAAATAAAAATGGGCTAATGGTTGACCCTTGGTGCTAGGGGTGTCAATGGTTCGGTTTAGCTCGTTATTTTATAAAATTTATACCATACCAATTTTTCGATTATTCTCTTATATATTACCAAAATTAAACTTCTCGAAACCGTCTCAATCATGTCGGTTTCTCTTCGGTATCGGTTAATTTTCGGTATTTTTTTAAATGTCATGTAAAATTCACTAGTTGAAGTATAATGTGATAAAATACGTACTTTTATATGACTTAACAAAACTCTCTAGATATTTTTATTGTTTAAAGGGTGATGAATTAAGAAAACATGAAAGATGGTTAGAGTATATATCTATCAACTATTCTACATTAGCGTAAAAGAAACTAAGTAAATGCAAAGAAAATATAAATCATATGAGTGGAAAGATATTAATCAAGTTGCGACTCAAGAATAAATGCTATAGAAGATTAAATATTCAAAAAGATAAATCTAAATCATACGAAAGGAAACATATTCAACATATTGTAGTTTGTTACTCATAATCGCTAGAATTCCTTGTATCTTGATAGTGAATATGCTGGAAATAATTAGTTTCAATAGGACTAGCATAATACGTTTGATAATTAGGATTTTAAATTTGATTATTTTTTGGCTTGTAACCGTTTTCATAATTCCAAAGTTCAAGAAAAAAATTAATGTAAACTAAAAATATATATATATTTTTCACATGTGGATTTATTCGATGCGGTTCGGTACGTTTTCAGTTTATTTTCATAAAATAAAAAACCTACCTAATTGTCGGCATGGTTATAGATTTATATAAAAACCTACAGTTTTATTAAAAGAGACCTAAAAATTGGTTGGTACGATATGATTATGTAGATTTAGTAGATTTTTAAATATCCGTTGACACCCCTACCTAGTGCAACCCCATCACAATCGGAAAGAATTCTGAGTCTCCTCCCACTAACCTTTCTCGGATCTTAGCTCCATCATACATGTCCTTAATCGCCCTAATGTGGAATACATGCACACATCTAGCCTCCAAACATCTCCATAGAGCCTGTCTTGGGACTTTGTCATATGCTTTTGCCAAATCAATAAACACCATATACAAGACCCTCTTCATCTCCCTATACCGCTTCGTCAATCTCCTAACAAGGTGAATGTCTTCCGTTGTCAAACGACTCGGCATGAATCCGAATTGGTTATCGAAAATAGACACACCTTTACGAAGGGTTTTATTTGGTTCTCTTTGGGATGATAAATGACCTACTTAACTCTGCGGGTAGAGTACTGCTTTCATACGGATGGAGTCATTGGTTCAAATCCAATATTAGGTAAAACATATTAGATATCTGAGTCAATGGTATCTAATAAGGTTTACGACCCACCCTTAGTGATATTGATTTTTTTGATTTTGTATCTTTTCTATTTCATTTTTGAATATAAACTTTTGTATCAGAATTGGATTCTTTTTTATTGTATTCACCCGACAGAATCTAAATAGGATTAGAAAGAGAACTTCTTTTTATTATTCGAACGTACCAAGTAGTTATGAAATCGGATTGATAGCCTCCACTCGTGTTCTAGCTCGTCGGAGAGTTAGATTTGCCTCAACTTTTTGTCTCCTTCCTTCATCCTTTTTCACATTAGCTTCCGCTAGTTCAAGAGTTTGCTGAGCTTCTTGTGGATCAATGTCACTACCCTTCTCTGCATCATTTACTAAAACAGTAATCTCATTATTGCCTATTCTAGCAAAACCACCCATCACCCTCTCCCAAGTTTTCATAGTATGGTTTAGCAGCCTGATACTCCTATAGTTGTTGCAATTTTGGATATCTCTCTTATTCTTGTATAATGGAATCATCGTACTCCACCTCCATTATTTGGGCATTTTTTTTTCGTCCTAAAAATAATGTTAAACAACTAAGTGAGCCACTCCAAATCTGTTCTACCTGCATTCTTCTAGAATTTCACAGGGATTATTTCATCTGGCTCGTTCGCTTTACCCATACTCATCTTACGCATAGCACACTTAGTTTTCTCGACTCTTATGCGCCTACAACACCCAAAATTCTGAGACTCTCAGAGTGATCCAAACCACCCAACACAATATTCATATCCCCCTCTTCATTCAAGAGTTTATGAAAGCATGTCTGGCATCTTCGCCTAATTCGTGCCTCTTCCAGCAAAACTTTATCTTCCTCATCTTTGATGCACTTCATTTGATCCAAGTCACAGTCCTTCCTTTCTCTAATCTTGGCTAGCTTGTACAACTTCTTGTCCCTACCTTTGATCCTAAGTTCCTCATACAAACGTTCAAACGTTGCAGTCTTTTCCGCGGTAGCTGCTAACTTCGCCTCCTTCTTAGCCTTCCTGTACCACTCCCTATTCGTCTTCTTCTCCTCCTCGTCTACACTTTTCACTGGCTTTAAATACACCATTCTTTTGGCTTCCACTTTTTCACTTTATCAAAAAACGTCCTTGGACCTTTTCACTCTATCGCCAGTCCCCTTTGTGGCCCCTAGAGTAACTTGTCGAGACCCCTAATACCTCTCTTGTGACTACTCTAATACAATTCGATGTCATGGTCCACAAAATACTCCCATCTCCATTGTTCCTCCTGGCCCCCATAGCCAACAACTTCTCTCCCGACTCCTAAGTTTTGTCCTTAGTCAAGGCTCTCACCTGATCCTAGGTTGACCGTACAATACGACCCTCTTCTTCCTCTTCCTCTTCCTCCTCCTATTTCTCGTGATCTCTATCCATAACCAATAGCCTATGATGGGTCATGATATTCTCACTCAGATAAAGACCTTTATCACACTTCGTGAGGAGTAGATAATCAATCTGGGTCTTGACCGCCTTGCTCTGAAGGGTGACCAAGTACTCCTTCTTCTTCTTTGGAAAACACGAGTCAACAATCACCAAATCAAAAGCTTTAGCAAACTCCAATATCGAAGTTCCTCCTCCGTTTCTATCACCAAAACAGAAGCTGTCATGCACACCGCCATAGCCCCTAGAAGTAGTCTTGATGTAGCCATTGAAATCCCCTCATATGATTAAATTCTCGGTGTGTGGAATGCCATGCACCAGCTGATTTAAATTCAGCCAGAAACATCTTTTAATATCCCCGTCCAATCCCACTTGAGGCATTTAAGCACTAATTATATTTAAAGTAGACCCTCCCATAACTATCTTAATAGCCATCAACCTGTTATTCACCCTCCTAACATCTACAACTAGCTTTTTTAGTTTCCTATCAACTAGGATGTTTATCCCGTTCTTGCCTCTTACCCCTCGTGAGTACCACATCTTATACCCGTCTACATCCTGAGACCTAGTTCCTGCATATCTAGTCTCTCACAAGCTATGTTGATCTTTCTCTTTTGGAGTATCTTCGCTAACTCTATAGACTTCTTCGTCAAGGTCCCTATATTCGAAGACCCCACTCTCAACCTAGAGACTCCTCCTGCCCTTGCCCCCTGCCACCGGCCTGTCCGAGGACATGATCTTACTCTACCACTATACACTAAGAGTTGCTCATATAGTACTACCACTTACACAAGCAAAGAGTTAAACTAAAAGAATAGAGATTAAAACTTATAACTTAAGGCACTATTTACAAGTACGGCTAAGAAAGCTCAAATGAGCTCATGTTTGATGCAAGTATTATACTCTAGCTAGCTGGAGTGACAAAAGTAACTACAAATATACAGGAAGGCAAGTTTAACTGTTGGGACCAAACACACATGCAAGTATACGTGGTCGTTAAGTAATAAAGTGTCACGACCCCAAACCCGGACTCGGTCGCGATGACACCTCTCGTGAAGACAAGGCCAACCAACACATTTCCAATCCAGTTTTAAGCAATTAAACAATAAGCATTTAGTCTTAAACATGATATAAATCCAAAAGTAAACAGTAACAATACAAAACAATTCACGGAATACAACCCAACACAACCCGATACCGAGGTGTCACTAGTCATGAGCATCTAAAAATCGAGGATAAGACAAGAAAGTCTACAGAGTTCAATACAAATCTAAAACAAAGAGAAATAAGATAAGGGAAGAAGCTCTGGGCTGCAAATATCGGCAGCTACCTAGAGAATCTTCGGATCTGCCTAAGCTGGAAAGATCAACACTCGGTAGTGGGACCAGATGCGCCTTTATCTGCACACAGAGTGCAGGGAGTAAAGCGAGTACTCCAACTCAGTGAGTAATAATCATAAATAAATGACTGAGAGATATGAAAACACGTAAGGCACATTACAAGCTATAATGAAGTAGTAAAACCAGTAAAAACAGTGAATCAATAAAGATATGTAAAATCATTTAAGTTCAGTTTAAACTTTAGGAAATACCTTTTCAACAATTAAACAGGTAAATGACAGACAAATAAGAAAGAAAAGCACATAAAGGTTCGCCCCTCGGGCACAAAATCAACAAATCCACCCCTCGGGCAATATCTCAGAACAATACCAGCCCCTCGGGCTATATCTCACATCACAATGGGTACCCGCGCTCACTGGGGGTGTGCAGACTCTTAGAGGGGCCCCTTACGGCCCAAGCGCAATATCAAGCCATCTTGTGGCATCATCACTAGGCTCTCGTCCTTATATTAACAAGCCACCTCGTGACATACATATCTCAGGCCCTCGGCCTCATAATCATAACCAAATGTTTCCTTACAACATAGGCCCTCGGCCTTACTCAGTTAAAATCCTCACAAGCCACTCGGGCAATAGTAAAACATGATTCTCAGCCCAAAATGTCATTTAAAAGATCATTTAAGTGTTAAAACAGAGTAAACATGGATGAGTTATGAAAATAATGGAATATAGCATGACTGAGTTCAAATATAAAGTCAAAACAGTAAGGAAATATCAATAAAAATCTCCTAAGGGTTCAAATAGTTGGCACGAGGCCCAAATATGGCATTCAGCCCAAAACATGATGTACACAAATAGATTTCAGTCAAATACGCGGTAAAATAGTCATTTAGGACAGGCTAAGTCACAATCCCCAATAGTGCACGACACCACGCTCGTCATCAAGCGTGTGCGTCACCTCAATATAGCAGAACGATGTGCAATCCGGGGTTTCATACCCTCAGGATATCATTTACAATCATTACTCACCTCAATCCGGTCCAAACTCTAGCCCCGACGCCTTTGCCCCTCGAATCGGCCATCACTCGCGTCGAATCTATCCAAAATCAGAATCACGGCGTCAAAATATGCTAAAGGAACGAAGCCCAAGCGAAAGTAATCAATTTACAACATAAATCCCGAAATTACCAAAACCCGACCCCCGGGCCCATGTCTCGGAATTCAATAAAATTCACATCAATGGATTCCTTATCTCCCCACGAGTTCGTACATCTCAAAAGTACCAAAATCTGACCACAATAGGTCCCTTAAATCCTTAAGTCTAGGTCTCCAATACCAAACCCTAATTCCCTAATTTTAACCCTTAAATTCCATTAATTATAGCTCTAATCCGTGAAATAATACATGAGGAATGAGTTTTAGGTCCAAAATCCTTTCCTCAATGAAGTCTCCTAGAGTTCTCTCTTCAAAATCACCCAAAACTCCAGAATTCACGTTTAAAAATGGTGAAACCCTCTGAAATTCTCAAAGGAAGAAATTTATACATTCTGACCCAGGCATTTTCGCATCTGCGGTCAATCCACTGCATCTGTGGTACCGCTTTTGCGGTCCAAGAGACGCTTCTGCGGTTTTTCAATTAAACGCCCACTTCTGCTTCTACGATGCACAAGCCGCACCTGCGCTATCGCAGGTGCGATTCACCAACCGCTTCTGCGACCTTCCTCCTCGCATCTGCGGCATCGCACCTGCGGTCCCCAATCCCCAGGTGCGGAAATACCAGAAGCAGAAAATCTGCAGCTTCATCAAAATTCCAAACTCTCTATCAACCATCCGAAATCACCCCGAGGCACCCGGGACCTCAACCAAAAGCACAAACATATCCCATAAGCTTATTCAAACTTATACCAATCTTCAAAACACCTCAAACAACATCGAATCAACCAAAACTGATCGGATTCAAGCGTAAGTTTCCAAAAGCTTCTAAATTACGCTTTTGATAAAAAAACTCAACCAAACCACGTTCGAATGACCTGAAATTTTGCACACACCTCTCAAATGACACTAGGGAACTACTGCAACTCTTGAAATTCTATTCTGACCCCTATATCAAAATCTCACCTATCAACCGGAAAATGCCAAAAATCCAATTTCGCCAATTCAAGCCTAAATCTACTCTGAACCTCCAAAACATATTCCGATCACGCTCCTAAGTCCCAAATCACCTCCCGAAGCTATCCAAGTCATTGAAACTCACATCCGAGCCCTCTAACACATAAGTCAACATCCGGTTGACTTTTCCAACTTAAACTTCCTCAAAAAAGACTAAGTATCTCCAACCTTACCAAATCCTTTCCGAACCCAAGCCAACCAACCCGGTCACATATAGAACCAATAGACAAAGAAATAAGAAGCAGAAATGGGGGAAACAGAGCGGTAACTCAGGAGACATCTGGCCGGGTCGTCACATCCTCCTCAACTAAAACAAACGTTCATCCTTGAACGAGTCAAGAAACATACCTGAAGCCTCAAACAGGTGAGGATATCTGCTCTGCATCTCCTGCTCGACCTCCCAGGTAGCCTCCTCCACGAGCTGACCTCTCCACTGCCATTTCACTGAAGTTATATCCTTTGACCTCAACTTTCGAACATGACGACCCAAAATAGCTAATGGCTCCACATCATAGGTCAAATCATCATCCAAGTGAACCGTACTAATCCCCACGTCTCAGAATTCGATAAAATTCACATCACTGGATTCCTTATCTCTCCACGAGTTCGTACATATCAAAAGTACCAAAATCCGACCACAATAGATCCCTCAAATCCTCAAGGATAGGTCTCCAATACCAAGCCCTAGTTTCCCCAATTTTAACCCTTAAATTCCATTAATTATAGCTCTAATCCGTGAAATAATACATGAGGAACGAGTTTTAGATCCAAAATCCTTACCTCAATGAAGTCTCCTTGAATTCTCTCTTCAAAATCGCCCAAAATTCCAGAATTCGCGTTCAAAAATGGTGAAACCCTCTGAAATTCGCGAAGGAAGAAATATATACATTCTGACCCAGGCATTTTCGCATCTGCGGTACCGCTATTTCAGTCCAAGAGACGCTTCTGCGGTTTGTCACTTAAATGCCCACTTCTGTTTCTGCGATGCACAAATCGCACCTGCGTCATTGCAGGTGCGGTTCACCAACCGCTTCTGCGGCTACAGCCTCCCTCACCTTCTTCCGCTTATGCAGCCTTCCTCCTCACATTTGCGGCATCGCACCTGCAGTCCCCAATCCGCAGGTGCGGAAATACCAAAAGCAGAAAATCTGCAGCTTCATCAAAATTTCAAACTCTCCGTCAACTATCCGAAATCACCCCGAGGCCACCAGGACCTCAACAAAAAGAACAAACATATCCCATAACCTTATTCAAACTTATACTAATCTTCAAAACACCTCAAACAACATCGAATAAAGCAAAACTCAGCGGATTCAAGCCTAAGTTTCCAAAATCTTTTAAATTACGCTTTTGATAAAAAAACTCAACCAAACCACATCCGAATGACCTGAAATTTTGCACACACCTCCCAAATGACACAACGGAACTACTAAAACTCTCAGAATTCCATTCCGACCCTTATATCAAAATCTCACCGATCAACCGGAAAATACCAAAAATCCAATTTCGCCAATTCAAGCCTAAATCTACTTCGAACCTCCAAAACACATTCCGATCATACTCTTAAGTCCCAAATCACCTCCCGAAGCTATACGAATCATTAGAACTCACATCCGATCCCTATAACACATAAGTCAACATCCAGTTGACTTTTCCAACTTAAACTTCCTCAAAAGAGACTAAGTGTCTCCAACCTTACCAAATCATTTCCGAACCCAAGCCAACCAACCCGATCACATATAGAACCGATAGACAAAGTAATAAGAAGCAAAAACGGGGGAAACAGAGTGGTAACTCATGAGACAACTGGCCGGGTCGTCACATAAAGTGACTCGAAAGTCGAATGTCGAACCCACAGAGACTTAGATTGATCGTTAACTAAGCAAACTAAAATCAATTAATTGTCCAAGATAATCAAGAGTGATTTTCTTCTATTAGTCTACTGTTGCGGAAATTAAACAAATAACAACTAAATCAACAAGAATGCAAATGGGTATGATGAGACTTTAATTCAGAGGAGATGAAGATTCTAGGGTATTAAGTTTAGTAATCACACTCGTTAATCCAGATTATCTATGGTTGCTAATTAACTGGATCTTTTATATGAATAGCATATTCCCACAATACTACTCGCCAGCCCACAATATATCAGCCATATATTCCTATGGTATCTAGTCTATCATGACCGAATATAATACGATATTTAATTAAGCAAGACTGTTAGGTATATTCTTATCCTAACCGCGAAATCTTCCCCCGAGCCACGGGTTTAGAAACAAGCTCTCTCTAATTCTACTCTAATCTAAACACGGTTTTCCCAAGCATAGCATAGCTAGTAAATAGAACTCAACTGTTGGCCAGGCAATTTAAGCAATTATGCACAGAATTAGAGAAACAATCGTAAGACGATAAACTGAATTAACAAAGATGTAATTAATAAATGTTAATAACCATGTCAACCACAGCCCTAGAACGTGAAGTTTAGCTTCACATAGACATGGTAGCAAAACAACAAATCATCAAGTCAAAGTAAAGATTACTAAATTTGATGGAAGAAATATGGAATCTGATGAATTCCTGCCTCCACGGCGGCTCTGTGCTCTCCCTTGATCTAATCTCAGGTCTCCCTAGGTCTCAGATCTGTCAAAAGTCTTCAAAATAGCATTTTTATATGTTTTTATACCAAGTAGGGTCAGGCCCATACGAAACACCTTTTCCTGCGCGAAATAGGACTTTGGCTTTGTAAAATTTGCACAGGCACGCCGCATGGGGCGATGGGTCACGCGGTGTGCTTGTGGGAAAGTTTAGAGAGCTGATTCTGACAGGCTGCAGGAAATTTCCACAGGCGCGGCGTGCGACACAGCGCACCATGCGCCGCGGTAGTGGGAATTCGCAGAAATGCAAAACATGAAAGTTATATCCCTTTAAAATGCTTTCCAACGATATATTGTGGAGCCCAAACGGAGTTCTGAGCAAAGAGTTATGTACATTTTACTAGACAATGCGCCGTATTCCTGCTCGATTCTCCGTTTCGTTCTTAACTATCATCCATTGATCCCCGAACACGATTCCGGCTTGATTCCTTGGGCTTTTACTCAGACTTCAAAGCTCTAAATCACTTGAATTCATTCCATAATATCTACATAGCTTGGAATCACTCCTACAAGGCATAAAGTACACAGTTAGTGCAAAACACTAGCGGTTAAAGTTCAAACTCAATTAAAGTGCAGTACATTAGAGTGTAATAAACGACTAAAATACGTAATTATAGGCTATTATCATGAATCAAATACGGGGTCAAAAATAAACAAATACTATCACGCGAGACAAATAAATACCAAAGCAAGAAACGATAGAACCTGGATTATAGGGGGCATGTCGCTAGAATTCTTGATGCATTAATGATGCTTAATTACGCAATTTTATCTTGCTACAAAATAACTTCTCACCATATATATACTTATTAGTTCTTGGGTACGTGCGTTGCACGTGTATCCTATATAATTAGTATAAAATTATATTATTTTGTACATGGATGGTAAACACTTTAAATCATGATTGCATTTATAAAAAAAAATAATTGCACTTGAAAATCATAACAATCTAAATATTTAAGCTAGGAAAAATAGAAGAAGAAGAAGAAGATAAAATATAAGAACTATAAATGTTAGCTCTAAAATTTCTCCCTCTGTTCACTTTTAGTTGTTCGCTTTTAATTGTACACTTTTGACTTTGCACTTTCTTTAAGAAAAAAAATAAATAAAATATGCATTTTACACTTTTACCCATAATAATGATATCATTTTCTAAAGTTTTGGGAACTTATTTAGGGAATCAGTAGTTAGTGATAATGGTAAAATAGAAAAAAAAAAGATTATTTTTCTTTTGATTTAGTACAGTGGACAAGTAAAAGTGAAAAATAAATTTTTAGTATAGTGGACAAGTAAAAGTAAACGGAGCAAGTGTTATATGAATGGAAAATTAAAGAGCTTAACTTTGTATAGTGAAGAATTTAGATACATGTACCTTAATAAATTCTATGACAAAGCAAATTTAATGTTACAAAACTAACTTTTATAGCTTATATATTTTTTTATTAATATTGAAGGTATTATTAAATATTAATATAACTCTTAAGGACATAAAAGTCCAGCAATATTCTAGGGTTATTTTAGTCTTTCACATTCAACTTTTGATCTTCATGCTTAAAATATAGTATGATATGGTTCATAGTTGAATCGAGCGTTGCACGTGTACCCCATAACCATGAGCATACACTTTTAAGAATCACATAAATATTATTAGAAAATATTTTTGAGATATAAAAATAAAAGTTAAATTATGTTAGAACATAGATATGCTTGAAATTCAAAAGTTAGAGAGATGTCATATCTGAACTCTCATTCTGAAATGTGTATCTTGTTGAAGCGAGCACATGTGCAAGAAGAGGAAAATTATGTTGCGATAGTGAATGTCACGACCCAAAATCCACTAAGGGTTGTGATGGCGCCGGACCCCACTGTCAGGCAAGTCAACTACAATTTACTAGCATTTTTCTCATTTTGATTATAGAAATCATTTCCTTTAAGCAAATAAATAATAAATAATAAACTCTGCTGGATAAATAAGGATGTCTTTAAAAAATTTAACTACTGAAAAATTCCGTGATCATCCCAGAACCCGGTGTCACAAGTACATGAGCAATTTCTAGGAAATAATATAATACAACAACCGTTCGGAATACAAGTTGGACAGAAATAAAAACACAGTAAAATACTATGAAGGGGACTCTGTTGGTTGCGGGTCGTCTCGATAAATGCAGTTCACCTAAGTCTCCATATCAACCATGCCGCTATGCCACTAAGCCACTAGCCATATACGATCCTGTGCAACAAAAATGCACAGCAAGTGTAGTATGATTACGAAAACAACGTGTACCCAATGAGTATCCCGTCTAATATCGAAGAAGTAGAGACGAGAGGTCGACTTCGATACTTACTAGTGGTCCAATAATGCTACTTCAATAATATATATTAAATCGTGGATTTTTTTTATAAACATGTTTGTAATTCGATAGATTGAAGCAAGTAAACAATTCTTTCTTTTATAGGAAACTTCCAAATTTCTTTTCATCATTTATACATATATTCTTAAGCCGGGAAAAGGCAAATAAAACTTCCATAAGTTCCAAGGCAAGCAATACAAGCATGTGCAAATCATGCCGAAGTCGTACAGTCCGATCCAACAGAAGTGAAAAATGTGCACTGCCGAGGGTCAAACGTCACGAACCATAGATGCATCTATTACCCCGCTCGCGAATCATACATGCGACACAGTTAAATTTAAATAAACAATCACTCTGCTCGCGAATCATACATGCGACGCAGGTACACATAGAAATACATGCTCCAACAGCCAATTAAGAATTTATCGGGGGAACATTTATCCAAATAAAATCAATTCTCTTTTAATGATTTAAGAAAATGAAGTTTAATCCTTTTAGAAATTCATTTACAAATTCGATAGGATTTAAGCAATTCAACTGCCAACAAGATTACAGATATTCCAAGTATAGCATACTTTAGGGTCCTAGACTACCCGGACTTACACATAATAGTAGCTACGCATGGACTCTCGTCACCTCGTGCGTACATAGCCCCCACAAATAGGAGCACATAACCAATTATTTCACCTATGGGGACAATTCCCTCTTACAAGGTTAGAAAGGAGACTCACCTCGCTCCGAAGTTACATAATCGACATTCCACGTTCTTCTGAAAACTCGAATTGATGAACAAAGCTCCAAAGCTAGCCAATAATATTACCAATCCATTAATGTATACTCAATTTCCCCTAATGATCCAATTTATAACAATTCCTAGCCCCGATCGAAAAGTTGACAAATTGCCCGCGGGCCCACGTGCCCAGATTCCGAAATTTTTTGAAGATAAAGTTTATCCATGAACTCACGAACTCAAATATATGATTTTATCTAAATTTCATACCCAAAATCATGATCAAAATCCAAAAATACGAATTTTCTAGGTTTTCCTCAAACCCCCAAATTTCTACCAATTTACATGCTAAAATCCATACCTAATCAATATATTTAACTCAAGATAGGTGGGGTTATCTTACCTTATCGTTGATGAAGAAAATCCCCTCTTGAAGCTCTCCAAAAATCGCCCCAACAAGAGTAAAATGGAGGAAAATGGCCAAAACCCCCGATTTTAAAACACTCACTGCCTCCAGCACTTTCCGCACCTGCGGTCCCTTGACCGCTTCTGCGGTTCCGCAGGTGCGAGCCACTCTACCGCTTCTGCGGTTACCTCCAGGCTCCCCTTTTCCGCTTGTGCGCCTCGTCCACCGCAGGTGCGGTCCCGCTTCTGCGGCTCCATGACCGCATCTGCGGTCTCTTCACTTCTGACCAAAACCGCATCTCCGGCTCTTCTGGCCGTTTCTACGGCTCCGCACCTGGGGCCCAAATTTCGCAGGTGCGGTTATATCATTAACCAGCAACTTCAGCCCTTTCAAAAATCCCATTTTCGATCCGTTAACCGCCCGGAATCTACCCAAGGCCCTAGGGACCCCAACTAATCATACCAACCAGTCCCAAAACACACTAAAAACTTGCTCGAGGCCTCAAATCATATCAAACAAATGTTAAAATCATGAATCGACCTCCAATCCAAGCTTTATGAATTTTAGAATTTCAAACTTCAACTTTCGATGTTTAAACCTATCAAATCACGTCCGATTGACTTCAAATTTTGCACGCAAGTCATATTCGATATTACGGACATACTCCAACTTTCGGAATCGGATTCTGACCTCAATATCAAAAAGTCCACTTCCGGTCAAACTTCTAAAAAACCTTCAAATTTCTATCTTTAGCCAAATGACTTCAAAATGACCTACGGACCTCCGAATTCACTTCTGATTGCGCTCCCAACTCCAAAATCACCATACGGAGCTACTCCCAGACTCAGAATCCCAACTGGACATCGATAACACTGAAATGCACTTCAACCCAAACTTATGAAATTTCTTCCAAAATGCTAACTTCCACAATACGCGTCAAAACGCTCTCGGGTCATCCAAAACCCGATCCGGGCATACGCCCAAGTACGAAATCATCATACGAGCCTACTGGAACCTTCAGATCCTGATTCCCAGGTCGTTTACTCTGAAATCCAATCTTAGTTAATTCTTTCAACTTAAAGCTTCCGAAATGAGAATTTTCTTTCCAAATCAACTTCGAACTACCCAAAATGCAATTCCGACTATGCGCACAAGTCATAATACCTGAAGTGATGCTGCTTATGGCCTCAAACCGCTTAACGACGCGCTAGATCTCAAAATGACCGGTCGGGTCGTTACATTCTCTCCCACTTAAACATATGTTCGTCCTCGAACGTGCTAAGAACTGCACTGGAGTTGTCCGAAATCACTATTTAACACCTCGGGTACCTACCGTGCTACCACAACTCCGTTGGGACCCTAGCTCGATCAATCTGAAGATATCCTTTTTCACTTAAGCAAATAAGCCTTGGAGCCCAATTCCAATATCTGGAATTCTCTGCCAAGACTGTTTCCAACATACGATCACCATATCAATCACTACACGTTGTACCCCAAACATGATTGTATACCTTTGCTGAATTCACACCTTGTGCCACTTTACTCAACGACCACAATAACATTCTCTGATCAAATTAGTCAAAATTTCCCGAATCTGATGCTCCCAATGCACCTCATGATATATATATAAGTCTTGCTCTAACTTTTACAATACCGCCACGACGGAAGAGATGTGTAGAAATTCATAACCAACTGCCGAATCAACAATCATTGGGTCTATACTCCTGACAATAACCATCACCTCATTCTGAACCGAATAATGGTCTTTGCTCCTTAATATACTTCATATAATCAGATTGCACTGATCCTAAATCCAAAAATCCCGTCTCACCCAGTACGAACAACTTAGGCAATAAGCCACCCAGGACATGATCAAAAGTCTCATATGATGCCACAATGTGCCAAGAGGCTACCAATTCGAACGCGATACAAAAGGAAAATGAACTCTGAAAAGGAAATCCAATTACCGCGCTAGCGAATCATACATGCAATGCGGGCACATAGCTAACACGAGTTTTCCTCAGAAAAACAGGAAACAAAACACATAAAAACAGATATAGGGAACTGTACTAAACATCACATTGTTGCGGCGTGCAACTCGATCCAAATAACATACCCATGGCGGCGTGCCACCCGATCCAAACATAGAACTCACATAAGGAGATATACATCGAGCTAAATTTCTCATTACAACAAGATACCAAATATCGGTCACAAGCACGCTAGGTGCATAATACCATTCCATGGGGAGACATATAGAGCTATAAGCTAAAAACTCGAGCACAATTGTGGTGCGATATACAATCTGAATCTCAAGAGCCATTTTGTTCATATAACATCATCTCTACATGGAACCTCAACACGTAAGAAATTCACCAAGCCGTCTCACAACTCACACGGCGCGATATATCATTACAGGAGATAGCTGACGATGAAATAACACCCCGACTACTCTTCCATAAGGAGCGCATTGCTGAGATAAACACATTTGGCCTGATATAAAGCCCATATTCACATTTAAATCCATCCACAGACTCCAAGTTGATTCCGATCACACTGAACTAGGCTAATAACCTGACAAAGGTCCATAATGACCCCCCTTTTCCCATAACACACAAGAACAACCATCATAACCGGGGTAATCCTCCACAGTCCACAACCCAATAAGCTGGGTGCCCTCCAGGCATAAATCCTCAAATTAACGATATCACCACAATCTTCATACTTGGTTTAACTCTTCAATCCATCAAGTGGCTACATGCCACACTTATACCACCTTCCCATGGGGCACACTCCCACAACCTTCCGTACTAAATAACAGGTATGTACACCCAAACCACGGCCGCACTAACGCTGAAAAGTGATCAAGAATCCTTAACCAAGATGCAAAGCCTTTTTCACAAACATCGATCTCAGGTGATGCCGAAGACAATACCAACTTTCCTTAAACATCGAAACTCCTTTCCTGCTCGTCTGAACTTGTGACATCCTTGTCAACACTGAACTGCAACCTTGATCCTCACTTTAAATTCCATGCCACTCACTGCATCTAACAAGCCAATATACGATAGTACAAGAATTTCATCATAACTCTTGAACCACTATTAGAGTAAACACTTCATCACATATGAACTTTTTACTTAACTCATTCCAAGAGAACCATAGCTACACGCGAGTGAATTCTCATAACCTCATAATATGCAAATCTCTAGATAGTGGTCTAAGCCACCATAGCCCTTCCGGGATCCGCCTACACATAACAGGCCATAACAGGAGAATACTCCTGAATAACATCAATCACGGCGGCCGACAAGCCTCACACGTACCGACACAAATCATATGCATAACTTGATCACGTTGGAGGAACTGATCACTACCACCAATATGCCAACTCAACTATGGCTAACAAATCTATCTTCTTTTGGTTTATCCTTGATTGCCTTAGAGATAATACTAACTCCATTCAACACATAACATACTCCATCCGCACTCATCCCGAGTGACCTTGAATCACGAGATCATGCTGTCCCAAATCCCACGAACCATTTCATACCTTCCTTATGCGCACATTCGCACCCTTAACTGATATGCCCATTCTGCTAATCCTTCTACGAATCTGAAGTCTTTTCTCATTCCCCCCCCCCCCAAATACTACACTGCACGTCCAAACATCATAGAACATTCTGGGTCTCTTCTCACAAGCTACTACAAAAGCTTGATTCTCAACCGTACGTATAGACTCGAAATCATTAGGCACCACACTTTACCCCTTTGAATCTACTAGGACCGTTGCTAAGAGCCACCCACTCTGACTTGGCCCCGAATATAATCAACTCCATGAATCTTCTAGCACATGAATACCCTCTCGACGAAGCACCTGACAGAATCACTCCCCTTGAACCCCAGCATCTATACAAGGCACAAATCTTGAATCCTTCCCAAATCTGAACATGAGCCAATAAGGCCAACCATAGCACACCTTTAACAATTCTTTTGCTCAACTTATCACTTACGTTCTTTTCCCGTTGCTGAAATAACTTACCAATACGTCGATAACCCAAAACCTCACAAGAAGATAATCATACAACCCAATCGTAGGCGGTGGGACTCTCCCGCTTAGCCTGAAGCCATATTACACAACTCTTGAATTCACCGGGATGCTTTATCTCTTATTGACATAACCTTGCACAATCAACCGCCATAATTCTCGAAATCTTTCTGTAAAACCCTTTTTTATACTCTGAATCATTAACCACATTCACATGACCGGTCTCTTTGCTGCATTACCAATGAATTCTTTGTAGAAGCTTCGCCAACCATGTGACCACCATTCTGATCACTGGAGATAACCCACCTGAGTCCGAGCTCACTCTCTAGATGCACAAGTCCCTTCACCCCTCATGGATATCAATTAATTGAGCAGCAACATCTTCTCAATTCAAAGCTAGGTTGTATACCCCTTCATTTCAAGCAGCTCCCTTCCGTTAATATCAAATGTCCTACCGCATAATAGTCCATACTTCAATCAACCCGTAGGCCCGAATCACCAATCACTAAAATTCCTAAATCACTCCAACTCTCCTTAAGGTGCGCGATCATCCTACCACAAGCCCGTACGCAACTCCTCCACTCTCCCACTTTGGCGAAACTCACCCCCTTAGTCGACTACTCGACCCTTGCTTCTTATACCTGGCCTTCTAAAAATTTTAACCACCGCTTGACACTTCTCACATGTCCTTCTTCATCCTTTGCTGCTCGGTTGCTGCCTTAATAAAATCTATCTCCGTAGCACTTGAACCCACAAATCGCTACTAACTTCAAACCTTTCCGGGGATCATCTTTCTCGAGCCGTCGACATTAGAAACACCGAATCAATCCTGAACCACCGCACCCCGCGATCTCTGACCGTCGCTTCTTCAATATGGACTCGCAATATCCTGCTCCAAAGGCGAATTGTAAAGGATCATAACACCGGCGAACTTAGTACATTCAATAAGGACAACGACACCTCACCAAAAAAGAAAACTCCACCACGCTCGCAAATACCAAGTCTCGTTACCCCATCAACCCAAACATGAACATTCTCACCCGATTGCCTTTCCGCTGCCGGGAATAACCGAATCCCTAGATCATGCGCTGAGTAAACCTCCCTTCAATTCATTCACTGCCCTGACACATAGGCAAACATCCTACCGTCATATCAATACAGCGGAACAATCATTCATAAGCATCATGGCAACTGGTGCCTAACCTCAGAGCTCTCAAAAGTACTGCTACTGAGCTGAAACAATAGAATATCCTTCCACAAGGCGACAATAATAGCTCAAACAACCCCGCAAGGAGAAACACCCTGCACCACATTCGTAGTACCATTACAATTCTTCAATTCTCGATTTATAACAAGTTGTTCGCGTCACGTAAGATTGAGTAGGAAGGAAACAAGAGCATAATCCTCAAGGAATCAAATCGCACGATGAGGAATCAAGAAGGGAAGTACTCCTAACAGTCCTGTAGCCTCCCGAAGATAAGTACATACATCTCCGTACCGATCCGCGAGACTCTACTAGACTTGTTCATGACTCGTGAAACCTAAGGGAACCTAGTGCTCTGATACCATGTTGTCACGACCCAAAATCCACTAAGGGTTGTGATGGCGCCGGACCCCACTGTCACACAAACCAACTACAATTTACTAGCATTTTTCTCATTTTAATTATTTAGAAATCATTTCCTTTAAAAAAATAAATAATAAACTCTACTGGATAGAAAGGATGTCTTTACAAAATTTAACTACTGAAAAATCCTGTGAGCATCCCAGAACCCGGTGTCACAAGTACATGAGCAATTTCTAGGAAATAATATAATATAACAACCATCCGAAATACAAGTTGGACAGAAATAAAAACACCATAAAATACTCTGAAGGGGACTCTTCTGGCTGCAGGTCGTTTCGATAAATGCAGCTCACCTAAGTCTCCGTGTCAACCATGCCACTAGCCACATATGTTCTTGTGCAACAAAAATGTACAACAAGTGTAGTATGAGTACGAAAACAACGTGTACCAAATGAGTATCCCATCTAATCTCGAAGAAGTAGAGACGAGAGGTCGACTTCGACACTTACTAGTGGTCCAATAATGCTACTTCAATAATATATATTAAATCGTGGATTTTTTTTATAAACATGTTTGTAATTCGGTAGGTTGAAGCAAGTAAACAATTCTTTCTTTTATAGGAAACTTCCAAATTTGTTTTCATCATTTATACATATATTCTTAAGCCGGGAAGAGGCAAATAAAACTTCCATAATTTCCAAGGCAAGAAATACAAGCATGCGCAAATCATGTCGAAGTCGTACGGTCTGATCCAACAGAAATGTAAAATGTGCACTGTCGAGGGTCGAACGACGCGAACCATAGATGCATCTATTACCCCGCTCGCGAATCATACATGCGACGCGGTTAAATTTAAATAAACAATCACTCTGCTCGCAAATCATACATGCGACGCAGGTACACATAGAAATACATGCTCCAACAGCCAATTAAGAATTTATCGGGGGAACATTTATCCAAATAAAAGTCAATTCTCTTTTAATGATTTAAGAAAATGAAGTTTAATCCTTTTATAAATTCATTTACCAATTCGATAGGGTTTAAGCAATTCAACTGCCAACAAGATTACAGATATTCCAAGTATAGCATGCTTTAGGGTCCTAGACTACCCGGACTTACACATAATAGTAGCTACGCACGGACTTTCGTCACCTCGTGCATACGTAGCCCCCACAAATAGGAGAACATAACAAATTATTTCACCTATGGGGACAATTCCCTCTTACAAGGTTAGAAAGGAGACTCACCTCGCTCCGAAGATCCATAATCGGCATTCCACGTTCTTCCGAAGATTCGAATTGATGAAAAAAGCCCCAAAGTTAGCCAATAATAATACCAATCCATTAATATATACTCAATTACCCCTAATGATCCAATTTATAACAATTCCTAACCCCGATCGAAAAGTTGACAAAATTGCCCTCAGGCCCACGTGCCCGGATTCCGAAATTTTTCGAAGATAAAGTTTACCCATGAACTCTCTGTAGACATGTGATTTTTGACCCTCCTCAAGATTTTTCATATTTTAGCACGTAAATATTTAATTTAGGCATAATATAGATATTTTAAGTAATTTTGAAAGGGGTATATTAGGTGTCACATTCCCCAGCAGAGTCGCCAAGTGGGGAATATGACACCTAATATACCCCTTTCAAAATTACTTAAAATATCTATATTATGCCTAAATTAAATATTTACGTGCTAAAATATGAAAAATCTTGAGGAGGGTCAAAAATTATATGTCTACAGCTGCCCCTCTTTGACTGAAAATACGAAGTATTTTCAGACAAAGAACGACTAGACAGGTTTTTTGAACCGACCCTTATTTAGAGAGATCAAAACTAAGAGAGAGGGGAATGTGACCGACCCCTGGTATCTGAGCTGCCTACATATCCTTGGCTATAAAGGAATCAGGTCACGTGTAGTTCAGAGGTGAGTGAGATGATGGAGTATGCCGAGGTGGAGAGCCGATCGATGTGCCGTTCCGCCGAGGTTCCGGTCTGAGGTCCTGTTATTACATCAAAAATCAAAAGATGAAAAAGACTAGCTAAGCCTGTCAACTATGAGTTACAAGGTTCCTATCTATAAGTCTTCTGAAGCTTGATCTTGAGCCTTGAATTGTTCTTCATGCAGACTTTGAATTTGAACCTTGACACTTGCTAGTTGCAGGTGTTAGCTCGTTCTGCTTCAGATTTTCGGATCAAGACCGGACATATAGTGCTTGGGACCTCAACCATGTCTTGAGAAGCTCATATCTTTCATCATCTTCTGCATTTGGATTAACTTCTTGCCTTTCTCTTTTTTTCTTTTCTTTATCCTGGATTATGACTAACTTATGTTGATCATCTCGAACTGTCGACTCGCATTTTTGCCGTGAGCTTCTGCTACTTCTAACTTGAATTGAATTCTGAAATGGCTTCCCTTGTTCTCCAGGTGGGTGCCTGCTACTGACTTGATACTTGAAATGTATTCCCTTGTTCTCTAGGTGGGCGCCTGATTACCAAAACTTGAAATGTATTCCCTTGTTCTCCAGGTGGGCGCCTGATTGCTGAACTTGAAATGTATTCCCTTGTTCTCCAGGTGGGCGCCTAATTGCTGAATCTTGAAATGTATTCCTTTGTTCTCTAGGTGGGCGCCTGATTACCAAAACATGAAATGTATTCCCTTGTTCTCCAGGTGGGCACCTGATTGCTAAATTAGAAATGTATTCCCTTGTTCTCCAGGTGGGCGCCTGATTGCTGAACTTGAAATCTATTCCCTTGTTCTCCAGGTAGGCGCCTGATTGTTGAACTTGAAATGTATTCCGTTGTTCTTCAGGTGGGCGCCTGATTGCCAAAACTTGAAATGTATTCTCTTGTTCTCCAAGTGGGCGCCTGATTGCTAAATTTGAAATGTATTCCCTTATTCTTCAGGTGGGCGCCTGATTTCCACAAAATAGACAAAAACAAAGAAAACTTCTGCCCCAGTTTGATGCTGGGTGCATCTGTGAATGTTAATTGAATCATGTTACCAAATATCTCTATGAATCTGAGAGCTAAATCTCATTATCCAGGAGGGTCCTGAAAACTTCTAGTTAAATAACGGCTTTAAAAATCTAAATCATATCTTCTAAAGGTGTTACTCCTGCTACATCTTGTTATCTAAGAAAGTCTTAAACTACATCCCATTATCCAGGAGGGTCCTGACAACAAAAAATTAAATTCAATTATCCAGGAGGGTCCTGAAAACTTAAAACTAAATCTCATTATCCAGGCGGGTCCTGAACACCTAAAACTAAATCCCATTATCCATGAGGGTCCTGAAATTTAAAATCAAATCTCATCTTAAGGGTGAAAATTTCAGAGCTAAATTCAACTTCCTAACGGTGAAACTTATGCTAAATCTTAGCATCTAAGGGAGGTATTAAACTAAGTCCCATTATTTAGGAGGGTCCTTAAAATTTCATATTGAATCTTATCCCAAGCATGAAAACTTCTAAGCCAAACTTATATTTCCTCAAGGTAGAGCCTAGCTAGATCTTGTTACTCATGAACGTTTTGAATTTTAACTAAGTCTCATTGTCCAAGAGGGTCCTGAGAATTTTTAAGATTAAACCCCATTATCCATGAGGGCCCTGAAATTAAATCTCATTATCCATGAGGGTCCTGAAAATTTAAAAACTAAATCACATTATCCATGAGGGTTTTGAGCATTTAAAATTAAATCCCATTATCTAGGAGGGTTCTAAAAATTTAAAAACTAAATCCCATTATCCAGGAGGGTCCTAAAAATTTAAAATTAAATCCCATTATCCAGGAGGGTCCTGAAATTTTAAAATTAAATCTCATTATCCATGAGGGTTTTGAGCATTTAAAATTAAATCTCATTATCCAAGAGGGTCCTGAAAATTTAAAAACTAAATCCCATTATCCAGGAGGGTCCTAAAAATTTAAAATTAAATCCCATTATCCATGAGGGTCCTAAAAACTTAAA
The DNA here is from genome assembly GCF_000393655.2 of Nicotiana sylvestris. Taxonomy (NCBI): domain Eukaryota; kingdom Viridiplantae; phylum Streptophyta; class Magnoliopsida; order Solanales; family Solanaceae; genus Nicotiana; species Nicotiana sylvestris. The sequence continues at coordinate 30,763,161 of NC_091067.1, forward strand.
ACTAAATCCCATTATCTAGGAGGGTCCTAAAAATTTAAAATTAAATCCTATTATCCATGAGGGTCCTGAAATTTTAAAATTAAACCCCATTATCCAAGAGGATCCTGAGAATTTAAAAACTAAATCCCATTATCCAGGAGGGTCCTGGAATTTTAAAATTAAATCCCATTATCCAGGAGAGTCCTGAAATTTTAAAATTAAATCTCTTTATCCAGGAGGGTCCTGAAAATCAAAAATCAAGTCTTATCTTAAGAGTGACAACTTTTATGGCTGAACTATACTACCCTACAACAGAATTTACGCTAAATGTTGTTATCTAATTGAAATCTTAAAGATAAGTCCCATTATTCAGGAGGGTCCTTAAAACTCCTAATTGAGTCCTATCTCGAGCATGCAAACTTCTAAGCCAACTTATATTCCTTTGGGATACACTTATGCTAGATTATGCTATTTCTGAACTTTAAACTAGGTCCCATTTTCTAGGAGGGTCCTGAAAACTTTAAATTAAATCCCATTATCCAGGAGTGTCCTGAGAGTTTACGGTCAAACCTGTCTGGTGCTTGCCTTTCCTTGCGGTGGGTTTCTCCGAAACAAACGAAATTTTCTGCCCCTGTTTCAAATCAAAGAAAAATCTTGTCAGTTTAAAATATGGTGGTTGGTTTGTGGCCTTAACTTTGAGGGCGGTTGCTCCTTCACTTCTTATGATAACCGATTTCCACTCGAAGACCTTGCTTGTTCCTTGACTAATCACTTTCTCGGTCATCCTTATCACAGAAAATACCTTTTCTCCGTTCAAACCCAATACCATCTATCTGTTGCATTACTCATGAACTGACATTTACCAACCTTTGTGTCTCCATGAATCCCAAAGCACGTCAATTGCCACTCACTTAGTGTGTATGTTGTTCTTTCTTGACTTAAACCACTGGCCTTGGCCTTGAGGTTTATTGATCCTTCACTTGCCATGATAACTTTAATTTCTGCTTGGAATACCTTGCTTGTCCCTGGTTGACCACTTTCTTTGTCAATTTTATCACAGAAAATACCTTTGATTCGTTCACCCTACACCCTCCATCTGTTGCATTGTTCATGAATTGATATATACCAAACCTTTGTATTTTACATGAATCCCAAAGCATGTTGATTATTACCAACTCAGTGCGCACGTCGTTCTTTCCTAACTTACGCCATTTTGATGTGCTAGCCAGATCCTGTTTTATGAAATTGGAAAGCTGGTGGCAAATTTTGAAGTTATTTCTCACCTATTTTGACCGAACATTCTCAAGAAGAGGAAGTAAACAAGACAAAAGAAACAGAGTAAAGGACAAAGGAAAAGGATGATCCCTAACAAGACAACTACAAAGTAGAAACCTATCAGATGCGGATACCAACTCTAATGACCATGACATGCACATGTGGCCTATTCTGTTGAGCAAGTCTGATGTTCAACTCCTGTTATACTCCTAAACCGTAAAACTGGGCTTCAATGCTCTGATTATCCAATCTGATTCACAACCCTTGTTCGACTTGTAGTGCCCGAAGAGTTTTCACCATCAAGCCTCTATCATTTGTTCTTTCTCTCAACTTACCGTCGCCTCAAGGTGCCAGTGAAGGTTTTCACCAATGAGACTCTCTCATTTTTTATTTCTCTCAGCTTTCCATCGCCTTACGGTGCCCGTGAAGGTTTTCACCAATAAGACTCTCTCATTTTTAACATTTCCCTGCTTGGACCAAAGTGTTGCCCCTGATATGCATTACCTCTCATTGTTTGACCTGGCATTTCTCGAAGACTGATCGGAAGGTCTTTCTTTGGATCATAATGTGGGCTTTTGGGATAGAGTTAGAAAGAAAGGGTATCAAAGGCTCAAAACAATTCAAGTGGGTTCAAAATTATAGCCTTTGGAATCAGATTTCTTGCAACAACCACAACTTCTGCCCCAGTTTCTTTGCTTGGGGTTTTTTGGATTTTTGTTTTGACGGGACCGAAACGTGAGGCTGCCTACGTATCCTTAAAAGGAATCAGGTCAAACGTAGTTCATGTCATAGGAATTACTTTGTTTGTTGTGATTTTTCTTTTCTTTTTCTTTCTCTTTCTTTTCTTCTTTTTGTTTTTCTTTTTGTTGTTTTTTTCCTCTCTTTTTCTTTTTTTTTCTTTTTCTTTTCATTCTTTTCTTTCTCTCTTCATTCTTTTCTTTCTCTTTTTCTCTTTGTCCTTTACTTACATTTTGCACTTGCGTTTCTAAATTTTACTACTGATTCCAAAAGAGGGGTATGAAAAAGAAATAAATAAGGCTCAAAAAGGATAACAAAGGATAAAGTGTTTAGATAGCAGAACAAAATGCCTTCGTCATTTCAATCTTCAAAATATGCCAAGTACAAACAAACATAACTTAACCAAAGAAATCATACATAATATCTTTTAACAGCATCAGAATTGATAGCCACTTCTACACATTTGCCTTCTATAGCTATTAAATACAAAGCAACATTGGACAACACTCTCACTCTCATTACCACGAATGACCCCCTGCAAATTGGGGCGAACTTGCCTTTAGCTTCGACCCGATGCGGCAGGATGCATTTCAATAGGGTTTGTTTATGTTCTATCTGCCCCAGTTTCACACAATTCGGGCTTGAAGTGATCTCAAAATGCCTTTGCTTATTTCCCTCGCATGTCCCTACATCTTCAAAATTGCTTCATTGTTTCATGACTAAATTGACTTTTAAAACCAGGCTGAGAATTACGCGTGCATGTCATGTCACTAGAGTCAACAGGAAAAGAACTATAAAAAGAAAAGAGAACTAAACGAAAATGACTAGAAATCATAGGAAACAGAAAATTGCATTAGACAGATGGTGGAAGAGTTTGGACAACAAAACAAACTAACTAAACTGGGGTTACAAACCTAGACAACACTAAACGAGCTATTATGACCAAACAAACTAAGCAAAATAAAAGGATAGAAGGGTTTGAGTTACAAGACAATATCCGGATTACAACCCTGAAACAACCCGGACAGCAGAATGACAACAAAATAAACCACCAAAACTCCTCCCTGGCTAACCAAGAAAAGAGCGTCTTTCCAATCATCAAACTCAACATCTTAGCCACTGACTTCTGCATCAACAATACTAGGACCTGCACAAGTCTCCATCACATTGTTCTTAACAGATTGCCTTTGGGTTCCCTTTGCTTGCTCGTTCTTAGGATCAACCTCTGATAGCACTGAAAGCTTCATAGCACGTGGACTTCCTAGGATCATAGAAAAATTCTCACATTCCTTTTAAAAACAAATCATACCCCCCATATGCGTCTCATTATGCACAGGTGACGGACTTTGGCTAGTGTCTGTTGCATCTGGATTTTGCACGACAATGTCGCCTGCATCAATAAGCTTCTGAATCGCATTCTTCATATTCCAACACTTCTCTATGTCATGCCCCGGGGCATCTGAGCAATATGCGCACCTTTGAGAAAAACCAAAGTTCTTTGGAAGAGGTTTTGGCATTTTTATCTGGATTGGCTTCAACATGGCCAATTTCCGTAGCCTCTGGAACAGACTGGCATATGACTCTCCCAATGGAGTAAAGATTTTCTTCTTTCGCAACCTCTCGTTCTTAAATACTTGATTGGGCTGGAAACCTGATCCAGGGGGGTTTCGGTAGACTCGTGGGGGTAGATAGGCATTTTGTGGAGCTGGGTACTGGGAGAGTGATGTACGACTTTGGGAGTTCTATGGAGAGAAGTGGCATTGGGGAGGCTCATCTGGTGCATAAGGATATCCACGAGGACGAAGTCGAGGCTGGAAGTGTTGATCGGGAAAGCCCATTGGATCATCTTTAATATTTCTCTTTCTTCCACCCAAGCTTACTGGGATGTCCTTAATGTTTTTCGAACAACTCATGATTTTGCCTGACTTGATTCCCTCTTCTACTAGCTCCCCCATTTTTAACACATCATTGAAAGGCTTCCCCAGGGTCGGGATCAAATGACTGAAGTAGGTGGGCCCCTGGGATTGTAGGAAAAGCTCAACCATTTCTTCTTTACCAATCGGGGTATTGACCCGAGCAGTCTGCTCCCTCCATCTGAGCCCAAACTCTCTAAAGCTTTCCTCCGGCTTCTTTCCCATCCTAGATATGGAGGAGCGATCTGGGGTATGCCTGATTTGTATTGAAAGTACTGAACAAAATCTTGATCCATGTCACCCAATGTAGGCCACTTACCAACATCTTGACGAGCATGCCAGTCCAAAGCTGCCCCAGTCAGGCTCTCACTGAAATACGCCATCATCAAGTCATCTTTCTCTCCAACACCTATCATTTCACTGCAATAAAACTTCAAGTGGGTTACCGGATCCTCATATCCATCATACAAGTTAAATTTTGGCACTTTAAACCCTGCGGGCAGGCGAACGTCAGGGGACACAGACAGTTCCTTGTAAGCCATGCTTCCCTGGTCTCCTGTATCTTGCTTGTTCTTTAAGGACTGTTCTATGCCTTTCAACCTCTTGGGTGCCCCATCTTTCCCTTTTCCTCCTGTGAACCTTTCATTTTCAACATGAGGCTCATCCCTTGGGCCCTGTTTGTATGAGTAGGGAACCTTGTGGGCAACCTCTGAGGGGTAATATTGGGCATCATGAGCTTGGAGATAAGCGGGTGGATCTGGAGAGTATGGAGAATCATCTGGCATTGTGTCCGGAGTTTGGGTAAGGGCAGCATCTAGGAAGTTAGGTGGTGGCGGGGGTGGCGCCTTCCCAGTCATCCAAGCCTGATACATGTCAGCCATGTGTTGTTTTAACATCTTTACCTCTTCAACCATCTGCTTTCGAGCGACGGTATCAACCAACTCAGTTCTGTTGTTGTCTGCCATTGCCTTTGACTTTATGTTGTAGAGAAGAGTTACCACTTTAAAACCACAAACCAACCACCCTTATGCTATGAATATAACAAAATGAAGCCATCACGTTAGCGTTAGAGCATTTAACATAAGATAATCTCACTATATGTGCAATGCACCTAGCCACATTTATCAGTTCTAAAATGACTTCTAGGGTACAAATGTCAGTTGGCATCATCCCAATTTGTTCATTTCAACATCTCTTTTCTTTGCTTTTCTAGCATTTGCTGGCTTGCCCATTTTCCTTCATTTCTCTTTTTTTAATCATCACCCTTTCTTTCTCTCATATCTCACATCCCACAATTCCACCTCTTTTTTCTTTTCTTTTCTTTTTCCTTTTTTTTCTTTTAATAAAAAAAATGATTCGATCGAACCCTATGTAGGCTGCCTACATATCATGACCCCGCATGAATCAGATCTTTGTGTAGTTCTGGCAGATCGAGAATAAAGGAAACAAACTAACATTCTCTTCTTTTTACCTTAATGACTACTCTGACGAGAAAAGGGAAACAAATCTTTTTTTTTGTTTTTGAATTTTCTAGACTTAATGTCTATAACCTATTGCAACGAAAGAATAAACCACAGAAAAATATTTTGAATTTTCATTTGATATCCCGACGCAAGATTTCGAAGCAAGCAATGAAAAAGATAAAACAAAATATTTTTGGATTTCAATTTTGATTGCCTAAAGGAAAAATTCTAATGATAAACAAAAGATAAAGTATGCTTTTTTCTATGTACAATATCCTAAAGTTCTAATGAAAATAAAAAGAATTTTTTTTCATCTTTCATTAATTTCCCAAAGAAACACCTCACAAGAAAATCTTTTTGGATTTTGGAATTAATGCCTTAAAGAAAACTTTTAAAGAGGTACTAAAAGAAATTTTTTTTTTTTGAATTTTGGTCCCTATATACTAAGGGAAGTATAAAGCAATTTTTTTTAAAAAAAAAATTCTAGATACTAATTTCCTAAAATAAAACCACCTCAAACTTTCTTTCTTTTTTCTTCTTGATTTCTAGGAGTAGTATTTCTAAAGAAAATTCTAACGGAAATATAAAAACGCAAAATATCTTCTTTTTTTTTGGATTTTTGGGTTACACCACACCTTTTCAAATACAAAATAAAAGTACAATAACAAAAAACTCGACATTGTTGTACAAAACTAGAAAGTAAAAGATGACATAAAAAAACATACTCAAAACATAAAATTAAAATAAAAATAACAAATAAAAAAAATCTCCTTAAGCAACTCCTGAATGCGGTGGTCCTGGGGTATCTGTCATGCTCAAACTCCGGTAAGTAGATCCACACCTGTATGAAAAAAAACTCAAACCAACACTAGGTGAGACAATAACACTCCTTATTGGACACATGCAAGACATAATTGAAGCTACTTTTGCAAAATGGCTTATTTGGCCAAAAGGTGGCTAGAAGTGCAAAATTTGGCTATGATCCCACAAAGTCAAGAACCTAAGATTTACTAGGAAGACCGGACCCTATGTGGTTTGCCTACGTATCACGCCCCGAAAGACGAGAATCAGGTATGCGTAGTTCGGGCCGATTGGACCCGGGCGAGAATTAAAAAAAAAACTAATTTAGAGAAAACATATTTTTTTTGTTGCTTTTTCTTGAAAATGATGAAACATGCAAAATCTTTTTTGTATTTTCTTTTTCCCTTTTTTTTTTATCTTCTAATTTACGGAAAATGATGAAAAAGTGCAAAAAAAAATTCTTTAAATTTTTCATTTTCAATTTTTTGCTTGAAAAAGTGTGAAAGAAACTTATAACTGGGGCCCACTTGCTTCATCTTCACACTTCACCCTCTCTTTTTCTTTTTTTTTTCTTTTTTTTTTCATTTGCCCTCAACTAATATTGATCCGCTAAATGACTCTTTTACCCTTGAATAAATGCAACATGTAGCACATAGAATTCTAACCCCGAACCAGAGATTCTGGGTTCGATCCCCAGCAGAGTCGCCAGAGCTGTCACACCTCATTTTTACCTACACCCTCGGAAGGAGTATAGAAGGGAGTTTTTCCAATTTAAGTGACAATCGAAACGGGATTTATTATTAAGAGATTCAGAGTCGCTACTTGGGATATTTATGGTGTCCCAAGTCACCGGTTCCAATCCCGAATCGAGGAAAAGATTGACTCTGTATTACAGTCCGTGAACCAGAAATCCGAGTAAGGAATTCTGTTAACCTGGGAGAAGGTGTTAGGCATTCCCGAGTTCCATGGTTCTAGCACGATCGCTCAACTGTTACAGTTGGCCTATCATCTGATTTTAGTACATGTTTTAGCCTATGGTTCGATTTTAACTTTATAGCCGCTTTTATTCATTTTTAGGAAGATTGCAACGTCATTTAAAATATGTCTCGAACCACGTCACATAAATGCACCCGTAGTTCGCAACACATTTCATATGACATTGTTGGGATTTGGATTTGGGTCACATAAATGCGCACCCGAGTTTAGGAAGGTAACTTTTAATAGCGCACCAAAAGCGACTACGCACTTTCAACTTTACGAGGGCCATGGAAAATTCAGTTAAATGGCTCGCCTCGATTCCTAAAATATTAAAATAGCAATTAAACGAGGGTCATGCAGTTTTGAAATTTTATTAGACACGACGCACCTCACTTCCAATTTTAAAAGGAACTCAAGCTAAACCTCTGAGGGCCGTAAATATGCTTTAAATCAATATGGCACGCCCCAATTATTAACTGAACAAGCGATCGAATTAAGCAAATTAACTGATACTAATCGAATTGTTAATCAAGTTCTCACGATCCAAATGATCCACCTCCAGAACCAATAATGCGAGTCAACTGATACTAGCATTGAGCATGGAATCGAATTAAGCAAACTTCAACTCTGATTTTTAAAACAATTAATACAGCTTAACCAAGCTAAATTTTGAATTTTGTCTCTTATGCGTCTTTGGGTCACTTCTGCTACCATGACAGTCCAACCACCAAACAAATGAACTACTGGGCTTAATAAGCAAACCTGAATAACAACAACAAGCCACTTTCCTTTGCAAATGACCTTAAAATCTAGGGCCCAATAAGCTCAAATCTTGTGAAGAACCAGACTGAGGATCCTAGACCTAACATCGAACCCATACTAACCAAAACAGCCCTTTACACTCAAACACAACTGGATAAATTTCATCATCACCCAATAATGAATATAACAGGAAACTTGAATATTACTAACGGCACATGTTCAGACACAATTTGTAAAAAAAGGAAAACTGATCATAGCTTAAAACACCATTCAATTAGATATCCCACGAAACCTGATGATGCTTAGCATGCCATGATACTTCTAATGAATCAGATAATAGACAAACAAATCTAATACATTTCTCATTGCTTAGTTTACACAATCAAGCATAGAATCTAATCGTTGATCCATTTAGATTATACTCAATAAAGTCCAAAATGTTTCTGAATCAATTGCGTTCAAACAAAACCAATTAAATCCTAAAGTAAACATATAACATTTGATGACATGATCGACCATATATGAGGAAACTTAACTAAGAGAAGTATGAAACAAAAAGAATCAGAGACCACAGAAATAAGGCTGAGCTATGAACAAATGACTTAAAGTTAAGCTTCAAAATCCCATTTCCACTTCACTCTTCGACTTGAACATCATATTATACAAGTTTCAGAACATGTACCTGGAAATGGCAAGGAGAAAGAAGCGAGGAAGCAATAAGCAGCAGTAGCCCAGTAATCAGGAAACAAAGCAAGGAAAATCAGCTTGATTCAAGCAATGGAACAGTAAAACCAGACGCCAAACAACTTCAAACCAGCTTTTCAAGACCAAAAATCAAGCCATTTTCAACCAAGTGCAGAATCTAGGCTCCCAGGGATTCTATTTAGTGAACAGGATCAGAAATTCAACACTTAAATAGAGTTTTTGAGCAATTTTCACCAAGAAGATGCAGGACAATCAGTGTTAAAAATATCCTAGCCGTCTCAGTTTTTATGGTTTCCAGAATTTTTCTCTTCCTGCCCCAAAAAGTCCCCCTTCAATACCAAGTAAAGGTGCCTTTAAAGGCAAAGCATTAGGGCAGCCTCAAAGGTATTCTAATTTGTACCTAGACCCTTTTTGAATTTTCTTGTTTGCTTAATAATCCCTAGTCAATTTTCCTTTTTGCTTAACTGTCCCTAATGTAGAATTCAGAATTTCAAAATAGTCCCAAACTCCAGCTTCCTAGAAGCTTCCCATTAAGTTACATAAAGATTCCCCACCCTAATTGCCTATACTATCCTCCACACTACTGTTTATTACCCTCTATATGCCAGGAAGAACCCGGGTCCAATTGACCCAAACTAATGGGTCTGCGTAGACCCAAATCAACTCCCTCTTGGGTTATTTAAGCTTTGTGAGCCCAATTAATACGCAGGAGAAACCCAAAACCCAAACGTTCAAATTCAGAACCCTAAAACTCATAACAAAGTTAAGCCCAAAACAAGAATGAAAACTCAAACTATCCATACTTGAAGACAAGACCCAACCAATAATCAAATACGGCTTGAATCTAACATGCAGATACAGACAGTGTGAAGAGATGATAAAAGAAAATGGGAGATCAAAATCAAGAAAAAAAACTAAAAGAAAAAGTAGAAGAAGGTAAGAAGAGAATAAAGAAACAACAGTTAAATAACAAGAGATAAAGAAGAGCAAAATACCTAAAACAACTCGGACCAGTAAAAAAAGCGACGAATCTTCAATTCTTCAGATTTTCTGGCCAACTCTGATGTTAATCGTGTTCTCTTACAAAAAGCACACGAATAAAATTATATTAGACTCAAAATATTGACTTGGGATTTTTATACCCATCTTTGATCTAATATTCGAGAAACTTCAGAAGGATTCGAAGGGAACTGACCCGGGATTTGGGAAGAGGGGGTCGGGGTGGTTCTGTGGTGTGATTTTGGTGAGGATTGGAGTCGGCGTTGTCGGGCTAAAGCGGTGGAAATTAGGGCGGCGTCGCTAGGGTTTATCAGGGATAAGGGGGTTCTGAGGGATGAGGAAGACGAGTGAGGGGTAGGGGGGACTGTTCAGACATTTAAATATTAAAACGACCTCACTTCCCAACTGTTGGATGAGCCGGGGATGGAGAGCCAGGATTAACTTAAATTAAAAAAGACTTGAAACGACGTAGTGTCCCGACCGTACTACGTCGTTTCAGGGGTCTTAATTGGAGCGGGCATGGGCAGTGATTCGGACTGGGCTGAGGTGGGTTTGGGCTGGGGAATTGTAATTGGCCCAAAAACCGGGTCTTCTCTTAATAAACCCATTTTCTTTTTATTTTCCTTTTTCTTTTGATTTCTTTTTTTTCTAATTTCTTTTAAAATCAAATTAAAAATTAAAAATAAATTCTAAATTAACTCCTAATCAAATTATCCTAGAAAATTAAATTAATTAACCCTACTAATTATTACAACTAATTAAATATCAAATTAAAGGAAAACCAGCGAAATTCAAATCTAAAAATTGAACAATGCAAAATAAACCAATTTTGTGATTTTCCACTTTTGTAAGGCAACTAAATTACTAATTGATTTAAAAATGCAAAATTAACTCCTAAATGCAAATGCAACATATTTTTGTATTTTCCATTAATTAAACAAAAATAAAAATGCACAGACAAATGCAAACAATTATCAGAAAATGCCATAAATCAAAATTCCAAATAATGAAAAGAAGTTATTTTGTTTTGAATTTATGGGAGTAATTCATATATAGGGCAAAAATCACGTGCTCACACTCACGAACTCAAATATATGATTTTTCTCTTAATTTCATACCCAAAATCATGATCAAAATCCAAAAATACAAATTTTCTAGGTTTTCCTCAAACCCCCAAATTTCTACCAATTTACATGCTAAAATTCATACCTAATCAATATATTTAACTCAAGATAGGTGGGGTTAGCTTACCTTATCGTTGATGAAGAAAATACCCTCTTGAAGCTCTCCAAAAATCGCCCCAACAAGAGTAAAATAGAGGAAAATGGCCAAAACCCCCGATTTTAAAACACTCACTGCCTCCAGCACTTTCCGCACCTGCGGTTCCGCAGGTGCAAGCCACTCTACCGCTTCTGCGGTTACCTCCAGGCTCCCCTTTTCCGCTTATGCGCCTCGTCCACCGCAGGTGCGGTCCCGCTTCTGCGGCTCCATGACCGCATCTGCGGTCTCTTCACTTCTGACCAAAACCGCATCTCCGGCTCTTCTGGCCGTTTCTATGGCTCCGCACCTGCGGCCCAAATTTCGCAGGTGCGGTTATATCATTAACCAGCAACTTCAGCCCTTTCAAAAATCCCATTTTCGACCCGTTAACCACCCGGAATCTGCCCGAGGCCCTCGGGACCCCAACCAATCATACCAACCAGTCCCAAAACACACTACAAACTTGCTCGAGGCCTCAAATCATATCAAACAAATGTTAAAATCATGAATCGACCTCCAATCCAAGCTTTATGAATTTTAGAATTTCAAACTTCAACTTTCGATGTTTAAACCTATCAAATCACGTCCGATTGACTTCAAATTTTGCACGCAAGTCATATTCGATATTACGGATCTACTCCAATTTTCGGAATCGGATTCTGACCTCAATATCAAAAAGTCCACTTCCGGTCAAACTTCTAAAAAACCTTCAAATTTCTATCTTTAGCCAAATGACTTCAAAATGACCTACGAACCTCCAAATTCACTTCTGATCACGCTCCCAACTCCAGAATCACCATACGGAGCTACTCCCAGGCTCAGAATCCCAACTGGACATCGATAACACTAAAATGTACTTCAACCCAAACTTATGAAATTTCTTCCAAAATGTTAACTTCCACAATAGACGCCAAAACGCTCCCGGGTCATTACCCGATCCGGGCATACGCCCAAGTTCGAAATCATCATACGAACCTACTAGAACCTTCAGATCCCGATTCCAAGGTCGTTTACTCTGAAATCCAATCTTAGTTAATTCTTTCAACTTAAAGCTTTCGAAATGAGAATTTTCTTTCCAAATCAACTTCGGACTACCCAAAATGCAATTCCGACTATGCGCACAAGTCATAATACTTGAAGTGATGTTGCTCATGGCCTCAAACCGCTTAACGACGCGCTAGATCTCAAAACGACTGATCGGGTCGTTACAGTACCCTTACCATGAAGATCATATTTTGCACTGGAAAAGAAAAGAAGAAAATCACAGAATGTAAATCGAAATACAAAAGATAAGGCATGATACCATTTTGTGATTTATATTACTATTTACATGACTACTACTCTCCATTCTATATGTTGTTATTAGCGAGTGAAAAAGCATTGGTTTTAGAAAAGAACCTATGCTTTATGTAGTGTGGAGGTATAGGAAAAAGAAAGACCAAGAGTCAGAAAAACTAATCAGAGTAGTGGAAGAGTTTTGCGACGTTAATACAATAATTATTACAATATTATTGTTGTGATATTTAGTTTTATAATATTATTCCTTTGAAGAGGAAGAGAGTAAGGTGTAATAAAGAGAATCTGAAAAGTCATGATTGGTTGTTTTAAGGTAGGAAAAAATAGAGGAAAAAGGCAAAAAAAAAAGTAGAAAAAATAAAATAAAAATATGCATTCAAGTATAAGATAAATAAAGATTTCTATTTTTCTGATATATCTTGCTTCACATCGAATTTCTTGCTTATCCTACCATCTATTTTGTTAATTACCATATACATTATAAATAAAAACTGTTTAAATAGTAGAAGTGAGTATTGCATATATTATGTATCAAATACAAGGGAACAAAAAAGATGAATAAACACTTCAAATTTGGAGTAACGGTTCGCTATGAGCACATCACATTTTGAATTCAATAAGATATAAATTATAATATTTGAAAGAATAATTTAATTTACCTCTATATGTATTTATCATTTATTGGAATGTGAATTTACTTTTTGGTACAAGATTATTATAGGATATGTAGTGTTTATAGGAAAGGTAAATTGGTCTTTCAGTTTTTAAAGGACATTTTAATAAACTAACTTCACCTAAAAGTGTTCATGCTTATAATATAGTATTAGTTTCTGGGCACGCACGTTGTGTGATTCCATATAAATAATTAATTTGTTTTGCATATTACAAAAAAATTACTTCAAAATGTTTTTAGTTGCAAAATAAAAATTAAAAGGAAAAAATATATTTTTCATTTATTGAAAATGATCAACAATTCCTATTTCATACCTTTTATGACCGTTATACTTTGAGAAAAAATAAGCTTGAATATTACAAACCAATAGAATTTTAGAAATATAGAAATAATAATAGCTATAGGAACTTTTTAATATCATTTTCACAAGTGTCGTTTACATATGAGTAAGGAAACCTTTTAAAAGATATCAAAATAATTGGTTGATGCTGGTATTCGAAAAAAAATAGAAAAAAAACATAGAAATTACATACTGTAGTTTTGTGCTCGACTCTATTAAACCCAAAACGGATACCAATAAGTTTAGCATGTTTTATTCTTATTTATTACTCTATCCGTTTATTTAGTTGTCAAGTATTCTAAAAATAAATTTTTATTTTTGCTTATCACTTTTCGCATATCAAGAGAAAAATAATTTATTTTTTTTTGTTTTGTCCTTTAGCATTATTTACTCATTCCAAATTATTTTCTCAAATCCATTAAGACTATACACCAATTAATATGGGTATAATGATAAATTATGCACTTTATTTGTAGTATTTCTTAAGAGGTGTGCAAAGAATAGTGGACAACTAAAAGTGAAAGAAGGGAGTATTATTATTATTATTCTTTCAACTAATCTATCCTACCAACGCAACTCATTTTGATCTCTTCTTCCAACACTCATCTATTTTATCAACAAACTCCATGTAAAATTACGACTATTCGTTTCTAATTCCTTTTGTGCTCTTTTATGTAAAGCGTTAATTATCTGCAATAAAGCTTTTTTAAAGTTTCGAATACTTCATAGAGAGCATTCTGGATATAACCATTAACCGCGAGGATATTAATCCACTTCTAATTTTAGTCAATGCATTGTTTTTACCTCATACTACTCATATTAAATTCTTTCTTCCACAATCAGACTTTTTGAAGAGGTTTTACCTTCGAAACAAACAAATGGAATTGGGAAAGACAAAATTTAAGGGAAAAAAATTAATTAATTATCTTTATTTAACCAAGTATATCAATTTACACACTAACTCTTGGACTCAAGTGTCAGTAATTTCCAGCAGAAAACAATATTGAAATATACTAAATAAAATTATATTGTTGCATAAGCAAAAAATGCATAGATTTTCTAATTAATAACATTTTGAAGTTAGGATATTTGCTATCCAAATGACATATGCTTGACTTTAAAAGGTTTCTATATACAGGGGCGGAGGCACCTTGAGCCAAGCGGTGTCATCCAACACCGCTTGGCCGGAAAGTTTTATTTATTAATATATACATGTAAATAATCTGCAAAAGGAAATATGGTCTAAATATAATAAATGACATAACTTGACGTTAACAAGTATGTTGGCCCATTGGTGAAGTAATCCAGTTTCTGCTTGTGGTCAGGCATTCGACTCCCCACGATGAAAACAACTTTTTTCTTAATATTTTAGTTTTCTTCTGGAAATTTATTGAAAGAAGCAGCGTCCTATGGATTCAAATGGATAATGAGCTATTGAAATGTTTGCTGCTTTATATAGTTCTTTTTGGGTAATATTTGTACTGAGTCTATTATGAATACATTTTATAAAAATAAAAGTTCGTGGGGAAGAACTGTACTATTATATTTGAATTGTGTTTTTCTAAAGTATGATTTTATTAAAGTAATCTCTTCATTTGTACGCCTCTCTAAATTTCGATACCGCTTACAAAAAATTCTGCGTATGCCCCTGTCTATATGTTGTAATACATAAAGAATACATATATATCTAGCTTTCATGCATCATTAAGCATAGTAGTAAAGTAAATCAATTCGACGTAATCCTAAACTAAAAAACAAAATAACTTATGATATATATATATATATATATATAAATATTATTCAATGAAGGGTCAAAATTTAAAGAACATTAACCCGGACTTGAGAAAAAGTTAAACAAATAACAAATAATAAGTACTTGTTGACACCTTCAGGTATGAACATATACAAGTTAACTAATATCTAGAAAAGAAGTAAAAGCAAGAAGATAATAGCTTTTGCTATAGAGACTAATAAAAATCATCCAAAAAAAAGGGACATTTCAAGCTTATAAGACCTAACATTTTTGATGATGGAAGATCTAATTTTAAGCGTTCAATACTTTGCGAGGTTTTTTATATCTTGAATTCATCTTGAGGTTAGGAAGATGAAAAGAATGACCATTGAGCTTATTAATATCAATAAATGTTACGATCATCTCTATTCCTATTCTTAATGAGTACAAACGGTTGATATTTGTTAGTATTTATTAGAACGTAAGTTTTTTCACATTTTTCTATGGAATTTTTTACGTGAGAGTAGTGTTTGATTGAAGCATATCCTTGCATTTCAACCTTCAAAGCATTAAGTTCAGCATATGTCCCTAGCCAAAATTGCCTTAATGTTATTCGAAATTATGCCATTTGGCAAAGATGTGAACTTGCTCACATTGACACACATTTACTTAATGCGCTTAATACAACTAAAGCCTAGTCCAAATTGTAAAGATTTATTGGTCGACTTCTCTGAGCTTTTGTGAATCTGTACATCCATACCTAATCA
This sequence comes from Nicotiana sylvestris, assembly GCF_000393655.2. NCBI lineage: Eukaryota > Viridiplantae > Streptophyta > Magnoliopsida > Solanales > Solanaceae > Nicotiana > Nicotiana sylvestris. The sequence continues at coordinate 30,778,842 of NC_091067.1, forward strand.
TAGGCTGAGCTTCTAGAAAATTTGACGTAAAATTCAATCTTTTTCCCGGTTGGTGCTCTCTCCTTTCCGAATTATTATTTTTTCTTTATTCTGGGAGGTAAGAAATAATTGGAGAAGGATAGAAATCAAAGAGAAAAATCCTAAAGAACTCTAGCTATTTCTATCCAAAAATGAAACCATAACCAAACCAACACAAGCAACCGGAAAACCTCATTTAAAATTACCTTGATTTGCGTGCGCAGTCCGGGCACGTAGCCGGGAAGCTTAAATACGAAAATCTGTGAAAAACGATAAGTTTTGATTATAAAATGAGTTAATTTGACTTCGGTCAATATTTTGGATAAACGGACCCACACCCGTGATTCGACGGTCCCGGAGGGTCCATAGAAAAATATGGGATTTCGGCATATGCCCGGAATCGAATTCCGAGGTCCCAAACCCGAGAAATGAATTTTTAAAGAAAATTATTTTTTGAAATTGTTTAAGGAAATTCGAAATGAAATCTGATTAGAATATGATGGTATCGGGCCCGTATTTTGGTTCCGGCGCCCGGTACAGGTCTTATATATGGTTTAAGTTATTTCTATAAAATTTGTGAAAAACGGACGTCGTTTGACGCGATTCGGACCTAAATTGCTAAATTTGATACTTGATGAAGTTTGAGAAAAGTTCTTGATTTTTAGGTTTGATTCATTGTTATTGAGGTTATTTTAGCGATTTGATCGCACGGTTAGGTTCGTATGATGTTGTTGAGTTAGTAGGTGTATTTGGTTAGGAGCCCCGAGGGCTCAAGGGTGTTTCGGATGTGTTTCGGGAAGTTTTGAACTTAAGAAAAAATTGCAGATTTTTTATGTTAGTGCCCAGGGATTTTACCTTTCGCATTCGCGTGGACCCACTCATGAGCGCGTAAGGCAAAAATCCCAGGAGCACATTTTCTTCTTCGCGAACGCGAAGGTTGAGACGTGAACTCGAAGCTGAGGGGGGAGACCCTTCGCGAACGCGTCCCTCCACTCGCGAATGCGTAAGGTTGAGGGGAGGGGCCACCTTTTGTTCATCGCGAACGCGACTGCTGGTCCGCGAACGCGTAGGCTTGAGGAGCCAAAGCTCCGCGAACGCGAGCTTTTTCACGCAAACGCGAAGGCCTGGCATGCCTGACTCATCGCGAACGCGATGAGCCTGTCGCGATCGCAAAGGGCATTTTCGCCCAGTGATTTTTAAAAGCCAAAAACAGAGCACTTACGGGATTTTATAAAAATTTCACAAACCTCTTCTTCTCCAAAGCTCTTAGGCGATTTTTGAAGCTTTTCTTCACTATAATCTCTTGGGTAAGTAATCTTTAACTTATTTTCTTCATTTTCCATCAACACCCACTAGATCTCTAGGACTAAATCATGTGATTAAGGGTAGAAAATTAGGGATTTGGGTAGAATTAGGGCTTTTTGATTAATTGTGATTTAGACCTCATTTTTGGGTCGAATTTGAAAACAAATTATATATTCGGGCTCGTGGGTGAATGGGTGATCGGATTTTGGTTCGAACCTCATGTTTTGACCAAGCGGGTCAGGGGTCGATTTTTGGATTTTTGGGAAGAATGATTGGAAAGTTATAATTAAATATTGGAATTGGATTGTTTAACATTTATTGATGTTATTAAGTCAATTATGTATAGATTCGATTAGGTTGTAGCCAAATTTGAAAGGGAAAGTGGTGTTTGAGGCTTGAGTTGGTCGTGAAAGTTCGAGGTAAGTGTTTGGTCTAACCTTAGCTTGAGGGATTAGCAATCGAGTCCTATTTGCTACGTGATTATAGTTGAGTACGACGTATAGGCATGGGGACGAGTATCTATACGTTGGTGTCTAGCATGATCGTGAGTCTTATAATGTGATTTTCATGATTTCGTTGAATAATCTATGCTTTAGAAGTGATTTCTATTTGTTGTGAAAAGTTAAGGAAGTAATTGTGACTCTTAAATATCGAGGAGCAATGACTCAAGTTATATTACGAATTGTGAAAGTAAATGATTGATCGAACCCTTTGGAGCATTGGCTCAAGTGGTAAAGCGAGTTGTGAAGTAAGAGTGAAAAGAGAAAGAGTTATTAAATTGTTCCCTTTCCGGGATATTATTGCTTTATTGGTTATCTCCCTTGCCGGGATGTTGATATTGTTGATGTTGTTCCCTTGCCGGGATTTAATTGTTTAATTGTTGCTCCCTTGCCGAGATTCCTATTATAGTCTTGTTTATTCCATCGCCCCATTGTTTGTGATTGTTGTTTGGGTGAGGAAGAGTGATAAAGCATGAAGGGTGATGTTGTGCATTGTTGTTTTGTGAGGAAAGAGTATAAAGCACGAAGAGTGATGCCGTGCTACATGATGTACCATTCCGTGCCGATTCTATTGATTATTTGGTGAGGAAAGAGAGTAAAAGCACGAAGGGTGATGCCGTGCACATTTCTATTATATATTTGTTTTGGTGAGGACGAGAGTAAAAGCACAAAGGGTGATGCCGTGCATTTATTGATTCCTGATTCTTTATTGGTATCCGAGTTATGTTGGTTCTTTCCTTACTTGATGTCTTTCTATTCAGAACTGTTATCTCCCCCACAACATGTTTTCCCTTCCCACATTGATTGGTTATTTTTGTATTTTCTTTTCCGTTGTATATATTTAAACTGCACAGGTTTATTTGGTAGTCTGGTCCTAGCCTCGTCACTACTTCGCCGAGGTTAGGCTAGGCACTTACCAGCAACAGTGTACTGTTATTTCTTCAGACCTTGTATGTAGTAATCTTAGATAGTCTGTGATACTGTGACACCAGATTTTGGGTATTTGAGATTTTAAAATCTGTAATAGACGTTGGTTTCAGATATTTCATTGTTGTCTTCCACTTAATTATTTAAAGTTCCGTTGTTTTCATGTTATCGCTTATATTTGTTAAAAAGAAGTAATTTGATAATGAAGTAGGTAGTTAAGGTTTGGCTTGCCTAGTTCTCATTAGTAGGCGCCATCACGACTCCCGAGGGAGGGAAATTCGGGTCGTGACACACACACTAACTAATGATAAAATAAATAAAAATCATGCGAAAGAAAAAAAATGTTAGAATTAGAGGGAAATAAAATATTGTGGTGATGGAAATAACAAAAAACATAATAAACCCTTTAATTTAATTCGGATACATGTACATGAGCCCCTGAACAATTGCATTTCCAGTAGCTTAATTCCAGTCTTTCACTCCATCAGAGGCTTTGGTTTTTATCACAAATAATATCAATCAACTCCTTGAAAGATAGTGTAGTAAAAGCTACTAAACTTTGAGAAAAGATCAGAGAAGGAAAAAAGAATAAGAAAAATTAACCTTTGACTTTTTTCTGGTATATACAACACATGCATCTAGTTTACTTCATCTGCCGGCAACATTAGTTGCTTCTTCCCTATTTTTCAATAAACATTTTGAACTAAAGAAAAATCACAAGAAATATCAAAAGACAAATCCGATTGGGAATTGAGATTTTTTGCATTATACACTTACAGTTATAGAGCAGTTGATATAAGCGAATCATCATAGATTTACTTCACACAACTCTAAAAAAATAAAAACTCTAACTTCTATGATAACAACAATATATTTTTCAAAGTCTCTATCTATCTACAGATATCCTAAAATGTTCTTATTCTTTGATCATCTCTGGTGACATTTAAATATCTCAAAGTGTTCTCAGAATTCTAAGAGTCAACAAAACATAATGATACCTAATACATCTGTCTTCAATGGTCTAATTAAGTATTTACCCGTTTTGTCTATTCTTTTGTTAATTGAGTTATTAAATGAATTATTGCTAGTTGTAGGAATTAAATCGAACAAACTCTAGTTATATCATACTTTAATTGGTTATTAATGGATTTCTTCAGCTGATGAGATAATTCATTAGTAATTTAATTGTGAAAATGATGGCTTTCTTCAACGGGTGAGAAAACCATAAAGATGACTTGCTTTTGTTTTCAACAATAATTACTCTTATCCATTACAATATGCAAGGCATCATTAGTAATTATTCATTATCATAAGAAAATTAATTCTCTTAGATACATCATTGCCAGAACACCAAAGGTCACCATTCACGGGTTGCCTTTCTCTATGATTCTTAAAAGTACACTATTCATTATGAAATATATTTACTATTTTGTATATTATTATTATTAAAATAGTGATTCTTTGAAAGGCAAATTGTCGTTCAAACTTTTGATGGGCATTTTAGTAATTCAATCTTACCTAAAAGTCTTCATACTTATAATATAGTATGATATATATATATATATATGATTATGATATAGATAAATGAATAATTGCCTTTTCATTTGCTTTCAGATTTAAATTAATCGAATTTACTTAAAAGAGTGCAATAATAATGATAATAATTTTATAGAGATATGTAGATTACATCTTTTGTATAAAAATGCATAGAATTTGTTTGAGGGTAAAAAGGTCATTCATGCTTTGATGGGCATTTTAGTAATCTCATCTTACACTTTGGTCTTCGCACTTATAATATAGTATGATGATGATGATATGATATGATGATTTTAGTAAACTAACTTCACCTAAAAGTGCTCATGCTTATAATATAGTATAATTTTTAGTTTGATACTAAAGTTACATAATTAAAACTATGTAAAATTCTACTGACACAGAGTTTTTAACAAAACAAGAATCATAGGCAAATACTGAAAGTTACTGAGGTTTTGGAACAATATTATTGAATTGCTAAGTTAGCCTTTGACTATTTAAACCCTCAATCACATCTAGCTAATTAAAGGATCAAATTTTAACTTAATATGCTCTTCAACTTTCCCCCAACTTTTTTAATAGCTTGAGTAATTTACATTCACATCAGGTAAGATCTATTAAGGTAAAAGAGATGAATAAGTCTCATCCATCTACCATATTCCTTACAGCTTGTTTGGATGGTCGTTACCTATTGTATCGTATCGTATCGTTACTTTAAATACGATGTTTGTTTTAGTTGTTACTTAAATTTTATTGTATCGTATCGTTAAATTCGTCGTTATGTAACGACGAAATGTGTCATTTTATGTAACGACCGATTTGGTGTGGTTGCGTCGTTATCTTGTCTTTTTCTCTCAACTCACTCTTCACTATTATTAAATTATTTTATTTTATCATTTACCCTACCTTTTTATATAATAAATTTACCCCGTATCATAATTTATCTTTATAATATTACAAATTTATTCTTCATATTGCTAGTGCATGACATCATGAAACAATAGCAAACGATACAATCTATCTAAACATTGTATTCATCAAACGATACAGTACAATACAATACAATACAATACGATACATTATGAAACGATGTGTAACAACCGTCCAAACAAGCTCTTAGTGGTTCTCTTTAACAACAAACGAAAAAAAAAAAGGAGAAAAGGAGACATTGGGGAGTAAAAAAAGGAGAAACTTTAAAGGCCGAACTTAAATAAAGTTTTATTTGTCTTTAGAGCCTGTTTGGCCATGAATATTTTTTTTTAAAAAAATTAATATTTAGCCATAAAAATTTCAATTTTCACTTAAGATGAATTTTGAAATTTTTCAAAAACTTTAAAAAAAATTAAAAAATTATTTTTAAAATTTTTTACTCATATCACTCACAAAAATTCAAAAACATCCAAAATTATATTCATGTCTAAACACAATTCTAATTTCAAATTTACTTGAATTTTTTCACTTTTTTTTCCCTGGAATTTTATAATTTTTATGTCCAAATGCCCACTAAAATTCGAAAAAATATCATCGGCTAGTCAAAACCACCGTTTGCAAAGTCATTGAAAAATAGCCACTATTTTGCTGCAACACGAAAAGTTCCAGCATAATATAATGGAGATTGGAGCACCTATTATGCTGGAAGTCTCCAGTATTATATACTGGAGTTCCAGTATATGGAATATTATTCGGATTTTGAACAATATTTTTGTTCAGATTTATCTTTACATGAAAAGTGACTAAATTTCGATTACTTTTGAAACTATAGCTATTTTTCAACGACCACTTGTAAATCTGGCTATTTTTGAATTTCTCCCCTAAAATTCTTTGGACCAACTCCAAACAGGCTTTGATGATTCACCAAATAAATCAACGTGGCAAATCTCCATTGGTAAAGACAGTGAAATAATACGCAGCTGAAATAAAGACAAAACTCAAAAAAACAATTAAAAAGAGTAAACTCTGATCTTCAAGAACGAGAGAAGCAAAAAAAGAAAATAGAGAAAAGCTTCAATTCAATGGCGGAAGAACATGAAAATCACACCTCAACCTCTCAGCAACAATCATATTCTTCTGCTTCCTCTTATCAAAAATCTCCACAAGAACCCCTCAACAAACAAACCCAGGTACCCATTTTTCTCTAATTAAAGATTGATTTTTTTTATTTTTTATTTTATTGTTTTTGGTGAATTCACGAATTGACTTTTGGTGGAAAATATTTTGTTGGGTGTGTTTGGTTTTAGTTTCATTTGAATGTTTTGTGCTGATTTACCCCTTTTAATATTTTTAGTTTATTTTATATTTTCCAATTAGATGTGTGATGAGCAAAGCAAAATTTTATATTTTTGGTGGGAGATTCTGCTAGGGTATGTTAGAATTGATTTTAATGTTTTGAGTTGATTTGGCTTAAAAAGTCCTTGTATACCATTTGTATCTACGATCCAAAAAAGTCCATAGAAATTTGGTTTTGATTGTAGAATCTATATATTTGATGGAGGTTTAGCTTTTTGGCATTTTTTGCCCGTGAATTTCGTGAATTTGTTCAGCTTTATTGTTGTAGCTGATTTAAAGATTCTGATATAGGCCAAACGAGTAAGTAGAAAAAATGTTTGCTATTTGAAGGTAAAAGAGTTAAGCTTTTGGGTTGCCTTGGTACAAGATAATTATCAGAGATTCCCGGCTTATATTTCCTACTTGCTTTTTTTGGGTGGGGGGTTGGGGTGGGTGGGTGGCGGGCGCTACAGTAAATCTCATGGCTGAACCCTCTTCAAGAGACAATACCGGCGCTTTCCCACTTTGCTCCCCTAATGACTTGAAATGCGAACTTCTAGGTTGAAAGTGGAGTGCCTGTTGGCCAGTGGAACAACCTCACTTGTCAGTTTCTGGGGTTAAATCTTTGGAGTTCTGTATTTTTCAAGTGTCAGAACACTAACCTCTCTTGTACACATCCCTTACGCACCTGCCTTTGAGTGTTCCACTGTACACCAACCTTACACAGTGGAAGTGAGCAACAGTGAAGAGAAGTGCAGTGTCTTGGAAGTTACTTGTCTTGAATAAACTTAATGAAACTCTCGATTTGCTTGCTTTTGACGTCATTATCAAGGATCCAACATCTCTATTTGTAAAGCCATCAACTGCGGGACGAACATTGGTATGAGTCAATGTCATGTTTACACTAATCGGAGAATATTATTAGTAAATCTCCATGGACTTGCTAAACATATGCTGAATCACTAGACAAAAGGGCGGGGTGGGGTGGGGATCCTATTATCTTTACGGAGCCACTAAATGCTACACCCTCCGTTTGTGATGTACTTTGATTGGGCACGGGGTTTAAGAAAGAAAGAAAGATTTTTGAAACTTGTGATCTAAAATAAGCCGTAAATATTTGTGATACTATAATCATCTCATTAAGGATAAAATGAAAAGTTTAAAGTTAATTTTTTTCTAAATCTAGAAATGTATCATTCTTTTTGGAAAAAAGTAAATAAGCAAGTGCATCACATTAATTGGAATAGAGGAAGTATAATCCTATGGTGTTGGGAGGCTAAATTGCAGATTGAAATGTAGATTTTTTGAAATGTCTATCTAATGTTCAGTCTTTTTTGGTTTTCTTAAGGTTTAATAGGCAAATAGATACTCGTACTTCCACAGAATTCTGTTGCTGAGCCCAACACTAAATCGCAGATTAAATGTAGACTTTGTTTCTGACCCCCAACACTAAATTGCAGGTTAAATGTAGATTTTTTGAATTGTCTATCTAATGTTGAGACTTTCTTAGTTTCATAAGATTTAATAGGCAAATAGATACTCTTAGTTGCATGGACTTTTTTCCTGGCCCCTCAACATCACGAGTTTTCATCCAGACACCTGAACATATTCAAACCTGTGTTTAAAACACCTACGACCATCCATGTTCCTCACTTGCTTGACGTGGATGACACATCTCTCTTTCTTCCTTTAGATAAACTTTATTAATTTAATTTTTGTATGGAAAAACCATTGGAAGTGGCTAATAGGGGATTTTACAAAAGCTTGCCGAAGTGGCCAATTCATCCGGTAAGAGTTTCACTGGAGACAATCACCATTACATTTGGACTCTTCACCCATTAAATCTCTCTCCCATCTCCTTCCCTGTAATGCCGCCCCATTCCCTGAAAAATAACTCAGGCAGTTCCCTCAAACCTTCTCCATTGCCACAGTATAAACCCACCAGGCACACCAACTTATATCCACCATCCTCACGGCCAAAAATTGCCCTTCCTCCGGTTTTTTGAGCCATTCTTCTTCACCAAGAGGAAACACCAGCAATACCTCCCTCAGTTAGAGCCTCTCACATCCAGCAGTGCCAAAGAAAGTGGGATGGGAAGAGGAACCAGAAAGGGGAGGGAAAAAAACTCAAACCACATTCACTTCTTTAGTTTCAACTTATGATCATCTGGATGAACATTAGTGTCAGCTTTTTCATGGATGGACAGATCTAGGAGATTCCTTTGGCTGGACCTCTCTATTATGCAAATCTATAGGTTTCATATGCCCTGCAATTATGATGGTTAGGAAGGTGCAAGCACAAGAGTCACTGCCATTTAGATCTTTCATCAGTGTTTCCAGTGTTAGAGATCAGACAACATAAATTGGTCACAAAAATTGGAAGTTCTTGATAATGAGAAGGGAGAAACTTCTTTGAAGTTCAGCTGCTGAAATCCACTTTGATGATTATTTCTACTTCCAAATCGATGAATCTGTTGGCAAAGAAAGGGATGGGGAAGGGATGTAGGAGGTGATGGAGCAGAGAGGTTACGTAGTAGCGGTGAAGGAATTTTTAGGGAATGGGTTTGTGTGCATGTGGAGGGAGGGTGTGGGGTGGGGGGCAAGAAAGAAGAAGAGAATGGGGTAGGGGGAAGGAGAGGGAGGAGCAGTTTTGTTTAAGAATAAATTATTAACTTTAATTTTTGTTAGTTTTCTTTTCATTACTTTTTTACTTTAATCTTTCTTTTATCAAAATCACTACCATTTCACTCTCTTCACATGCTTGTATTTCAAGCATTTCTTCCAACTCAGCCAAATTGATGCCACATAAGCTTGGTCAACGCTCAGAGGTGTTCAAAACATTTGTTTTGATCAAGTTGAAGTGTCTGGTTGAGAACTCATGAAGTTGAGGGGTCGGCAATAGAATTTCGTGCAAGTACGAGTGTCTGTTTGCCTATTAAGCCATTTCTAATGTATTGACGCAATGATTACTGTTTGTGCTTCATATACAAGGGATCGCATTTGGAATATGCTTCCTTTTTGTGTTTGCACCCTTTATTATAGCAATGATGTAGTAGGTAATCAGAAAATGGTTATCAGTTACATTTGGATACAACAATGATATATTTTGCGATATTACTTTAACTAAAGAAAAATAAAACTGATGATATTTTGCAATATTGCACATGGGCAAGAAGGATATTTCAGAACAGCCTGATACTGATTGGGATTTAAGAACCAAGAAATAGCTCATTTAGCACTGCACATCCTGCTTAACTCACCATTCTTATTTTTGTTTGGATTTCTCTTTTAGATATGTTTAATCATATTAAATAAGATAGAATTAGATAAGTTTACCCACATTGCTTGTGGCATTTTTCATTTTGGTTTAAAACATGAGTATCCTATAAACTTGGCTCCCAATAATATCAAATTAAAAGAAGTTCTCCTTATCCAACTTATTTTTTCCCACGGGTACTTTTGAAAAGACTAGAAAATATATCTTTCATAAGCGACATGGCTTAAATCTGCTAGGAGAAGAAACTCCTTATCCAACTTGTGGACCGTAAGAATCCCTTTTTAGAGTAAGATTTGTCATTAAATCCTACCTTCTCATTATCTGGTTATTGTCTGGCATGTATCAAATCAAGATTAATGGGGTGGTAATTTGGAAGAATAACTTGGAAAGATGCTTCTCCGTTATGAACTTGGTTGCACCTCTTACGATAATCCCTTAATTTGGCAGGATTATAAATCTTTGTCCATGTCTAACAGTGCCATCATGTGATTGTCTTTATTAGGCCCTTTAATGTCAGAGGCCAGCCTTTTGGTAGGCAAATGCCTTTGTAACTTTGAGAGTCGGGACATTTTTCGACCACAGACTTTTTCCTTTTCCTTGGATTTATTTATTGCCTAGTGTCTTATGAAAGAAACTTCTTGCTTGCATTTGAGAAGTTATTCGCTAATTATTTTATCTGTTCTTGTAGCTCCCATCATTTCATGGTTCACCCTTATTAAATTATCAGATGCTCCAATCCATGTATCCTACACAGCTTCCTGGAGCTTTCAATACACAGCCAATCCAGGAGGAGTTGAACCGTGGACCAGGCCTTTATGCTGTACCTATGGGACAATATGGAGGGTTTCCACCAAATACTCTAATCCCATTTACTTACACAGTACCTACGTAAGTGTCCCTGGGCCTTCAGATCTAGCTTCTTCTGTTGTATAAGTTGTCTTCGTCGTCATCATCTTGCATAGCCTCTGTAATTGGCATGGCTGACTTTCCTTCCAAAACAACACAGGAATTAAACTGTCTAGTCATAAAGGACCTTTATGTTTCCTTATTTTCCATTGTGTCATTGAATTAATGACATCATATTCAGCTCGCTGCTTCAATTGTTGTTTTGTACTCAGGAGCTAGTCCGAACTTCTTTGTAATTTCTGCATCTTCTTGATGCCATCAATCTAACACCTTACTTCATAAAAAATAAAAAAAAGATTAATGTATCTGCCTAGTATAACACAGGTTCTATATTTGATGTAGCAAGAATTGCTGACTTCTTCGCAGTATTTATCAATTAACGATGCTTTTAGTTTTAGTCAAAGCTAAAGTTCTCTGTTCAGGTGTAACAACATGTCAGGTTTTTACAAGGTTTTTGTTCTCTATTCAGGAGTAACAACATGTTGGGCTTTTGCAAAATTCTCTTCTGCATCAGTAAAAGTGTGTTTTAACCATTTTTGTCCATTTCATCAATAGGTGTCATTTCACGGGCAGATTAACACTTTTGGCTACACAACGGAAGTGTGGTAACTGAAGTTGCCGAAGCCTAGCTTACTCGCACCTTAAAAATAATCCAAGAATAGGAAATTAATAATTAAAAAAATGAGAATAATGACAAGAACGGATGGAGCTTACCTGTCACAGTCCATTTAAGTCGGAATGAGGATAATGTAGATACTGAAAAGATACTGACACCTTCCAAGATTTTCTTTACGTTAGAAATGTTCGACACCCCTTTGGCTTGTGAATTTATTGGGAAATTGAAGTCCAAACTTGCATATATGAATCCTCACTGACCATGTCGTTCCATTTAAGCTCTCCTCAGATAGTTCTCTTAAATTCTGGAAAGTTATGTTAGATAGCTTTTGTAGGTTAGTAATCTTGGGATCTAGTTAACTTTTGGATCATGTGGTGGGGAGGGAGAAAAATCGTGAATCTGATTTATTTATTTGAATCGAAGAACTTTATCTTTTTAATGATGACATATGTGGCATTATATCATCATTAAGGTTAAACTCCAGAATCAATCGCACATTGATAGGGAGCCTAATATGGAAATGTACTGTGTTGGACAGATTTAGGTAACTCTAGTGCCTTTTCCTATGCATACTTGGCACCTTTTTTGGTGCTGATTATTAATAATACTACTTTTTATTTTACCTGATCAAAAAAATAAAAATATGTTACTACGCTAATTTCTTTTTCGATTCACCCTTCAGTGTTCGTGTCTTTAGTTGTGTATCTGATAATGGTTTTCATTATTACTTGTAATGCTTGAAAATATACAGTGGTTTGTTACCATTGTTGTAAATATTATCTACTTAAATGCCATTAGCCTAGAATACTAGGGATGAAGCAATACAAACTTCTTGTGCACGTGGCAACTAATAGTTATATATCCAATTAATTACATGCCATGTTATTAATATCTTTGTTCCGTTCATTTGCATATCTAGTCTGACAAAACATGAAGCCCTGATGTTGAGTGCATAAACGGGAAGTATTGGAAATTGTGATCTTAAGTTTCTTAAGAAGGTTACTTCCGTATAAAATCCTACTCCTTTCTAAAAGAAAAAAGCATGGCTGCTCTTGACAGTGGACCTAGTACTCCAGATAATGGGACAGTAGGTGAGGAGCAAGGTCAGATGGGACAGCAGCAGCAGCAGCCTCTGCAGCAACAGCCTGGGCCACAACGTCAAATAGTTGTCAGAAGATTTCAAATTGCATTTCAGCTAGATATTTTGCTTATTTTGAAGCTAGCTGCGGTGATATTTTTGTTCAATCAAGATGGATCGAGACAGAGGCTTGTTCTGCTTGTGTTCTTAGCTTCGCTTGTCTACCTGTAAGTATTTGTCGGTTATGATCACCTTTTTAATATCCTTCTCATTTATTTATTATTTTATTATGAATAAACAATTTGGTCTTAGAAAGCTGTTGTGAACGTTGAGTTTTGTTTGGATGTGTCAAATGCTGCAAACTGTAGAGAATATCGAGCAACCAATTTTTGGATAAAATTACTACACATATATATACTGTTAACATAACCTATATGAATTAGAATGTGGATATCCTAAAAGATAACAATAAAGCTGGTCCTTTTTCTTTGAAAAAAAGAAGCTAGTTGGCCCTATATTGGTTTTCTATTTGTATCGTTCTCCTAAATAGCATTCAGATCTCCACTTGCTTTTATAGTCTATAATATTCCTTAGTTTCCTTTCTTGGGCATAGCCTTTTGGTGCTTTTTGTATCCTTCTGGTCTCTCTTAATGATTGTGGATTGCTAGAGTGCATTGTTCATTGTCTTGAAGGTGAACCCTCTAGCTTTTCTCCCGATCATTTTTGCTGGTTTACTGGCCCCATTGGATATGTCTACACCACAAGTAACCAACTCGTTTAAGTGTCTTTAGTGCTATAATGCCTCTACAGTTTTGTATTTGTTAGTTGTTTCTTTTAAGGATAAAATAATATAATGTTATGTATTTTAGTGGAATGAACAATGAAGGAGGGAAGGCTTACTGTTATGTTGTTATGTTCATTGAAATACATGTAATTTATATAATTTGTCATCGAGTCATGCCATATATTTTCTGTTGGTGATTGTAGATATCAAACTGGAGCTCTGGCACCTTTGGTACGATGGCTTTCACAAGGAATGCAGAGGGCAGCTGCACCTCCCCACCCACCTAGGCCGGCTGTCAGGGCAGATAATGTACCAGCTGCCGGAAGGCAAGGAAATGGGAATGTTGCAGCTGGAGGTACGTCCGTTCAATTCATGTACGATGAACAGATAAATGCATCTTAGGTGGTGCACATGGGGACTCTGGGCTTTTTGTAATGCCCAGCACCATCTTGGGGCATAACCATTTACATTAATTATACGTACGCTCTCGAAAGAAAGATAACACATTGCAGGCTGGAGTACTGATAAATGGATAGCTAATGGCAATTTCAATGCTTGGTTCTTTCTTTATGTGTTGGTTTCAAAATTTTAATCCCTCGTTGCAAAATTCATGCTTCAATAAAGTTGTTTTCATGTCAGTCTTGAATGTCACCTCGGAACGGCGCCCTTTATTGGATTACTTCTAAGCATAAGATTTAACTCTTTATTATTTGTTCTGACAGAGGGACAACCTGGAGGCGAGAATGAGAATCAACAAGGTAACGACGTAAATAGGGTAGGCGAGAACGAGCATGCAGCGGAACCTGGTGCTGCTGATGGTGGAAATCGCTGGTGGGGTATTGCAAAAGAGATACAAATGATTATCTTTGGGTTCATCACTTCTCTTCTTCCAGGTTTTCACAACATTGATTAGACTGTACAGATCAAAGTAGCAGTAGATAGCAAAGAGAGGGATAATGAGAACTTTCCTTGTTTCCATAATTTCAGTGGCCAGTTACTACTGCTAACTTGTGTTTGTGAGAACATTAAATGTACTGATAGATATATTCTCTCCTTTTTGGTCATAAGTTTGCATGTCAGTCTTGCTCTCAGTTTGATTGGCAAGGCTTTGTGTTTAATTAAAATGGAAATAGTTGCTAAGATCTCTTTCGTTCGTTTATAATTGAGAAAAAGGTCGAGAAGAGAGAGAATGATTATTGTGGTGAATAAAACATGCCAAATTCATTTTCAGCATGAGACATAACTTTTTATCGTACGTAACTCATAAAGAGTAGTGAACTAGGGATCATATTCTAATTGGTTTGATGATTCCGACCCTCCTTTTAGAGGACCTTTGTTTTACGTGGATAAAGAAAGTATATTCTAATTCTTGGATTAATTTATAGGCAAAATACATAAACGGCCCCTTTACGCTGACATGGCAAATTTTGTGTATTACACTCGGATTGGAGCGCGTAAAACTTTTTCAAATTAGGTTTATCCTTTTTTTCCTTCCAAATCTCAATGTGGACCCCACCTCCTTCTTCTCCACACCAGATCTTTCTTTCCACCTTCCCCTTCCATGTCATAAAACCATCAGGTAGCGCCACCACAAGATATCCATTGAGCTTCATCATTTTCGGAATTACATAGATAAAGCATATTTTTTACTTTTCTTTGTTCCATAGAAACTCATAAAGAAAAAAACACATCCTGGACAGAATTTCCCTCACCATCACAACCACCGGCCACCACTAAACAAATCCAAAATATCAAATCTAACAGCTAATTTCAGTGCCATGTCCAAGCCTCAATTCAATTATACATCTCTATCACATACAACAATCAATCGTAACACATTCCTCTCACCATTTTCCATTAGACTAAACACCAAATCACTTAGAGAACACACATCGAAAGACCTTTGATGTTCTCCGTATCATCTCCAGCATTATACCACCAAAGAACCACTATCACATCCTTTATCTCCCTTTACCCCAAAATTTTAATTTCACCACAATTGAATTTGGCAATTGGTCCTTCACTGGTGAATATCAATCAATTAAGTGGGTTAGGGTGATTTCTGATTTGGTTTTGAGAAAGAAAAGAAAAAAAAAGTGGAGGGGGTTTGGCAGGCGACGGTGACCTAATAATTGGGGTGGGTAGGAAAAGTTAATACATATTTTTTTTAGACAAATACACGTGTCATTTGATGATTTGTCTGTTTGACACGCCATCCACAATTGTAACTCACGCATGAGATTTGTTGGTTTTTGGTGTTTAGTTGACCTACTTCATTAAAGACTTGAAGTGTCTAACTGGAAATATGCTCGGTTAAAGTGTTTGAATGATCGTTGAGGACAATTTAAAGGGACCGTTTATGTATTTCGCCTTGTTCATATTATTAGTTGTAATATTATTTTATGCAATACTTTTTTATTATTTTTGTCAGCCAATGCCATAAACAATTCTTTTGACAGCAAACATAAGCAGAACTTTGGTGATGAGTGTAACAACTTGGAGACAAAAAAACGAGTTTCCTACCTGGCAAGTTATAGGCACTGAACTAACAATATTGTCAATCTATAATAAAACTAGTTAAACAAAAAAGGTACAGAAAACTTACATATTCACTAAGTTTCAGGATATTCCAATTCATAATTATCGGCAAATAATCTGATAGGACGGTTACAATAGTGGATTGGTGATGAAATTGAAAGCCCGTCTAACTTCGAATGCCTATCTGAATTGTTATTGTTTTTAAATAAATTCATAAATATAAGATTGTCTCAGCAAATCCGTAAATGCATGCAAATTCTTTTTGTGTTCACTAAAATCCCCTATAATAATCCATGGGGTATTCTGCACCAAATGTCTTTTACTTTTTTCTAAATCAAAGCCACGTTGTGGATCTCCATAAACTCCAAAAAGTTGAAAGGGATACTTAAGTTTTTAACTAACTTAAATTCTAAGCATATATATTGATTTTTGCCTTGACTAGATCCTTGAAAGCAGAGACATTTGACATAATTGGTATCCCATATTATTACTATGCTCTCTCATAAGAACGAATGTTATTTGTGGACTGCTAACCTCTTGTAATATAGATATGTGCGGATGATTGTCCCTTAGAAATTGTTTAATATATTTATCTTTTCTGAACTACTTTCACATTTATTAATATTCCAAGATAGTAATCGCACTTGTGAAACTCGTGCAGAGAAACTTGCATCTCCACTCATTTTACATTTCAATAGCAAAGTAATATTTTTTTTGGGTTGGAAAGATAGGCACATCCGTTGTACAAAGATAGAGCTAGGCTTTTGGTCTCCCACTACTTGGGAAACAGGACTAGTACTTGAAGTATTAGCTACTAAAGAAGTTCTTCTATTACACATACTAGATAAACTATATGAGCCAGAGAGAGACTGTGTAACATTCCTACTAGGCTGCCGAGTCATCCTGCTATGGAGTGTGCCCGGGTGATTTTGTTCATAACAAGACATAGCAAAAGGTGGGGGTGTTCCAAAAAGTAGGCATTGCTCCTTTACATGCGTTGCACCATATTTAGCTAATCTATCTGCTATACAATTCTGCTCTCTGTATATAACTTGTACGGATGAACTATCCAGCTGTTGGAGCAAGGACCTGCAATCATTAATAATATTAATAAAGCTCATTGCCGGTGTTTTTAACATACCAATTATTGCTTGTGCATCCATCTCAATGATGATTGGTATAAGCCTTTGTTGGATAGCAATTTGTAATCCTTTGAGGAGTGCAAGAAGTTCTATTTGTATAGTGGTGCCTTCTTTGACAAACCCAGCAAAGCCTATTACCCAATTGCTTTGATGATTGCGGATAACTCCACCAATTCCATAAGTGCTTAGAGCCGGGCAGCAAGATCCATCAATATTTAATTTATAAAACATATGATCTGGTGGATGCCATTTGATATAGATAGGAGACTTTGAACTCTTCTTAATAGAGTGATTAGTTAAAAAGTAATATTCAGCTACCTTTACTAACAGAGAAGGCAGATTCAAGTCGTTTATTTTATGTTCATAAACAAACTTATTCCTTTTAAGCCAAATTTCCCACAATGCAAAAGGAATCATAATTGTAGAAGGGATGTTGTGAGGTGTAGAAAGCAAAGGTGTACGTATAAATTTATACAACCAAGTCATAATCTCATTTTGAGGAACTGCTACTGTGCTAGTGGGAGGTGATATTCTAAGAGATTTCCAAAGAAGTATGGTGTTAGCATAATGTTGAAATAAATGACTAATTGTTTCAGTGTCTTGGTGACATTGTGGACAGCTTGCTGAATTAGTAATACCCAATCATGTAAGATACACAGTTGTTGGGAGTATGTTATGACACATTAGCCAAAGGAAAAAAGATAATTTAGGGGGACTTGAAAGAGTTGGTTAAGCATGTACCATTAGTTGTATTAATGGTGATTAAACATTAACGAGAAGATACCATTCTCTGTTAAATTCCAGTAAATTTTGTCATAGTTTGTGGGTTCAATTGGCATATAAATATTATTAATAAGGGAATTTATATGTAAGGGTAATTCAAAAGGTATGTTATCTAGGTGCCAACTATTATTATAGTAGTAATTAGAAACTAGTTTGTTTTCCTCAAATTGAGGCATCGGTCCATTAATGTAGCATCTAAGTATGAAATTATGCTTGAGCCAGGGGTTGTCCAGAACTTAACATGTTGTCCCGTTGCTATATTCCATTTATAACCTAATCTGCAATATTCCAGCCATTAATAATATTACGCCAAGTAGTAGAGCTATTGTAACTTTGTAGAGGCTTTGGCCGTACATAATTATGTAAAAGGACTTTTGCCCATAACTGATGTGGATCATTGAACATTCTCCATGCAAGGCTTGCATGAAGTGACTTATTTTTTGTATCAAGATTTTGTATACCTAAACCCCCAAGTTCCAAAGGTTGCGTGATTGTAGACCACTTAAGGAGATGTAATTTTTTCTTTTGAGCAGTTGTGCCCCATAGGAAATTCCTTTGGTACCTGTTAAGGTAGCTTAGTATATAACTAGGTATTTTTATATATTGCATCAAGTGATTGGGAAGATGGTTAAGGGTGGATTTTATTAAAGTTAGTCTTCCCGCTCGAGAAAGAAAATTAGTTTTCCAGCCTGCCAATTTTTGTTTTAAAATTATCAAGTAAGAATTGATAGTCAAAGTTTGCAGGCTTGGTTGTAAAAATAGGGAAACCCAAGTACTTTCCAAAACTACGACCCTTTTTCATATGAAATAGTTGCAGAATTATATTTTTAGTATTGGGTTGACAATTCTTTGAGAAGTAGATTTTTGATTTATCGAAGTTGATAGATTGGCCAGACTGATTAGTAAACTGTGTAATAGTACTAACCATTGATTGGCACGTACTGGTTGTAATTTGCGAGGTGAGGGTAATATCATCTGCGAAAAATAAATGAGATAATTGATGCCCATTTTTTGATAAAGATATGGGTTTCCAAGCCTGATAGTCAACAACATTATTGATCTTTCTAGACAACATTTCAAGACATAGGATAAACATATAGGGTGACAAAGGATCACCCTGTCTTATACCCCTTGTGGGCTGAAATGAATCAGTTGGACTACCATTGATTAATATAGAGGTAGTAGTGGTGGTAATACAAGACATAATTAACTTAGTAAACTTAGCTGGAAAATTTAAACTTACTAAAGTATTACGAATGAATGACCATTCTAATTTATCAAAAGCTTTTTCTAGATCAATCTTAAGAAGCATACTGAGATTGCTCCCCTTCATTTTTTGAAATTTGTTAATAATTTCTAGTACTATGATAGCATTATCCGCAGCTCTTTTGTTTTGTTGGAAACTAGATTGTATGGGATGGATTATGTGTTCCAATATTGGCTTTAATCTATTTACCAAAATTTTTGTAATAATTTTGTAAATAGTATTGCAAAGACTAATAGGTCTATATTGAGCAACCGTTGATGCATTATTATTTTTAGGAATAAGACAGATAAAGGTAGAATTTATTTTGGGGTCAATTTCGTAGTCAGTGAACACCTTATAACAGAAATGTTTCACAGATTCCCCAATAGTGTCCCAATAATTTTGGTAAAAAAGGGGATGAAGTCCATCTGACCCAGGTGCTTTCATAGGCTTGAAAGACTTTATAGCATTAAGAATTTCAAATTCTTGTAGAGGTTGTGTTAGGGATTTTTGGTCAGCATGTGTTAATATGTTTGAGGGAAGTAGTTTTGATTTTGAAATTGAGATTGTTTTCTGCGTGGTAAATAAGTTTTGATAATAAAGGGAAATATGATCAAGAATTTTTGTAGGGTTTGTTATCCAATTTCCCCCGATCTTGAATAGCCGTAATTCTATTATGCCTTCTACGATTAATAGTAGTGAGGTAGAAAAATTTGGTATTAGCATCACCATTATTAAACCAGTCAATACGTGATTTTAGTTTCCAAAAATCTTCCTCTAACCTAAGTATTCGATTAAAATCCAACTTTAGTTCTTGTTCCAAATTTTGTAAGAAATTACTAGTTGGATAATGGATAGAAGCCTGAATTCCATTTAATCTTGCAAGAATATTCCTTTTTTGCTTAAAAATGTTACCAAATGTAGATTTATTCCATTCTTGCACTGATGTTGTGAAATTATCAATTGCAGGAAGTAATGTCACATTATCCATCCAAGCTTGTTCAACCACAGCATGAAAAGCAGGATGACTAGTCCAAATAGTCTCAAACCTAAATAATTTTTTCCTAGGTAATGGACAATGTTGAAGTTTTAACTTAATGGGACAATGATCTGAGTGTGTGCGGGGAAGGTGTGTAACAAGAGCGTTAGAGTATTGATTAATCCATTCATAGTTAGCAACTATACGATCAATACGTTCAAGTATAGTATACTTCTTATGTCTTCCATTAGTCCAAGTATATCGACTACCCTTAAAACCTAAACCAGTCATGTGACAATAATTAAGGCAGTCCAAAAATTTATTAGAACGTGAATTATTTATAGGAAGTCCACCAAATTTATCAGTTGCATGTGTAATTTCATTAAAGTCTCCTCCAATTAACCAAGGTCCATGATAATTATCATGTACAGACATGAGATTATCCCATAACAATTGTCTATTAACTAATTCATTACTAGCATAGATAGCAGTAAATAAAAATTTAAAAGGTAAAGGTTTTACCTGGACATGGCAGTGAATTTCTTGTGCAGTGGTGGCCACTGGATCAACAGCTAGTACATTGGCCAACCACAATATGGCAATTCCTCCAGAATGGCCTGTTGCAGCCACCTCAATCATACCATCAAAATTAAAATCTTCTTTCACACTTTAGTGTGTTTGACAGTGTGTTTCCAAAAGAACAACTAACGCTGGCCTATTATAAACTCTAGGTAAAGTTAGAGATATACAAAATCTCAACTCAAAATATGAAGACCAGTTTCATTCAAGATTAACAGAAACCATAAAGCTAATCAAAACAAAAGGCTAGCATTTTAAACATCCAATACGAAAAACTTATTTTATATGTTTCACATATACATGAACATAGTCTGAAGCAGATAGGCATGTGTTCAATAGAGTTCAAGATTCATTGCTCCCGAGCTTCAATCACCACTGTTCGAGGGATTGTCTTAAAGGACGACAACTGTCACAAATTGTCTAAGCTTCAAACTTTCAAAACAAAGAGGGTCTAATGAGTCCTATCAATAGCAACGATTGTCTCAAATTAAAATAAATTAGAGATAGACAGTGATCGTGTAAAAGAAGGATTACCTCTTACAAGCATAAATCTCACATTCTTGTGAGTTCTTCAGCCAGGAGTCAAATTTAATGTTTCATCTAATCTGATCTCACGTCTAAGCCAAAAATAATCCCTTTACCTGCAACCATCAATCAACCAAGTCAACACGCACACAAAAAACAGAGAACATTAATCCATTAATTGCACCTCAATCTTAACTCAACTAATTAAAATAATAATATAATTCAGGAAACAGAAGCATTTTGAATCTCAATATGTTAATTACGGGCAATAACAAGAACTACTTAGAATTAAGTTAAAATTATGGCAAAATAGTTCGTCCAAACCTTGAATAGAAATTGAATTGCAGAACTCACAACAAAACGTAGCAAAAGTAACATAAAATAAATGGTTAACCTAGAAAAGAGCCAATCACGATCACCCAGAAATGCTTAGGGCTGCTGGAACTACCGAAAATCAAACTGGAAAAAGACATGCATTGTAAAAAAAAAAAAAATAACAAAAACATGAAAAATAATAAAATCAAAATGCATTAATTAAAAAAAAAATTTATCTGATTGAATTGAAGAAAGTCAAGTAAACAAAGAGGTATATTCCAAGCACACAAGAAAAAGCTTTTGTTCAATACAGTTTCATTCTAGTAGGGCAAGCAGGGAATATGTATATGGAGAGTGCAAATTAAAAATAAGGAAAAAACTTACCGCAACTCAGGAATCCAACCACACAAGACAATCTCGAACCAAAGCAGAAAAATTTGAAAACTATGACCAGTTAGTGAGTCACGAAGGCTATAGCCTATAAGCAGAGAAGGGAAGGAAACAAAATGACGTCTGTGTGAGAGAGAAAATAGAGCTCAGGACAGGAGTGTATTCTAAAATCAATCCATATAAACATATGTACATCATAGGTGTCATGTCATCAGCATGCAAATGCACACACGAGGTTATTATTGTCTTTTCGGTTTTATTTCAGCGTACAAAACAGATTTTGAATTGCACATAAGCGGGCCCCACCTAAACTTTTTCCATACAACCCTTTACTGAGTTGTATTCTCGAGTGCAATTCATGCGGCAGCTTCTGTAATTGGAGATGGATTAGTACTGATACTGATACTTGAGATTGTACTTGTAAGTCATGAAAATAAATCTCATTTTCATTAACCGCTCATTACGAACACTGCTGTAACAAATTGTACAACGAGTTATTTAAATTGTACTTTATACGTGTGCCAATTTTATTGGCTACTGCTTTCCTTGCCCTTTTATAGGCCTGGCCAGTTAGCACGTGTATTTGCTTGTTTTTCATCAGACCACGTGTTATATACGAAGCACTCTCAAAACTCAAAAGCCGAATGGGTTTCACTTCTTTGAATCAATCCCTCTAGACCGCAATTTCTTTCTTATTCCTTTCACAGTCCAGAAAGACATCAAAAGCTATGGTCAAACTCTCTACCAAGTTTTGCTCCCAACATTTTTTTCTCTTTGATTTGAACTGTGTGCTTCACTCCTTCGTGGGGTTTCTCTAGATAGGTTTTCTGTGTCAGTTTTGAATGTGTTTGAGCTTGGGTTTCACGACTTTCTGATGGAAAATTGCAGCTTATTAGTTTTTATTTTTCAATTTTAGGTTTGCATCTGAATCTTCGGTGATTTTGTTTTCTGTTTTAGCGTTTTAATGCTAGCATCTTCATAAAGAATCGGATCGGGAAGCTTTCTTGTATTTTTCTCGATATTTACGTTGGTAGAGAGATTTGAGAAGAATCATCAGTGGCAGTGCATATGAAACGAAGATTAAGATACTTCTCACCTTAGACCATTTTAATTTAATTTTTTATCTTTCTTAATCCAAATTTTCTTCTCCTAAACATTCACTGCTCCTTTCGTCTCCTTCTGTTTCCAGGTTTACTCCTATCCTGCTTTATTTTCCAACCCACTTTGACCTTCCAAATACCAATACTTTCCTCAACTCCCTCTTCATTACATACATTTTCTCCTGCAAACACACGGCCCTCTTCAAAATTGCTAATACTTGTTAAACTAACAATGTAACAAACCCAAAATTTCAACCCAATTGCAGCATTTAAAATTGATTAAAATAAAAAAAATTATTAGTTAGATCAAATGATTACTACTGCAGCTATCACAAATGTTGAATTCACTTTTTTCGGTCCCTTCTCTTCCCCTCCCGCCCCCTTCCCCCTTACTCCGAAGATGGAAACAAAGTTCGATTCATCACTAATAATTGATTGAATCTCTATTTGCTCCTTCTCATAACAATAATAACAAATACAAATATCAATATTCGCGGTATATCTACATAATCTCTTTGCCTCTTTGATGGAGAAAAATTGTCTGCACACCATCACTTTCCAGGGTGTAAAGTAGGATACCTGCTAGAAATACTAATTGTTATTAACATCAACAACATTATATAAGGTGCTTATGTGAAATATTGAACAAGATGCAATATACTCACAATCTCTAGAGCACAAACTTTGTGAAGTAGGAATCCATTTACATGTTGCCTAAGAACACCAAAAATGAAGAGACTATGCTATAGAATGATAGTATAAAGGGTAGACTCAGTCTCAAAAGTGTACTGCATATCAAGAGAAATACTCACATAGTCAGCAATGATAGTAGGCCTTTTCTCAACATTGTCAGCACAATCCTGTCCACTTATATCTGCATCCTAAATAGGAAAAAGTAAAACAAGAACAATATAGGTTAATTAAATTTCTTTTATAAACAAGAAATTTCTTATGGTAAGTGGTGCACGGTTCGACTCGTTAGATAATGTGCCTGTCTCTCTACCCTTTTTCCCTTAAAATCCAAGCTTTTATTTTCGGCAAGATTCGAACATGTGGCATACATCTAATGTACACCACGTGTTGCGCTCTTACCACAAGATCAAAGCCGTTGGGCTATGTTTAGATTTTGTGAATATTGAGAAACAGATTTGCAGATGAAAAAGGTATCTGGTATTAAGGCATTCCTCGAGTTCTTGGAGACATGGACCACAAACATTAATAATTTGACTTACCATTCCATATTTCAGGAATACGCCATGTAAAGGCTGTAATTTGTGTTTTAGTTCCGTTAGAGTAGTATCTTCTTCGCAAGCTATCAATGGATGAATTCCGACAGCAATGCACCTACATTTACACGATATCACTTTAGTCACATAGGGAGGTCATGTCACAAAATACATTATCATATTTTCTCTTTGGAGTAGAATAATGCAGCTTGAAGGTACCATTTGCTTTCACTACTTTCAAGTGTGTATTTCAGCCATTGTGATTGCCTATCTCCAGCACCATTTGAAGTAACCTAGCAAGAAGAAAAATAAAGTTAAAAGTTTACTGAAAGCTCGACAGCAAAAGGCTACCCAACTTCCAAGGCTTGTTAAATATAGGCATGATAAAAGCAGTTTTCTTGAAGATCCACTTTTATTTTCTCGAAAATCAAATTCCAATCCAACGGAAAAAAACGAAGCAAGACAAGGAATCAGCTGGGGGAGAGGCTGAAACAGAATCTAGGCAATGAGGTAGCTATGGTACAAAATAGGTCTTAAGCCATTTCTGTACTCATAACTGTAGCAGTTTACAAACATATTCATTCTTCTATATTCATCCATTTCGCAAATTCACATTGATGTTCAACGTTGACTAAAAAGTTAAAATCTCTGAATTTGAAATATGAGGGAATTCCTGCTTGTATGTATAATGCCAAGTGCAAATTTAAAAGCCAAATAACGTCAAAGAAGACAATCGAAAGTGCTTATAGAATCCTGCTAACTGCCATAGTAGGAGGCATCACAATCCCTCTTTTCATCCGAAATTACTTATGACATTATCAAATCTAACACAATCTAAAATTTGGCAAAGTTAATAAGACTATCAAATATGAGGCAAGCTAAAATTTGAGAAGTTATTTGATCCTCTGGTGTTGAACCTCTTAACTGTTGTATTGGAAGTATTATTCAATAACCTTATACTGATTTGACGGATAAGCGACAAAGAAGTTGAAAGTGAATACTATTCAGATGACAAGGAATCGCATTTGCAAATACTATCAGTTAGTGGAACTCATATGTCTGTCCAATAATGCAATCAATTAGTGGTCGAGTAAAGATACCAAAGCAACAAAATAGAAAGCAAAAATTTCCTACATCGTTCCACCTTCAGCAACATATAAAAAAAAATTATATATACATAACTAAGCAACTTTAAAAACATGTTAAACATGTAACTGAATACATATACTGTCATAATCTGGATATTTAACCAAACAGGAATTTCATTAAGTAATTGCTCCTAGCTTTGAGAGTCTCGCTCGCCCAAGGGACGAATAACAAGATCCTAATAAAGCACGATGAATTTCATGTAAGCAAATGTTCAACAAAGGTTGAAACGGACAAAACCATACTGATACAGATACATTCTCCTTTTGGAGAAAAGATTTCCTGCATCGGCAGATTTTCAATGAGTATCCTAGAATTCTCTAATACAATATTTTCTACTCTTTTTACGTGCAATTGATATGGGAACTAAGTACATACTGCTGTACATCAAGGACTTATGTACAGTTGTATATCAAAGACTTACATTACACTTTTTAAATTCTTTTTTAGACGTAGTCCAATTTTATAGATTTATCCAAGAATGACTTCTCTATTCAGTTTCCTACTTCGTTTTGCTACTGCACTGAAGCACCCCAGGTGGCCGAACTCATTACCTGAAGGAGTTTCAGCGCCAAACAATAACAATAGCAAGTTTGACAACACTGTTTGGCGAAACCATTAAAATAGTAAAACTACCGATAGAAGCGAGACGCGTGAAGGTCAAATTATAAGTAAAAGTGCACAAATAAAATAAGAGGGAGAGTACCTTGTGCTTCATCAAGATAAGGTAATGTGATATTTCATAATAATTTTAAAACCATTTTAAGCATATAACGTACAACCAAACTCTGCGAAGAATCAATGTGAACTACTGAATCAAACAGAGCTATTAAAAGGTGAAAAGGCTAAAAAGTAATGATTGACCTAACAAAACTTCTTACCAACTGAAAAGAGAAATATAAAATCCAGCAGATGAGCAACAGCAGCTTATCAGAGTCTGCAGAAGATGTTGAACTTCAACAACTGTATCAATAAAGTATCCAAATTATAAATAAATTTCAAGCAGAGCTCCTTATATGGATTTAATGTTTCAGTGATGACTCGGAGGAAGAACAATGAGATAATTAGCTAAACTTGTCTGGTTAATTTGAAAACTAAAACCCATAAGCTTTTTATGGTAAGAAATTTATAAATATGATGTAGCAAGGCCAATCAAGATGAAATTGTGTATAATTTCACAAACTGTCCCAGCCAACAATTTACCCAATTTGAACAATTTTTACCCAGCTGAAATTCTGAAAATCAGGAAAAGAAGAAATCAAAACCCACCTTATAACTATAAGCAAAACATAAAGAGAGAAAACATACAATCTCAAAGGACTTTTGGTCAGGCAAGTTGATATGCAGTTTTTTTCTCAAGAGAAAAGAGTACCATTAACACTTGCTCAATTTAAAGGACTTCTGGTTAAGTTTCCATGAGCAAACTTGAATTGTTTAAGGTAGTCATTCACCCCTCGCCCTTTGAGAGCTTGAGTAGAGTACCTACAAGTTGAGGATGGCTGAAGGGAAACACAAGGACAATTCATTTCAAATGATGAAATCCAGTTCTAAAAGGGGAAAAGTTAGTCCAAGAGAACAAATTGTTTATTCATAGAGGAGCATATCATGGAATCTTCGTAGAACTAACATGCCAAGTAGCCTTCCAAGGAAGGGGCCGGTGGAGGTGTAAGATTATCATTTCGTCAAATTGTAATTGCCAATTTAAGATGGATACATTTTTGTCAGATAAAGTTGTGAACATGTGTTTCTGTAGTAAGTTCTCAAGCCAAACATCTTTTGCACAATAAGAGAAGTTAACAAGCAATGTCTCCTAATATAAGTTCTTGCATAGTTAAACAGCTTGTGTTCAAAAAAAGCTACATTTCATCTTCTAATACTTTCTATCTTGCTTCTAATATTTTCCATTTGCACTTTAAGAACCAAAGTTTAGAATTCTCTAAGCCAAAATGAAGGTAAACATATACAAGCACATCATATAAGTGAACACAATATGATATTCAATCAGAAAAGACAAAAAAAATTAATTCTTATACGCATGTCTTATTCATTTGTTAAAAAAAATGGCACTTTCAAGCTGGTTCACACAATCTAGAGACAAACTTTAAAGGAACAATTTTGGAAGAAGAACACCTTATGATTAAGCAAACTTTGAAGCAGCCAGAACTAATGAGTGCTCGTGCTGGTCAATCCTCCTTGTGTTATTAAGTGGTTGCCGACAATCGACATCCCTAACGAATCCTGTTGTCCAACTTCACTTGACTTGATGAGGGACCATGTGATAGTAGCATCAGGCCATACTTATGATCGAAATTTAATTGCTCAGTGGATAAATTCAGGGCACCACACTTGTCCAAAAAGTGGTCAGTGGCTGATACATATGGCTCTCATTTCCAACTACGCACTAAAAAGTCTAATCCATCAGTGGGGTCAAGAGAACAACATCCCAACAATAGAACCTACATTATCTCCTTCATATTCAGAAGGTAGCAGCAATAGTAAGATTAAGAAATGTGACAAGGCGATTGACTACATTTCTGCTACTAAAGCTGCCACATATGTTGTGAAAAAGACAACAAAGTTTTTAGTTGGGAAACTGCAAACAGGATCTCCAGATATACAGAGACATGCAGCATATAAGCTAAGATTGCTCATGAAAACTGGAATGGACAATCGCAGAATCATAGCTGAGTCTGGAGTTATTCCATTTCTGATGACTCTGCTTGGTTCCCGTGGTACAAGAATCCGGAAGAATGCAGTCACAACATTTCCACCAACCCTCAATCCATCAACTCCCTGCTTAATTAAGTTCTCAGCTTGGTAATTAGTGACTACATTTCCACCAATCACATCCAAGTGAGGGTAAGTATGTTTCACATGCTTGATCATATTAATCTGGTACAGCGAATTCCCTTGCGAGCTATCAATCACCACAGCATTAATCCCTTCTTTCACCAAATGCTCCAGCCTCTCTTTATCTGATTCCCTCGTCCCCACCGCTGCCCCCACTAAGAACTTCCCGTCTTCCCCTAAAGATGGCAAACCCAATTTCGGAAGTCCCTTTATTCTCTCCGTGTCAGCACTCGTCACTAAATTGACTACTTCCCCGTTTTCCTCCTCCTCGTTTACTAATGCAACAAAGTCCAGCTTTTTAGATGCCATGTAGCCTGCCACGTCATTGAAATCATAACTCGAAGGCAGAGTAACGGGAGAAGTGTTCATATAAGCAGAAATCCTAGCTTCCTTATTGCTCAAGTTCTTCCAATCAGACTTTGACACGTGTCCTAACAGTTTGGATTGTTTGTTCCCTGACTCGGTGACGAAAATGCAAGGGGAGTTAGCGAATTCATCGGCGGAATGGATTGAATCCGAGGGAGTAGCGAAGATTAAGTCGGCGGAGAAAGGGATTTTATGAGATTTGGCAGCACGGATGATGGATGCTTGTTGAGAGATAGTGTTGTTGTAGTGAACCATACCTATTCCGCCGAGCGCCGCCATGGCAACGGCCATGGAGGTCTCGGTGACGGTGTCCATAGGAGAAGCGACGCAGGGATGGAGAGGGAGATGTTGCGGCTGAGCTTAGTGGAGAGGTTCACGTCGTCGACGGGAAGTCGATATAGCTTATGAGATTTGATTATTGTTGGCTCGTAATAGTTTTGATAATTGAAAGGCCCAAAGAAAAAATTTAATGCATTATTAATTTTTATACTTACTAGATAAATATATTTTTTACATGTAAAATTTATTCGGTATGGTTCGATATTTTTTGGGTTTATTTTTATAAAATAAAAAACTTATCCTAATTATCGGTGCAGTTATAGATTTATATAAAAATCTACGGTTTCTTAAAAAGAAACCTAAAAGTTGGTTCGGTGTGGTACAGTTCGGTCGATTTAGTCGGTTTTCGAATATCCATTGACACTCCTACGTGTCTTTGTTCGGGTTCGCATAGTGGGAGAACGTGGTTGGTGCTCGTCATCATGTTCGGTTAGTCAGACGCGTTCGCGATATTATGGGAGCAGCAAACCTTCGTGATCGTGTGGGCTCTTTTGTGGTTGTATAGTATATTTTCCTAAGCAACAACATTTTGTGCCTCGCGAACGCGAGACTTGTGCCGCGTTCGCGAAGAGAACTTCTGGGCAGATTATTTAAGATGTTATTTCGGGACTTTTACCCATTCTTTCATATTGAGCCCTAGACTTCGAGAAGAGGAAATTTTGAGGAGAAGTTTCACTGCTACATTGGAGGTAAGAAATTTTCACTTGGATTGGAGGTTAAGAGGTTTTATGTTAAGAGCGACATCTCTTGACATGGATAAGTAATGAAGTTCTCTGAATCAACACATCGATTCGTATGGGTAAGCATAGGTTTGGGATTTTTCTGCGCTAGTTTTTTTTATTAAGAAGGGTATAAAAGCAATTTGACTTTTTAAATTTGGGGTTCCTGTTTTTAATATAACTAGTATCTATGAACGTACGTTGCACGTTAGTAATGGCACGTGATGATTTAAATATTTATTTATATAAGGGAACAATAAAATTTTATTAATGAAAGAAATTTTATGTGTAATAATACAACAATCATCGAAATGCTGAAAAATATAATTACATTAGCATAATACATGACTTTAAAATAAAAGGACATCATAAAAACTTACACAAATGATTAATTTTGTCATGTTAGTTAGATAATTATATATTATAGTTTAAAAGTATTTAATGTGATGGTATCTTAACGAACACTTTTTGTGAACAATATTTTTGTGTGTATGTTTCCTCCTAATGCGTTTGTTGCTCTGCCTTAACCAGAACTCTTGTTGTCGATCTTGATATCCCTCTTGAAAGTACAACATACAATTGTTCATGCAAGAAAATATATTGTGGTAAATATAGTCCAATATTTAGGATGTTTGCCCTTTTACTTTATTTATTATATTTGCAAAACATAAACATACTAAAAATTATTTTCACACAAATTTAAAAGAATATTCCTTAGTTTCAGAAGACTAAAGTTTAATTCAGAGATAAGAATATACTTAGAAACACATTAATCAGTATCATAATTTTTGCATGTATGACGTTATTGTCAAAACTTCTATATACCATCAGTGTACTATTGCATAAGCTATTCGGCATATCTAAGTTTTTCAGTAGTATGACAGGCATATTTTTCTTCAAAGTTAACCTATATACAATGAAAAATCAATTTTAACTTAGTCTATTATATATATATATGGTGATACTAACATACATAAGAAATAAGAAACTTGACAACAAACATGTATGACATAAGGCCATTTGATATTAAAGTATTTAAGTATTCTTCTTGATAGTAATTATTGGTATCATTTTCTGCTGAGTCAAAAATTGAAAAATATTTTATTTTTACAATAAAATTTGGCAATCAACCTTTTATTTAGTTGATCAATATATTCATTTGTGCTAGCTAATATGTCTTTTTAATTCTATCATGTGATTTGCACAGATTGCATTTTAATCTAATGATAAAAATATTTCTCTTATTAAATATACTACTATTACCATTGAGATTGATAATCAAGTTTTTAGGAAGAACCGAATCATCTTTTATTGGATGCTCTTCTTCGTTTTTGACACGAAGCAAGAAGATATTGAATATTGGATCTGTTCTTACTTTATATTTCTTGTAAGTTGAATCTTTTTCGTATGGGGCCAGAAGTATAACTTTGGCAAGCTAGCTTTTACAGTCTATGCTTTTGTCGATTTTGGAACTACTAATAATACTTGACGGAAATCACCTCTCAAACTATTAATGTTTCACCAAATGGTTCATTAATATTCAATATATATCTAGGACTCCGGGCAATTATTTCAATCGTTTGACACTTAGCCATAAGTGTTTCATCCCATATTATCCATTTTGCATTCCTTATAAATTTAGCACCAATGATCTGCTTATATTTGTGATGGTTACTTAAATTGTTTGAAGATGTATATCAAATCTAAAATGGATGGCCTCGCAATAAAATCATCGTTGGTACACCACTTGCTATTATTGCTAAGAGTGACATGCCTCTTAATATGATATTTGCAAGTAATTCATGACATAGAAATATTATTTTGATTCTGCCGGATGCATCTACAAAGAATAATCCTGTTATACTAGAGTCGACTCTTTATAATATAGTTTTGTAAGTTTGTTCTTGTTTAGGACTTAGCTTTGATTGTGCTTCCTATTGTGTTTTTGATTCTTAATAATATACTAACCTTTTTACTCTGTGTTCTAACGCTTTTTTATGGAATAAATTTATGTACCCTAAGATTTTTTTTAACTTGAATAAGAATTTTACTCATATGATAAATTTAAACAAAAATTGAATTGGATTCTCTTGCTAAATAATTAATTAAAAGATTTAGTTATTTGATTTTAACATAAAAAATAACTTATTATACGTTGATTGAGGTCTTAATATTAGTTCATATCTTGTTTTGAACATTTAATCGTAATTATAATTTTATCCACCATAAATTTTATTTTCAAATAGTAAAAGATTGATATGACATTTCACTTTTAGATCTTTATGTTTGTAATGTTAGGAATCATATTAGTATAATTACTTTCCGGCTGTCTAATTCATTTAAAATTGAACAAGTAAATATTTTTAGTCATGTAATCCTATTTTTTAGGATATATTTCTTAAAAATTCTTATTACTAATTAAATTTGAGAATGTATAATATTGTTCAAATCCATTTAGAAAAAGAAGATCCTATATTATTATACAAACGTAAATACAATATTAATATATCAATTAGAAACATAAATTAATTTAATTCCTCTGTACTATCTTCTCTCCCTTGAAAGTAAATAGGACGGCTAATACTCTAGATATTTTATTTCTTGAAATTAAATTAGACATTATTAAAACTTTAATTAAATTCCCGTGTCCTATATTCTCTCCTTTGTCCGCTCATATAGTCGGTATTTTATACCCTTTGAAGCTACATTGCTCCTAATAATGAATGATTCAATTGCTACATAAACTAAAAATGGAAAAGTTAATTTTGAATCATAAACCAATTAGAATAGAATTCCGAGACACGCTCTTTCTCCTAAGTCAAACTAAACTCAAAAGAAAAAGGAAAATAACAATATTACTATTATATCCAATAATATAGTTATATTTTAGGGCTATTTTGGTCTTCCAACATCGTATTCATGCTTTTATAATAACTAGTATCTATGAACGTGCGTTGCACGTTAATAATGGCACGTGATGGTTTAAACATTTAAATCATCTAACAGCTAGAAAATAATATTACATTAGCATAATACGTGAATTTAAAATGAAAGAACATCATTAGTGTCACGACCCAAAATCCCAACCCGGTCGTGATGGCGCCTCTCGTGGGGACAAGGTCAGCCAACAACAAAACAATACATCTCTATATAATTACTTAGCAGGAATAAGTCTAATTCGCAGATAATATAATCACAAGTGCGAAGTAAACATGATAGAATAATGGAAACCATCCCGACTCAGCCCGAAATCGGGGTGTCACAAGCCACGAGCATCTAAAGATCTAAATACTAATACAAGACCAGCAATATACAGAATGGAATTTAGAATCAATGAAGAAATACGGTGCCGTGAACGCTGACGGTCACCTTGCTCAGCTACAATAGTATACCTTCAGTCCGCTAATAACCCGCTACCGGGTGAACAGTACCTGCAACTGCACGCGAGGTGCAGGGAGTAAAGTGAGTACTTCCAACTCAGTGGTAATAAGAGTAAATAATAACTGAGCGATAAGAAATCACGTAAGAACACTTCATCATGCTATCTAAGACGGTACAACCCTTTTTGAAAACAGTAATTCCATGAAAATCCTTTATAAAATATCTGACTCAGTTTTAAACCTCTTTTGAAAATAATCTTTTTAACAGTTGCAAAATAATTCCAGCCATCGGTGTCACTATGCACAGAAACCCGCCCCTCGGGCAATATCTTCATTCCTGGTCAGCCACTCGGGCCCCAACACTCAAGGATCAGATAGCACCAGCAAAAGTAGATAAATATCTCCAGAAATATCACAACGACAAATAATGAACAAATGCATGAATGCAATGCAATGCATATGATGGTACATTCCAGTACCCACTGCGGCGTGCAGCCCGAGCCATCCATATTTATTTATCGTCGACGGCGCTCACTGGGGGTGTGTACAGACTCCGGAGGGGCTCCTACAGCCCAAGCGCAATATCTTGGTCAGTCATTGTTACCTGACCGGTCAGCCATTGTTACCTGACCAATTTATATCATACAGTGCCATTGTTACCACTGTTCAAGTATATCATCCAGTGTCATTGTTACCACTATTTCAAGTATATCACACAGTGTCATTGTTACCACTGTTTCAAGTATATCACACAGTGTCATTGTTACCACTGTTTCAAGTATATCACACAGTGTCATTGTTACCACTGTTTCAAGTATATCACACAGTGTCATTGTTACCACTGTTTCAAGTCACTTTATAATCAGTCCAGAAAATAATATAATAAGCCCCTTGGGCATTTACAAAACAGAAGTTCCCAGCCCGGAATACATTTAAAAATATCATTTAAGTTTTCAACACTTAGAATTATGGCTGAGTTTGCAAAACAGCATTTAAAACCTTGGACTGAAATTAAATGATATGCAAATCATGCTAAGCAGTAATATCAATCCTCGAAGGATTTTACAAATCGGCACAAGGCCCCAAACATGGCATCAAGCCCAGTAATATCAATGAAGTATGTGTATCAATCACCAGTATAGTATAAACATCACACGGGATGGACCAAGTCACAATCCCCAATAGTATCCGACCCCGCACTCGCCATGGAGTGCGTGTCACGCCTCAATATAGCGTTACGATGTGAAAGTCCGGGGTTTCAAACCCTCAGAACAGCATTTACATCTATTACTCACCTCTAACCGGCCGTAGACTAGTCCGCAATGCCCTTTCCTCTTGAATCGACCTCTTCGCGCGTCGAATCTAGTCAAAACCACAACAAATACGTTACAATAGGCTAAGGGAATATAACCCAATCAAAAAGACTCGAAAAATGTCGAAAATCCCGAAATTAGCAAAACCCGAGCCCCGGGCCCATGTCTCAAAATTCAGAAATTTTTACATCAATACGACCCTTATCTCGCCACGAGTCTATACATACCAAATTCACAAAAATCGGAGTTCATTTGACCCCTCAAATCACCATTTAATTCTCTTAAGTTTCAAGCCCTAAACCACCATTTTTGTCCATAATTTACTTGAGTTTTCAGCTCTAATCCATGTATTTAACTTGGAAATAAGTAGAAACAACTCACCTTTGATGCTTGATGAAATCCCCCTTGAAATTCTCTCCAAAATAATCCAAGCCAAATGAAAGAAATGAAAGAAATAAGCCAAATCCGTGTTTAAAAGAATCTGTCCGTGCTTCGTCGAGTTGTACCTTGCACTTGTGCTATACAAGTTGTACATCCTATTAAAAATTTTCCTTATCGGATACCTTCTGTTTAAACACCCATAACGTCTTGTATAAGTATCCAAATGACAAACGGATTGAAGATTTAGAAACTAGACTCGAAGATCTTTAATTTGATAGGTTGTACACCATATAACTCTTTATGTATCCCGAGATATGAGCTTCTAAAGTAGGCTCCCGAATCAGAAAATTGCAGCAGAAATTTCTGCAGCTTTTTCTTTTCTTTTTGGTCCGAATTTCATTCCGTTAACCTTCCGAAATCCACCCGAGGTCCTCGGGACCTTAACCAATTATATCAACATGTCCCACAATATCATTCAAACTTGTCCCAACCTTCTAAACACCCAAAATAACATCAAAACATCAAATCATCATCGAATTCAAGCCTAAGTTTCCAAAAACTTTCGAAAATACACTTTCGATCAAAAACCCGACCAAACGATATCCGAATGACCTGAAATTTTGCACACACGTCACAAATGACATAACAAAGCTACATCAATTCTCGGAATTCCATTCCGACTCCCGGATCAAAATCTCACCTATCAACCGGAATTCGCCAAAATACTAACTTCGCCAATTCAAGCTTAATTCTACACCGGTCATCACAAAAATATTCCGGACACACTCCTAAGTCTCAAATCACCTAACGAAGCTATCCAAACCATAAAATTCACATTTCGAGCCATCTAACACATAAGTCAATATCCGGTTGACTTTTCCAACTTAAGCTTACTTAAAAGAGACTAAGTGTCTCAAACCTTACCAAAACTAGTCCGAATGACTTCAACTTTTGCACACAAGTCATATTCGACATTACGGACTTGCACCAACTTTCGGAATCGCATTCAGACCCCGATATCAAAATTTCCACTTCCGGTCGAATTTTCTCAAAAACCTTCAAATTTCTATATTTAGCCAAATGACTTCAAAATGACCTCCGGACATCCGAATTCACTTCCGATCGCGCTCCCAACTCCAGAATCACCATACGGAGCTATTCCCAGACTCCGAATCTCAAACACACATCTATAACTCTGAAATGCCTTCCAACCCAAATTTATGAAATTCTTCTAAAATACTAACTTCCACAATATACGCCGAAATGCTCACGGTTTGTCAAACAAAATCCGGACACACGCCCAAGTCCGAAATTATCATACGAACATGCTGGAACTTTCAGATCTCAATTCCGAGGTCGTTTACTCAAAATTCTAATCCTAGTTCATTTCTTCAATTTTAAGCTTTCAAAATGAGAATTTCCATTTAGATTTGACTCCAAACTTCCTGAATTTTAATTCTGACCGTACACACAAGTCAATATACCTGAGATGAAGCCGCTCATGGCCTCAAACTACTGAATGACGCGTCGGAGCTCAAAACGACCGGTCGGGTCGTTACAATCTCCCCCACTTAAACATACGTTCGTCCTCGAACGTGCTGAGAACTACACTGAAGTAGTCCAAAATCACTTGTTTAACACATCATGCACCTTCCCATGCTACCACTACTCCGTTGAGCACATTAGCTCGATAATTCTGTAGATATACTTATTTATTCAAGCAAATAAGCCATTAGGCCCAATTCCAACATCCTGAATTTCCCTGCCAAGCCTGTTTCCATCATACGACCACCATATCAATCTCCACACGTTGTACCCAAACATGACTGCATAACTTTGTTGAATTCACACTTTGCATCACTTACTCATAGAACCACAATAACATTCTTTAAACATAATGGTCGAAATTCCACGAATCTGATGCTCCCATTGCATCTCATGATCTACACAGGTCTTGCTCTAGTTTTAATTTTATTTTATTTTTATATATATTTTTATATTTTTTTTAACACCGATACGACTGAAGAGATGTGCCGAAATTCACAACCAACTGCTGAATCAACAATTCATTGGATCTACACTGCTGACAAGTTCAATTACCTTGTCGCAAACCAAAGAATGATCTTTGCTCTATAATATACTTCATATAATCAGTTTGCACTGACCCCAAATCTAGTAACCTCGTCTCACCTAGTACGAACTGCTCAGGCAATAAGCCACCTCAGACATAATCAAAAATCCCACAAGACGCCACAATGTGCCAGTATGCTATCAATTCGAACGCGATACAAAAGGAAGGCGAACTCTAGAAGGAACTACTCAACTCGCACACTAACATAGACTTCCTCAGAAAACAGGGAAACAGAACACACAAAAGCAAATATGGGCACTGAACTGAACATCACACTGTTGCGGCGTGCAACCCGATCCAAACAACATACCCATGGCGGTGTGCCACCCGATCCACATATAGAACTCACATAAGGAGATATACGTCGAGCTGAATAGCTCATCACATCAAAATACCGAATATCGGTCATAAACACACTAAGGTGCATAATATCATTCCCAAGGAAACATATAGCGCTATAGGCTACAAACTCAAGCACAACTGAGGTGCGATACATGATCTAAGTCTCATCCTGCTCATATAACATCACCGTTGAGCGGAACCTCAACACATAAGGAATTTACCAAGCCATCTCACAACTCATATGGTGCAGTATATCTTTACATGAATTAACTGACCACGAAATAAGACCGCGACTATCCTTCCATAAAGAGCGCATTGCTGAAATAAACACAACTGGCCTGACGTAAGGCTCACTTCCACATTTAAATCTATCCACCGACCTCAAGTCGATCCTGATCGTGCCAAGCTAGGCCAATAATCTTTCACAGGTCCATAACCCAATAAACAGAGTGCCCTCCAGGCATAAATTCTCAAATGGATGATATTACCAAAATCCTCATACTTGGTTTAAATTTCTAATTAATCAAGTGACTACATGTCACACTTATACAATATTCCTGTGGGACAAGCTCCCACCATCTTCCAAAATAATTAACGGGTCTGCACATCCAAACCACCAGCTGCACTAACGCTAAAAAGCGATCAAGAATCCCTAACCAAGATGCAAAGCCTTTCTCACAGAACACCGACCTCAGGTGATACTGACGTTAATACCCATCTTACTCAAAACACTGAAACTCATATACTGCTCATCTGAGATCGTGACATCACAGTCATTGACCAAACTGCAACCTTGGTCCTTACTTCAAATTCCAAACCACTCACTGCACCTCACGTGCCAATATACGATAGACGCGATTTCCATCACAACTATGGAACCGCCGATAGGCTAATACTTCATCACATAAGACTTTCCATTTAACTCACTTCAGGAGAACTATAGCAGCATACAGGCGAATCCTCGTAATCGTCGAATATGCCAATCTCTAAGTAGTTATCCAAGCCACCATAACACTTTCTAGGATCCGCCTACTCATAATAGGCCCTAACAAAAGAATGCTTCAGAATAACATCAATCACTGCGGCCGACACGCCTCATATTCATAACTCGATTACGCTAAACGAACCGATCACTGACACCAGTATACCAACTCAACTATGGCTAATCAATCTACTTCCTTCCAATTTATCCTTGATTGCCTTAGAAATAATAATATCTCCCTTTAACACCTAACTTATTTCAACCAAACTCACCCCGAGTGACCTTAAATCACGAGACCATGCTGTCTCAAATACCATGACCATTTCATGTCTCTCAAATGCTACACCGCAAGTCAAAACATCATAGAACATTCTGTGCCTTTCTTCATAAGCTGCTTCAAAAGCTTGACTCTTAACCGTACTTATAGACTCAAAATCATTAGGCACCACACTTTACCTCTTGAATTAACTAGGACCGCTATTGAGAGCCACCCAGCTCTGACTTGGCCCCGAATGCAACCAACTCTACTGAATTTTATAACATATGAATACCCTCTCGATAAAGCACCTAGAGGGATCACTTCCCTCGAAGCCTGCACCTATACGAGGCATAAATCATGAATCTTCCCTCAAGTCTGAACATGAGCCAATAAGGCTAACCATAGCATGCATCCAACAATTCATTTACTCAAATTACCACTCATGGTCATTTTCCGTAGCTGCAATAACCCACCAATACGCCAATAACCAGAATTCACGCAGGTATTAAACTGTGCAATCAGCTAATCAACAGCAAGCTCCCCAACTTGGCTCGAAGCCATAGATCACAACACATATACTCTATTGCTGTCGTAATATCATGGTGAGATTAAACTCACTCCATCATAAGCTCGTGGAAACACGAATCATCTGGAATTTTAACTCTTCTGCAATTCTTGCATTTACTCACACAACAGTTAAGCCCACTCTCTAGGCGACCAATTTTTTTTTAAGTCCTAATTTTCAAAAATTTTGACAGAGCCTCCTTTGTAATTGGTCCTATCCACCTGCCAGAGAATCACCAAAATCATCCTAACAACACATCCACAACTTGACAAAGCATCACAATGCATATCAATTACATAAATCTAAATTGATACATGGACATGTGTTGCACCTATTTGAATCATAACACATAGAAAATACCCTTCAACCCTCCATTATTGGGCTATTCAACCAAGTAGGAACATATTCTTCCTTTAATATTTTCGACCTTCAAGGTGGTCTCCTTGACTCAACGATTTCGTCATAATACATTTACGGAAGCGATCTCAGCTCCCAGACTTATCTAACTAGGAGACACGAAAAATATTCTTCACGCGCCCATAACTCGGGCTACTCAACAAATCACAATAAGAAACGAATCACTTAACAGTTCATCTACTATCCAGTAGGCTTCTTCGCCACTACCAAGTCGTACAAATACACCTCGCAACACTAACATACTCATCACGTGGATATCCAACCGCCATTCCGGCTAACAAGGACAATAATGAACATATGAGTTCAAAACACTTGCTCACAAAATCAGCACCTCGGTGCTTGTCACACCTCCTTTATACGTACCTGCGAGGGCGCAAGGGAGTTTTTTCCAATTAAAGGACAATCGAAACGGGGTTGGTTTAATTATTTCAGAGTCGCCACTTGGGAGATTTAGGGTGTCCCAAGTCACCAATTTTAATCCCGAATCGAGGAAAAGAATGACTCTATATTATATCCTGCGTACCAGAAATCCGGATAAGGAATTCTGTTAACCCGGGAGAAGGTGTTAGGCATTCCCGAATTCCGTGGTTCTAGCACGGTCGCTCAACTGTTGTATTCGGCTTGATTATCTGATTTTATACAAATTGAACATATGTGCAAATTTTAACTTTTAACCGCTTTTGTCGTTATTATTATTTTACGAGAATTGCAACGTCGTGAAAACATATCTCGAACCACGTTACATCAATGCACCCGTGGCTATCGATATATCTCGACTCGGTTGAGATTTGGATTTGGGTCACATAAATGTGCACCCGAATTAAGGAAAATAAATTATTAGAGGCACGCCTAAAGCAACTAGCGTCTTGTTATTTTGAGGAAGGTCGTAAAAATTCGTTAAACGGCACATCCCGAATTCTAAATACTTTGATATATACATACATTAGAGGGCCCCGCAACTTTTGTACATTTTGTTTGTCGAGGCTCGTCTCATTCTTGTTTTTTAAAAGGAATTTGCGACGTCATGGACACGCATCTCGAACCACGTCACAATCAATGTACCCGTGATTAGAAACACATTTCGAATCCGTCGAGATTTGGATTTGGGTCACATAAATGCGCACCCGAATTCAAGAAGGTAAAATTATTAAATACGCGCTTAAAGAGACTATCGCGTTATTATTCCTGGAGGTCGTGAGATTTGCTAAACGACCCACCTTAGGGACTGAATGCTTCAATATATATATACATTTAACGAGGGCCCCGCAATTTGTGCGTTTTTCTTTACT
Source organism: Nicotiana sylvestris (assembly GCF_000393655.2). Taxonomy (NCBI): domain Eukaryota; kingdom Viridiplantae; phylum Streptophyta; class Magnoliopsida; order Solanales; family Solanaceae; genus Nicotiana; species Nicotiana sylvestris. Next base: position 30,819,353 of record NC_091067.1, read on the forward strand.
TTTGTCGAGGCTCATCTCGTTCTTATTTTAAAAGGATATCCTATAGCAACTACCTTTCTTGTCGCGTTTGTCTCTACTAATTGAAAACAGTAGATAGCCCTAGTTAATTACATGCTTGAAAGTTATCTATAACAGAAGTCCGAGTGCTTGCGCAAAATCAGTAGCACGGCCACGTACACAGTCAGCCGAGCAAATTTAAGGGCCCAAATCCAGCCCATGCGTGATGGACCAGACCTGGGCCATTGTTTGTTCGATGCAGGCCTGCTTGGTCTGTTTCAACCTGGGCTCGACCTTCGTGAGGTTGAGATTGCAAGCTCTGTGTTCTTTGTCTTAAAACATGGTTTACCAGTTATATGAAGCAGTTTTTCAGAAGGGAAAGAACTTAACTAGTTAGTGTACAATTTTCATGGTTGGCATACATTACAGAATTATACTACACCATTAAGCTAAATCTAAGGTACAACCTACTGCATTGGGCATACTTTTATCACCAACCTATATACACAGTCTAACATCCGACTACCATATATTGACATTTATTAGGCATGAGGACTATCTCCAGTGTCCAAAACAAGAACGTAAACTATTATACATTACATGAGGCCTAACATAATAGTCTATGTATATATAAACATCTGCAGATCTTCTCTTTTATACTCATTGCTCAAACTTTCGAGTTACATTGGTAGTGTAATTGTGTACCTGGTAAGGAAAGCAAGGGAAGAAAGGAATGATCAGCTAAGTAGTATTGCAACAAACACAGCAACAGCAGACACACAGCAACAACAACCAACCAACAATGATGAAGCTCAAGAGCAGTCGAGCAACAAACAAACAATCCCAGAACCAGAGTAACGAACCAACAGAAATAATAGAGTATTCAATGCAGCAACACCAGCAGTTCAACAATCACAAGCAGCTCAATCAGGGCAAGCAACAGAACTTGGCCAAGACAGCTTGACCAAACGTGAATTCTTATGTAGTTTACAGACAATGTTTGGTCACAATATCCTCTGAATTTATGTCTCTTTCTTTCAGTTTTTTTTTTCCAGAAGAACCTCCTACTTTTTTCTTGGCTCCCAAAAGAATCCCCCTTCTTATAGCCTAACCTCAGCACTTTACAGCCTGCTGGACAACTCAGAATTCCCCCTCCCTGTTGTTTTTTTTCCACTCACTTATTTTAAATAACAAAACTCCCATGAAATCCCTGACAGCCCCTCTCTCTTTTTGTTGTTAAAGTGTCCTAATCCCTTATTTATTTAGCCAAAGTATGGGCAGCAGGAATATAATCCGACAGCACATGCTGTCCAATTATTTTAATTCCTTAAAGCTAATCATACACATGCTGCCCACAGTCTAAGCCAAGAGAACATGTTATCCATAAAAAAAGCACACAGCCTGGACTGCAACTATAACACACCCTCAAATGTTTTTTATTCAATTCGAACAAATCTCAGGCAACACACTCAGTTCCTAATTGAATTCAAATACGATCACAGCAGCAACAAACAACACGGATCAAGTTGTTACCATTAATGACTGAAACTAATTGATGACATACATCGACTCGACTATATTAATCGTAACACATAACAATCAATCGTTCATGTAAACAACACGTACAGAGTCCCGAATGACTTCAGACAACTTTGTTCAAACTGGGAGCCTATATGAATTAACTCATTTGACGACTAATTTAATTGACGATCATGTATACCACAGAATACATTCAGAGCATACACAGAAAACAATCGACCAAATAAAAGATCTTTGACAGAGATGAAAAAATTAAGAAAACTATCAAACAATAACAAACAATCACAACAAAGCATGCTAACAACTTAATTAGCAGTTGAATAAAACAAAAAGGAAAAGAAAAACTTACCGAAAAATGTTTAAACCAAACTGACCCAAATTTGGCTCAACTTTGACCATTTGAGGCCGAACAAACTTTAACCAGGGTGTTCTCAAATGAGAACACCTTGGTTAAGGTCTATTAGACCTCAAACCCCTGTCAAGACCGGCCGGATTCCAAGGCTACTCGTGTTCTAGGTTTTGGATCTTCAGATCTGGTTTTTTAGGAGTTGTGGGTAGATTCGGACCAAACCAAACTTGGTTTGGTCACAAGGGAGGTCAGGGGATTGTCTGGTACGAAGATGGTGAGGTTTGGTATAAATCGAGTTTTGTCTCTAATCTTCAAATCCAAATTCGAGGCGATGGGAGGTGATTCGAGGTACATGGTTAGTAGATTCATGCTCAGGGTGGTTAGATGTTTCAGGGGTGTGAAGGGGGTGGTCACCGGCATTCATGCCGCCGGGTTCTGGTGAAAAGGATATCAGGGCGGCTGCTAGGGTTTGGGGTTCAAGGCTTGGGGAAGGAGATGAGTGAAGGGGGGTTCGGATAGGGGGCGTGGGGTGTGAGGGAAGGTTTATATACGGCGTAGAGGATTGGATCCAGGCCGTTAGATCATCTGATCTCAACAGCTGGGATCTGATGGTGAGGGGTGACACGAGGTCGTTTGGCATTAGAACGGGGTCGTTTGGGTTTAAGTGGTGGGTTGGGTTAGACCGGCTAAACAGGTCGGGTTACGGGTGCGGATGTGGACCGTTGGATCAAGGGGTTTAGACGGCTCAGATCGACTTGCCTGAAACGGCGTCGTTTGAATTGGTGCTTGGGCAGGCCGGATTTGAACTGGACTTGAGTGCTGGTTTGGGCCTATTTTTGTTTTATTTCTTGGGCCCAAACCGATTTTCCCTTCCCTTTTAATTCAACAAATTAACAAAAATTCCCAAAACAATGTAAAAAATTAACATAAACTTATACACATATTGGGTAACACCTACAACAAATGACACACATATGTAGAATTTTAAAATGGCTAAACCACAGCCTAGAGTAAAAGCTGCGTATTTTTGTGAGTTTTCTCTTAAAACCGGACTACGGCCTGATTACACACGGCGTACTTATTTTTGTATTTTGTAAGATTAATTGCAACACGGGCTGAACCACAGATGACTAGCAGCACATGGCGTGAAAAACTGAAAATTTGTACAGCGAGGTCACTGGTCACTATTTTTGTTTTCTTTTGGAGTGATTGTCCGTGAGGCAAAATCACGTGCTTACAGTGCTCAAGCCATTGGCAAAGATTTGGTCTCAAGTCCTCCTGACTGGTCTAACTTCAAACCCACAGAGATTACACCTCGCCCCTCGATCGGGGAATCAAAAGCCATTGAGACACATCTGATACTGAGCGTCTGTTGGTGCATACGATCACGCGGAAGGAATTTCAAAAGTTTCTTTTCAAGCTGAATCGAGGACGCACGATAAGAATTCAAGAATGTGAAGTTTTCCCAGAGGTTCTGCAGCCTCCCGAGGATAAGTACAGACGTCTCCGTACCGATCCGCGAGACTCTACTAAACTGGCTCATGACTCGTAAGACCAAGTAACCTAGGCTCTGATACCAACTTGTCACGACCCAAAATCCCAACCCGGTCGTGATGACGCCTCTCGTGGGGACAAGGCCAGCCAACAACAAAACAATACATCTCTTTATAATTACTTAGCAGGAATAAGTCTAATTCGCAGATAATATAATCACAAGTGCGAAGTAAACATGATAGAATAATGGAAACCATCCCGACTCAGCCCGAAATCGGGGTGTCACAAGCCACGAGCATCTAAAGATCTAAATACTAATACAAGACCAGCAATATACAGAATGGAATTTAGAATCAATGAAGAAATACGGTGCCGTGAACGCTGACGGTCACCTTGCTCAGCTACAATAGTATACCTTCAGTCCGCTAATAACCCGCTACCGGGTGAACAGTACCTGCAACTGCACGCGAGGTGCAGGGAGTAAAGTGAGTACTTCCAACTCAGTGGTAATAAGAGTAAATAATAACTGAGCGATAAGAAATCACGTAAGAACACTTCATCATGCTATCTAAGACGGTACAACCCTTTTTGAAAACAGTAATTCCATGAAAATCCTTTATAAAATATCTGACTCAGTTTTAAACCTCTTTTGAAAATAATCTTTTTAACAGTTGCAAAATAATTCCAGCCATCGGTGTCACTATGCACAGAAACCCGCCCCTCGGGCAATATCTTCGTTCCTGGTCAGCCACTCGGGCCCCAACACTCAAGGATCAGATAGCACCAGCAAAAGCAGATAAATATCTCCAGAAATATCACAACAACAAATAATGAACAAATGCATGAATGCAATGCAATGCATATGATGGTACATTCCAGTACCCACTGCGGCGTGCAGCCCGAACCATCCATATTTATTTATCGTCGACGGCGCTCACTGGGGGTGTGTACAGACTCTGGAGGGCCTCCTACAGCCCAAGCGCAATATCTTGGTCAGTCATTGTTACCTGACCAATTTATATCATACAGTGCCATTGTTACCACTGTTCAAGTATATCATCCAGTGTCATTGTTACCACTATTTCAAGTATATCACACAGTGTCATTGTTACCACTGTTTCAAGTATATCACACAGTGTCATTGTTACCACTGTTTCAAGTATATCACACAGTGTCATTGTTACCACTGTTTCAAGTCACTTTATAATCAGTCCAGAAAATAATATAATAAGCCCCTTGGGCATTTACAAAACAGAAGTTCCCAGCCCGGAATACATTTAAAAATATCATTTAAGTTTTCAACACTTAGAATTATGGCTGAGTTTGCAAAACAGCATTTAAAACCTTGGACTGAAATTAAATGATATGCAAATCATGCTAAGCAGTAATATCAATCCTCGAAGGATTTTACAAATCGGCACAAGGCCCCAAACATGGCATCAAGCCCAGTAATATCAATGAAGTATGTGTATCAATCACCAGTATAGTATAAACATCACACGGGATGGACCAAGTCACAATCCCCAATAGTATCCGACCCCGCACTTGCCATGGAGTGCGTGTCACGCCTATAGCGTTACGATGTGAAAGTCCGGGGTTTCAAACCCCCAGAACAGCATTTACATCTATTACTCACCTCTAACCGGCCGTAGACTAGTCCGCAATGCCCTTTCCTCTTGAATCGACCTCTTCGCGCGTCGAATCTAGTCAAAACCACAACAAATACGTTACAATAGGCTAAGGGAATATAACCCAATCGAAAAGACTCGAAAAATGTCGAAAATCCCGAAATTAGCAAAACCCGAGCCCCGGGCCCATGTCTCAAAATTCAGAAATTTTTACATCAATACGACCCTTATCTCGCCACGAGTCTATACATACCAAATTCACAAAAATCGGAGTTCATTTGACCCCTCAAATCACCATTTAATTCTCTTAAGTTTCAAGCCCTAAACCACCATTTTTGTCCATAATTTACTTGAGTTTTCAGCTCTAATCCATGTATTTAACTTGGAAATAAGTAGAAACAACTCACCTTTGATGCTTGATGAAATCCCCCTTGAAATTCTCTCCAAAATAATCCAAGCCAAATGAAAGAAATGAAAGAAATAAGCCAAATCCGTGTTTAAAAGAATCTGCCCGTGCTTCGTCGAGTTGTACCTTGCACTTGTGCTATACAAGTTGTACATCCTATTAAAAATTTTCCTTGTCGGACACCTTCTGTTTAAACACCCATAACGTCTTGTATAAGTATCCAAATGACAAACGGATTGAAGATTTAGAAACTAGACTCGAAGATCTTTAATTTGATAGGTTGTACACCATATAACTCTTTATATATCCCGAGATATGAGCTTCTAAAGTAGGCTCCCCGAATCAGAAAATTGCAGCAGAAATTTCTGCAGCTTTTTCTTTTCTTTTTGGTCCGAATTTCATTCCGTTAACCTTCCGAAATCCACCCGAGGCCCTCGGGACCTTAACCAATTATATCAACATGTCCCACAATATCATTCAAACTTGTCCCAACCTTCGAAACACCCAAAATAACATCAAAACATCAAATCATCATCGAATTCAAGCCTAAGTTTCCAAAAACTTCCGAAAATACACTTTCGATCAAAAACCCGACCAAACGATGTCCGAATGACCTGAAATTTTGCACACACATCACAAATGACATAACAAAGCTACAGCAATTCTCGGAATTCCATTCCGACTCCCGGATCAAAATCTCACCTATCAACCGGAATTCGCCAAAATACTAACTTCGCCAATTCAAGCTTAATTCTACACTGGTCATCACAAAAATATTCCGGACACACTCCTAAGTCCCAAATCACCTAACGAAGCTATCCGAACCATAAAATTCACATTTCGAGCACTCTAACACATAAGTCAATATCCGGTTGACTTTTCCAACTTAAGCTTACTTAAAAGAGACTAAGTGTCTCAAACCTTACCAAAACTAGTCTGAATGACTTCAAATTTTGCACACAAGTCATATTCGACATTACGGACTTGCACCAACTTTCGGAATCGCATTCAGACCCCGATATCAAAATTTCCACTTCCGGTCGAATTTTCTCAAAAACCTTCAAATTTCTATATTTAGCCAAATGACTTCAAAATGACCTCCGGATATCCGAATTCACTTCCGATCGCGCTCCCAACTCCAAAATCACCATACGGAGCTATTCCCAGACTCGGAATCTCAAACACACATCTATAACTCTGAAATGCCTTCCAACCCAAATTTATGAAATTCTTCTAAAATACTAACTTCCACAATATACGCCGAAATGCTCACGGGTTATCCAAAACCAAATCCGGACACACGCCCAAGTCCGAAATCATCATACGAACATGCTGGAACTTTCAGATCTCAATTCCGAGGTCGTTTACTCAAAATTCTAATCCTAGTTCATTTCTTCAATTTTAAGCTTTCAAAATGAGAATTTCCATTTAGATTTGACTCCAAACTTCCTGAATTTTAATTCTGACCGTACACACAAGTCAATATACCTGAGATGAAGCCGCTCATGGCCTCAAACTACTGAATGACGCGTCGGAGCTCAAAACGACCGGTCGGGTTGTTACAATTAGAACTTACACAAATGATCAATTTAGTAATGTTAGTTAGATAATTATATATTATAGTTTAAAAATATTTAATGTGATGGTATCTTACCGAATACTTCTTTGTAGATGATGTTTTTTTGTGTATGGTTCCTTCTAATGCTTTGGTTGCTCTGCCGTAACCAGAACTCTTGTTGTTGATATTGATATTCCTCATGAAAGTGTAACATATAGTTATTCGTGCAAGAAAATATATTGCAATAAATATAGCCTAATATTTAGTATGTTTTTCTTTGTGCTTTATTTATTATAATTGCAAAATATAAATATATACATCTAAAATTATTATCACACAAATGTAAAAAGATATTCTTTAGTTTCGGAAGACGAAAGTTGAAGTTGGGGATAAAAATATACTTAGAAGTACATTGACCAGTATCATAATTTTTCCATGTATGATGTTATTGTCAAAACTTCTATGTACCATCTTTGTGCTATTACATACGCTATTCGGCGGATCTAACTTTTTAGTAGCATGACAGACATATTTTTTTTAAATCAATATATATGCAACAGAAGACCAATTTTAACTTAGTATATTGTATATATATGGTGATGGTAACATAAGTAAGAATTAATAAACTTGACAACAAACCTGTGTGGTAGAAAGCCATTTGGTATTAAAGTATTTAAATATTCTTCACGGTAGTAATTGTTGGTATCATCTTCCGCTAAGCCAAAAACTGAAAAATATTTTATTTTTACCATAAAATTCCGCAATCGCCCTTTTATTTAGTTGATCAATATATTCTATTTTGCTAGCTAAGATACCTTTAATTTCTATCATGCAATTTTTACAAAGTGTGTTTTAATATAATGATAGAAATATTTTCCTTATTAAATGCATTATTGTTATATAATCATCTTTTATTAGATGCTCTTCTTCGTTTCCGACACGAATCAATAAGTCACCGAAAACTGGATCTTTTCTTACTTTATATTTTTTATTAGTTGACTTTTTTACATTTGAGGTCATAAGTATAATTTCGACAAGCTAGTTTTTATAGTCCCTGCTTTCGTCGATTTTGGAACTATTGTAGTACTTGACAGAAATCACCTTCCAAATAATTAATTTTTCACCAAGCACTTCATTGATATTCAATATATATCTCTAGAACTCGGGGCAATTGTTTCGATCTTTTGACACTTAGCCATAAGCGCTTTATCCCATATTATCAATTCTGCTTTTCTTATAAATTTAGCAATATTTGCTCTGCTTTGATATATTTGTGATGTTTATTTCAATTGTTTGAAAAGGTATATCGAATCTAAAGTGAGTGACCTCATAATAAAATTGTTGTTGGTACACCATTTGTTATTTTGCTTACAATATCATGCCTCTTGATTGACATTTTCAAGTAATGCATGACATAGAAATATTATTTCGATTCCGTCGGAGACATCTACAAAGGATAATCCCGCTATACCAGAGTCGGCTCTTTATAATATAGTATTGAAAGTTTATTCTTGTTCACGATTTAGCTTTGATTATGCTTCAACAAGCAATTGTGTGGCTGTTTGATTCTTAATACTATACTAATATTTTTTAGTTTGTGGTCTAATTTTTAATCTATAACGCTCTTTTTATGGAATAAATTTATGTACCCTAAGATTTTTTTTTAAATTGAAAAATAATTTTACTCATATGATGAATTTAAAAAATAATTAAATTGGATTCTCTTGCTAAATAATTAATTGAAAGATTTTATTGTTTGGTGTATAACATAACAAATAATTTATTTTATGTTTATTTAGATTCTTACTATTAATTAAAGATTTAATCATAATTATAATTTTATCCACCATAAATATTATTTTCAAAGAGTGAAAAGATGATTTAACATTTAAATTTTTAGATCTTTATGTATGCAGAATCATTAGTGATATTGACTCTTACCAACCATTTTTTCCCTCTTTGTCACACATTTATATTCTTAAATAATTTCTTAGTTGTTGATATTACATGAAAAATCAATTAAATATATATTATTTGAGTAGAAAAATAATTCAAATACAGTATAAAAGTATATTATGGGCATATATTTTTCTCTAAAATTCAACGCTTTAGGCAATTCATATAAGAGTATTTTTATTTTGTCTTGGTATTGAATGTTATGGAGCGGTAATGTACTGCCAATATAGAGGATTCTTATAAAATTAATTTAATTTCTACATACTTTTAATAAGAATTTAATAGATAAAATTTTATTAATTTAAAAATCTTAAATATTAAAAAAACCAACATAGAAGGTATTGTAGTCCAAAAAAAGAAGAAGGTTATTTTAGTTATATCCTTTACCTATGAATTCTTCTATTTAATATTTAAGAATATTTTGGTCTTTCAATATTGTATTCGTACTTTTATAACAATATAGGCTCTCCTTTTTCTAAATAGATTTGGACAATATGAATTAGTAATAGGACATTATAATATGTTTTCAAATTAAATTAGTAAAAGAAAAATATAACGTGTCTATGCTCGCAAGTACTTATACTAATAGGATTCCTAACGTGTACTATTATGTCCTAAAACTAATAGGATTATAAGCCTAGTACCTAGAATTTCAGTTATGTCCTTTTATGTGAGTTATTATGTTTTATATTATAAGATTATTTTTGTAAACGATATTGTATTCATGATTTTTAATTTTATATATATATATATATATATATATATATATATATATATATATATATATATGCACAATTATTAATTATTATCAAACAGTAAATAACTTAAATTCCAAAGCATGTCGATTTTGTAAAAAATAAATGCCCTTTAAAAAGTTTATGATTGAGAATATGGAATAAGTGACTTTGTTAGAAGTATTTGGTCCTCCTTTTTTTTGAATGAATTCATATAATACGTTCTCAAACAAAATTGAAATATAATTCAAATAAAAAGGGATAGGAAATTAAATTAAGTTATTTAAATTAATATGGGTACTTATTAGGGATTTTTTCCTAACTATACCATATATAAAACCTTATTACCAAATATGTGCATACTATGTAAATTACCCGCCCAGTCCACAGTTTTCCTACAATTTCTGTACCATTTGTTTAATACAAGATTAATTGGGCAAAATCTTCTATAATTAACGCGCTACAAATCAGGAAAAAATCTTGCGATTGATTGAGTATACATTAAATTCAAGTTTTGAAACGGAAAGGAGATTTCTATTCTTCATCTTCATCTTCATCTGTTCTTCCATATATTTTCTACCATTGATAGCCATTAAAAAAGCTTGAAAGTTTTGAATTCAAATTTGAGTTTTCAAAAATCATTATTTGTTTGGATTGAGTGTTGTTGAAAATAATCGGGAATATGGTTTGGAGTTTCTATCTCAATTTTGAGGGGTTTTGGTGAAGATTAGACTTGGTTTTGACTGAATTTCAGATTGAAACTCGAAGAAGAAGAAGAAGACATATTGCAGAAATTGTAGATTATTTGTATTCTGATTGTAGATGCTTTATTTTCTGTTTTCATAAATAAAAAACTGCTAAAACTTCTACAAATCTTCTAAAAAAATGCAATTATGTCAAAAATCATAATTATGCTACAATTGGATGGGAATTGTGATATAAAATTTAATGTACCCAGTTTGTAGATATTTTGTAGATAAATTGTAGATTATTTGTATTCTAATTGTAGGTGCTTTGTTTTCTGTTTTCACATATCAAAAACGACTAAAACTTCTACAAATCTTCTACAAAAACACAATTATGTCAAAAATCCCAATTAAACTACAATCGAATGGGAATTGAGATATTAAAATTCAATATATCCAATTTGTAGATATTTTGTAGATGACTTGTAGATTATTTGTATTCTGATTGTAGATGCATTGTTTTCTGTAGATGAATTGTAGATTAATGTGGTTAGCGGGTATAATCACAGCAGCAACAGCAGAATCCTTGGAAACTTACAACCGTGACCAATGTAGAAGAATTGAAGCTAGTTATCAACACGATTCCCATTTGGCTAACCACTATATCATTTGGTATCTGTGTAGCACAAGAAGCAACATTTTTTATCAAAACAAGGCGTGACACTGAACCGAAAGATTGTTCACAATTTTGAGATTCCCCCTGCCTCAATTTTTTCCTTATGAGAAAATCCTCGTACTTGTCCTAAGACGGGCAACAGGAAACGAAAAAGGCATTAGTATTCTCCAAAGGATCGGTATTGGAATGATCTTCTCCGTTTCTACTATGATGTATTATTTGTATTTGTACTCAATGAGTTTCATCTCTGTATTTTTTGAGAAAAAGAAGGAATGGAGAAGAGAAATAAATGGGAGGGGGAAAATGACGTTGGTCAGATCTTAGGAATTAAGGGGAGAGAGAAACGTGGGATATATGGATACCTTTAATTAAGGAGTAAAAACTGCCCATTAATTAGACCCTTAATTAAGTATAGTATAGGATTGGTAATTTGGTATACGAGTTTGTAATTAAACCAAACCTTAAACAGGGTAATAAAGTTTCCTATGTGGTATAGGATGGTAAAAATTACTACTTATTATCGTTGTTGTCCAACCATGAATATGATTGTAGGTGTACTTGGTCCAAAAAGAAGTATGTCTATGTCTGACAAGTAATTACTAATAGAATTAAGAAGGAATTTAGGATCCAAAAGGTAATATGTTTACATGGTTACGTGTTCCTAATAAAGGTAATTGGCATTCCTAAAGGTAATTGGTTTACAAGGCTATTATATAGTGTATAATATACTTGTATGTCCTAAAACTAATAGGATTATGAGGCTAATGTCTAGAATTTCGAGTATGTCCTTTTATTGTGAGTTATTATGCTTAATATTAAAAGGTTATTTTTGTAATCCAACATTGTATTCATGCTTTTATAATAATATAGATATAGACTAGTATAAGTGTACGCGCGTTGCGCGTGTACCCTGTATAAAAGAGAAAACACTTTTTAAAATAGCATAATTAATTATTCGAAAGATGTATTTGTGTTACATCCCTTTATTTTCGCTGTCTCGATTCAGTTCTGAAGCCAAAGAATTTTATAGCTTGCGGTCTTAGATAATGAAGATAATGATCGTTGCGTGAACCTCTATAAGAAGTTAAAGCAATTCTTTCATGTAAAATAATTTTTTTTATAGTTTTTTTAGTTGATTCACAGTAAGCTTATTTCTTTATTCATTAAAAAAGAATATTTATTTTATCGATTGGAATTGAGATCATTCTGGCGCAAGCAGTCATGGTATATTGTGATTTGGTTCATAGTATATTCTAACTTGTAGTTTTTTCTTAAATTTGAAGGAGCTACAGTAAACTATTTTTCCAGCTAATAGTGTTGCTCAATTTTGTTATAATTACAAAAATACACTTGTGGGCCTAAACAAATAGCTCAAGCAGACGTATCTAGGTATCCTTTCCCCGCATCACTTCCACAAAACTCAGCCGTACATATTTGCCGCTCGCCGCCGCCATGAACGACGACGGATTTACAGCTGAGAGATTGTTCAACCAAGGCTACTCTTACACTTACGATGATATCATCTTTCTCCCTGGCTACATCGACTTCCCTGTCGACGGCGTCAACCTCTCCACTAAGCTCAGCCGCAACATCTCCCTCTCCATCCCCTGCGTCGCTTCTCCTATGGACACCGTCACCGAGACCTCCATGGCCGTTGCCATGGCGGCGCTCGGCGGAATAGGTATGGTTCACTACAACAACACTATCTCTCAACAAGCATCCATCATCCGTGCTGCCAAATCTCATAAAATCCCTTTCTCCGCCGACTTAATCTTCGCTACTCCCTCGGATTCAATCCATTCCGCCGATGAATTCGCTAACTCCCCTTGCATTTTCGTCACCGAGTCAGGGAACAAACAATCCAAACTGTTAGGACACGTGTCAAAGTCTGATTGGAAGAACTTGAGCAATAAGGAAGCTAGGATTTCTGCTTATATGAACACTTCTCCCGTTACTCTGCCTTCGAGTTATGATTTCAATGACGTGGCAGGCTACATGGCATCTAAAAAGCTGGACTTTGTTGCATTAGTAAACGAGGAGGAGGAAAACGGGGAAGTAGTCAATTTAGTGACGAGTGCTGACACGGAGAGAATAAAGGGACTTCCGAAATTGGGTTTGTCATCTTTAGGGGAAGACGGGAAGTTCTTAGTGGGGGCAGCGGTGGGGACGAGGGAATCAGATAAAGAGAGGCTGGAGCATTTGGTGAAAGAAGGGATTAATGCTGTGGTGATTGATAGCTCGCAAGGGAATTCGCTGTACCAGATTAATATGATCAAGCATGTGAAACATACTTACCCTCACTTGGATGTGATTGGTGGAAATGTAGTCACTAATTACCAAGCTGAGAACTTAATTAAGCAGGGAGTTGATGGATTGAGGGTTGGTATGGGATCTGGGTCCATCTGTACCACTCAAGAAGTTTGCGCTGTGGGTCGCGGTCAGGTGAATTATCTATCTCTTCATTAACTTGTTATTGTTGGAAGCAGCTGGTGTTTTGTTCCGCTAATTGTGCTCCCTTCGTTCGAATTTAAAATTTGTTGCATTGTTTGCTATGTTTGGTTATGTGATGGAAGTGCAGCTTTGTAAGTAAAAAATCTGGTGAATTATCTTTGAAGTGCCATTTTCTAGTCAAAAAATATGGTGCACTGCAGTTTTTTTAGTCAAAAACTCTGGCGCAGTGAACTGATAGCTGTGCAGTTTCTTTTTTTTTTTTGCAAATTTGAAGAGTACAGTTTTTATCATTGAGTGGAAATTTGAAGAGAATAGCAGTGAATGTTTCCTTGTGCAGGGAAAATATCTGATCTCTGAGCAGGGAAAAGGGAAAAGCATTGAACGTAAAGCCTCTTTTGAGAAATCAGTTAGATTTAGGTTCTCTACCAACTGTGTCATCTTTTTACCTACATCAAGGACTATATCTGTCAAGTGTGATATATATTAAGGACCAAAATAAAGCAACCCCAGATATCATTAAGGACCATTTTGATAGTTTTCTCGGTAAAAGTAAATGAAACTTATGTTCTCTATCAATTTTGTTTAGGCAACTGCTGTTTACAAGGTGTCATCAATTGCTGAGCAGCATGGTATCCCTGTGATTGCTGATGGTGGGATTTCAAATTCTGGCCATATCGTGAAGGCATTGTCCCTTGGAGCATCAACTGTCATGATGGGAAGCTTCTTGGCTGGTAGTAATGAAGCTCCTGGCACATATGAATATAAGGTACAACAGGATTCTCAATGCTTTTATATATGTATGCAAAAGTTCCTTCCAAGATACATCCACGGTTTTTTAGCTGTATCTGGAGTCTTATTTTTACATGGTATTGCCTGGAAACTTTCCTATCTGATTTCAGTTTATATCCCGCGTGCAAGTTGACTTGGTCCGTGGAAAGTTGCTCTTTGGAACATAGTTATATAAAACTTTTTAATTTTTAGGCGGGTCCTTCAAGGTTGGCATGAAATGTTAGTTGATCAGCAGCAAAGTTTTATTGTCAAACATACATTTTGTGCCAACTCTTAGACTACCGGTATACTAGCCTTATTTTAAATAAATATAGTATATTTGATTATTTGGCACATAGTATATCTGCTTTCCGTGACAAGAGTTTTGGTTATGTTAAATCTTCAAAGCTGCTTGATTGCAAATGTTTGTACTGTGAGACTAAAAGAACCTTGGTGATTCTATTCATATTTGCAAGTGTAGCCAACTCAAATATGCCCTTGTGCTATTTTTAACTTTGGTCAATTTTTGGGCAAGGATAGAATGGTCTGCGTGTGAAAAAATATCGAGGTATGGGATCCCTGGAAGCAATGACAAAAGGGAGTGATGCAAGATACTTGGGTGATACTGCTAAACTAAAGATTGCTCAGGGAGTTGTCGGTTCAGTTGCTGATAAAGGTTCTATTCTGAAGTTCATTCCCTATACAATGCAAGCTGTAAAGCAAGGATTCCAGGATCTAGGTGCTTCCTCCTTGCAATCTGCTCATCATCTTTTAAAATCAGGCAAATTGAGGCTAGAGGTTTGTCTCTTGTTTTTTGTTGTATCTTCTTACTCAACCATTATTATTGTTGCATGTTTGGGTTTTTTTTTCCGGGTATTTGGAAAAAACAAAATGAAACGGCAGAATCATCTTACCTCATAGTTCATGGGGATCTTTTTTTTTTTGATTGTTAGTTCATGGGAATCTAACTTTAACTCTCTTTTCTGGTTCTCCAGGTCCGAACAGGAGCCGCACAAGTTGAAGGAGGGGTTCATGGTCTCGTCGGTTATGAGAAGAGATACTTCTGATTTAACTTTATTGGAGAGTAATGTAAGCAGTTACGCTTGATCCACAAGTTTCTTGTTGTTAAACTTTACAAAACCTTAGCTGTGGTTGGCAGTGTAGTCAAATTTTGGGAATGTATGCTCCAAGTTTCTCGCTCTATTTATCAGCAACTATTACCATATATATATATCGAAAAGTGTGCTGCAAAATCAACCTCTTGCCAGTACAATATGCAAAATGGCAAATCAGAATTGCATGAAACTTCTAACTGTCAATATAATATAACTCCATAAGATGAATTTGGAAAAGCTTCTTCCTTTTCATAATTAGTTTTAATAGTAAAACTTTATTGACCAAAGTACGAGAAAATATTGGTAGCCATAGGGTGATGTGGGTGGCACATAGTGAATCTCCAATTAACTTGTATTCCTAGTGAACCCTTTATAGTTTAGGCTTCTCTGGTATTCTTAGTTGAAGGGCTTACATTAATGATTTAATTTTCTATAGAAACCGGAAAATCCATACAAAACAGGTGCATGGCTAGTGATTTTATCCCGATGAGCAGCCATTTCTGTAGTGGTCAAAGCCAAATTCTTCAATGTTAGTTCTAAATTTCTAGGCTTTTCTGATGCTTAGAGTGAAAATAATTGGTAGTCTAGATCTTTCGCATTTTACTTTCTATTAAGTTTTCTTTGATATCAAGTTTGTATATTCTGATATCTGCAATTCTGTTTTTGTTCTATACAGTAAGAAACGGAGGAGTCGTATTGCATTTAGTGTGCCTTGTTCTTGAAAATCCTAGTAAGTTACACCCTCCAAAGTATCAGTCACTTAAGTTTCACTTAGACAACCTCTTCATAAGAATGAGAATGATTTTGGATTAATTAGGAACAACATTGTCATTTTGTCTAATAATCATTGTAGTCTTGACTCTTGAGCGCGCGTGTATGTAATATAGGAGTACTAATTACTACTATATATTATTCTTAATAGTCGTTCAAAGGTCTACGTCATGATCCAATACCATTCATGTGCTTCAGAGTTGTAAATTTACACGAACAAAAATATGAATAACAAAATCAGCTACCTTTTGAAGTCCTGCATGTGTTAATGAGCTGTAGGTTCAAGAAAGATGAAGGAATGAGTATGATTAAAATGTTCATCTCGAGTGCACATGCAAAGCCTCCTCAAAGTCATGGATTAATTCAAAGTATCAAGGATTTCTTTCTTGATTTCTTTGGCAAGATTTGTGAAGGAGAAGGGCCTTACCTGATCAAAGAAGAAAATCCTGCTCATCTGCTCGAGATATTAAGAATGCAACTCATAGACCCAAATGTTTTCTCAGAAGGCGGATGCTATCTAAGGGGTGAATGGTGCTCATATCGTTCAGCCATGGAGCTCAAGAAAGCAGGACTATGTTTCAGGCATGGACATTAAGTTCAATTCATTTCATTGCTCAGCTCTTTTAACACTTCCACCTATAACCATAGATGATTCAACCAAGTCGGAGCTATTAAACTTGGTTGCATATGAGGCATGCCCTGACACACCAGATGACTTTGGTATTACATCTTATCTTTGCTTCATGGATTCACTAATTGATCATGCTGAAGATGTGAAAGAGCTGAGATCAAAAGGTATACTTCTTAACTTTCTTGGAAGTGATCAAGAAGTAGCAGATCTCTTCAATGAAATAGCAAAAGATTTGGTGCCTAATCCACATGCCTTTGTTGGTGTGAAAGACAAAATTGAGAATCATTACAATAACAAAGGAAAAATATGGATTGCTGAGTGGAAGAACACTCATTTTAATACCCCATGAACTATTTTTGCATTTATTGCAGCAATTTTTGTCATTGGTTTGGAAGTTACTGGTATAGGTCTATCAGGTATCCAAACCTACTTTGCAGTCCATCCCAAAGGCAGCTAGTAATGATAGTATTGAAATCCTCTTATAGTAGAAGGCACGGTTGAGCTACTTGAGCTATCTGTGTCATCAACATGCCTGCCCTCCTGTTCTTCCAAATACCCACTCCCCACCTTTCTCAAACATTTCAAGCGTTTATTTTAAACGCAAAATCAATTGCTACGTTACCTGGTTGAATTACAACTTGGTGTGTCTCAATTAATTTTAAACTTATTATCTTTGAAGAAAATGATTTAATTTTGGTATTGTTTCACGGGGAATCTGTAATAGTACGTACAAGACTAATTAATAGCACGTAGTTGCAGGATTTGAGTCCTCATAGTTTGAAGTATTTGACAACATAGGGATGAAGCACAAGCTTCCCGTGGATTTTGGAGCTAAAAGAACTTCCCTTTTAACATATATTGTTTGTAATACTATATCATTCTCCTCCAGCTAAAACACTTAAGGGATGTTGGGTTCATGGAATAGTTATGCAAGAATTATAACCTACAATATTATCTATATAGTGAATAATAATGTCGTGAATATTATGTGACGAAAAATAATACAGGAATCACTATGCAGTGTTTTCTTAGTTACTTAAAATTTTATCTTAATTATACTTATTCATATATTACTAATATATACTTTTTTATTTTATATTTTATCTTACATAAAAATACATAGTATCTTGGCTTCTTCACCACCCTCTGTCATCAACTGCTTGAGATTCAAAGTATAATCAAGTCATTTCAATAAAATGGAACATCATGGTTGGCCAAAAAGGAATATAATTTATATATAAAGAAAAGTAACTACATTGCCATCCATATCCATGCCAAGTCTCGCTATCCCCTCAATATATATATATATATGTATCCCCTCAATTTTTTTCTGTTTGACTAACAGAACTCTAGTTGAGAGGTATCCTTCCCAGCATTAAATACTTCATACGGATTTTTTTAGACAAAACTTAACCCTAGATATTTGCCGCCATCGTCGTCATGAACGACGACGGATTTCCAGCTGAGAGATTGTTCAACCAAGGCTACTCCTACACTTACGATTATGTCATCTTTTTCCCTGGCTACATCGACTTCTCCGTCGACGACATCAACCTCTCCACTAAGCTCAGTCGTAACATCCCCCTCTCCATCCCCTGCGTCACTTCTCCTATGGACACCGTCACCGAGACCTCCATGGCCATTGCCATTGCGGCGCTCGGCGGAATAGGTATCGTTCACTACTACAACACTATCTCTCAACAAGCATCCATCATCCGTGCTGCCAAAGTAATATAATTATTACTACAGTCTAGTAATTGGATAGACTTGCATATCAGTATGAATATGCTATATAATTTTTTTTTTAGAATAAAAGACTTTGACATTTATGTTAGAACTCTCACATTAGATCAGTGTGATAATATTTTCTATATGATAAGTATTTGATATTTATGTTTAAATTTACACGTTTGATCAGTTTAGCAAAACTTTATCCATAAATATGTTTTGGCATAAAATATTTTATGAACTATATACATTTTGGTAAGTTTTTTATACCCTTCTATAGAACTAGCAATAATTCTATGTCGCAAAATGAGATTAGTTTCATAGACCTCCCCTTAGGTTTTACTTCGTAGCACTAACTTTTCTTATGTTTTGTGATACTAGTTTCTATGAATATGTATTGCACGATAATAATTGCATGTTAACGTTCAATCGCTAAAAAATTTGACGTTCATAATTTTTACATAGATTCTCAATCAATTATAAGGAACCAAAATTAAATTTACTTAAAATATTATCTATATGAACGCAACAATTGTATGAAAGAAAATGTAACAATCTTCAAATGTTATTACACTTACATAATACTTTGTAGTTGTTCCCTTATGATACTTTGACGAGAAACTTTCAGAAAACCACTATGTTTTAGTGGTTATTAGCTAGTTGTAACTATCATTTATTATATTACTTCCTATAGCTATATTTTCAGATTTTTAGAGTGTATTCAATGTATTTAAGCTATTGTATTCATGAATACAATAGCATTTCTAGGCATGAAACAGGGGATTACAGCTAGACAGATTTTTGTATTCGACTGTATTCATGGCACGAAACATGGGATTACAGCTGGACAGATTATTGTATTCGAATGTATTTCGACTGTATTCACGGCATGAAACAAGGGATTACACTGTTTTTAAACGGAAAGTGAATCAATTAACATAATAGATTCCTAATATAACTCAACAAACTCAATTATAACACACAAATTTTGTATTTCCAGTTATAAAAAAAATTCTCAACCGAAAAACACCCCAAAACATAGCAATCTTCAGAGAAATTATATAATATATCTGAATACATAAATTATATTAATTAAAAAAAATATATGAATACATTCGTGGAATAAAACGAGACAGTGAATACGATGAAATACACAGAATACAACGAGATACATTGAAATACAATAAAAAAAAGACAATGAATACAATGAAATACATGGAAATACAACGAGATACATTGAAATATATTAACAGAAAATTGAAGTTGCTCAGCCCCAAACTCCGTCGTCTTCGTTGAAGAACAACCCTAATGTCATCTCGTTGAGAGGGCCGCGATTCTGACTCGAAATGCCACAGAATCTGGGAAACTTCCAAGTTCTTTCCTAGGCTATTACGAGGAAAACACCAAGTTCGTGCCAGCACACTAAATCATGTCAAGGATATGACTACAGACATATTCGTGTTTATCGCCTATGATTTAATTTCATTTCACATAACTGGAAAAACTCCACCATTACTGTCAATTCATCTTTTTGGCTAACTGGGAGTTGTGAAAGTAACTCTTCAAACCTTGGCACTAGATCGCCGGAAAACTCTAATTTTGAGGTGGAAGATGAGAGAGAGGGGGATAATAGATATGTGGTAGGGGATACTAGAAATTTGAGGGGATATGAGACATTTTAGTGGAGAAAGAAAAATAATACAAAGCTTGTTTTATGGCTTAAGGGTAAGAGGTAACCATAAATAGATATTTGGCTATAAAAAATCAAAAGGTAGCTATGGAATATAATGTTTTAAAAGGGTATTTATTTAAAATAAATAAGGTATCAACCTTTGTTATTGGAGCTAACTAATCCTACTTTTAGTGGCGGATCCAGGATCTTGTAGTCATGGATGCTCCGCCTCTGTATCTACAGTTGTTACGGTCAGAGGCGGATGCAGTGTTCTACCGACAGGTTCAATTGAACCCATAACTTTTTACGTAGAGTAAAAATTTATACGTAAACATTCAATAAAATTGCAAAAATAGTGGATATGAACCCATAACTTTAAAAATATATATAATGGGTTCAGTGTTAAAAACCTTAACAGTTAAACCCATAGAGTTTAAATCCTGGATCCGCCTCTGGTTACGGTCACAACATATAAGTGCACAACTACGTCTTATTCCACGATGGTAAAAATATTTAACAAATATACTAAAATTAATATTATAGTTAAAAGATTTAATTTATTCATGGTTATCCCTTGCGATTTTCATTTTTTAAATACACAATAAGCAAACAAATATCATTATTTGCTTATTTTACGTTTATTTTCAGAATTAGCCTTCAGTGCAAAACTATTAGCTTTAGATTGAACATAAATTGAATATTTTTAATTAATTACAAAAAAGTTTAAACCATATTAGCAATTTCCTTCTACAATCGCAAAAGATGGAGTTCGTCAGCTTAGGTTTGATGGGGTTTGGGGAAAAGAAATTAAAAAAAAAAAAAGCAAAGGCACTTAAAAAGAAAAGAAAAATATGAAAAAGACCATTCATTTTTAGAGCCGGATGGACCACGATATTGGGGAAGAAAACAGAAAGAGAAAGAAGAAAAATTAAAATGAAGCAAATAAAATTAAAAGAGGAATACAAGTACTGAAGGGATTATTAATATCAAAATGGAAAAAATATTTTCAGGGATTCGATTCTGCGACTGTTCCATCTAGAGATCTCTCAAGTGCACTTTCTAACCAAAGCACCCATCTGCTTATTTTGTTCCTGGGTGCTTACTAAAATTATTTGTTAATTTAATACTAATTGTTTACATAAAACAGAGGTTCCGCACCAAAAGCAATGGGTGCTAGAACACCCATATGGCTCCACGTGCATCTGCACATGCCTACTTTGACTGCTTTGTTATGATTAGAATTATCACGGCCCAAGCCCATGATACATATTGTCCGCTTTGACCCAACAGACCTTACAGATTTATCTCTTGGACTATGCCATCATCGAGCCTAAAAGCGCACTTCACTTTTCTCTCTAATTCTGATGTGAGATTCGCCTAAGGTGTCATGTATAATCCTTCTCTAGAAGTTTGCCAACTTAAAAACCTGTCAGTCCTGCTTAACCCGTCCTCATCGGCCCGCTCTCCGTCATGGAATCACCTTTGGTTCGTACATGCGTTTGTTTTTCTCCTCTTGCTTTCCACGCGATAGAAAATGAGAAATAATAATTTACAAAATGTAAAGCAAAACAAATATAGACAAATTACACAAAAATATTATCGCAATTTTTCAAATAAAATAAGTTAAGAAATTGAATCTTTTGTACTTTTAGGGATATCTGAAGGAAGAGGTGGTACAGAAAAAATTGATAAGTTCATAGAAAGTCTAAAAATGAGTAATTTCAAAATTAATATTTAACAACAAACATACTGAGTTATTATTAGTTAAAATAAATGCAAAAAATAGAAAAAAAATAATCATTAATAATCTACGATTAATAATCATTAGCTGCACGCCAATATTGTATATATCCATATATATTTTATTATTCTGGAAGTTCTTACAAAAGATCTTATCTGCACAAATAATAATCCTAGCCAACTGAAATTCAAACGACTATCTAATTATTTTCTAACCTGTGCAGAGTACTATACTTAATTTTTCTTCTTTGTTAACGCAGATATGCTAATTAATGAATTTGATTGACGAAAGCTACGATTTATGTGGCTCGTGTTATTTAAATTTCTAAATATTAGGAGTTTCTATATAATTTAAATAGGGAAATACTATTTATTAGCCAAATTTTTTGCTAATATTAAAGATCTAAATATTAGAGAAATCACTAAATGACTACTTTGTCTAGGGTAAAAATTTATTTTTAAAGTAAAAAAGACGAGAGATATTCATTACGAGCTTTCGTACTTTTAATATAATATAGATAGATGTTTTTTCAACATTATTGTCAACGTGTAATAGATGTTTTTTTCCAAAAATATTCTCTCTTGCCAACCTAAAATCAAAAACTATTTCTAGATATTCATTGTTTATAACTCAGTCTTGGGTTGGGAAGGAGGAGGGGAGGGGGGTGTTGGTCCACTATAACAAGTAGAAGACAGTTTTATTTACAATTGTTGTAGGAGGATTTTTAGAAATATTATTTTCTAAACAAGCCATAGATTAACAGTCTTGAATAAGTCATATATTGTTTCCTTGTTTCATGTGTAACAGTTTTAAATGAGTTATCGGTTAGATTTTTTTTATCTGATTTGAATAGGTCATAGGAACCTTGTATAATAGCATGTTCTTATATATATATATATATATATATATATATATATATATATGAGGTAAAAATTTCTTACTTGCATCATTAGGGTTCCATATCTGTAGTAAGAGGTCGAGTTTCCTCCTTGTGAGCATTTTTTTTTAGTGACTTTAACAAGCTGTACCGATAAAAATTCTTTTTTGGCAATTTTCCGATTGCATCTATACCTTTTTCAAAAAAATTTGAGCACCCAGTAAGGTTCGGGCATACCAGATTTGTTTGTCTTCTCCGGTAGCTTTGATGATCCGACCGGTCGTTTTGAGCTTTAGCATCTCGTTCGGCGATTTGAGATCTTGAGTAGATTCATATGATGTATTATGACTTGCGTATATGATTGTTTTCGATGTTCGAGAGGTTCAGGATTGATTTGGAAGAGTGATTCTTAATTCGAAACTTTTAAGTTGGAAGAGTTGATCAATGTTTGACTTTTGGGTAAACGCGCATGGAATCAAGATTTGATGGTTTCAGTAGGTTCGTACGGTGATTTTGGACTTGTGCGTATGTTCGTATTGAATTTGGGTGTTCCTAGAATGTTTTGGCTCTAATTAGCGAAAGTTGGCAATTTGAAGGTTTGCAGAGTTCATAGGTTTGACCGGAATTTAACTTTGATATTATCGGGGTCCGGCCGGTATTCCAGGACTTTGGTTAGGTTCATTTGGTGTATTAAAACTTGTGTGCGAACTTTGATTGTAATATAGAATTTCTAAGTGTGATTCGGACGAATTCGGCGAAATTGGAATGTTTGAAAGTTAAGAGTGATTTTAATTTTCAATTCGTGATTTTGATGTTATTTGCGGTATTTTGAGCTTTTGAATAAGTTTGAATATTTTATATGGATTTGTCAGTATGATTGGACAGGGTCTCGAGGGGCTCGAGTGTGTTTTGAGGTGGTTACAGACCATTTCTATATGTTTTGGAGCAGTTGAGTTGCTGGTATTTTGTGATGCTTTGCGATCGCGAAGCTAGGCTCGCGATCGTGGAGAAGGATTTGGCTAGCTGGGGCTATGTGCTTTGCATTCATATGGGTTCCTTCGCGTTCACGTACTGTTAGCATGCGTGTCTTTAAGGGTGTCAATGGTTCGATTCGGCCCGTTATTTTATAAAATTTGTACCATACTAATTTTCGGTTATTCTATTATGTATAACCAAAATTAGACTTTTCGAAACTGTCTCAATCATGTCGGTTTCTCTTCGGTATTGGTACGGTTCGGTTAATTTTCAGTATTTTATTAAATATCATGTAAAATTCACCAGTAGAAGTATAATGCAATAACATACGTTCTTTTATAGGACTTAGCAAAACTCTCTAGACATTTTAACTGTTTAAAGGGTGATGGATTAAAAAAAAAGGATGGCTAGAGTATAGATCCATCAACTATGCTACAACAACGTAAAAGAAACCAAGCAAAGGCAAAAAAAAGTATATATCACATGAGTGGAAAGATATTAAGCAAGCTGAGACTCAAGAATAAAGTCTATAGAAGATTAAACATTCAAAAAGATAAATCTAAATTATATGAAAGAAAACATATTCAATACATTGTAGTTTGCTACTCATAATCGCTAGAATACTTTATTTCTTGCTAATAAGGATACTTGAAATAACTTAGTTTAAGTAGAAGTAGCATAATAGGTTTTAAGAATTAGTATTTTGAGTTTGATTATTGTTGGCTTGTAATAATTTTGATAATTCTAAGGCCCAAGGAAAAATTTAATGCATTATTATTTTTATACTTACTAAATAAATATATTTTTCACATGTAAAATTTATTCGGTATGGTTCGATATTTTTTGGGTTTATTTTTATAAAATAAAATACCTATCCTAATTATCGGTGCAGTTATAGATTTATATAAAAACCTACGGTTTCTGAAAAAGAAACCTAAAAGTCGGTTCGGTGTGGTACAGTTCGGTCGATTTAGTCAGTTTTCGAATATCCATTGACACCCCTACGTGTCTTTGCTTGAATAAAATTGCTTGAATCATTTGTAGTTATATAGAAATTTCATAAGCACATATCCGCATAATTATTATTAACTCCTTGTGCATCTTTTATCTATTAGTTCTTGGGCATATGCATACGTATTGTATTTAGGGGCGGACCCAAGTGGTGAGAAGTGGGTTCAACTGAATCCGCTTCGTCAAAAAATAATACTGTGTATATGTATAGATTATGGCTAAAACAAGATAAATTTTGTATAGAAATTATTTTTGAACCTGCTTATACGGGTTATACTACTTATGTTAGTTATGGAATTCTCCGACTGAACCCGCTTGCACAAAATCCTGGGTCCGCCACTGATTGTATTTGAATGCTTGATTTGGACTGGGATTGCGGCACGAAAGTTTAAAGGTCGTGCGGTTGAAATACAGTTATGGCACAAGATATCATGAGCGGATATTTGATTATAAGTGAGCTATCAAGCTCCTGTTACTCTGGAGTCAGGTAATTACACATGTTACTTTGGACCCTCTGAGCATGGTCGATACATGGATTGCGTATTGAGTCGATACATGAATTATGTATCGGGTTTCAGTGAGACATGGATCTTGTATTGGTTATGGTAAGAGATAGAGTTTCGAGCATGCATAGATACCCTGACTCATTTAGAAGCATTCATTTAAATGCTAAACATTGCATGTCACCTATATACGCTAGTTAGGAGCCTCAGACTCCGTTGATTGAAGCATGCCATCTTTAATTACCATACGTGAGCAGCATTATGATTATCTTTTGAATTGGAAAGCATGCTTTATATCTTTTGACTGTTTTATATCTTTTGATACCTATTATTCAAGAGGATGTTCACTGTTTCAGTTATTTATGTCTGCATTATAAGTACCTTGATGCCTATAGCCTCGTAACTACTTCTTCGATATTAAACTTGATACTTACTAGGTATCGACTATGGTGTACTTATACTACGCTTCTGCACATCTTTTTGTGCATATCTTCAGGTGGTACTAGCAGAGCCTCTTGCTGAGTTTAGGTGTTCGCTTAGAGACTTAAGGCGAGCTGCACCTCATGGATTCGTTTTGTAGTGCTCGAGACCCTGTCCTTATTTATAACCTGTCTGTTTTCTTTCTCTCAGTTAGTTTAAATTATGTATTCAGACTTGTACTTATTCAATAGTTGCTGGTGTATTTGTGTCACCTTGTTCTTGGGTCAAATTCTTATGGAGTTGGAGTTGATTTATGGAGCGTTGGTTGTGTACTTGGTTAACTATATATTTACTTTAAAGCCTATTATGCACGGTAAAACAGAAGTCGAGCAATTGGATAAGGTCTTCAAGTTCTGTGGTTCTGCATTTGGTTGTGATCCCACAAGTTTGCCAAAATATTTGGTATCAATTCCCACTTAATACTTCTTAGTGGTGCACCCACATTCTAGAAATCTGGCAGCATCTCCGAATTCTGTAGAATCAACTGGACCTGAATACCTGGAAAACATCCAATATTTAGTCGACTGCCTGCTCTATCAAAAACAATCAATGTGGATAGATTACTTAGAGCCCATAATCGTAGAATAATATCGCAACGAAAGAGACGTGGAAAAACAAAATATAAAGGCTCAGATGTGCTGTTATATCGTCTGTGATAAGACTCAGTGAAGACCCAAGTTATCACTACCGTGGCAGGGTACTATTGTACCACTAGACCACTGGTTCTTTGTTGGTTCAAAATTTCAAATTCTTAAAAAAGTATCATTTCTAATCTATTTGGGTACATCCGTAAAGTGGAAATGTAAGTTATTATAATGTTAATTATCTTGCACATCACCAATGGTCTTTATGGAGATGGAATTTTGTGACAAGATTAAGAGCCCGTTTGGCTTAGTTGATTTAAGTAGCTGATAAGCATTAGGTGATGAAAAACACTTTTAAGTGCTGAAGCTGATTTAAAAAATAAGCAGTTACGTGTTTGGATAAAAGTGCTGAAATTAATAATAAGTAGCTGAAGAATTGGGTATACGAACAATTTTGTTTAAAAAGAATTATTTTAGGGATAAAATAGTAAATATTTTGGTCAAACCTAAAGTGCTTATAAGCTGAAATTTGATAAGTTGGGGAAGACCAACTTATGGCTTTTGGCTTATTTTTGGCTTATAAGCACTTAACTTATAAGCACTTTTAATTTTACCAAACGCGTAAATAAGCCAAAAAGTACTTATAAGTCAGTTTGACAAGCTTATAAGCTTAGCCAAACACCCTCTAACTAAGGTTATTGGTGGATAATGTTGATATATATTGAGTTGAAGTAGAAAACTAATCTAGTTGCTCACCACACTTAAATACTTACACTAGTGATGGAGCATTCATCTCAATCACAGGATTTGGTTTTTTGATAGAATAAAACTAGGTTTAGCCTTTTTAATTTCATTGGCTTACTAATTACTCAAAACACAGACGTGCTAAGTTGACAGCAGTTAGCATCACATACAAAATCAGCACCCTTCAATAAAATCAACAACGACATACTGCACCAATAAAATAAACTATCAGGTTAACTAATTTTTTTTGGTCAGAGTTCGAAACAGTGATTGGTTTAATACTTAGCAACCTAGGCCGTCTGCCAGGGCAGATAATGTACCAGCTGCTGGAAGGCTAGGAAATGAGAATGTTGCAGTTGGAGGTGCTTTCGTTCAACTCATGTCAATTGAATTAATAAATGCATCTTAGGTGGTGTACATGGGATTGTGCGCTTGTCGCACCGTCTTGGTGCACCGTCCGGTATTTGATTTGAACTTTACTCTATAAAAAGAAAGAAAAATACATTGTAAACTAGAGTATTGATCTGATTGATAACTGATGGTAATTTTGACGCATGTTACCTTTCTTTGCGTGTGGGTTATGCACATATCACGGTGACGTACCCAGGAATTCTTTCAAGAGTGTTCAAACTTTAAACATATAAAGCGAAAGAGAGAGTTGAGAGGATTTGTAGTTTGTAAAGCGCTTTTGTTGAATAAATTTTTAAAGAGCTTTACTTTTAACTTATAAAATTTATTTAAGAAATAACTTTTAGTTAAAAAAAGTTACTTTTAAGATTAGTTGTTTATTCTACACAAATTTAAAGTTTTAAGAGTTATTTTATTAGAAAAATTTTTAGATTAAAAAAGAATTAAATAGACCATACATGGTGGACTCAATTTAGTTTTGACAGAACTTTGAACCCATGAACAACACGTTACGTTGAACACTCTGAACCGTGAACAGACTGAACTGCTGGATTGCCTCATTTAACTATGTTAAGGGTGTTCAAAATATAATATATAACCATATAAAGTAGTAGTATTTAACTTATATTTGCAGCATAATTTTTCGGTGAAGAGTGTGCGCTTGACCACCCTTGGCACAAGGTGGCTACGCCACTGATCACGGGTTCGAACCCTGGTGCAGAAAAAAGCTTGATAATTAAGTGAAGAAGGGTAGAGGGGTGTGTCCATTATCTCACGAGTTGCGAACTGTACCAGCTAGTCCTCGGGGATTTCTCTGTTGTTGGAATTTTCTTATTCCTCTTCGTAAAATTATTGCGTCAACCTACCATCTTAACCGAAGTTGATTTCATGTTAGTTTTGAATGTCAACTAGGAAATGTGCGCTTCATGGATTGCTTCTACACATATCTACTGCGGGATATTGAAACTTCTCTAACTTTTCATCATATTGCTGTGGCAGAGGGACAAGTTGCAGGCGAGAATGAGAATCAACAAGGTAACGGCGTGGTCAGAGACGGATTTACGTGGAGGGAGCACATGCACCCATGCTCCCCTCCCTGGGTTATATATAAAATATTAATTTTTTAAATTATGTGGTCAAATATATTTGTGGCCTCCCATGCTCAAGTGATTGGTTTGGTGCATTGGTGCCCTCTTATCTCCTTTTTGTCCCCAAGGTTAAGGGGTTCGATCCCCGTACAATTCTTTTTGATTAATTCCGTTTATAGTTACTTACAATAAATAAATTCCCAATTTTCTACGCCCTTTTCAATTAACAACATATCCCTATGGGCTATGCCCTTTCTTTCTTTTCAACTAACAAACAAATACATTTTTTTTACTTTAAAAAAAAATCCCTTTTGTTTACGTCTTTTTTATTTTCTTCCCCTAATCATTCTTTTGAGTACAAACACTTTGAAATCCCTAAAAGCAAAGTACTCATGACTCGTCTCTCTCGGCTCTCAGTGGATTCAAAGCAGGAAAACCCCTGCTCAATATTAAGCGCTTTTAAAAACGTTTTTGAATGATTGTTTAATTTGCTATATAGAGCGTGAGATATTTAAAACTGTAAGTAATGATGTTATTATTGACTGTTTTCAATAAAAACTCGTCGAGGACAATTGTAAAGTGAATAATATTTTTTGCAAATATAGTATTAATATAGTTTGCTCGTCAACTTGCCGCCATCATAAATTTTTATATAATGGAACAAAACAGGAACCAAAGATCCATCTTAAAGATAATAGTGCACCCATGGTATTAAATTACTGGATACGCCTCTGGGCGTGGTGGACCGAATCTAGGAAACCGGTCGAGGCAATCAAACCCCTCAGAACTGGAGATCTTGCCTCGTGGTGAGGAAACTCAGAGTAAACACTTAAGAACCCCTCCACGTGAGTAGTGATGCTTTCCTCGGGGTCGGGGATCTGCACCACGACCTTGTCTCCCTAGCTGCAGTCCTTCTTCATATATATGTTATATACAAAAATTATACACTTTTTTAGCTACCGAATGTAAATAGTTTGTGGTGCAGGCTACAAGTGATAATACCCCTAAAGTCTTTGTTAACAAAGCCTACTATTATCGCTTTCATGGAGTCAACTCCTCTGATTTCCTCAATGATCCACTGAGTTTGTAAGTTGGGTTCTTAGTTTTTCTGTTTCCTGTGAATGTTTATTTTCTTGGTATATGTGATCCCTCATCATTGAGTACCACTGGAAAATGACCTTGAATTCAAAGAATGATTTAGGTTCTAATGGTTTTTCCACTGTAGGGTAAATGCATTCTAAGGTAACAGATTAAGAACTTGGTACTCCAATTCCTCTAAAGTTCTCACTGATATTGTTTAATAAAAATAATATCACTCTGAGGTAGCTATGCATATTCCATAGAATCATAATGTAGTAGGTTCAAATATCTTTTCTTTTAAATCTTTTTTTGTAGCTTATATTTATCATAGGAAATTATTGAAACATGAACATACGTAGAAGTTATAACAATGTCTCATTTTCTGGCATAGTAATGGGAGGAGACTTGGAAAAAAATAAAGGCTCAGATGTGCAATGATATCGTCTGTAATCAGACTCAGTGAAGACCCAAGTTTTCACAACTGTGCACATTTATCATCACAGCACTTTTGATGCACCAGCCGGGAATCGAACCCGGGTCTGTACCGTGGCAGGGTACTATTCTACCACTAGACCACTGGTGCTAGTTGTTTGTTACATCAAATGTTTAAAATAGTAACTTTAATCTGTTTTGTGTACATCCATATAATGTAAATGTAAGTTAATAATCATTTCAATTATCATATACATCAGTAATAGTCTTACGGAGATGGAATTTTGTGACATAATCAACTAAAATTACTGATGGAGCATTCATCTCTATCACAGTAATTAATTAGCTTTAAAATAAACTAAAACTAGGTTAAGCCTTTTTAATGTCATTGGCTTATTATTAACTCAAAAAACAGACGAGCATAAGATAGTTGATATTTTGAAGACTTTTCAGAGCTAATAAATATAGGAGAGCAAGAGAAAACAAGCATGAAAGATAAGAAACTTATGCGATGAAATTGGAGCTGTTTTTCATTCATACAGCAAAAGTTTGTTTTACACACAAAGTAAACAAAAAGTAAAAAGTTAGTATACTGTTGCTGAAAATTCCAGAGAGATGTGAGAGACACTCCTCTTTCTCTCTACACATACCTATCACCCTCTTCACTACAACACCTCTAACATGGACCCAACAACCACCAATTTCCCACCGGAACTACCAGATCTAAGCACAATGCACATTGATTCTCCACCATCCAACACTCAAGCTACCAAACCATCCTTCAAGAATACTCTCCTCAACCAACAACAACTACTCCACATACCCAGTACAAGTCAAACGCCACCACCACCTATCGATTTATCAGACGAAACAATAAGTGACAAAGAACATGAATCCTTTATACCCTCACATCCACTGACAAATCTCGTCTCTACTCCCCTTGGAAATCATCAGTAATAGTGAAAGTGTTTGGACGTAAAGTTGGCCACCAAACACTAAAAATCAAACTCCATTCCTTGTGGCAACCCATTGAAGACATACCTCTCATAAATCTCGGATGTGACTTCTTCTTAATCAAATTCCAACAGGAGGAAATATGAATAAAGCTCTACATGGAGGACCTTGGTTCATCTTTAACCATTTTCTCTCGGTCCGTAAATGGGAACCAAAGTTCATAGCTTCAAATGCACAACTTACCTACTCAACCATATGGATACGCCTACCAGAGCTACCTACTGAATTTTTTCGATTTTGAGATCTTACATAGGGTTGGTTCAAAACTTGGAACGCTATTAAAAATCGATACATGCACATCCGGCACCACTGGAGGTAGATATGCACGTATATGTATTGAAGTTCATTTAGAACGCCCGGTAAAAACACACATATTCATTGGCAATCATCGTAAACAAATACTTTATGAAGGTCTTACTCTGTTATGCACATTATGTAGACGTTTAGGTCACAACAAAAATCTATGCACACAAACAAACTCTCCTACAACCCCCATCACCACCAAAATCAACTCCACAACTACTCCAAAAGCCACAATATCCACCTCCAACAACAACATAATTGCTCCACACACCCCGTCAACTTCACATACATCTACTGCCAACGAATGAAAAATAGTCACTTTCCCCACAAGATAAAAAAATAACAGTCCATCATGCGGGAAAAGCACTCAACCAATACGCTCACATTCATCACTGGAACCTAACCACCCCTCTTGCGATGTCAAGACGGCTGGGCCACAAAAGATTTATCAAACGGGCCCTACAAGTAAGTCCTCTAATGAATCACTCTCAATCCCTACTCCCCTTACGACAGGAAAAGAAATGCATACCCCCCTCAAATGCTTTAATAATAAAATATTACTCCTAATTGAGGAAAATACGGATACTTCTATGATGGACTCAACCACAACCCATACTGGCCCAACGTTAACCGCTCCCAAGCCCAATACAAATTCTCCTAAATTAGAACTAACCCCCCAAAGCCCAAAATAAAAGACCAGTAGCACGCCTACTCATTACAAAGGCCACCAATCACCCCTTCCTCCTTCCGCATCAAACCAATTCCATGCACCCTTAAGCCACGTGGAAAATAATACTGACATGGAAACCACGTCGTCTTCTCCGTCAGAACTAGCCCCTAATTCAACTTCTACACAACATAATACCCAAACTTATGATGGCCCTAATAAATCTACTCTCTCTAGCCCACAACCAACTCAACAGCCTATTTCCAACCAATATACTCTTCACTCAGCCCAACACCTATCACACACATCACATGCAAACCACCACTGTAATATTACCCCTACCAGCCAAATACCATCAATTACACCATCTAATCAACCGCACCCATTGACCACTCCAATTAACCTAGATCCTGAAACCATCCCATTAATCACACCACTATATTTTGACACTACTACTACACGCAAACCTCCTCATATAACTGACCAACACCAAAATGAATCGTCTACCACTAAATCTACAATACCGGAGAACACTCACCTACTCCAACACACCCCTCTTCAACTATCCCATAACCATGAATCGCAACATCAACCACCCTTGGAACAACCCACCTTGAAACCTGCCACCACTTTACATCACTCAATATCCACCCACATAAGCTTACCCTCAATCATGGTTAGAAATGAGCTTACAGGAACATGCACTTACATTTACGATGGAAGTGGAAGGCCAGGAAGTGATCCTCATGCTCCAGAACCCAACATATATTGCACAGATAGTAACGGAAGGCATGAGGATGGGGGAGGAACTCTACAACCAGTATCTATGGGCCATGCATCCACCCTCATCCATAAAACACTTCCAGACACACACACCACTCCCCCCACTATACTACAATCACACAGCTTTCATGGATCTACCATTTTATCTACCACAAGTTCCACCACACTACTACTTCCATGGATACAACAAAGGTCAACCATCTATATCCCATACCCCTTGCATGCATAAGCAGCACCATATCAACTCACTCTAGTACATACACCACAAGCAACTCCCAACATACTCGATGAAATAGAGCAACTCGAGGTGGCAGCAACAATGGCGGAGATCAGGGAAACACAAACAATCTTGTGTTTCCTCAACAACAACAAATATTATGACCTCAAAGAACAATATACAAGAAAAGTGTTCATCATGTGTCCGCCGGAACTTCAAAGTTGCTCACACAATCTCCGACCAACAAACAACCCAGAGGTAGGAAAGTACGAGTTAGTATTGATTCCCTCACTACTCGGATCAATAGTGCCCCAAGTGGAGACACCACAGACTCCACCACCCCCACTCCCACCACCCCCACAGTAATCAAATGCAGATTATAATATGGAATTGTCGTGGAGCTCAGTCACAAGACTTCAAAAGAAATTTTCGATCGTTACTCAACTACCACCAACCTGCCCTAGTAGCACTACTGGAAACTCACCTCCAAAGCCATGCTCATTTGAAGGAAGAGTTTAGTTTTACAAACATGGAACAAGCACCAGCACAAGGGCACTCAGATGGTATCGTACTACTATGGCATAAGGAACTGCTCAAGCTGGACCAAATAGAGGTGACTTCAGAAGCCATACACTCTATTGTCCAGGTACCTCCTAACCCTAATACTTGGTTATTTTCGGCTATATATGCAAAAAATGACTTGCATGCACGTACTTCTTTATGGGATCACTTAATGACTATGCATGATAATATCCATATGCCTTGATTAATCGGGAGTGATTTTAATGAAATAACATGTGCAAATGAAAAATATGGAGGTAACCCTATAAATAATTCCAGATGTGACCATTTCATCCGATGTCTTGACTATTGTAATTTATTAGATTTAGGCTTTAGAGAGAGTAGCTATACCTGGACAAATAAAAGATGCCTAGCTAATAGCATTTTGGAACGATTAGATCGATTTGTTTGTAAATATGAATGGCTTAATCTATTTCCTGAAGCCAATGTACAACATCTTCCACGAACTCATTCGGACCATTGTCTGTTACTTCTTCAATTAAAACAAAAATTTTCTCGTAAAAAAATATTTCGATTTGAAATCATTTGGTCGTCCCACCCATCCTTCCCTACTCTTATTACCAATAATTGGACTCCTAAAAACACTTGTCGACAGTTATTACTGATTTCACTGAGGATGTCCAAAATTGAAATCAAGACACTTTTGGGAACATTTTTAAAAAATAAAAAAACATATTGGCTCGTCTTAATGGGCTTCAATCATCACCTATTTACCCAACTAGTCATTTCCTTCAAATATTAGAAAAATACCTCGTAAAGTAATTTAATCAGCTGCTTAAAATGGAACAGGATTTTTGGCGCTTAAAATCCAGAGTTAATTGGCTTCAACAAGGGGATGTCAATACTAAGTTCTTCCATCTCACAACACTCCAACGACGGAGGAGGAACATGATCACAACTCTTAAGGATCTAGGAGGTAATTGGATTACGGAACAACCACTAGTAAATTCTTTAATAACTAACTATTACAACACTTTATTCACCACTACCCAGAGTCACTCCTACATTAAGCAGCCTACACATGATTTTCATACACTCACTGCCACAGATCATACCATCTTGACACGCCCATTAACCACTCAGGAAATACATCATTCCATTCAATCGTTCCAACCCCTTAAAGCACCAGGGCCAAATGGTTTACACCCATTTTTCTATCAAACATATTGGCCACAAGTTGCCTAATCAGTAGTTTCCTTTTGCAATGAGGTTTTTACCACTTGCCAAATTCTTAATCAAATTAATGAAACATAACTATGCCTCATTCCTAAGGTCAAAAACCCTTCAATGATCAGTCAATATTTCCCAAGCGGGCTTTGCTACTATCTATAAAATAATCACTAAAATAATTGTACATCGTATTAAACGTTTCATAAATAAAATAATTAGTCCGGAGCAATCTGCCTTCTTAAAAGGGCGTAGAGCAGCAGATAATGCCATAATCGCTCCAGAAATTCTCAACTACTTCCGTAAGAAGAAAGGAAAGGTAGCAATTTTTTTTATTAAACTAGATCTAGAAAAAACCTTTGACAAGATGGAATGGGGCTTTATTAAAGAAAGATTATACTACTTTATTTTCTCTCATAGAATTATCTCTCTAATTATGTCTTGCATCACAACCATTTCTATTTCAATTCTTATCAATGGTCACCCTTCCCCTTTCTTCTTTCCCTTGAGGGGCATCAGGCACGGAGATCCGTTATCCCCTTACTTTTTTATTTTATTCATGGAAAGACTCTCACGACAAATAGACCAATTGGTGGATTATCAACAATGGAAAGCAATCACATCTAGTGTCCACACAATTATTGATACACTTTCACTTTTTACACAAAAAAGGACAAAGTATCAATTTCACAAAAACAAAATTTTATTTCTCCAGTAATGCCGCACCAGTGGAAAAATCATTTGTCCTAACCTCCTTTAACATGAGGAAAGGTATCCTTTTTGGTAAATATTTTGGTTTCCCATTATTTGTTAATAAATCAATATCCCGTGATTTTCAGTACATCTTAGACAACTTCAAAGTTAAGTTGTCAGGATGAAAAATCAATATGCTTTCGATGGCAGGACGAACTACCTTAATAAAATCTACCTTAAACACACTACCAAACCACATAATGCAATACATTAAAATACCTTCCCAAGTTATCCTAAGAATGAATCGATATCAAAGAAATTTTCTTTGGGGGTATCACTGATCACAAAAAAGAAATTTCACTTGATTAAATGGTCAATAATAAAAAAATCTAAGCATCAAGGTGGTCTAGGTATTCAAAACCTAACTGCAAAAAATAATGCCTTGTTAGGAAACTTAGCTTGACGTCTTTTTAAAAGCCCTACCACCCGCTGGGTATCTCTACTATTGAATAAGTATCAAAACATCACCAAAGTCTCTACCACATCCCTTACGTGAAAAAATATACAAGTAGGATGGAAACTTTGCCAATTAGGCTTATTATGGAATGTTGCTAGAGGAACGCACATCAATATTTGGAACGAGCCATGGCTAGGACCTAATATTACCCTTCGAAATTCTATACAAGGACGACTAAACTCTCATGAATTACATGCCACACTCAGCCACCACATCATCAATAATAAAATTGACACCAATTCATTATCCTTTGTCTTTCTAGAACATACACTTTTCTTGATTAACCAAATCCATATCCCTACTTTAACTAACCCCCACGCTTTTGATCAGATCATTTGGGGGCTCACTCCTAAGGGCCAATTCTCTATTAAATCATTATACCATGCGCTACACAAACCAAAAACAGCATACGCACACATTGGATTAGGAAATTACAATTACCTCCAAAAATAATACATTTTCTTTGGCTAGTCTCACATCAAAGATTAGCCACAACTACATACCTACACCATATAAATGTCACACAATCTAACATATGCAATCTTTGTCTTCAAAACACATAAACAATTAACCACCTACTATTCCAATGCCCTATCACAACCACTATATGGTCTCAATTGAGGATTGACACTACATTACGTACTTGTGACATCCAACTCTCAGCACCCATCCAAATCATACAACACTTAGTCAATAACACTAACAACCTCCCTTTCAGCTTGCCATCACGCGTTCTTATCCCACACATAGTATGGTATATTTGGAAGCTCTGGAATCATTATCTTTTTAATAGGCACTCACACACGCCTCTTTCAACACAACATTTGATAACACAAGAAGTAAAATATCATTACCTTATTAAATAAAATGTACCAGCACCAACACGCACACATATGTATGTCAAATGGCATCCACCACCGCTAGGTAAAATTAAACTAAACACTGATGGAGCAGCCAAAAACAATCCATCGAACAATGGTATAGGATGAGTATTCCGCAATACAATGGGACAGTGTTTACTAGGCTTCATAGGTACAAGAGCTACAGGTAACTCCACCTATATGGAATTACATGCACTATTACAGGGTTTGCAATTAGCATGGCTTCATCACCTCATACCACTGGAAGTGAACGTGGATTCTATTGAGGTAATATCAATGCTTAACAGAGA
The DNA here is from genome assembly GCF_000393655.2 of Nicotiana sylvestris. Taxonomy (NCBI): domain Eukaryota; kingdom Viridiplantae; phylum Streptophyta; class Magnoliopsida; order Solanales; family Solanaceae; genus Nicotiana; species Nicotiana sylvestris. The sequence goes on from NC_091067.1 coordinate 30,856,549, forward strand.
TAATTTACACTACTCATCCACTTTAATGGAATGCATGTACTTAATCGAGCAGCTGGGTAATCCTCTGATTATCCACACATAGAGGGAGCAAAACTACGTTGCATATACTCTTGCTCAGAATAGTTCTACTGGCACTGGGGGGGACTATATAACAACCTTCACCCACTCACCAAGTTTTTTGCTACCACGTCTCTTGGCTGATCAACAAGGCACTGCCTGCCCAAGATCTGTGAAGACTACATGCCCAACCAACTTATCCTACAGTCCGACTTTTTTGGAAAGTGATCACTCCAACGATCACCATTTTGATTACAATTTTTGTAATGTATTGCAACAAGCTCCTTGTACTGTCACAATTTAAATCAATATAAGTTCATCCGTTGACAAAAAAAAAAGTAGAGTCTTATCAAATCCTGGAAATTGACACCTTATCATTACTTTCTGTATCTCTTTCTACTTGAAATCCATCTTCAATCAATTAATCTTCCCCAAATCCAACCATAAGAACATGAAACTTTCACCTGGACCCTTCATTTTTAGCGCGATTGGGTGCATACTATGGTTTAATACCGATATACAACTCATCCTCAGGGACCTTAAGACTAAGTATGGTCCTCTCATAAACCTCAGAATTGGATCTCTTCGTCCTTCCATATTCATCGCTAGCCACTCATTAGCCTAGAAAGCGTTAGTCCAACACGGAGATGTTCTCTGATCGACCAAAGGATATGCCGACTTTTAATAGTCAACAAATTAACCATTTGACCTAGTTCCTTTAGCCATTTATTCCGAGAATATATCAGCTCTGAAACTAATGTTAACTGATATGTTAACTGAATCGTAGGAACTAAACAATAGATCGAGAATTTAATAGTTAGTTTAGGAATTATGCAGGGTAATTCGAGAAGATAACCTAAATGATGGGATGAAGAAGATGAATTTAGAATAGAGTAGTATCTAGACAAATTGTAAATATATATTGATGATCTTTACTGAAATTACAAGTCTATATATCACAATTGTAATGAAAGAGTAGTTGGTTATTTCCTAACTAACTTTCTCGCCCAATTTCCCTTTAACCACTTCTAACTAACTCGAATAACAACTCAATCATTTCCTCACCAGCTAACTAATCCAGTTGAGTAGAATGATACTCATATATTTACAATATACTGATATTAGTATCTGATGCATATATAATTTTTGTCCTGTTTTTTTACCATTGGATAACACTGTGCTGAATAAGTTCTTTTATGATTACACAATTACATATTTTTATAAGTTGTTGATTTCAGTATTTGCAGCAAAGAAGGTGTTGCCTGTTTGTGGGTATCAATTGATTTACGTGAAAAATATTTATGGAGTATCTTCATGCATTTCTAATAGTTGTATCATCTTTTTCCCAGACCAGTCTTGAACTTGTAGCCAAATCATCCAAATTGCATTTCCTAATATTTTTCCATTGTTTGTTGCAATCTGTTGGACACATATAGTTGTGGATACATTTTTATTATAATCCTATTATTGTCGATGCATATTGTTATTAAGTATCATTGCTCAGTGATATGGCTCTGGCTTTGAGCAGGAGAGCAAGGAGCCGATATCACTTCATTGTAATTGCGAATATCAGAGTACATGCATAATGACGTGAGGTAATGTCATGCCGAGATGCCTATGCAAGGTAGCCAAGCTTATGTGTGGGGATTCATGTGGATGCACCAAGGATGCACCAAGAAAGTATGCATAAATCATTATAAAGAGGAACATGTATACAAGTGCATAGTTTCCTATTTAAAATTCATAATTTTGTAGGTCACACCTTAATACATCTGTTTTTTATAGGTGCGCCTAGACCCATCAGAGATGTGGTGTACATGCTTTACTGATATATATATATATATATATATATATATATATATATATATATATATTGCAAAAAATAATAAAACTTTCTCTCTCTTTTTTCTCCATACTTGATGTACATAGTGCAACATTCTTCCAAGAAATAAATTATAGCTTCACATAGTCATCTTATTATTCATATTGATAATAACTAATTCAACTTAGTAAAAGGTAAGCCATATGTTTGCAATATATTATCTTGGATATTGTTGCAAAAATTTCATTTACTAATATAAAAACATAAAGTATTTATTTCAAAGTTTTAAAATATTTCTTCTATTAAACAACAAGTTTTTTCTCTCTATAATTATTTTCTAAAATATATTATAGAAAAATATACTAACAAGTTTTTTGTTTTGGGACACCAGAAAGTGAGGAGACTTGGGAAAACGGTAAAGGCTCAGAGGTGCAATTGTGCGAGGGTTTTGCATCTATACACGGTTTTGGGATTACAATTGAACCTATATCCATTTTATAAAAAGAAATTGCAAGCCTACCCACTTTACGATCAACTTCAAACTTATTGGATCTGAAGTTAAAAAAATAGTATGAAGTGAAAAAATTATACTTCAGATGCACTTTAAGGCCAAGTAGGTCTGAAGTGCAACCAATGATTTCATGCACTTAAGACCAATAAGTCTGAAGTGAAAAATTGCACTTCAGATGCACTTACAGCCAAAAGGTCTTAAATGCAAACGTTTTCCTACACTTAAGGCAATAAGTCTGAAGTAAAAATTACACTTCAGATGCACTTAAGACCAATAAGTCTGAAGTTAAAAGTCGCACTTCAGATGCACTTAAGGCCAAAAGTTCTGAAGCGCAACAAACGGTTTCCTGCACTTAAGGCTAGGGCTATTCAAAACCGAACCGAAACCATTAACCAAACCGATGGCTTATTGGCATCGGGGTACCAGGGTAATGGATGGTGAACAGATTGAGATTTTAAAATTAATGGCTTAATGATTTGGAGGCGGATTACTCAATTTTCTTATCGGGTAAGCCGTTGACCCATTAATTTTTTATATATATACACTTTTACCCCCTATATATATAAAGTACTATTAAAACACTGTGGCAGTTGACTCCATTTTCTAGCGATAAAGTCTACTGTGGTAGTTTTGCCGACATTATCAAGACCTAAAAATAAAATCTTAGCATCTTTCTGCCACAGACCAAGCGATGCGAGAACTCCGTAGAACCAATCGACCAAAAACATTCATTTTAAATTGATTTTGATTGACTATGAGCCTTAAGATGCAGATTTAAGAAAAAAGACAAAGGTGTTTGATGGATCGAATGATATAAGAACAAAAAGTGTATCACAATCTCTCGATGGATTCAAGGGAGAATATTTCCTCAAAATGGTAGACTTTATCACTAGAGAGTAGAGTCAAGGTAGACTTTCTATTTTTATTCTTCCCCCATTTGGTATTGATTGTTTTTTTTGTTAAGCCAATAAACTGCCCGATAATCATTAATCCGATATCAATCCACCCATTGTCTTATTGGATGGCTAGTGGATTACTATATTTATAATTCGATAACCGATAAACTGAACCATTAAGCGTAATTAACCACCTAATAAGCACCCTTACTTAAGGCCAATAAGTCTGAAGTGAAAAATTGCACTTCAGATGCACTTAAGGCCAAAGGGTCTGAAGTACAACCAACGTTTTCATGCGCTTAAGGCCAAATAGGCCTGGAGTGCAAATTGCCCGGAAACAGAAATTTGTTTTTTGAATTTTAACAATTCAATATACGATTTAATACCTAAATCTACTCCAAATGAGCTCAAATTTGAAACTTAACCTCCAAATATCATCAAGAATAAACCTCAATTATCGATTTGTCAAAACAATAATAAATCTAACGACCCCATTTTGTAATTAAGAAAAAGAAAAAGAAAAAACCTTAAGCAATAGTAAAAACTAAAGCGCCACAATAGCTCACTACTGTAAAACATCATAAACTTCCTTAAAATATATTCACAAATACCATATAAAATCATTGTTATCTGAGGAAGAAGAAGAAGAAGATGATGATGATGAAGAAAAAGGAGAAAAAAGCCTGAAGTTATTTAAACAATGGGTATAAGTTAAAAAAAATTAAAAAGTGGGTACAAACCATATCTTCTATGATGAGAGTCGTTGAAGACCCATGTTTTCACCAATGTGCACATTTATTATCACAGCACTTTGTTGCACCAGCCAGGAATTGAACCTAGGTTTGTATCGTACTATTCTACCACTAGGCCACTATGCTTGTTGTTTTGATATTTCAAAATGTTTTAAGCTAGGACATTTAATCTATTTGTTTACGTCCATAAAATGGAAATGTAAGTTATAATCATTTTAATTATCTTGTACATCACCAATAGTCTTATGGAGATGGAATTTTGTGACAAAATTAACTAAGGTTATTGGTGGATATTGTTGATATTTGATTGAGTTGAAGTAGAAACTAATCTAGTAGCTCACCACGATTAAATAATTACACTAGTGATGGAGCATTCATCTCAATCACAGAATCTGGCTTTAAGATAAAATAAAACTAGCTTAAGCCTTTTTAATGTCATTGGCTTAATATTAACTCACAAAACAGACGACCATAAGATAGTTCATATTTTATAGACTTTCGGAGCTAATAAATATAGGAGAGAAAGAGAAAACAAACATGAAAGAAAGGAAGCTAATCTGATGAAATTGGAGCTGACACCACATTACACTTACATTCAATAAAATCAACATTTACATACTGCACCAATAAAATAAACTATCATGCACAGACGGACTCAGGATTTTTAGGCGCCAGGGTGCAATATTCTATTCAATCAATGTACGCTGAAGGCTTTTAGTGTTCAGGTTGCCAAGCGCTTTACATTAACTATTTTCAAGGTATATACATATACAAATACAAGATTTTTTCCGAAGTTTATAGGGTCCGGTCACCCATCATTATAATATATAGGTCCGCCTCTGCTATCATGTACTACTAATTTTATTTCCCAGAGTTCGATACAATATTGGTTTACTACTTTTATTCGTCTGCATAATTTAAGTCATGGCGTTTTATTATGATTATTTTTTCCTTTTTTTTTTAATTATTGTTTCTCTGTCTCTCTTCTCCCCTCGCCTCACACATGTGACAACACTACTAAAAAAATTGTCAACTTGTAGAATAGTAGATGCAATAAGCAGTTCTATATAGTATAATAGAAGGAAGAGGAGACTTTAGAAAGTGGAGCAGAAAAAACAATGGAATCATGGCTCATGATAATCATCACTCTATGTATCTCTTTCTTCTTGAAATCCATCTTCAATCTATTAACCTTCTCCAAATCCAACCACAAGAACAAGAAACTCCCACCTGGGCCCTTCCCTTTTAGCGCGATTGGGTGCTTACTATGGTTTAATGCCGATATACAACTCATCCTCAGGGACCTCAAGACTAAGTATGGTCCTCTCATCAACCTCAGAATTGGATCTCTTCGTCCTTCCATATTCGTCGCTAGCCACTCATTAGCCTACCAAGCTTTAGTCCAGCACAGCGCTGTTTTCTCTGATCGGCCAAAGGATATGCAGACTGTTAATAGTCAACGGGTTAACATTAGCTTTTCCCCTTATGGCCCCTTATGGCGTCTCCTTCGTCGAAACCTTACCTCTGAAATCGTCCAACCATCTCGCGTCAACTGCTACTCAAACGCCCGATCTTGGGCGCTCAGTATCCTTATTCAACGGCTCCGTCATGCTCAATCAGACTCTGGACAAGTTGCGAGATTAATTGATCATTTTCAGCATGCCATGTTCTGTCTTCTTCTACTAATGTGCTTCGGGGAAAAGATCGAGGGGGTTCGAGCTAAACAGATTGAAGATACACAACGGAGGTGGCTACTAAGTAATAGCAGATTCAAAAAACTGATCAAATTCTTCCCGAGAGGACTAGGAAAGATCATTTTCAAGAATCGTTGGGAAGAGCTCGTACAACTGCAACAAGAGCAAGAGGGAATCTTTATCCCTCTGATCCAGGCACGAATGACGGCTAAATCATCTGAAAAGATTAGTGATGGTTCGAATCAAGAAACAGAAGATGAAGCAAAAGTGGCGCCTGTGCAGGAGGAAAAGAAGAAGCTTAATCTTGGACAGATAATTAGCCTCTGCAGCGAGTTCCTCAATGCAGCCACTGATACCACGTCCACCTCATTGCAATGGATTATGGCCAACTTAGTCAAATACCCTTCTATTCAGGAAAAATTATACCAAGAAATATGTGAGGTAGTTAACACAGGGAACCCGAACGAAGGAAAAACGAACATAGTGAAAGAGGAAGATGTACAAAAAATGCCTTACTTAAAAGCAGTGATCTTGGAAGGTCTAAGGCGGCATCCACCAGTTCACTTGCTGCTGCCTCACGCGGTGACAGAGGAAGTGGAACTCAACGGCTATGCCATACCTAAGGATTCAACGATCAATTTCATGGTTGCGGACATTGGTTTGGATCCAGAAGTGTGGGAGAATCCCTTGGATTTTAAACCAGATAGATTCTTAGATCATGATACAACAGAAGCATTTGATATAATAGGGAGTAGAGATATCAAGATGATGCCGTTTGGTGCTGGGAGAAGAGTATGTCCAGGCTATGGTTTAGCCATGCTCCATTTAGAGTACTTTGTGGCTAATTTGATCTGGCATTTCGAGTGGAAGGGTGTGGATGGAGACGACGTTGGTCTATCTGAACTGCAGGAACTCACTGTTGTCATGAAGAATCCATTGCGTGCTCGCGTCCTTCCCAGAGTAAATCAGTGACATGTGACCTTAATGAAGCAAACATAGAAGTGTATTATTCTGCAGTGTTATCAAAGGCGAAAAGCGCAAAAAAATCTCTAAGGTCCGTTGAGGCTTTAAGCGCAAAGCGCAAATAAAGCGTGGGCTTTAACGAAAAAAGGCGCAATGGGAGAAAAAGTAAAAATGTGCATGTAGTCCAAGACTAATCATTACAAACATGAATAACAAATATATGGACAAAGAAATTGAAAAAAGATCATGATAAAGTGAAATATCAATTGTTTAAGGTCATCTTTTCAGGATTACACTCATTGGCAAGGAAAAGTATGCCTTAGAGCTTTGATGCGACACTAAAGCGCCCACAAAGCGAGGCGAAGCGCTCAATGTGTTTGAGCCTCGCTTCAGGGCTGACAACATTGTTATTCTGGTATATGGGAATTGAATCATTTCTCCAAATGTGAGGCCTGCGTTTTGGACTTCACTTAGAATTGTAGATGTAGTAGAAGAGATGCTAACATCTTGCCACTTGCACATATATAATTTAACTTTAAGCAACTGGAGATCTGTGTTTGGGAAATTCTAAAGGGGTCCAAATATTATGATGGAAAGAAATGGAATTTATCTTTCTTACGAGTTTCTGCACATTTCTTTCCTTATTCCATCTAATCAATCAAGTGTCAACCCCAAGAAACTGCAATAGCAAAAAGAATTTCCCCTTCCTTTCTGGGACCCACTCAAATACTTCTCGTTTTTTTAAGGAATACATCTCTACATATTCATTGTCTAAAAATATAACTTTCATTACAAAAGAATAAGATCAATTCGGATTAGCTCTAGTTCATTTGGAAAATGTGGTTTTCGGGACACTCAGGATTGGAACGAGTTGACCAGACCATTCAACATCCGATAACTGTTACTACTAGAGCGATCAACATCTCTATACAACATCCGATAACTCTTACTACTAGAGCGATCAACATCTCTATACAGTACATAACAACCATTCACTATAAAAGTCAAGTTTTTATGGAACATATGTTCTCTATAATAGCATTTCGCTATAACAACCAAAAAAATTCGAAACAAATGAGACTGTTATAGAGAAGTTCGACTGTAGCTGAATTATTGCAAGAGGTTTGACAACTACCATATAAACCCTTCTTTTCAAATCAAAGACATCATCAGAATTTGATTAATTTTAAGCTAACCATCAACTTATTTGAGAGAGTTCCCTCATAGCTTGTAAGTGGAAAGCAGAACTGCACTTCTAACAACATATCACTGTTACATTTCATAATTGAGCAATGAAACTTGAAGGGGATTTTGTATTTACATAATAAGATCCGGGTACATGCCAAAATTTTGAATCACTCACAATCAAGAGATATGAGAAGCCGAATAGGACTTGATTATTCTGCATTCGAGTGCTTTAAATTACTAAATCTATATATACATATTTAACGTACTCTATGTCTCATTACATCTCCGAGAGGAGGTTGCTGATTTTCCGAAGCTCCTTGAGAGCTGCCATGGCTGTTACTTGTCCTTTACCAACTAGAACATTTTTTGAAAGGTTTTCTAAGGTCCCAACTTGATCGCGATCTTGCTGAAAAACTGATTCAATCACCTGCACAAAATGATGATTCTTGAATTAATGAACAGACCATATCATAGTGAGCATAGTATATAACTTACGTTGGTAGATAAGTACATAGTGCAACAGTTATCACATAAACAGACTGCTGTTATTGCAAAATCACAGAAATAAATAACACAAAGAAGGTTCTCAATAACGCAAATATAACATTACTTTATGTGGATACAGATGTACTGATGGATCTAAGTAGACAACTCAATGTATTTGGTTTAATCGTAATAAGATGGATGGATAGAACCTGTCCTAAGTAAGTTGCAGGTGAGTTCCGAAAATCCATGTAAGTTCTATACTTTTGATATGATATAAGTTAAAACAATATAGACGAGTTTAGCATGATATTATTCTTACCTGGATATTCTCAAGCATTGACTGCCCGAGATTTCTCAAACTAACCATTAAATTCTGGTCTACAGATTCTCCCTTGCTAATTCCACTGTTATTAGATGTATCAGCAGCACTGTCTGGATAATTCCCACTATTGCAAGCTTTCGTGGAGTCACAGATACCTTTTTCAGACGTCTCCTCACCACCATTTCGTCCAAATTTCCATAACCACTGAAATTTACCAGATAGAAGTTTCCGCTCCTTAAAGCCTACTGGGCCTTTTCCCCCAGAGTCAGCACTTTCTTCAGATTTTAGCGAGGTCTGCTGAGGGGGAACAGAAATAAGGGGTGAGACTTCTAGATTGGTACAAGATGCCTCACCACTATTTCCATCAGCATCATTTTCATCGGCTGAGAAATTTGATGCAACACTACTTCTTTCAGATCTATTTTCCTGATCATTTGCATCACTAATAGGGCTTGGAGGATCTGAGAAAATAGATGAATTCTGTTCACTAGCGGCACTTCCAGTGGAGCATGACTGATCAGACGTGCAAGTAAAATTTCCATCATTACAATCTTGTCCGACAACGTCAACTGGAGCTTCCTGCTCTATATTTTCATCATCAATAAGCTTTTCTATATCTTCATCAGCACCAAGCTGCTGAGCAAGATCTTTCAACAAACTTCTCCTCACTGACTTGGGAGCTTTTTTTCCATTATCAACTGTAGATGGAGTTGGAGCAGACTCAGTTCTAGTAAGACGCAACCTCACTTTCTCAGACCAACCTTTTCTTCGGTTTGGAACTTGTTTTTCCGCACTATTTTGCTTGCGCTCTTCTTCCTTGTGTAAAACTCTCCACTTCTCTTCCCAATAGCTTTCAGGTACTACAGGACCTCGAGGAGTTTTTGGGGAGCTTAAATCAACTGAATGGCTATGACCTCTTACAACCGTTGACTGATTTTTACCATAGATCCCAGTATGATCAATTAATGGAGCTGAATTGTTGGCATCCACTGCCAGCAACTGCAATGATTTTGCCTTAGCTATCAGTTTTCCTAGATTAATATCTTCTGGAAAATTTAGCAATCTTTGGAGGCAAGTAGTAGTGTTCTCGGTGGCAAGTAATGAAGACCTCAAATGAAGTATCATAGTAACAGCAAAAGCTGATATAAATGCTCCCCTGGATGAATTTAAGACACCAGAGCTGGACTCGGTATCATTTTCACAAGGCTTCTCCAACTTCTTGTTGTCACATGCAAAAATTTCATCCCAGATTATCAACAGGTCTTCAAGCGCAAATTCACGCCCAAATAGTACTCGAAACCAGCGAAGCGCAAAATATTGTGGTTCAACCCCTAGTTCGACAAGATGACTGTGGAGAGAAGAATCGACTAGCGAAAGCAAATGGTATAATGATGCTGAAGCTTCAATGATAGGGGGACATCCAGTATGCGAGTTACCATATGGTAAAGGGGAAAAAAATTCCGCCATAGCAACAGCACCACCAGCCCCACTCATTAGAGCGTCAAACATACAATACGCATCGTGCTCCATAAACTTCTCTGATAGAAGAATACCAAGCTCACCTTCGGCACCATATGCATCACTTAATAAAATAACTGCTTGAACCTTCGGATCAAGTTCACTTAAACTAGTAATTTTCACTGGACTCTTCTGAGATCCATTGTCATCTTCCACAGATTCCGAGAATTTTTTAAAGTCAAATTTATATGTCAAATCATTTTCATGAAATGAGAACCCATCAAATTTGTCAGCAAAATGATCCTCATAAAGATTCCTAACTTCAGAAAGCTGCTCCGTATCAGCTTGAAGGACATAGAGAAGTGGGGCCAACAGTTCATGCATCCCTGCAAACCAAAGCAGAAAGTTTCTTCATTAATATAATGAGAAGACAAACAGGACAGACGATTAGCGATTTTGCCACTAGGTTTACATGGCAAATTCAAGATCATGATTGCCTGCACTCTGGTTGCTAAGCTTGAAGGACTTTCATCTTGATTCACTAGTTAAGAACTGAACATATATCTTATACAAGACGCCACAAACTAGAAAAGGCCAATTACGCTTCCACAGTAAGCAGTAGCGCATAATAAGTTTGTCAACATTATGATTTACCTTGTCTGTAACCATACTCTGGATGTCTAAGGCACCAAAGTAGTAGAATTCTCCTCAACATGGCTTGGCATCCAGGAGTCTGGAAATAGCTACCATGCTCAGGATATAAACGCGAAAGATCCTGGTCAACCATCTTCTCCAGTTCAGCATTCCTGAAGAAGCGACCCCACATGCTATCTGCATTACCACACCAATCATATGCATGTACTCAATGACAAGTTACAGTTTTATTCTAAGTACTTTGTAATGAAAGATTGAGTAAAATGGAGATATACATTTCATATTGCAGGACCCAAATAATTGTTTCCTCAGGATGGTCTAATTAACAAGATTCAAATGTTCGAAGGTGCTCAAGCTTGAACAGTTTTCAGCATTGCACTTGCTAAAACTAAGAGACAAGAAAATGACTTGAAAATATGATGCAGATATCCTACCAGGGTTTTGTGACAATGGATTGTCTATGACAGGATCAGGAGAATTACTTCCATCTTTAGGAATATGCGGATCAATAAGAAGCTGTCTTCTCAAAGAAGCATACCTACACAAACATAAAACGTGTTACACAAAAACATTATGTATTAAGAACCTCTTTATCATACTGAGAACATAGAAATAAAAAGAAAACTAACACACTGGAATCTAGATCATGAAATTGAAAAGAAACAGTACGATCAAAACCCACAATCTCCCATGTAGAGACTTGGAGAAAGAAAACCCTCAAGACATGACCATTTGATATTCAGTAAACAACCCAATACACCATTAGACAAAACTATAACATGTAAATAAAACTCAGAACAATGACTCCAAATAAACTGACAAAAAAACAATGACAAAAAGATGACCACACAAGTCAACTGCTAGCAACATAATATTCTATACCAGCAAACAAGCAACTACAGAAAACATGTCAATACATCATTAACACAAAACCTTAACTTGAGAGATGAAGCCACATGGCATGACATCAACAAAATAGGATTCCAATTTTTTTAAATTACCGAATCCACAAAAGCAACAGCCAGAAATAGGCCACTGCAAAGCTGATGAGTAGCTTATGCAATTTGAACTATGTGCTATTGCTTGCAGTTTGTAATATATAGGAAACCAGACGAAACTGATTCAGGAATGTAAAAGGCTTGCAGCAAATTTTCACAGAAACTTATGCAAAATTGTGAACTTTTACCAATTTGTTAACTTATTAGATTTTAAAAAAATCTGCACTTTTTAACATATCATGCAATATATTGTTGACAAATCAAAGATTAGAAATCTGAGAACATCTCAAAAACATCTGCAACAAAATACAAAAACCCAACTTGATATATGATGTGAACAAAGCCTATAACTAAATTTCAACAACAACAACAACAACCCACTATATTCCCACAAGTGGGGTCTGGGGAGGGTAAGATGTACACAGCCTCACCCCTACCTTGGAAGGGCAGAGAGGTTGTTTCCGGCCTATAACTAAATATCAACAAAAAAAATGCAAAGATTCTACTTTATTATTACAACAAACAAGAAAATCAACAGAAACCAACATAATAGCCAAAAGGGTCAACGCCAAAAAGCAAATTGCATATCTTCTCCAAAAACATTGGCAACAAAATACGAAACCTCAACTTGAGATATGATGGCATCAGAGGCTATAACTAAAAATCACAGAAAATGTAAAATTACCATTATGTAAAGTTACTGGTTTTTCAAATTAAATAACCAAGAAAATCAACAGCAACAAGCATAACAGCCAAAAGGGTCAAAGAAAAAGCAAATTGCATACAAAACCTCAACTTGATATATGATCTAGCTAGAGGCTATAATTAAAAATCAACACAAAATGTAAAGTTACCATTATGTAAAGTTTCTACCTTTTATTACAAGAAACAAGAAAATCAACAGAATCGAGCAAAATAGCCAAAAGGGTAAAAGAAAAAAAAACAAATTTTATACCTTCTACGTGAGTCAGCGGTAACACGGCGAAGATCATCAATGGTTGACGAAGGAGAAGAAGGCAAAATCCCCAAATCAATACGCCACCGGATTCCTCTCAGATCTCCAAAACGACGTGAGGACTCAAACATCACTGCTGACTCAATTGCAATTGTAGCCATTTTTTGACCAAAAATTTGATTTTTAGCTAAGAAATTGAGAAATTATTAAACACCCAGCTGCTAAAACCTCACCAAGAATCAATCAAACCAATAACCAGAGCACATAAAGTTGTAAAGTTGAAATATTTGAAGACCCCATGTGCTAAATCTCCTCATATAGGCTATTTTTCAACAAGAAATTGAAAAATTAGAGCCAAGATTCAAGAAAGTTATATTAACGGGAAAAAATTATAAAGAAAATAGCTGAAATTAAGGGTCAAAATTTTCTGGGAAATGTAAAGAAATTAACAGAGAATTTTCATTTAGAGGGAGAAAAAAGAGAGAGAATTGAGCTAAATTTATGGGAGAAAAAAAAGGGGCAAAAGTTTTATAGACAAAAAATGGGAATTTGCTATTGGGTGGTCAGTGGTCTAATCTTGAAGAATTTTCTGATGAATTTCTGTGTTTTGATTTACCCTTTTCCTTATATTTACTCGGTTTTTTCTTTTTGTAGAAAGAGAAAATCTAGGGAGAGAATAAAGGGAGGAAAATAAGAAGTTTGTTTTTGTTTGGTAAATAACAAAAAGGAAATAGAAGAAATAAAAGCTAAATTGTGGAAGGCAAGTGCTTGACATATGCTTTTGTGTGTTTGTTGTAATAAATGAGTCTTGAGGGGGTCAACTTTTTTTTTTTTTTGAGGGAGGGGGGTTGAAGTTGAAGTGTCCACTTCTGTTCATAACTAGGGCTGTTCACGGTTTGACAGAAAACCGATTCAAACCGAAAAATCGAACCAAATCGATTAAGTAAATTGATATTTTTCTTGATTTGGATTGGTTTTGGTTTTAAATTTTAAAAACCGATAATATTTGATTTGGTTTTGGTTCTATTATAAAAAACCGAAAAAATCGAACCGAACCGATTAATTATATAAAAATATGAATAATTATTGATATATGACATAATATCTTTTCGTAAATAATTTTAAATACTTTATGCATTTTAATTATTATTTTAAATTTTGATTTATCCTATTTATATCTTAAAAGATTGCCTAGGCCCAAAAGAATAGGATTCGACCAATTTTCTTTTCCTTAAGAGAATCTAATTCTCTAACCTACACACATACTTTTTCCTAATAAAAGAGTTAGAAAAAAAAAATCTACGACAAGAGTAAAGAAAACAAACTCAAATTGCAAGACTATAATAGCTAAAGCTTGAGAAAGTAAACTTTTAGTTTGTTTTTTGTTCATTTTTTTCGTATAAACAGGTAAATAAACTTTCAGTTCCGAAATAAATATAAAAAAAAGCATAAATTTAGCAAATTATTTTCAGATTGTTGTCTAGTGTTGTTTTACTATTATCGACTTATCATTAGCTTACTAGGAACCGAAAAACCGAAACAAACCAACAACAACCAAACCGATGGTTTGTATGTAATTTGGTTTGGTTTTGGTTTTAAAATTTTAAAAACCGATCAAATTGATTTAGTTTTGGTTTTAATTAAAAACCGGCCAAACCGAACCATGAACACCCCTATTCATAATCATGACTCTCTCACAAATGTTACTGTACTTAAGGGATCGGTCTCTTGAAAATAAAAAACAAGAGTATTAGGTTTCGATTAAAGATGCCAAACTATAAAACAATAGGAGTGAAAGGCCAATCCAGATATAATATAGTTAGATTTTTGCAAAATTTATTTCGTTAGAGCGTATAATAGTAATTACTCCTTATTTCCAAATTCCAAGTTCTCTTGAAAATAGAAATAAATGAAAAAAGCAAAATTATTTTATCACTAAAAGTACGGCCATAAAGAGTCTCGAATTCAAATATTGAGAATCTAAATCTTACTTAGAGAGTTGTTTATCTTTTAGTAAGTCTATCTAATGTAAAATTGTAAATTGAGATTAATGGAATTTTTATGTGGAAAAATTGTGTGGGGTAGCCACTTTTTAAAGTAGTATTTACTTTTTATCCAATATTTTTAATGCTTAGCAAAAATAGTCACTAGTCTATTAAAATTTGTTAGGACCGAAAAAATCAGGTGTCATGCGGAAGCTAGCAAAACAAACCTTGAGCGACGATAAATCATACAACAAAGGAAAAATATACCAAAAGAGACACAAACATTTAACGTGGTTCGGTCAACTGACCTATGTCCACCGCGGAGATGAGCAATCCACTATATAAAAAGAGAGTATAAAATATCGAGAGAACAACCTCACGAAGAGGCAAACACAAGTGACACACTAACACTTGTCCCGCAAAATTCTCCCCTAAATACTACTCTCAAGCCCCTATGACTACATTGTGGATGCTACTGAATGAGAAGGACGGATCTTCAATTTATATAACTCCAAACCTTTTCCTACAAGAAAAAGGACTAGCCAAGTATAGGAGAAGTATAATTTCCTTCTACAAAAAGGAAAACCCAATTAAGGTAATTATATTACCCTTTCCTACAACAAATAGGAAAACCAAATATTGTAAGAAAATTATGGCAAACACCTGACAAAATTAATATGAAAAGACGATATTATCCTTTCTTCTATCTCTTTTCTGTCCATGTTATACCAATGTAAAGAAACGTACAGGATTGTTTTTATCTTGACCAGAGTAAAAATTTTGCTTTCCATTCTCTAATATCCATGAAGTTTAATAATTTCAAGTATTTGAGTGCTTGGAACCCGACATCACTCACGTCCCAACAATCTTTCCCAAAAGTGTCTCGTATTTCCAATTTGAAATTCTCCCGATTACTACGCAATCTTGCAATATTTTGATATAACCCCTTTGATTGGCAATTCGATGAGAATATGCAAAGTAATTTTTATCTTCGGGTTGTTTTATGTTGACCAAAGTAGAGATTTTGCTGCCACTTAATAGTTTGAAGTTCAAAAATTAAGGACACTTGGTCCTTAACTTAGAGTTATAAGCACAGAAATTAAAGACAGTTAGTTCTTAATTTAGAGTTACGAGCACAGAAGTTAAGGATAGGTAGTCCTGAACTTAGAGTTATAAGCTCAAAAACTAAGGACATAAAGTCCTTAACTTAAAGTTACAAGCTCAAAAACTAAGGACAGGTAGTCCTTAACTTAGACTTACAAGCTCATAAATCAAGGACAACTAGTCCTGAACTTACAATAACAAGCTCATCAGTTAAAGATACTTGGTCCTGAACTTAGAGTTGGAAGTTCAAAAATTAAGGACATTTGGTCCTTAACTTAGAGTTACAAACACAAAAATTAAAGACAAGTAGTCCTGAACTTCGAGTTCCAAGCAAAAGTTAAGGACATGTAGTCTCTAAACTTAGAGTTACATGTTCAAAAGTTAAGGACAAGTAGTCCTAAACTTAGACTTATAAGCTCATAAATTAAGGACAGTTAGTCCTGAACTTACAGTAACAAGCTCATAAGTTAGGGACACTTGGTCCTGAACTTTATGAGCAGAAGGGTATTTTCGTCCGAGCGGGTAAAGTTTATTAAAGTAGTGACTAAAGACTAAAGACATTTGAAATAGTGGCTTAAAAGTAAATATATGTCTTATTAGTGGCTAACTGTGCATTTTCCCTTTTTATGTTTGGATAGCAGATGAGTAAATCAAAATAAAATAAAATTTTCTTTAGCTTATTATTTTTAAATAATAACGACAAGAAATGACTAGGAGATTTTGTGGATATTAACTATCACAATTTATTATCTTTGTATTCTTCTTTGGAAGGTGAGGAGTGGATGTCAAATTTAGATGAATTACCAAATTAAAAAGTGAGCATATTATATGAGTTTTGTTTGTCATTTATAATGAGGTCCTGAGTTCGAATTTTGAATAAGAATTTTTTGTTTTTGTAAAAAATGTTTCCCCTTTTAATGAGCATGACAAAGCTTTACCTTATACCGCAGTCCAATGCAATAAATTCATGTTATGCGTGGTATCCGAAAAAGAAATGAAAATAAAAGTAAAAAAAGAACTTAGTCAAGTTAATGGTTTGCCACTTATGATGTCTGTCAAAACAATTCTTAATGATATTTTGCTTTCATTGAACACATTATAACTTTTTCCCTAGGCACATCAATAGATTCTTTTTGTGGAAGTTAAATGTGATGTAGGGGATATGAGCATATAAAATTTAATTTAGTTGTCAGTTGTTACAGAAACAATAAGTTGGAGTAAAATCTAATTCAAGGTAAATAGTTTTTTTTTTTTTGGTCAACATGAAGTTATGATCTAGCTAGTTATAGAAAAGCAGCTAAAAGTTTCAAATAATTGGTCTGCACCGACAATATATTCTTACCTACGTGGAAATTTTGCATATGGAATAAATGTAGAAGCAAAAACAAAATCCCCTTCTTGTTACCTTTATAATAATAAATTGGTGGTTGGAAAAAAATTTAAATAAATAACAATATACCAAATTCTGTGGCATTAAATACTTTTGTTCCTTATGTTTAACCAAAAAGTGAGATTTCGGTCAAAACTTTAATTTTAGAAGAACTCGGGTTACTGATAATTAAAAATATATATGAAAGAGAGTAATTTTACTAGCAATGATATAATCAGAAGAAAGCAAGTAAACCAGTATATTCAGATTGTTTTTTCGTGTGTCTTACAATTGACCCACTCTCCCCCTTTTATAGCTATTTTGGGAATATGCGCTTTGTCTTTGTCATAATAAGGCCATTATGGACAATTAAAGATATTAAATGCTACGTTACATAATCATTGCATTTAATGCAGATTTTCTAACGTTTTTAGTATTCAAGGCTCAATAAATACTGTATCTATACTCCTATGTAATGTCAGATTCATTCCCCTTAATTCTTGGACTTAAATAAGCACGAGCGTTGAGTCTTTTACATAACCGCTCCTGCCTCTTCTTTTGCCTCTGCTCGCATCTGTTGCAACTCGTGCCTCTTTGCCAGTTGTATCTCTTTGACCAGTCTATGTGTCATGACACGTCATCTTTACACCACTTTAATATGTAAACTCAATTTTTCCCAATACAGATAATCCCCCCACTTGCCATTTATTCATCGATTGAATATTTGGGAAGTGAATTTCATTAAAAATGAGGATTTTTGTCACCATTAATGCTATGACAGAATCGATGCTTTAATTGTCCCTTCCATTTAATACTCTTCACACGTGTCATCTTTTCATTAGTTCTGCAGTTTTGCAGCTCTTTTTAAGGCCTTTTCACGGCTTCACTATTCACGAAGCGTCAGTTATCATTATTATGGTTCTTCCATCATTGTACCTTTTCCTTTGGCGGTTGCTTATCAATATAAATATAACTTCCTTATTTGTCTTTACCACATAAAGTTTTCTAAACATCCCATTTTCTCAAATCTCTTTTTGCTTCTTCATCGTATCATCATGCCTTCATCAAACGCTAACCCTAGAAGGGTCCCCATAGTTGATAACTTCCCTGATGTCCCCAGTAGGAGCAGAAGAGGAGGTAGGCTTCATAATTTGGGATCTTCATCCTTGCGTGGTTCTTCTCTTCCTTCGCCTAGTTCTGGCCCCTCTTCTAAAACTAGGGGTTCTCTTTCACAAAGATCTTCTTCTAGGGGTAAAGAACCTTCTGAACCTCTTCGTGAACCTTTAGTAGAAGAAATAGTTCCTGCAGAATTATCTTTTTTCAATGACAGAGAATCTCTTAAAAATCAAGTATCTTCTTTTGACCGTGTTGACATCTATCCCACTCAAATTACTGAATGTTTGATTTCTTTAGTTCGTAGAGACTGCCATTGGGATCATGACTTTCCTATCATTATTCCCAACCCGAATCAAAGAATTACCTCCTACTTAACCGGATTTTCATTTGTCTATACGTACCCTTTCACTTTAGGATTCAAACCTGTTATCGATCCTGTTATTCTCGAGTTCTGTTGTTTCTTTGATGTTTGCTTGGGTCAAATTGGCCCAATAATATGGAGGTTTGTCGCCTGTTTGAGGCATTTGACCAACACAGCCAGTGTGCCTTTTACTTTCCCGCATCTAATTCACCTTTACTACTCTAGACTCTTTCGCAATAGTGTTTTTACACTAGTAGCCAGGAGCAAAAGAGTTCTAGTTATCCCTGAAGATGACAAAGACCGTGGCTGGTATGCCAGGTTTGTTGCTGCCCCCACTGTTGATTTAGTGGGTGATGAGAACGTTCCCTTCCCTGAGAAGTGAAATTTTGCACGTGAGTCTTCTAACTTTCTCGTATCTTTTTCTTCAATTTTGTTGATTTTTCTAATTTTGCCTTTCTTTTTCAGCAACCATGGGAGTTGTAGAAGATGTTCCCAATTTCCGTGATTGGGTAGACAAGCTATTGAAGATTGCGCCAATGGATGGTAGATCTTGGAAAACCATTTCTCAATGATTTGGTTGGAAAGTAAAAACTCATGGTAAGAGCTTTTAACTTACATATATTTTTTTTATTTCTCTGAACTAATTTCAATCCTTCTTTCTATCAGGATTTGCTATTCGAGGAGTTACTGCCGAGGCGGTCACATCTTCTCGTATCTCTTTAGAAAGGGCCCAAGAAATAATCTTGGGTTCTTCATCGAAAAGAAAAGTTGTTAATGACTAGGGCTATGAAGAAGAGGAAGACGGGGGCTCTTTGATAACAAGGCCACGGGCTCGAAGACGCATCATTTATGATGATGAAGAAGAAGCATCCCCCCGCCGTTCTATTCCCCTTACCGAGTCTATTGAAGCCCCGATAGTGATTCTTGACGATGATGTTGCTCCCGCTGCTGCTCATGACTCTGTTGAGCAGCTTTTTATCAGCGGGTTTGGTGGTGAAGGCTTAGGCCCAGTTTTGGATGAAGCACCTCTGGCTTCTTTTTCTACTCATGTATTTATGACTCCTTCTTTGCCGATCTCGGCTATTTCCGTTCCTCCCCAGACTGTCTTTACTACTTCCATTGCCCCTACTTCCACTGTTCTTCCTTCAACAATTCCTCCCCCAATCATTCACCGTGCTGAAGTTGGCTCCTCAAGTACGAGTGGTGCTATGAGGCAAGTGATCATTGAATTCCCTGCTGAGGGCAATCTCTTAAGGAAATTGGGTCAAGCAGATGCATGGCTAAAGCCCTTAATCGGACCAATTGAAAGAGCCAAGCTAGAGAGCCATAGCTCCTTGACTTTGATGAATGATATTGTGCACGCTTCTTTAAAGGTATTCTCCTTCTCTTTTTCCCTTTGATGTGCTTTAAAATTTTCCTATCTTTGAGATTCTCATTTCCCTTCCTTTTCTTTTTTTATAGGTCAATCTTATCGGCACAGAGGTGATGAAAAGGGTTGCCCTATCAGAGAAATTAGTTCGTGATTCTCAATTAGAGGCGTGCAATTGGAAGGAACAATATAAAAGCCTCCAAATTGATGTGGAGTACTTAGAAGAAAGTAATAGTACCTTGGAGCAGCAGGTACGGGTCTTGACTTCAAAGTTGGCAGTTGAAAAGGCTTCCTCAAGTCAAGCGGATAAAGAAAAGGCTCGTCTTGAAAACTCTTTCTCCGAGCAGCTGTCCAAGGCAAGTGAAGAGATTAAAGAGTTGAAGTCTCTCTTTTGTGAGAAAGAGGCTTATGCTGGAGAGCTCGTGCAGAATTTGACTCAAGCACAAGAAGACCTCCGAGCTTCTTCTGTTAAGGTTTGTGCCTTGGAAAGTTCCCATGCCTCACTTCAAGATTCTTACACTTCTGCCTTGGCTGAAAATGAGAAATTAAAAAATAAAATTGCTGACTGGGAAAGGGATTATGAAATCCTTGAGGATAAATCTGCCATTCAAGTGAGTTGGGCGTTTTTGAATTCTCACCGTGATACCCTAGTTGAAGCTAGACAAGAGACTTTTAACTTGGAATCTGAGTTAGCTAAAATTAATGAAACTATTGAGAAGGCTCAGCAAACTCAAGATTTTCCTTCTCCCATGGACGAAGCTTCCGTGAATGTTGAAGTTGATACGGGTATCCCAACTCCTTCAAGCCCAGTTGAGCTCGCTGTTGTTGATGCACCTACTTCAGTTCCTACATCTTCTTAGTGATAAGTTTAAGTCATTTGAATTTTTTTTTTTTGAAAACATTGTGGTAAAACCCTTGGTCTCATTTAAGGGTTTGTTTTGAAAATTCAAGTCCCCGGACCTTTCATAAGGTAATTTGTATAAATAATTCGTAGTTTATGACTAAGTTCGTACTTAGTCTTAAGCTTTTTAATATTAAGAAGTTTTTTCGTTACTATCTTGAACTTCCATTTAGTTTATTCTTGCCTTTATTTCTAAGGACTTATAGAATAATTTGCATTTTTATTCTTTAAAAATGCTTCTATTAATTTCATGAATATTTGCATTAATCATGAATTTATAAAAGAGGGTCCTTTTATATTCGACACTTCATGAAGAAGACGTCTCAACTTCATAATGGTGTTAACATACGATAAAAGAAATAGGAATACACATGTTTCTTTGAAAAAACTTTGAAAAGTTTTTATTTGAACTGTCTAGTTTTGAATAACACTTTGCACGTATTTAAATTATATCTATAACTTTCTCGTAGCTGTTTTTCTTGTAACAGATTTAAAAAAAATACGAGGTTTTTATCTATAACCCGTTTCAGTACATAGCCTTTACCCTAACTATGGTAAGGTTTTTTTTTTGCCTTAGCTCGTGACTTTGCTGTGTACTTCATTCAATGAGTGAACCTTTTAGGGCTTGATCTTCTTTACCTTCCTTATAGACATGCCCGTGTATATTATGTAGTCCCCCAAGTGTTTGAGCGTTGAAGTATGAAGCCTCGAGCACTTGATTGTTCCTCTCATTTGGTCCTTTCCCTGTAAAGGAAAAACATACGGGACTCGGAGGTGCGATTATAGATGAAGACTGCTTAACCCGTTTGAATTTCTATCAGAATAATTGTAACCCTAGGCCACGAAGTTTAATTTATTCCACGTGCCTTGCAGGCCGTGACTCATCATTTGGTACGGGTTAGCGTTTTGCCTATCATCTAAAATAGTTAGTAAAATTTTGACAATTCAAAAATTAAATTTTAAAATATAGATACCTGACCGTGGGTATTCTTCAGAAATAATATTTTTTAGATGAACAACATTCCAATGTGATGGAAGTATCTTGCCATCCATTGTTTCCAGCTCGTATGCTCCTTTACCTGCAATATTATGAATTCTATATGGTCCTTCCCATGTTGGACTTAATTTCTCCGAGTTAGCTGCCTTCGTAGATTAAAAAACCTTTTTGAGCACGAAGTCCCCAATCTTGAAGAATCTGAGGCGTGCTTTTTGGTTGTAGTATCGTTCTATGACCTGCTTCTGTGCTGCCATTCTTATTAGTGCAACTTCTCTTCTTCCTTCAAGTAAATCAAGATTTACACGCATTTCCTCATCATTAGATTCTTCTGTCGCATGTGTGAATCGTGTACTCGGTTCTCCTATCTCAACTGGAATTAAAGCTTTAACTCCATAAACCAATGAAAATGGTGTTTCTCATGTACTTGTTTTTGCTGTTGTGTGATATGCCCATAAAACACAAGGTAACACTTCTGGCCAATTACCTTTGGATTCCTCTAAACGTTTCTTTAAATTTTTGATAATGGCTTTGTTTGTTGACTCAGCTTGCCCATTACCCACCGGATGATAAGGTGTTGATATAATCCTTTTGATTTGCCAACTTTGAAAGAACTCTGTGATTTGAGCGCCTATAAACTGAGGGCCATTATCACACACGATTTCCTTTGGCACACTGAATCGACATATGATATTCGGCCAAATGAAATCTCTAACTTCCTTTTCTCGCACCTGTTTGAATGCTCCTGGCTCCACCTATTTAGTAAAATAATCAGTGAGTACGAGCAAAAATTTTACCTGACCTTTTGCTTGTGGTAGCGGACCCACGATATCCATCCCCCACTTCATAAATGGCCACGGTGCAATGACTGGATGTAGTAACTCTGCAAGTCTATGCATATTATTACCGTACCTTTGGCATTTATCACATTTAGCCACGAAACTTTCCGCTTCTTCTTCCATTTTGGGCCAATAATAACCTGCCCTAATAAGGTTCTTATCAATGACCTTCCTCCTGCATGATTCCCACAATGCCCCTCGTGTATTTCTCTCATTACATATTCTGTCTGAGAAGGTCCGAGGCATATTGCTAAGGGACCACCGAACATTTTTTGGTAAAGATTGCCTTGCTTTAAGCAATATCGAGCAGCCTTTTTTCAAAGTGTATGAGCTTTTTTCTTATCTTCAGGGACGGTACCATACTGCAAAAAAGCAACAATCTCGTTCCTCCAATCCTAAGTTAAGTTATTAAAATTTACTTCATTCTTATCGAGGTCGAGAACTGAATGAAACAAATGAACAACTAAAACATTTTCATTGCTTGCCACATCTGCCGCAGATGCAAGATTAGCCAAAGCGTCGACTTCAGCATTTTCATCCCTTGGTATTAGTGTTACTTTCCAGGTTTGAAATTGCTTTATCAAATCTCGTACCTTCGCTAAGTATTGTTACATCCTTGCTTCCCTAGCCGTATAAGTCCCCGACATTTGATTAACTACGAGTTGTGAATCACTTTTGATTATAATCTGATTTATGCCGAGTTCTCGTGCCAATTCTAAACATGCTTATGTAATATATTGCGTAATGGATAAGCAGTTACTACAGCAATAGGATGACATTGAAAACAAGGCCTTAATTTTCTAGATGCCATGCTTAATGCAAGTGCAAGCTTTTCCAGCTGAGGGTACCGTGTCTCCGCATCTAACAAAGATTTGCTAACATAATAGATTGGAGATTGTTTACCTTGGTGCTCACTGACTAAAACAACACTTACCACTACTTCTAAACAACAAGGTAGATGTGCAGTCTTTCCCCGGCCTTTGGTTTTGCGAGCAATGGTGGATTTGATAAATATGTCTTCAAATTTTTGAGTGCCTTCTGACATTCCTCGTTCCATTCAAAGTGATCTTGCTTTTTAAGAGCTGAAAAGAGTTTAAAGAACTTTTCTGATGATTTAGAAATGAATCTTCCCAATGCTGCAATTCTTCCTGTCAACCTCTGCACTTCTTTTTTTGCTTGAAAGCATATTAGGAATTTCTTCAATGGCGTTAATCTGTGCGGGATTCACTTCAGTACCACGGTTAGAAACAAGAAAACCCAAAAACTTACCTAACACGACACCAAATGCATATTTCTCCGAATTTAATTTCATATTAAATTTGCGTAAAATCTGAAATGTATCAGACAAGTGTGATATATGATCTTTCGAATGCTGAGTTTTAACGAGCATATTGTCTATATAAACCTCCATGGTTTTTCCCAGATGTTCTTGAAACATTTTAGTAACTAGCCTTTGATATGTTGCACCAACATTTTTTAGACCAAAAGACATTACTTTATAACAATAAGTCCCCCTGTCTGTTATGAATGAAGTTTTTCTTCATCTACCGGATCCATTTTGATCTGATTGTACCTTGAATATGAATCTAAAAAACTTAATAGTTCATGCCCTGCAGTAGCATCAATTAGCTGATCTATATGTGGTAGTGGGAAAGAATCTTTAGGACAAGCTTTATTAAGGTCTGTGTAATCCACACAAACTCGCCACTTACCATTCTTATTTGGAACTACGACAGTATTGGCTAACCAATTAGGATACTTTACCTCGCGGATGGATCCAATCTTTAGCAATTTTTGAACCTCTTCTTGAATCACCTGATTCTTGAAAGTTCCTTGCTTTCTTTTCTTTTGTTTGACAGGAGGGTATGTTGTGTTTTCATTCAATTTGTGAGTCATTACCTCCGGCGGTATTTCTGTCATGTCAGAGTGGGACCAAGCAAAACAGTCCACGTTAGTTTTCAAAAAATTAATTAACTTACCTCTCATGCCTTGGCTTAGATTAGCCCCTACGTAGACTTTCTTATCAGGCCATTGTTCAAATAACGTCACAACCTCCAGTTCTTCAATTGTTGTTTTGATATTTTCGTTTTCTTCTAGTTCTTGAATGGTATCAGGACTCAAATCCACATCTGTCCGCCCTTGTTCAGTTGAGGTTTGTGCTGTGGTGCCCTCAACTATCTTCTGTGATTGCTATATTTCTTCTTTTTTCGTACTTGAATCTACTACAGAATTGATGCTCGTGGATGTAAGTTAATCCCCGCGGATTTGACATATTCCCCATGGTGATGAAAATTTGATAACTTGATGCAAGGTTGAAGGAACAACATCCATTTCATGGACCCATGGTCTCCCAAGGATCATATTGTAAGCCATCTCCATATCTACTACTTGAAACTTTGTATCTTTGACAACTCCTTCTGCGAATGTGGTGAGTGTTACATCTCCTTTCGTCACAACACTAGAATTGTCAAATCCAGATAAAGTATGCGCCTTTGGTATTAATTTATCCTCAGCTTGCATCTCACGTAATACTCTT
The DNA here is from genome assembly GCF_000393655.2 of Nicotiana sylvestris. Lineage (NCBI taxonomy): Eukaryota > Viridiplantae > Streptophyta > Magnoliopsida > Solanales > Solanaceae > Nicotiana > Nicotiana sylvestris. The sequence goes on from NC_091067.1 coordinate 30,881,879, forward strand.
AGCAAAATAATGTTCACGGAACTACCTGGATCAATCAAAACTCGTTTCACATTAGTATTATGTACAATTAAAGATATTACCAGGGCATCATTATAAGGAGATAATACGCCATCCGCATCAGTATCATCAAATGTAATGATGTCTTCTTCTAATACATGTCGCACCCATTTTCCTTGGATAATTGTGACTTTAGAAATTTTATTAGGTGCAATGTACGACACGCCATTGATGTCTTCACCCCCGCTTATAATGTTGACAGTCCTTTTTGGAGAAGGTGGTTTAGGAGGTTTTTGCCTATTCTTCATGTAAGCTTGTGTCACGACCCGGATTTCTCACCCTCGGGAGTCGTGATGGCGCCTACTAATGTGATCTAGGCAAGCCAATTCTTAACTGCTACTTCATTAACAAATTACTTCTTTTGACAATTATCAGCAATATCATGTAAACAACGGAATTAAATAAATATGCGAAAGACGTAAATTAAAGAAACTAAACAATAATGCGGAAATCAACATATGCCTCTACCCAAGAACTGGTGTCACGTTACTCACGAACTTCTAAGAGCACTAAATACAACCGTTTGAAAGAAGAATATAAGTTGTTTGTCTCGGAAACATGAGATAACAGACTGAAATAAAAGATAGAGGAGATGCCGGTCCTGCGGATGCCTACAAGGCTACCTCGGTGTCTCACTGGACTGAAGGTTGGCTCCCGCGCTACTGCTGCTATCCAAGACCTGGATCTGTGAAAAGAGCACAGAGTGTAGTATCAGCATAACCGACCCCATGTGCTGGTAAATGTCCAGCCTAACCTCGACGAAGCAGTGACGAGGCTAGGACCAAACTCCAAATAAATTTGTGCAGTTCATATATATATATATATATATATATATATACAACGGAAAAAGATACAGGAATAACCAGTCAATGCGGGTGTGAGCACGTGATTTTTGTTTTACGCGACAATCGCTCCAAAAGAATTAAAAAATGTATGTGTCATGCGTAATTTAAACCATGACCCGTTTGTTAGATGGAAAATTACAAAAAATACGCATTTTTTCTTTTTTTTTCCTGATTTGTTGCCGTGTTTAATTTTGCCTACCTTTAACATTTTATCCGCGTGAAATAAATATGTTAAGTGTTAATTAGTGGTGCTTGGTTTTATTTAATTAGTTTGTGTATTTAGGAAATTAGAAATAAAGAAAAAGAAGACAAAATTTGTTTGGGCCGTGTCCATTTCAAAATTTGGAGCCCAATTGAACAGCCCAAACCCCCAGTCCGAACAGCCCACCCCAGGACACAAAACGACGTAGTTTAACACCAAAACTACGTCGTTTCAAGGCCGATCCATCTCAACCATTCAAACCAAACTGATCCAACGGCCAAGATCTCACACCCCGTACCCACTAACTAACCCGACCCGTCTTATCCAAACCGACCCCCAAGCTCTGAATGAGAAACGACGTCGTTTCCTCATCAAAAGAAAGATCTGAGCCTTCCATCTCGCCTCATCCAACGGCTAAGATCAACCCCTTCCAGCCATATATAAGCCCGTAACATACCCTGCCCCCCTATCCTAACCCCAGCCTCCGTCTTCAACCTCATTCCCCATCAAACCCTAGAGCCGCCCCTGTATCCTTCACCATGGAAGCCGGCGGCACGGGCGCCGGTGACCTCGCCCCTAACACCGTAGAACCCCCTTGACATCCTGAACCCAAATCTATCAACCACACACCTCGAATCCTATCCCACCTTCTCGAATCTTCATTTGAAGATTCGAGTCGGAACCTAATCTACACCAATCTGCCCTAAATTCATACCAGACACTCCCCAGACCCCCTCGTGACCAAACCATACTTGGTTTGGTCCGAATCTGACCAGGGGAGTATGAATCCCGGATCTGAGTTTGGAACTTTGTAGTTCTTCATCACTGGCCTATGTCCGTCCAAACCAAAGAGATTAAGGTCTAATGGACCTTAATCGAAGTGTTTCTCATCTGAGAAACACTTCGATTAAAGTCCGTTCACCCTTAAGAAAGTCTGTCCAAGTCCGAGTCAAGGTTTTTGATTTTTCAAGACTTGAGGTGAGTCTTGCTTGCTTTCTTTATTTCTGTTTGGTCCATGTGAGTGATTGAATGGCTGTTCATGTTTTGTTTCAATTTGTATCTTTGAATTTTTACCAACTTCTGTTTGTCCACTTTGCTTGAACCACGGTGTTTGTTTGAACCCCTCCTATTCTGATAAGGCATGTGTATTGGTCGTGTTCCAAATTTGTATTGATTAACTGATTCCTCGAAGTATAATTTTGTTTAGCCAGTACAATTCAAGTCATGTGCCCTATACTTTGAATGTCTGATTTTTGGCTACGATTGTGTATGTTAATGCTAATATAGTCGAGTCGACATGAGTCGTCAATTAGTTTCAACTGCCTGAACAAAATAAATCGATTTGCTTCTGTTGAACATTTGCCTGAATCAATTAAGAACCAAGTTCAGTTACTTATAGTTGTTAATATGATTTCAGAAACCTAAGGCTTGATCTGTAATTGAAATCTGAGTTGATAGCATGTGCACTTGTGCACAGCATGTGCATTGTGCACAGCCTGGTCCCTGTACAAAGGGCTTTTGATTTAGAAATGATTTGACAGCATATGCTGTCAGATATATTCTACTGCCCATGCTTGCTTTTAGTTAATAAAATAGGAAAGGAAAGCCTGCCAGGGAATATTGATGGGGTTATATACTTAAATAACTAGTTGGGATCTGAAAAGGTAAAAGACACATGGGAGGGGTACTGTGACATTTGGAAAAGAGGCTGTTAAAAGAGATGGTGTCGAGGCTTATAAAAGAGACAGAATTAGAGGCAGAGGAAAAAGAAGATATACATACACTGTGAGAATAGAAAAGAAAAAGGGAGAGATACAGAGAAAGAATCAGAACTGAAAAAGAAAAATACACACACTGGAGGAGGATTGAAAAAAAATAGACATTGAACCTTAGGAGCTGGAAAATATACAGACACAGTGAGGAGTTTTTGAGTGGGAGAGTTTGAAATACATCCAAAGAGGTACAAAAAGAGAGGGATATCTAGACTGAGGGGATTAGAAAAGGATAGGATTGCACAGATAGAGGGAGGTTAAGAGATAGCAATTCCAGTCGTGTCTATTAGTCGAGTGTCTTTCATTGGTTTACTACTGGTGTGTTTTGCCTGGAGCTCTGATTCTACTCCACTGGGTGTTGTTGTCATTTGGCTGCTTCTTTCTATCGGCCATAGTTGCGCTTCTGTGTTTGAGCCTGTCCTGCTTTTTGCTTTGTTTGCTGCTGCCCTGTCCTGCTGCTATTGCTGATCCTGTTTCTTTTGCTGCTGATTTCCACATCTTATTCTTCTCCTCCTTTGCATTTTCAGCATTTTCAGGTACACATTTCAAGTCCCATATGGATGTAATTGAATCAGTTTGAAAGCATGAAATAAAAAAGGTTGAAGAAGTTCAGTTATTTTTGTAATACTCATAGTACATTAACAAGCCCGTGAGAATTGATCAGTTTTATTCAACGGTTCGAAAGTATGTACTAATACTCGACTGAGTTTACCCTTTTGTGTTTTAGCTCGTTAGTTGTTGGTTAGTCTGGGCATGTACACTTCGATCTCATACAATATTGTTTTTGTTTCACTTAGCTTTTTTTTAGTTAAGACTAGTCCACATAAGTTTAGTTAAATTCAACTCAAGAAATGTTCGGAATTAAGTGTTGTATTTCGTTAGCTCATGCATGATTTCTTGCCAAAATAAGCATTTTACTTTGCCAATATATCCTTTAACTTGGTCCAAATAAGTTTAGTAAGTTCAACTTAAGACATGTTCGGATTAAGTATTGCATTTCATCAATCTCATATGTAATCTTTTTATTCGACCAAAGCATTCTCGTAAGGCATGACGTTTTCTCACTTTATAAGTAATTAATCAGAAATTGATAGGAGTCGGGTTTAGGCCAAAGTATATATGAGCATACATTTTTCTTTCCTCTATCTCTGGGAGATAAATGTAGTAAAGACGTAGTCATTGTAGGGTACCCTTCTAAAATAATGAGACGAGCCTCGCCGAATAAAAAGGCAAATTGCGGGGCCCTCAATAATTGGTCATAATAAATACTTAGAATTTGGGATGGACTGTTTAGTGAATTCCACTGCCTTCCCCAAAGATAATAACGCGTTAGACTTTTTAGGCGCGACTTAATTAAATTACATTCTTAAATTCGGGTGCGCATTTATGTGACCCAAATTCAAATCTCAACGGAGTCGAAATGTGTTAACAACTACGGGTGCATTGATTGTGACGTGGTTCGAGATGCATTTTCACGACGTTGCAATTCTATAAAAATAAATGATAATAATAAAAGCGGTTTAAACTTAATAAAAGCACATAAGTCACAACATGTATTTAAATCAGATATTTAGCCATTATAACAATTTAAGCGACCGTGCTAGAACCACGGGATTCGAGGGTGCCTAACACCTTCCCTCGGGTCAACAGAATTCCTTACTTAGAATTTCTGGTTCGCAGACTTCATTTGGAAAAGTCGAAAATTTCCTCGATTTGGGATTCAAGATAAACCGGTGACTTGGGACACCAAAAGCCAAACCTTTCCCAAGTGGCGACTCTGAATTAAATAAATAATCCCATTTCGAATATTGTCACTTAAATTGGAAAACTCCCTCGCGCATTTAACCCTTCGGGGCGGGCGCGGAAAAAGGAGGTGTGACAGCTCTGGCGACTCTGCTGGGGATTTGTGACCCAGAACCACTGGTTCAGGGTCCAAGAATTCGAGCTTAGAATAATTGTTATATCTGGCTTATTATCTGATCTTTATTACATGTTTTGCATAAAAGTGCTAAATGTTGTCTTTTACCGCTTTTGATATTATCTGAACTGTATATAAACTGTGCCGAAACCCTTCTTTTCTTACCTCCGGGGAGAAGCTCGCTGGTCGAGACTCCCTATTCTGTTAGTGTCAATACTTGAAATAAGAAAGAGGTCGGACAAGTTACAAAGCCGGACGATCTCGCGGGTCCCCGGTACGTAGCCCCCTCCTCGACTCGAGTTGTCCGCTCGGGTACACAGTCTAGAGCAAATACCAAGGTTTAAACCTAGTATAACGAAACTTCATGCCGGATCCCTAGTAGGAACGCTTATTTGCATCATATTGCATTTGACTTAGGGGACTCAACACAGGGGTTGGGTCCGTCTAGGACAGGCAACCTGAAATGGAAAGACCATCATGCTGCATTCCGATCTGTGTTATGCATTTATTTGTTTCGGTTCCGCATGTCGACCGGTTCTTAAAAAAAAAATAAAAAAAATAAGGGAAAATAGCAGCGCAGGGGAGATAATTACTTATTTTTGGAAAATAAAACCAATGTCCAAGTAGTGTCAAAACCTCGCCGGAATTTTTCTAAAAAAAAACTGTTTTGTTTATTGAGAGTTGTTAAAAAAAATATATATACAAAAATTTTTCTTTTATCACTTTCAAAAATCAAAAAAAAAAGAAAAGGTATTTATTTTAAAAGTAAAAAAAAATCGAAAATTCATAATTCAAAAAAATGAGTTGTTTCTTTCGTAGTACCCCTTTTATGAATTCAGACTAATAGTCCAAATTTTTCTTAAAAATAATAATAATATATAAAAAAAAATATAGTTTGTTTAATCTTTATCTCTTTTCAAAAAGAAAAAATGTAAAAAATACGCATTCCTGATTTCTAGGTTTATTCGATTTTTTCCTATTTTACGATATCCCGAACTACGCCGGTTTGATTCTCACCGGATGTGAGATACGTAGGCAACCCTCGTCGGGTTCAACCCCCATTTTGCTAAAATAGCCAAAATCAAAAAAAAATATGTTTCAAATTTTTAAAGAGTCATAAATAAGTCAGGTGATGCTGTTTTGTCATAAATAGCCGAATGTTCCCGAAAGGGACGCCGGAAGGCTAACTTTGCATAAACAGCCACCTTTGGGTCATTTTTAAGGTTTAGTCCAGTTGACCCACACAACCTTAAAATCTTCGTCCCCTAGGCGTTGAAGGGTCGTGTTAGCAATATTGAGTTTCCTAATTTAAAAAAAAAAAAACGATAAAAAGGGTCGTAAATGAATAGGGTGACGCTGTTTTGACATGAATAGCCGAATGTTCCCGAAAGGGACGCCGGAAGGCTGACTTTGCATAAATAGCCACTTTTGGGTTTTGCTTAGCATTTTTAGACCCACACAGCCTTAAAATCTTCGTCCCCGAAGTGCTTAAAGGCCGTGTTCAAAGCTTGGTCCCCTCTGTAAAATATTTTGAGTCAGTCATTTTTGTTAAAATCACCTTAATAAATGTGCAGGATGAGCACGATGCAAAATGAACATTTTTCAATAATGACCAAAATCCCTGTCAAGTTACGGCTATGGTGGAATGATCTAGGTGTTGAAGGACAAAATGAGGTTAAGAAATATCTGAAAGGTCTTGTGGGTCTGTTGGAAATCCAGCCTCGGGGAGATATCATAAGAGCTTTGGTTACCTATTGGGACCCGGCGCACAATGTTTTCCATTTCTCTGACTTTGAGCTCACCCCAACTTTGGAAGAAATGGCCGGATACATCGGGAATACTGAACTTCCGTTGAGGGAAAAATACGTGGTCGCCCCAAGAGTCGTCACGGCACATCGATTCCTAGATTCATTGAAGATACCCAGAACAGTCCACAACCCGGATCTAGCAGCCGGATTCTGTACTCCATGCTTCATATATGATAGGTACGGTCATGAGGGGGGATTCAATAATCCAATCAACAAACTGTGCAGCAAAGGAGTTCGGCAGAAGTGGGACGAGCACAGACGGGTAGCATTCATGATGATGTTCCTGGGCCTTCTGGTATTTCCCAGGAAAGATGGAAACATTGATTTGAAGATATCTGGGGTCGTCAGCACTTTACTCACGCAAAGTGACAGTACTCTCGCGCCTATGGTGGTATCCGACATCTTTCGAGCTCTCACAGCTTGTAAAGCTGGGGGAAATTTCTTCGAAGGTTGTAACTTGCTCCTGCAGATATGGATGACCGAGCACCTTTGCCATCATTCCGAGATTTTGAGCCATGGTTCCCCGGAAAAGACCCGCATAGAAGAATCTTACGCGAGAGCCAAAGAGATCAGTTTGCCCGAAGGAGTCCTGGCTTGGACCTCGTTCTTTCAAGCTCTTACTGCCAGCCAAATACAATGGAAGTTGGGATGGTTGCCCGTTGATGAGGTCTTATATATGTCAGCGGCTAAAACTCATTTCTTGCTGATGGGGCTTAAGAGCATTCAACCTTACGCACCCTGCCGAGTTTTAAGACAGTTCGGAAGATGCCAGACAGTACCTCATGAGGAAGATCTAAGCACTCAAGCAGTTGAGATAAGTCCTAACGGACAGTTCCCAGAAGCAAAGATTCGCCAAATCTGGAATGAGGGTCAATATTTGAAATCAGATACTTGCGTGCGGGATCAAGCCAAAGGAGAAACGGCGCCAGGTTACCTTGCATGGTACAGAAGGGAACTCGAGCATGAAAGGCCAGCTAAGAGACCCCACATCCGGAATTTTACCGAATCATCACAAAAGCAGTGGGATTGGTTAGCAAAAGAAAGAGGCTATTGCACCGAAATCAGCAGGTTAAAGCAACAAGTGGAAAACTTGAAATATGAACACAACGTGCAAGTTGCTACCGATCTGGGAGAGCGGAACAGGTTAATTCAAGAAAATGAAATGCTCAGAGCCCAGATCAAACAGATAAGGTTGGATGCAGATAGACAACCAAGGCGTCGATCGGACGAGCAGCTGATAAAAGGGCTAAAAGGTGAAATCAGGGAATGGCGAGATGGTTTGGAGAAATCTGAAAACATCATAGCAGAGCTCAAAGCACAGTGGGATACAAGAACGGATAAGCATCGCAGGTACCTGAATCGATTGGAAAGCGACCATGAGAAGACTGTTGCTAAGATAAAGAGAGAGATGGCTGCACTTGAGATCAAAGCAGCTAATCAGGCCAAGGATTTCCAAATTGAGAGCAGATACTGGTATGACTCAATAGCCCAGATGAAGTTGGAAGTACGACGACTGAAGCATCAGCATGTACAAGATGCTCAAGTTTTCAAGATATGCAGCGATCAGACAAAACGCCTGCTCGTAGAGAAGAAGCAAACCAGAGATAGGATCAAGGCCATTGCCCATGCCATCACCAGACGATGCCTACGATGTGAGAACATGTCCAGCGCTACCGTCCTCTCGGCAGTAATGGGTTATGTCAAGCAGACTATGCACGAGCTGGAGCAACTTGAGAGGGATCTCACGCCTAGGACCGCGGCGAGGCCGAACGATGCCCCGCGGAAACCAATTTTTAAAACCATAATGCATTCATAGGTCAAATCTGTATTTTAGCATCTTCTGCCTGTTTTTTCATCAAGGTGATTTTCAGTCTATTTTGAGTCTAGGTTCATTTTCCAAGTTTGCTTTTTCTTTTGCAGAATGTAGCTTGTAATAGAACATTTCAACAATGAAGAGGTTGTTTCTTTTACGTCCATTTGTGTTTTTCGAACTACGTAATGATCTGATTCACGTAGGCATCGTGATACGTAGGCAATCCTCATCGGATCCGGTCGCATTTCTTTTACTACAAAAAAAAAAAAAGGGGAAAAAACTAATAAGAGAAAAAATGCCGGAATGACGCATGCTCTCGTAGCAAACATATAGTAATCCACTTAACTGTATAGGTGCATCATGCCCAACGTGAGATTAACTATCTATTATTTGCTGCAGAATTAACCGTGCGTTTGTCATTGAGCATTTTCCTCCAGGGTTTTTTGAAAAGACGGTTGGTTTGGTGAAAGGCTGGCCTCGCACTCATACTTCACGAGATCAAGGAAAGGTGTTCAACTACCTATTGTTGGGACCAGAAGCAGTACTCACACTTACTTCACCAGGTCAAAAGGAAGTGTGGAAATGTCTTCGGAAATTCCATTGCAAACAGTCCCCGTCTCTGAGGAGAGCTCAATCTCAGCCGTCCTCACACCTGAATCCGCAACTGCGGAGGAAAATAGGATCCTACGGCTCCGCATGTTGGAAATGCTGGATGACTGGAACAATGGGAAAGAGCCGCCAAGTGTCGTCCCCGGATTCCCTGAACTATTCTCCAGGTCAAGTGGGACTTCTAATGTTCCCATAAATTACCCTGCTACCCCATTTGGGTACCCAGCCACCTCCGCCTTCTCTGCAGGATCACCTTCTGAGCCTCATCCCCGAATGTCGGCCAATGATGCAAGCATGAACATCTTTACTGCATCGCCTTGCCCAGCTACGGCACAGCCTGCCACGTACAAGCCAAGCCTTGACTCATCCTCTTTTACATTCCAAGCACCGTCGTTCTCAATGGAACCAAATAGGTTCGCTACCAGTACTAATCCTCTACCGCCTCGGTACGAGCTTGTACCAGGGCAGGATCAGAACCCCAGAGTTGTAGAACAAAACGAGATGTCCAAAAGGATGAGAAGCCTTGAGCAAAGTCTGAAGAATATGCAAGGATTGAGCGGGCAAAAGAGCGTCTCTTACGCCGACCTATGCATGTTTCCTCACATACACCTGCCAACGGGTTTCAAGACCCCCAAGTTTGAGAAGTACGATGGGCACGGTGACCCCATTGCACATCTTAAGAAATACTGCAACCAATTGCGGGGAGCCGGCGGAAAAGAAGAACTACTAATGGCATACTTTGGGGAAAGTTTAGTAGGGATAGCTTCGGAATGGTATATGGATCAGGAAATGTCCCGATGGCATATATGGGATGATCTCGCCAGAGATTTTGTAAAACAATTCCAGTATAACATCGACATTGCGCCAGACCGAAACTCTCTTTCAAATTTGAAGAAGAAGCCTTCAGAAAGCTTTAGAGAGTATGCTATTAAGTGGCGTGAACAGGCGTCGAGAGTGAAGCCTCCCATGGATGAAGTGGAAATGGTCACTACCTTTCTCCAGGCTCAAGAGTCTGACTATTTCCAGAACATGATGTCGGCCATGGGTAAGCCATTCGCGGAAGCGATCAAGATTGGAGAGATGGTGGAAAATGGGTTGAAAACGGGAAGGATTTTGAGTCAAGCAGCCATAAGGGCAACCTCCCAGGCCGTCCAAAGCGGGTCTGGAGGAACAACAAGGGGGAAGAAGAAAGAAGAAACGACTATGGCAGCCTCTGAAGCAAGGGAGTATCGTCATCTCAGGCCCCATTTTCCGGGAAGAGCCCCACAACACTATTACCCCCATTCAAATTCGGCATATGCTCATCAACCTTATATGGTCATGAATGCCCAACCTTATAACCATCCACCACAACAAGCCAACCGAGGCCCAGCTCCACCTCCCAGAAATCAGCCTCACTACCGCAACCACTATAACCCACAACCCCCGCAGAATAACTACCGCCCCCAAGAGCCACCTCGACGGCGGACTTTCACGCCCATCGGTGAGCCATACTCAACTTTGTTCCCAAAGTTGGTCCAGTTGGGTTTCTTGCAACCCATCCCTCAAACAAGGCAAAACCCGACATCTCCTTCTTACAAAGCCGGAGTCAGATGCGCCTATCATTCAGGGGCCGAGGGACATGATACAAACGACTGCTGGTCATTGAAAAGAGTGGTCGAAAATTTGATAGAGCAGGGGAAAATAGTGCTAAGGGACGAGGAGATCCCGAATGTAACAAACAATCCATTGCCCGCTCACAATAATGGGCCGTTGATCGGCATGATTTGTGAAGACAAAGAGTTCGACCCTGCTTTGAAAGCCATAATTGCCATTGTCGACACGGGGAAGAGGCCTGAAATAGACCAAAAATCAGAAAAAGGGGAGGAGGCCAAGGTCGCAGAGAGCAAGTCTGAAAAGAAGGTGGAAAAGAAAGTGGTACCAGCAAAGGGCGGAGTTCTTTACGTACCGCGAGGTCAAGCTGAGAAGACGCAGAGATCCGGGATCAAAAAGACAAAACCTATGTACGTGCCAAAAGGGGCCTATGTGGTCCGGGGGACGATTCAACCACCTCGGCTGAATGAGCCAGTGGTTATCGGACGCGTGCCACAAAAGCCAATGACCAACCCGACCACAGTGCCGTGGAATTATAAAAAGACTTTAGTGATGTACAAAGGTAAGGAGGTCATGGAAGAACTTCCAGAAAATACTTTCGTTGGAGGGTACTCAAATACCCAAGAACTGAACAACGCCACACAAAGGCGCTTCCCTCCAAAGGAGCCCGTGAGTGTTGAAGAAGCGGAAGTGTTCTTCCAACAAATGAAGATGCCGGATTACGAAGTGATAGATCAGTTGCGCAAGCACCCTGAGCAGGTGTCCATGCTATCATTATTGACAAGGTCGGCCGAGCATCAAAAGATCTTACTGAAGACCCTGAATGAGGCATATGTGCCGGTTGAAACCTCGGTGGAGCAATTAGAGCGGATGACAGAAAGATTCTTCGCCGTCAACCAAATCTCCTTCAGCAAGAACGATCTACCCCCGGAAGGAGCAGCACACAACAAGGCATTGCATTTAACAGTCAAATGTGAGGACTACTATGTCAAGCGGGTAATGCTGGATGGGGGATCAGGTGTTGACATTTGCCCGCTCTCCACGCTGCAGAGAATGGAAATTGAGACCGGAAGAATCCGACCCAACAATGTCTGCGTAAGAGCTTTCGATGGTATCAAGAGAGACACCATGGGAGAAATAGACCTGCTGTTGGTCATAGGACCAGTCGAATTTCGAGTCACTTTCCAAGTGATCGACATGGACACATCTTACAATTTCCTCCTTGGCAGGCCTTGGATCCATGCGGCAGGAGCCGTGCCTTCTACTCTTCACCAGATGGTGAAGTTCGAGTATGAAGACCAAGAGATCGTGGTCCATGGAGAAGATGAACATGCCATTTATCGGGACCCATCTATCCCGTATCTTGAACCAAGAGAAGGGAGTGAGCATACGGTCTATCAAGCTTTCGAGGTGGTATTGGCAGAGCAGCACGAAGAGGGAGTACCTTGCCCCCAGCCTTTCTTGTCTAACGCTTCGGTTATGGTGGCCAAAGAGATGATCCGACACGGATTTAGGCCAGGGAAGGGGCTTGGACGAACCCTTCAGGGAATGACGGAACCCATTACTTTACCAGTCATCAAGAAACCTTTTGGACTAGGTTTCAAACCTACTCCAGCAGACGAAAAATGGGCAAAGAAAAGGAGAAATGAGGGCTGGAAGTTGCCTCAACCACTGCCGGATTTACATGCGACTTTCGTCAGGCCAAGGTACGCTGAAGAAGAAGATGATGAGGTCTTCACAGCTGAGGAAATCGAGGAAATATGTGGGGCAATGAGGGAAATGCTCTACGAGGTCCACATGGTTCAACCAGGCGAAGGCACGAGCACTGCTGAGATGATGTACATGGGGCCAAACGCCAAACTCCAAAACTGGGAGATCACGCCATTCCCAACTAGACGGAAGTCCGGGTAGACCTGTCCTGCCACCTTTCCTGTATCACAAGTTATCTCCGGGACATGACTTGAACGTTTTCTTCTTTTCAATTGTTGTTCCTAGTTGTAAACGTTGTTGTCTTCCAATTTCCCAAAGAAAATAAAAAAAATCATCATTGCTTTCCTATTCTTTCTTTGTTCTGATTTTTATTAGTTTTCCTTTCATCTTCCTTTTCAGTCCTAATAATGCGGCTTTAAATATGACATGCTTGCGGACTTCACGCCCAGATCACAATGAGCTATTTAACTGCGAATTAATGAACCCAGAACCAGAATATGATGCGGAAGAGGCTTTTAGGGAGATAAACCGAGAGTTGGAATATTTTGAGAATAAACCTAAGCCGAATCTAAATGACACTGAACCGGTAAATTTAGGAACCCCGGAAGAAATCCGGGAGACCAAGATAAGCATTCACACGGACAAGAAAACGAGAGAGGCGATAATTCAACTTCTTTTCGAATTCAAAGACGTGTTTGCTTGGTCATATGATGACATGCCGGGACTAGGTGTCGATCTAGTGGTTCACAAATTGCCGATTCATCCTGATTGTCCTCCGGTTCAACAAAAGCAACGAAAGTTCAAAACCGAGGTCAGTGACAAAATTAAAGAGGAGATCACCAAGCAACTGAAAACAGGAGTGATCCGGGTAGTCCAATACACAACATGGTTGGCGAATGTGGTTCCAGTACCGAAAAAGGACGGGAAAACTCGGGTATGTGTAGATTACCGAGATCTGAACAGAGCAAGTCCTAAAGATAATTTCCCGCTGCCTAACATCCACATCCTCGTTGATAATTGCGCCAAACACGAGATACAGTCCTTCGTAGATTGTTACGCTGGATATCATCAGGTGCTGATGGATGAAGAGGACGCCGAGAAAACCGCTTTCACCACGCCTTGGGGCACCTACTGTTATCGGGTCATGCCATTTGGTCTAAAGAATGCTGGGGCTACTTACATGAGGGCCATGACCGCCATTTTCCATGACATGATGCATCAGGAAATAGAGGTGTACGTGGACGATGTAATAGTCAAGTCCAGGACGCAGGATAATCACATCCAAGACTTGAGGAAATTCTTCGAGAGGCTAAGGAAGTATGACTTGAAGCTAAATCCAGCCAAATGCGCTTTCGGAGTTCCGTCAGGTAAACTTTTGGGTTTCATCGTAAGCAGGAGAGGTATCGAGCTAGATCCGACTAAGATAAAATCTATCAAAGATCTACCTCCCCCAAGAACGAAGAAAGACGTGATGAGTCTTTTGGGCAGGCTCAAAAGCTGAGGCATTATCTCCAAGCCCACACTACATTCCTCATAAGCAGGTTGGATCCCTTGAAATATATATTTCAGAAACCAATGCCTACTGGGAGACTGGCTAAATGGCAAATCTTGCTTACGGAATTCGACATAGTTTATGTCACTCGCACGGCAATGAAAGCCCAGGCGTTAGCAGATCATTTGGCCGAAAACCCGGTCGATGAGGAATACCAGCCATTAGATACCTACTTTCCAGATGAAGAGGTAAACACCGTAGAAGTGATCTCGGAGGAAGCTCATGTTTGGAAGATGTTCTTTGACGGAGCCGTGAACGCCAAGGGTATAGGGATTGGGGCAATTTTGATCTCACCTGCCGGTCAGCATTATCCCGCCACAGCTAGACTTCGTTTCTTCTGCACAAATAATACAGCTGAATATGAAGCCTGCATTATGGGCATACATATGGCAATCGATCAGGATGTCAAAGACTTACTGATTATGGGAGATTCTGACCTTGATCATCCGGCAAGTTCAAGGCGAGTGGGAAACTCGGGATGTCAAGCTTATCCCATACCGACAACATGTAGAGGACCTCAGCAAGCGCTTTACCTCAATAGAGTTCAGGTATATTCCGAGGTGTCACAATGAACTGGCAGATGCACTTGCTACTCTGGCTTCTATGCTACCCTACCCGGGCAACGCCCACGTCGATCCTTTGGAAATCCAAATCAAGGAAAGACACGGTTACTGCAGTGTAATCGAGGCGGGATCAAATACGCAGCCTTGGTACCATGACATCAAGAAATTCCTGAAGACACAAGAATACCCCGAGCACGCAACTGGAGATCAAAAGAGGACCATTAGGCGACATGCAAGTGGTTTCTTTTTGAGCGGTGAATTGTTATATAAGAGGACTCCGGACCTCAATCTCTTAAGATGTGTCGATATCGAGGAAGCGAGAAAGATCATGCACGAAGTACACGCAGGTGTGTGCGGACCTCACATGAACGGGTATGTCTTAGCGAAGAAGATCCTTAGAGCGGGTTATTACTGGATGACCATGGAAAAGGATTGCTTTAGCTTTGTCCGGAAGTGTCATCAGTGTCAGGTGCACGGTAATTTGATTCATGCACCTCCCACGGAACTGCATCCCATGTCCGCACCTTGGCCATTTGTCGCTTGGGGCATGGACGTCATTGGACCAATTGAACCAAAGGCTTCGAATGGACACAGGTTTATACTGGTTGCCATCGATTACTTCACAAAATGGGTAGAGGCTGTCACTCTCAAGTCGGTCACCAAGAAAGCTGTAGTGGATTTTGTACACTCAAATCTTATCTGTCGCTTCGGTATTCCTGCGACTATCATTACAGATAATGCAGCAAACTTGAACAGTCACTTGATGGGAGATGTGTGCGAGCAATTCAAGATAACACACAGGAATTCCACTCCTTATCGGCCAAAAGCCAATGGTGCTGTGGAAGCTGCAAATAAAAACATCAAGAAGATTTTGAGGAAAACAATACAAAGTTCCCGACAGTGGCATGAGCAGTTACCTTTTGCATTATTGGGGTACCGCACTACGGTACGCACATCGGTGGGAGCGACTCCTTATCTTTTGGTTTATGGGACCGAGGCTGTAATACCGGCAGAGGTAGAAATTCCTTCGCTTCGAATCATTGTCGAAGCAGAAATCGAGGACAGCGAGTGGGTTAAGACTCGGTTAGAGCAATTGACGTTGATTGATGAAAAGCGGATGGCTGCAGTTTGTCACGGACAGTTATACCAACGAAGGATGGCCCGTGCTTACAACAAGAAAGTCCGACCCCGGAATTTCGAAGTAGGTCAGCTGGTACTGAGGCGTATTCTGCCGCATCATGAAGAAGCAAAAGGAAAGTTTGCCCCAAATTGGAAAGGCCCATACATCGTAAGGAAAATATTGCCAAGAGGAGCATTGTATTTAGGTGATCTCGAAGGAAATGACCCCGACACAGCAGTAAATGCAGATGCGGTCAAGAGGTACTACGTCTAAATCATACTCCAATAGTCCTGACACGTTGAAAATGGCGAAGATGTTTATTCCCCACTACTCCCAAAAAAAAAAAAAAACTACGTTTGACTTGATTCCGAAAGGATACGTAGGCAGCCTCTCCCTGAGGTTCAGTCACACCAACAATAAAATCCCATTCACCCTGAAATTGAAACTGGGGCACGTCGAGCAGTTTAGGAGTTAGTATCATCTACCTCTCTTTACCAAGCACAAACCTTCAAATCAATTACCAAATATGATGGGGAATCAATAAGCGTCACAAACAAAGACCATCACACTCTGAATTGAGAGAGATAAAATGAGAGAGTCTCGGCGGTGAAAACCTTCGGGCACCACGAGGCGACGGGAGTAGAGAAACCAAAATGAGAGAGCTTGTTTAGTAAAAACTCGCAAAGAGTGCTATCAAGCGATGACAGGAAGAGAAATGAGAGAGGTCAGCCAGCGAAAACCCGCAAAGGGCGCTGTTGGCCGAAAAGGAATGACGCCACCCCAAGAAGGTCTCGGCAAAGTTCCACCGGTTTTGGAATCACAGATCTGTTCTGGTTCAGGAAAACGCAAGTTCATGGAAGGTCGGACGTCCAGTCCAAAGAGCATGTCATGTCATTTAAAGCCAGCGTTATCTTCCTCAGATAAGTCTTTCTCGTCCCGAAAAGGGTATTCCTTTTCTGATTTGTTTTCCCCTTTCTTTGTTTCTTTTCGAATCCCTTTTGCATTTTAACCCCGAGTTCAGGACACACCGGAAAGAGCAGGTGGCAGGTTTGTTTGCACGGAATCCCGTCTCATGAAGGAAAGCACCTCATCTCGTTGATATGATTACCCAAGCATGATGAATCATGACGTCCCGGAGTAGAGGAAAAAGAGAGAAATCTTGAAATCTTCCCCAGCAAGTCCACCTTCGGACAAATCCCCACAGAGTCTCCCCCTGTACAAAACCCCACAGAGTCTCCCTTTTTGTACAATCTCCCACAAAGTATCCCTGTTGGAATTTCATCAGCACACCCCCAGCGAGTTCTTTTGTAAATATTCCCCAACAAGCTTACCCCAGCAAACCCTGGGAAACCCGTTTTGAAACCAAAACCCAGCATACCCCATTGTACAGAATCCGCACAAAGAATCCACTTTGTAAATATTTCCCCCACATAGCTTCCTCTTGTACAAGTTCCCACAGAACACCTCCAATAAAATCCCCGTTGAGAACCTTCAATCAAAACGGGACAAAAAGAAAAAAAGGGCCTTACGAGGCAAATCATCACAGAATCCGGAAATACAAGCCTGAGCAGTCTAAAGGTTTCGCCGTTCAATTCGAATCAATGGTGGGATTTTCGCAACAGAAGTAAAGACGCAACGAAGCAATTGGGAACGATCAAGGTCACCAAACCGACCGTCATTTTCGAACTAACAATTGTTCTTTGTCTGAGAGTTTTAAACTCTAAACTGAGCTCTTCCATGCAATCAGCATTAGGGTTTTAAACCCTAAACTGAATTTTCCTTTTAGTCAGCATTAGGGTTTTAAACCCTAAACTGAACTTTTTCCTTTCAGCCAGCATTAGAGTTTTAAACTCTAAACTGAGCTTTTCCATGCAATCAGCATTAGGGTTTTAAACCCTAAACTGAATTTTCCTTTTAGTCAGCATTAGGGTTTTAAACCCTAAACTGAACTTTTCCCTTTCAGCCAGCATTAGAGTTTTAAACTCTAAACTGAGCTTTTCCATGCAATCAGCATTAGGGTTTTAAACCCTAAACTGAATTTTCCTTTTAGTCAGCATTAGGGTTTTAAACCCTAAACTGAACTTTTCCCTTTCAGCCAGCATTAGAGTTTTAAACTCTAAACTGAGCTTTTCCATGCAATCAACATTAGGGTTTTAAACCCTAAACTGAATTTTCCTTTTAGTCAGCATTAGGGTTTTAAACCCTAAACTGAACTTTTCCCTTTCAGCCAGCATTAGAGTTTTAAACTCTAAACTGAGCTTTTCCATGCAATCAGCATTAGGGTTTTAAACCCTAAACTGAATTTTCCTTCTAGTCAGCATTAGGGTTTTAAACCCTAAACTGAACTTTTTCCTTTCAGCCAGCATTAGAGTTTTAAACTCTAAACTGAGCTTTTTCCATGAAATCAGCATTAGGGTTTTAAACCCTAAACTGAATTTTCCTTCTAGTCAGCATTAGGGTTTTAAACCCTAAACTGAACTTTTTCCTTTCAGCCAGCATTAGAGTTTTAAACTCTAAACTGAGCTTTTTCCATGAAATCAGCATTAGGGTTTTAAACCCTAAACTGAATTTTCCTTTTAGTCAGCATTAGGGTTTTAAACCCTAAACTGAACTTTTCCCTTTCAGCCAGCATTAGAGTTTTAAACTCTGAACTGAGCTTTTCCATGCAATCAGCATTAGGGTTTTAAACCCTAAACTGAATTTTCCTTCTAGTCAGCATTAGGGTTTTAAACCCAAAACTGAACTTTTCCCTTTCAGCCAGCATTAGAGTTTTAAACTCTAAACTGAGCTTTTCCATGCAATCAGCATTAGGGTTTTAAACCCTAAACTGAATTTTCCTTCTAGTCAGCATTAGGGTTTTAAAACCCTAAACTGAACTTTTTCCCTTCAGCCAGCATTAGAGTTTTAAACTCTAAACTGAGCTTTTTCCATGAAATCAGCATTAGGGTTTTAAACCCTAAACTGAATTTTCCTTTTAGTCAGCATTAGGGTTTTAAACCCTAAACTGAACTTTTCCCTTTCAGCCAGCATTAGAGTTTTAAACTCTGAACTGAGCTTTTCCATGCAATCAGCATTAGGGTTTTAAACCCTAAACTGAATTTTCCTTCTAGTCAGCATTAGGGTTTTAAACCCAAAACTGAACTTTTCCCTTTCAGCCAGCATTAGAGTTTTAAACTCTAAACTGAGCTTTTCCATGCAATCAGCATTAGGGTTTTAAACCCTAAACTGAATTTTCCTTCTAGTCAGCATTAGGGTTTTAAAACCCTAAACTGAACTTTTTCCCTTCAGCCAGCATTAGAGTTTTAAACTCTAAACTGAGCTTTTTCCATGAAATCAGCATTAGGGTTTTAAACCCTAAACTGAATTTTCCTTTTAGTCAGCATTAGGGTTTTAAACCCTAAACTGAACTTTTCCCTTTCAGCCAGCATTAGAGTTTTAAACTCTGAACTGAGCTTTTCCATGCAATCAGCATTAGGGTTTTAAACCCTAAACTGAATTTTCCTTCTAGTCAGCATTAGGGTTTTAAACCCTAAACTGAACTTTTTCCTTTCAGCCAGCATTAGAGTTTTAAACTCTGAACTGAGCTTTTCCATGCAATCAGCATTAGGGTTTTAAACCCTAAACTGAATTTTCCATTTAGTCAGCATTAGGGTTTTAAACCCTAAACTGAACTTTTCCCTTTCAGCCAGCATTAGAGTTTTAAACTCTAAACTGAGTTTTTCCATGCAATCAGCATTAGGGTTTTAAACCCTAAACTGAATTTTCCTTTTAGTCAGCATTAGGGTTTTAAACCCTAAACTGAACTTTTTCCCTTCAGCCAGCATTAGAGTTTTAAACTCTAAACTGAGCTTTTCCATGAAATCAGCATTAGGGTTTTAAACCCTAAACTGAACTTTTTCCTTTCAGCCAGCATTAGAGTTTTAAACTCTAAACTGAGCTTTTCCATGAAATCAGCATTAGGGTTTTAAACCCTAAACTGAGTTCTTCCTTTGATCGGCGTTAGGGTTTTAAACCCCAAACCGAACCTTTCCCCAGCTAGCCGGTGTTAGGGCTCCAACCCTGAACTGAGCATGCATATCCTCTTTCATCAGTTTTATGAACTTCCTGTTGAATAATTAACGAAATTTTCCTAGTGAAACTGGGGCAGAAAATTTCGTTCGTTTGTTTGTTTTTTCCCGCAGGTCTAACCTCGAGCCACACGGATCGAAATGACCTACGAGGTGAGTCTCAACTCAGAATCAAAGAAGAAAAGACAAAAGAAGACATTCCGAGATATCATAGTGAATGGAGAGCGGATTGACTCCAACGTTTAATTAAGGGCTTGAACCTTGCCAATCGCGTCTCACTCAGTATCCCAGAGGTTACACAAGTCGCCGCAACTCGCAAGCATCAAGATTCAGATCAGAGTCTACAAGCAGAATCAGCTAAGACCCAAGATCAAGTCATAAAAGAATCATAGATAGGAATCTTGTAACTAGCAGTTGACATACATATAAGTAGTCAGTTCAGTTTCTAATTTTCGTTTGGTTGTAATAAGGCGGTCAGTGACGTAGCAGTGACAACAGCAGCAGCAATAGCAGCAAGCATTGCAATCCCATGGTAGTCCCAGCTACCAAAACTTCCCGAACTACATTGACCTGATTCCTGTTTAGCCCAGGATATGTAGGAAATCTTTGAAGCAAGATTCGGTCAGATCTTTCAAAAAACATGCTTCATACGGAGTAGTCCATAGGCAAAAATCGCTCATACACGCTCACTTTGTCTTTGCACGAAAACTCTTCGTGTTTCCGAACAAAGAGGGGCAGCTGTGAGCACGTGATTTTTGTTTTACGCGACAATCGCTCCAAAAGAATTAAAAAATGTATGTGTCATGCGTAATTTAAACCATGACCCGTTTGTTAGATGGAAAATTACAAAAAATACGCATTTTTTCTTTTTTTTCCTGATTTGTTGCCGTGTTTAATTTTGCCTACCTTTAACATTTTATCCGCGTGAAATAAATATGTTAAGTGTTAATTAGTGGTGCTTGGTTTTATTTAATTAGTTTGTGTATTTAGGAAATTAGAAATAAAGAAAAAGAAGACAAAATTTGTTTGGGCCGTGTCCATTTCAAAATTTGGAGCCCAATTGAACAGCCCAAACCCCCAGTCCGAACAGCCCACCCCAGGACACAAAACGACGTAGTTTAACACCAAAACTACGTCGTTTCAAGGCCGATCCATCTCAACCATTCAAACCAAACTGATCCAACGGCCAAGATCTCACACCCCGTACCCACTAACTAACCCGACCCGTCTTATCCAAACCGACCCCCAAGCTCTGAATGAGAAACGACGCCGTTTCCTCATCAAAAGAAAGATCTGAGCCTTCCATCTCGCCTCATCCAACGGCTAAGATCAACCCCTTCCAGCCATATATAAGCCCGTAACATACCCTGCCCCCTATCCTAACCCCAGCCTCCGTCTTCAACCTCATTCCCCATCAAACCCTAGAGCCGCCCCTGTATCCTTCACCATGGAAGCCGGCGGCATGGGCGCCGGTGACCTCGCCCCTAACACCGTAGAACCCCCCTTGACATCCTGAACCCAAATCTATCAACCACACACCTCGAATCCTATCCCACCTTCTCGAATCTTCATTTGAAGATTCGAGTCGGAACCTAATCTACACCAATCTGCCCTAAATTCATACCAGACACTCCCCAGACCCCCTCGTGACCAAACCATACTTGGTTTGGTCCGAATCTGACCAGGGGAGTATGAATCCCGGATCTGAGTTTGGAACTTTGTAGTTCTTCATCACTGGCCTATGTCCGTCCAAACCAAAGAGATTAAGGTCTAATGGACCTTAATCGAAGTGTTTCTCATCTGAGAAACACTTCGATTAAAGTCCGTTCACCCTTAAGAAAGTCTGTCCAAGTCCGAGTCAAGGTTTTTGATTTTTCAAGACTTGAGGTGAGTCTTGCTTGCTTTCTTTATTTCTGTTTGGTCCATGTGAGTGATTGAATGGCTGTTCATGTTTTGTTTCAATTTGTATCTTTGAATTTTTACCAACTTCTGTTTGTCCACTTTGCTTGAACCACGGTGTTTGTTTGAACCCCTCCTATTCTGATAAGGCATGTGTATTGGTCGTGTTCCAAATTTGTATTGATTAACTGATTCCTCGAAGTATAATTTTGTTTAGCCAGTACAATTCAAGTCATGTGCCCTATACTTTGAATGTCTGATTTTTGGCTACGATTGTGTATGTTAATGCTAATATAGTCGAGTCGACATGAGTCGTCAATTAGTTTCAACTGCCTGAACAAAATAAATCGATTTGCTTCTGTTGAACATTTGCCTGAATCAATTAAGAACCAAGTTCAGTTACTTATAGTTGTTAATATGATTTCAGAAACCTAAGGCTTGATCTGTAATTGAAATCTGAGTTGATAGCATGTGCACTTGTGCACAGCATGTGCATTGTGCACAGCCTGGTCCCTGTACAAAGGGCTTTTGATTTAGAAATGATTTGACAGCATATGCTGTCAGATATATTCTACTGCCCATGCTTGCTTTTAGTTAATAAAATAGGAAAGGAAAGCCTGCCAGGGAATATTGATGGGGTTATATACTTAAATAACTAGTTGGGATCTGAAAAGGTAAAAGACACATGGGAGGGGTACTGTGACATTTGGAAAAGAGGCTGTTAAAAGAGATGGTGTCGAGGCTTATAAAAGAGACAGAATTAGAGGCAGAGGAAAAAGAAAATATACATACACTGTGAGAATAGAAAAGAAAAAGGGAGAGATACAGAGAAAGAATCAGAACTGAAAAAGAAAAATACACACACTGGAGGAGGATTGAAAAAAAATAGACATTGAACCTTAGGAGCTGGAAAATATACAGACACAGTGAGGAGTTTTTGAGTGGGAGAGTTTGAAATACATCCAAAGAGGTACAGAAAGAGAGGGATATCTAGACTGAGGGGATTAGAAAAGGATAGGATTGCACAGATAGAGGGAGGTTAAGAGATAGCAATTCCAGTCGTGTCTATTAGTCGAGTGTCTTTCATTGGTTTACTACTGGTGTGTTTTGCCTGGAGCTCTGATTCTACTCCACTGGGTGTTGTTGTCATTTGGCTGCTTCTTTCTATCGGCCATAGTTGCGCTTCTGTGTTTGAGCCTGTCCTGCTTTTTTCTTTGTTTGCTGCTGCCCTGTCCTGCTGCTATTGCTGATCCTGTTTCTTTTGCTGCTGATTTCCACATCTTATTCTTCTCCTCCTTTGCATTTTCAGCATTTCCAGGTACACATTTCAAGTCCTATATGGATGTAATTGAATCAGTTTGAAAGCATGAAATGAAAAAGGTTGAAGAAGTTCAGTTATTTTTGTAATACTCATAGTACATTAACAAGCCCGTGAGAATTGATCAGTTTTATTCAACGGTTCGAAAGTATGTACTAATACTCGACTGAGTTTACCCTTTTGTGTTTTAGCTCGTTAGTTGTTGGTTAGTCTGGGCATGTACACTTCGATCTCATACAATATTGTTTTTGTTTCACTTAGCTTTTTTTTAGTTAAGACTAGTCCACATAAGTTTAGTTAAATTCAACTCAAGAAATGTTCGGAATTAAGTGTTGTATTTCGTTAGCTCATGCATGATTTCTTGCCAAAATAAGCATTTTACTTTGCCAATATATCCTTTAACTTGGTCCAAATAAGTTTAGTAAGTTCAACTTAAGACATGTTCGGATTAAGTATTGCATTTCATCAATCTCATATGTAATCTTTTTATTCGACCAAAGCATTCTCGTAAGGCATGACGTTTTCTCACTTTATAAGTAATTAATCAGAAATTGATAGGAGTCGGGTTTAGGCCAAAGTATATATTAGCATACATTTTTCTTTCCTCTATCTCTGGGAATAAAATAATAGAAATGTAGTCACTGTAGGATACCCTTCTAAAATAATGAGACGAGCCTCGCCGAATAAAAAAGGCAAATTGCGGGGCCCTCAATAATTGATCATAATAAATACTTAGAATTTGGGATGGACTGTTTAGTGAATTCCACTGCCTTCCCCAAAGATAATAACGCGTTAGACTTTTTAGGCGCGACTTAATTAAATTACATTCTTAAATTCGGGTGCGCATTTATGTGACCCAAATTCAAATCTCAACGGAGTCGAAATGTGTTAACAACTACGGGTGCATTGATTGTGACGTGGTTCGAGATGCATTTTCACGACGTTGCAATTCTATAAAAATAAATGATAATAATAAAAGCGGTTTAAACTTAATAAAAGCACATAAGTCACAACATGTATTTAAATCAGATATTTAGCCATTATAACAATTTAAGCGACCGTGCTAGAACCACGGGATTCGAGGGTGCCTAACACCTTCCCTCGGGTCAACAGAATTCCTTACTTAGAATTTCTGGTTCGCAGACTTCATTTGGAAAAGTCGAAAATTTCCTCGATTTGGGATTCAAGATAAACCGGTGACTTGGGACACCAAAAGCCAAACCTTTCCCAAGTGGCGACTCTGAATTAAATAAATAATCCCATTTCGAATATGGTCACTTAAATTGGAAAACTCCCTCGCGCATTTAACCCTTCGGGGCGGGCGCGGAAAAAGGAGGTGTGACAGCGGGTAGGGAAAACATGTTGTGGGGGTGAGTATAGTTCCGAATAGAAAGGCATCAAGTAAGGAAGGAAACAATATAACTAGAATATCAACAAGGAAGCAGAAATCAACAATTTGCACGGCATCACCCTTCGTGCTTTTACTCTCGTTCTCACCAAAACAATACACGACATCACCCGTAGTGCTTTACGCTCTTCCTCACCCAAACAACAATCACAAGGCAAATAGGGTAAGGAAATCTAATACCTCGAAATAATCAAATAACAACAAGTAATGAAAGAAACAACATAACTCGGATATCAACAAGGAAATCAGAAATCAACAAATGCACGACATCACCCTTCGTGCTTTTACTCTCTTTCCTCACCATATAATCAATAAAATCGGCACAGAATGGTACATCGTGCGGCACGACATCACCCTTCGTGCTTTACACTCTTTCCTCACCATATAATCAATAAATATCGGTACGGAATGGTACATCATACGACACGACATCACCCTTCGTGCTTTACACTCGTTCCTCACAATAGCAAACAATGCACGACATCACCCTTCATGATTTAACACTCTTCCTCACCCAAACAACAATCACAAATAAAGGGGCAAGGGAGTAGACAAATAATAATAGAAATCCCGTCAAGGGAATACAATTAAACAGCTAAGTCCCGGCAAGGGAATAATATCAATAAATCTCAACATCCCGGCAAGGGAGATAATCAACAAAGCAACAAGCATCCCGGCAAGAGAACATTTAATAATTTTTTTCTCTTTCTTTCACTTCTTACTTTATAACTCACTTTACCACTTGAGCCAATGCTCCAAAGGGTTTCATTTATCTCATATACCTTCACAATTCGTATTACCCCTCGAGCCAATGCTTCTCGAAGTTCAAAGATCACAATTTCTCTCACATGCTTTCTACAACATATAGAAATCATCATTTAGGCATGAAAGATACAACAAGATCAGAATATCCGCAATATAAAGACTCACGGTCATGCTAGACACCAACGTATAGATACTCGTCACCATGCCTATACGTCGTACTCGACAATTAGCACGTAGCAAATAAGACTCAACTCCTAATCCCTCAAGCTAAGGTTAGACCAAACACTTACCTCGAAGCTTTGAACACCACTCAAGCCTCAATTATAGCTTACACCCTTGATTTCACCACCAATCCGCTTGAATCTAGTCACAAGTTACTTAATTACATCAATAAGTGCTAAATGAATCAACCCCAATGCATGCAAATGAGTTTTCCCAAAGTTTTATCCAAAAAGTCAAAAATACCCCAGGGCCCACGTGGTCGAAACCCGAGGTTCGGACCAAAACCCGATTACCCATTTCCCCACGAATCCAAATGTATAATTTGTTTTGAAATTGGACCTCAAATTGAGGTCCAAATCCCTAATTTTGGAAAAACCTAGGTTCTACCCAAAACACCCAATTTCCCCATGAAAATCTTTGATTTTAAGTTGAAACCATATTAAAAGATGTTAATGATTGAAGAAAACTAGTTAAAAATGACTTACAATTGATTTAGAGAAGAAAGGTTGTTTGAAAAATCGCCTCTTATGTTTTTGGGGTTTTGAAAAGTGAAAAATAACTGAAAAATCCATCTATTTATACCCCTCTCAGACCCTCACCGCGGATCACATGAAAAGGACCGCGACTGCGGAGCTCCACCGCGGACCGCATTAAACGGACTGCGGCCGCACAGGCCTCCCTAAAGACCTGCAGTTCAGCACCCTGTGTGGATCGCACAAAGGCGACTGCGGTCGCACAGCCTCCACCGCGCCTCACACAAAGGCGACCGCGGCCGCGCTGGCCCCTCCGCGGTCGCACGCAATTTCTCGCAGACCGCACTAAAGGGTTCAGAAACCTGCAACTTCCTGAACCTGCAACTTTTACAAGGCTAAAACCATTCCGAATCACCTCCGAAACACTCCCGAGCCCTCGGGCCTCCTAACCAAACACATGCACTAACTCAACAACATCATACGAACTTATCCGTGTGATCAAATCGCCAAACTAACCTGAAAAACAATGAATCAAACCTCAAAATCAAGAGTTTTTCCAAAAACTTCATCAAGTTCAAATTTAAGATTTCAAGTCCGAAACACGTCAAACGATGTCCGATTTTAACCAAACTTTATAGAAACCTCTTAAATCACATATAAGACCTGTACCGGGCACCGGAACCAAAATACGAGCCCGATACCAACACGTCCTAATCAATTTTCATTTCAATTTTCCTTGACAATTTCAGAAAAACAATTTTACTCGAAAATTCTTTTCTCGGGCTTGGGACCTCGGAATTCAATTCCGGGCATACGCCCAAGTCCCATATTTTCCTACGGATCCTCCGGGATTGTCAAATCATGGGTCCGAATCCGTTTACCCAAAAAATTGACCGGAGTCAAATTTATTCATTTTAAACTCAAAACTTAGCATTTTTCACAAAATTTCATATTTAAGCTTTCCGACTACGCGCTCGGACTGTTCACGCAAATCTAGGCGACTCTAAATGAGGTTTTCAAGGCCTCGGAAGCACAGAGTGGATAAAAAATTGGTGATGATCCCTTTGGGTCGTCACAACTTGCTTACCTTTCTCACTGAATAACTCAGTGAGATACCCTTGTTTTAATAAATGATCAACTTCACTTTGTAGAAATCTAGAGTCTGCTGTTTTATGCCCGTGATCATTATGAAACTCACACTAATGATCAGAGTTGTGCCTGTTTGTATTCGATCTCATCTCTTTCGGCCACCGTACCTTGTCACCCATGCTTCTCAAAACAGCTACGAGCTTGGAAGTGCTCACATTGAAATTGTAACCGTCAAATCTTGCCTTCAAATTTCTATCATCATCTCGTGACTCATGGGGTTTCGGTCAATCATAAATCTTGATGAAGAGCCTGACTCTCTATTCCTTGATCTGTGATCATACCTTTGACTGTCCTGTTTTGACCGTGAATCTTTTCCCGCAGGTCCCATGTATGGCTCGTACCTATTTTTACCAGACTTTTTTTTGGTTTCCGCCCGTCTCGAACTTTCTTTTTCTTCTTTTTGGAATCGTGGAACAATATCTTCTTCTATCCTTATCTTCGTACTATACCTGTTGTAAACGTCATTCCACGTTATAGCTGGGAATTCACGAAGACTTTCCTTGAGTCACCTCGTAGCTTCTGAACTCTTTTCATTCAAATTACTTGTGAAAGCTATAGCTGCCCAATTATCAGGTACACGTGGTAA
This sequence comes from Nicotiana sylvestris, assembly GCF_000393655.2. Taxonomy (NCBI): domain Eukaryota; kingdom Viridiplantae; phylum Streptophyta; class Magnoliopsida; order Solanales; family Solanaceae; genus Nicotiana; species Nicotiana sylvestris. The sequence goes on from NC_091067.1 coordinate 30,909,328, forward strand.
TGTCATTCTTTCACGTTGGAATTTGTCCACGAACTCCCTAGGCAATTTTGAGTCCCCTTGCTTGATCTTGAAAATATCTTTCATTCTTTTTTCGACTTTTTGAGCTCCCGAGTGTGCTTTGATGAAAGAATCTGCAAGCTCAGCAAAAGAATTTATAGAATTTTCGGGTAAAAGGGAATACCATGTTAATGCACCCTCGGTGAGTGTTTCACCGAATTTTTTGACTAATACTAATTCAATCTCCTGCTTGGTAAAGTCGTTGCCTTTTACGCCTATTGTAAATGCAGTCACGTGGTCTCGTGGGTCTGTTGTTCTATCGTATTTTGGAATATCAGGCATTTTGAATTTCTTTGGAATCAGGAGGGGAGCAACACTTGGCTTCCAGGGTTGTTGCGAGTATTTATCCGCATCTATCCCTTTAATTATGGGTGGCACTCCGGGTATTTGCCTTATGCGGTCACTTTGCTCCTTGAGCTGTTTCTACAATGTTAGTACTAAATTTTGTAAATTAGAATTGACTAAGTTACCTGGTTCTCCCTCCTGTAATTCGTTGGGGGTTCCACCGCTACCTGAGTTGACAAGCCCAGAACGAGGGTTCTCCAAATTGTTGTTGTTTGGAGTGGGTGTGGGTGGTGCAGCAGGTAACTGGCTAGCAAAAGCCTCAAGAGCTTTACTGACCTGTGCAGCAATTAGTTTCTACAAAGCTTCATCGATAGCTTCAACATTTTCAAATTGAGCGTTTTCATTTGTATGAGATCCATCAGGAGAGCCTTCACGAGACCGCCGAGGAGAGCCTCGTGGAGAAGGGACCGAAGTTTGATTACCCTATGGATTTCCCTGAAGTTGTTGGTTTTCTTGGTTTCCTTGAATGCTGTCATGGTCGATGCAACAAGGAAAGTTAAGCTAAAAGAGGGTAGATTATCAGATTCCCGGCAACGGAATCAATTTGTTTAACCAAAAAATGAGATTCGGTCAAAACTTTAATTTTTGAAGAACTCGGATTACTGATAATCAAAAGTATATATGAAAGAGAGTAATTTTACTAGCAATGATATAATCAGAAGAAAGCAAGTAAACCAGTATATTCAGATTGTTTTTTCGTGTGTCTTACAATTGACCCACTCTCCCCCTTTTATAGCTATTTTGGGGATATGTGTTTTGCCTTTGTCATAATAAGGTCATTATGGACAACTAAAGACATTAAATGCTACGTTACATAATCATTGCATTTAATACAGATTCTCTAACGTTTTTAGTATTTGAGGCTCAATAAATACTGTATCTATACTCCTATGTAATGTCAGATTCATTCCCCTTAATTCTTGGACTTAAATAAGCACGAGCATTGAGTCTTTTACATAACCGCTCGTGCCTCTTCCTTTGCCTCTGCTCGCATCTGTTGCAACTCGTGTCTCTTTACCAGTTGTATCTCTTTGACCAGTGTATGTGTCATGACACGTCATCTTTACACCACTTTAATATGTAAACTCAATTTTTCCAATACAGCTTAGATTTACATAATCTTACTAAGGATTTTCTTTACTGGCAGCTTGTTAACATTTTGGTAGGAGATGAAAAGCAAATATTCCATAAAATAATTCTAACAAAGAATAGTCCAGATATAATTTATATTTATATTTTCTGGCTCTTAATACATATGCTTCTTGTCCTTAGAAAAAAAAGAGGATTATAAATCTTTCAGATAGCAGGTTCGCGTGCATTTTCTTTACCAATATTTAGGGTATTGGCCAAAAAAGTCGTTTTAGAAAAGCACTTGCAGAAAATTACAAATTTCAAAAATGAGTTTTTGTGCTTTGGCTTTCTAATATTTACTACCCCTGTCATCTCCAAAAAGAAAGAATGAATTTTGGAACACAAAGGTCAAATCATTTAATTTTCATATGAACTGTAATACAGAAGGCAAGGATAGTTGTGAGGTTGTTTGTTACAAGCCAACCTCGATTGTTGAGATTCTCGCCTCATAAGTTAGCTTTGAAATTAAGTTAGCTTCAAAGGTCCATTTTATTCTTATTATGATATTATAGTATCATATAGTTAGGTTCAGTTCGCTCTACCCTAAAATTCATATTATGTTTTTCATACACTACCAGTACAGGCGTATGCACCTTATTATATGCGTTGTCACAGGGCAACGCTTCGTCAAAAATATTTACTAGATATGTATAAATAAAATATTGAGAATAAATATAAAATGTTATCGCTTATTATTATAGTAATTTGTTCACTAGTCCACTTCTCAAACAATATATGACACTATTTATAAATTATTATGCGAACGCCATTGTGCTCTAGTTGGCAGACCTAGAGTACGAGGTAATTGTGGGATGAGAATTTCATATCTTTATATAATTTTGGATAATATTTCATGGGTTAACTTTTGGCATCGAGTTAGTCAATGATATATCTTTATAACTAACCACTAAAAAGTTATGAAACAATCATAAACAAAAACTTAAGGTTTCTAATAGTGACAGAATCGTATAAAATAATAAAAAAGGAAAGAAAGTATAAACAATCAATGAATAGTAAGTTTAATTCCATGAAAATGGACTTGACATTTACAACTCCCTTCTCCAATAATTGGTGAGAATGGAGACAAAATGAGTTCATGCTCTCTACAGTTTTTTTCGCATGGGATGCTCAGTGTTCCAATATTATTATGTCGGGGTAAATCTTGTAAATTTTAATAAAACATAGATTCTACAACATCTAAAGTCGAATTTATATTATATATATATATATATTGATGGTATTCAAATATAAATAAAATCAAATTATTAATAAAATAATTATAATAAAATTATGATGCACAAAATTAGCAAAATATTAAGAATATAAATTAAATTGTGTATATTAATGGTGTAGAAAATTGGTGTCAATAAAAAACTGAACACCATAATTATGATGGGGAAATTGTGGTAATATATAAAGTTTGAGGGTCGAAAAGGAAAATCTAGACAAAACATATATTCCAGAGCATATCCTCAACGTGACGTGTTGGCGGCTTCTCATGGATCATGATGATACTCAAGACTCAAATATTATCTTAGAACAAACGAAAAATGAAGTAGAAAGTAAAATACTAACGAGGTTCAATGTTATATATATGATTCGTTTATCCTTAGGCCTTAATTAGTGTTTTGGATTTGAATTTTGAGCTATTATCATTTTTAGCCTGCGCCAGAAATTATTTATCTTTGATAGTCGAAAAAATATATAAAATTTGTATAATTTTTGTATATAACATACATATATATACATATTTTTACGGCTGTTATACAATGTCATTTTTCCTTGAATTTTTGGAAGAAAATTTTCTTTTAGCAGGAAGCACTTTCCTCTAAAAGATCTTACACAAAATTAATTAATATTAAAATTCGATCTCGTAAAAATCGAATAAAAAGCACATTTAAAAAAAAGAGGAGAAAGTATTCCAGCTAGGTATGTAATATTTAGTTTTTGGGTGATGTATTAGGATGAATTCTCCACGTTTTGATTTGTCAAGAGTTTAAGACTTTTTCAGTAAGAATATTTTTCGTGTAGCAAAAGAATTGCAGCTTCTTAATTGAAGTTTGCTTCAAAGGGGCAACAACTCAACATAATAGGCGAAGCTATTTTTGTCCAAGAGAGCCTTTGCTGGAAAATAAGTTGTGTGGATAAGTCGAATATATTTATGTATATATTGGTAGAATACATGTATGAACAATGAAAACAAATAGTTAGGGTAACTTGCAATCCATATATAATACAGATAACATAATAGCAAATTCTAATTAAACATAAAATTAGAAGAATTCTTTTGAAGTGTAACCGTAACCACAAAAATAACATCCAAACGTGAGAAAATATCATTGATGAGATCATCCTATAATTTCCATGCTGTGTTACCTAATAATACCTGAAATTTACGAAAATCGTGCATGAGGAATTTTTTTCCATAGAGAAACGTGTAAAACATATCTATCCTTCGGCTTCTTGATGCAACAAGACCAGCCACAAGTTTTAGGTTTGAGACACTTTTCCAAAAAAAGTCTCTTTCCCGCCAAAAAATTGGATTTCATTTAATTTTTTATTATTCAAGCATAAGAAATAACATACAGTTTAATTAACAAAGCTTTCTATTATGAACTTAATTCGAAAATGCTAGGATAATAAATTATGAAATATTCTAGAGGTATTGACTTATGTTTACCTTGAAAATGATATTAACAATTATATTTGATTTGTAGTTCTAAAAATACGTAATTTATCTTAATACTAATTGTTATGTGAATAATACTAAACATAAATGAACAAGAATTGATAAGCAAACCAGGGTAGTCACAAGACTGAGGGCCTCGAGTTCGGCAATGTGGGACCTTGAGGGCAGCCTTTAAAAGCTGATGATGAGCAATAAATGAAGAACAATGAAAGAACACAATAAATGAGAAGTAATAAATGAAGAACAATGCAATAAATTCGTAGAGTCATTGTTGAGAATGTTTAGGCAAGAAAAGTAGAGAATGTTCTATTGTGTTTAATCTTCTGTGTGTATTCAACAATGATCCATCCCTCTACAAAATGACAAGGGTCCCCCTTATATAGGAGGGGGGAGGGGAGGAGGAGATCCTAACATAGTACATATCTAATAATGATGGAGAAATGCTATTGGTACAGCTGCGTGATAGCTCAGTACGGATTTGTACTATTCTTGCAGACCCTGTCACTTCTGTTCACGTGCCCTTGGGAATTTTTCGCCTTTTTATGGCGGTCGTCGATTTTCGTGCTACCTCGAGGTACGCTGTAGTGAGTCTTCGATATACCCTCTCGGGGCGAGCGCTTCGGGGACGAGACTTAGACCGTGCCCTGAGCCCATCGAGGTTGGGCCTGAAACGCCACAAAAGTCTCAAAATCGACCTTCCCTGATTTTGACCGTATACAGATAGTCCCCGCGTTCCTTGGTATGAAACAACAAGGAACGATTTAAACTCTTCAACTCTTTAATGCCTCCATCATTTCGTCAGTTATGTCATGTGAGTGGTTGATGTGACAAAAAGGAACGTTCAAAAGCCATGTTCGCACGACTCTTGAAAAGCCTCGAATTGATTAAGATGGTTGGCCGACCTTTAGCTTTCCCCAACGCGCACGGCTGGCCCCTATAAATACCCCAATCCTTCACTCCTTACTCTTCATGACATCTCCAAACTTTCAACAGATCTTCTTACTTCTTTCTTGTGTTCATTTCTCCTCCAGTTTCCAATTTTCCTCTGAAATCTTTCAGTAAAAAATGACGAAGTCCTCTAAAACCATTCCCCAAGATGATAAAGCTTCTTCATTTTCTCGTTTGTCTAAGGGCAAGCCCGTAGCACCTCCTCGTCTTGAGGAGTGCATTCTCGTACCCTGTGAAACATCTTCCGATTTCACGGTTGACAAACCTTCTTCGAAACTGGGGCGGTATGAACCCATGTCCCGGTACATTAGCCTGATAACTGATACTAGGAAGGTGAAAGTTGATTTCTGCTGGGGGAGGTGGTACAAGTGGAGATTCCTTCTCGAGAGGAAGATGTAACGACACACAAACCTGGTTTCCTTAGTGTATACACATATCCTTTTACCCTAGGTCCAGTAGAACCGTTCTTGCCATCGATAGACCCCGTAATCCTCGATTTCTGCAGACAATATCGGGTGACACTCGGCCAAATCCATCCATTATTCTGGCGCACAGTTTACATGATTAGGCACTTTGCAAACATGGTCGAGGGGATGACTTTCACCCTTGACCATTTGATTAGGATGTACAGTCCCCGACTTTATCGAGGCGGTCTGATTAAGCTTCAATGTTGGGCCCCGAAGGCTTTTTTTACTTGCACCGATGAAGGCAAGGACAGAGGGTGGATGAGCCTTTTTGTCCGAGTTAGGACTTGGAGCTAATTCCTGCTGAAAGGATGCTATTCCCCGAGGAATGGAATGTGAATCATAAGCGAATTTCCTAATTAAATAATTTCTCTTTCCTTCGAACCATCTTCCCTTTGAACTGACCCCCTTTGATGATGCAGCTGTTGTGTGGTACCTCGACGTAGTTAAGAATCTCTCGGGCTGGGTTCGCCAGCTCGATTCGACTTGCATATATGTTAAGTGCGTGTGGCGTGATCTGGCCAAGACCTGATGGGAAGCTAAAAATCACGGTGAGGTCTTTCTTCTGCCGTACTTGAGCTCTTTACAGGAGATATCCCTTGACTGTATTCTCATTTTTTATACCTCCCTTTTGTGTTTGTGCATACCTGGGAGAGGCCTCTTTTATAAGAGAGACCCCCTCCGGGGAGGCAGGTACCCCAAAGCCCACCAAGGAGAAGAAGAGAAAGAGAAAATCACCGACTAAGTCCCCGAATCTTCGGAAGTATTAGAGAGCCCCCTAGCTGGGAGCAAAGAGAAAGATGACTCCTCGATAGCGCCTGGGAAAAGAGGAAGCATGGCTGCATCGGACATTGCTGAGCCGATGACTGTTGAGCCGACAAAAAATAAACCAGAGGTTGCTGATGTTGTTCCACCTTGGGCCGAGGAGGCTCTCGAGGGTGGGTCAGATGATGTCCCTGAGCCGGTCGACGGCTAAAACAGTTCCTGGGTCGAGGGGCATTCGGTAGATGAGTCAGGGGATCCCAGTTTTGAGGCTCCTCTAAAGCAAAAAAAAGCCCCGATTGATCCATTCGGGGTTATTGATATGGGTGATTCTCCGTCGGGTCCGACATTCCTTCTGAGGGAGAAACAGGATGCCCATAATAGAGAGATTTCTGATACGCGGGTGTCCCTCAGGGAGAATGACGTGTTTGAAGGAAACTTCAGTAGGGTCGAAGAGACCTCCGAGCTTAATGCCTCACTCATTTTCGAGGAAGCCGAGAGGTTCCATAAACAGGTAATCTTCCATCGACTATGCTCTGAGCTCCGATCTTCATCTTCCTGATTTTTTTCTTTCATGTTTTCATGCTATATTGCTTTACAATCAGGCCTTTGCTAAGTCCCAGGCTAAGTTAACCATTGTGAGGAAGAGTGTAGGAGGCTATCATTAGAGGCTGACGAGCTCAGGGCTCTTTTTACCAAAAAGGAGGAAGAACTCCATGGCCTTCAGGCTCATTTGGAGACGCTGTCTCGAGAGCGGACTGATCTTGCTGAGTAGGTAATACAGTCTTCGTATGTTTTTATTTTGGTGCTTCTCCAACTTTAGCATTTACCACCTTTGGGTTGATTTTTGCAGCTTGAGAAGAAAGATGTCTCGACGAGGGAGGGGCTCAGAGCCAGGGATATTGAGATTCTCGGGCTTAAACAGCGTGTAGACGAGATAACCTCTAAGAGAGATACCCTCCAGGGGAAGTTGACCTTGGTTGAACATCATCTTCAGAATGCAAGGGCGGATATTAACAAGTATAAAGATCTCCATGCTGAATCAGTCGTCGCGCTATCTGCAGCCAAGCCCAAAGTTGATGCACTCATATCCTCGTATCGAGATGATGATGCCGCTGCAAATTCTTGATCCAAGAAGGTGTCTGAAGAGGCCGATTTTGAACTGGCCCGAGCCTTGAAGCATGCTCGATTATGAGGATATACATGCAGTGGGCATCGATTTGTCTGATGAAATCAAGGGGGTGAGGGATCTAGAGGAAGAATCGGCAGCTCCGCTTTCTTCCGATGATGGTTCAGCCAGTGGTGCAACCAGCGAATTGGAGGATGATGAAGATGAAAGTGAAGTCCCCGAGGGGGAGGAGGTCGTTGATGTTTCGATGGCCGAGGGCCAAGCCATTTTAGGTACAACTCCTGAGGGAACTCCGTCCGGTCAAGTGACCCCGACGTTAGATTAGGTTTTCTTTGTTTCTGTGTAATGGCCCCCTCATGGACTTTGTAAACATCCTTTATTAATACGCGGATTTCATAATTTTGCCTTCGATTTGCGTTGAATCCAAGTGTATGACTCTAATGATTAGTCCAAATACTGGACCCGGAATGTAATAAACCTTTAGGTTTTTGATTAGTTGATATGATGCTTCTTAAAGTCCTTTGTTATATCTCGGACTAAGCTTGGATTGATTTGATGCGAACTCAGGTCACCGGGACTTCTGAGTCCGAGTTGAGTGAGAGCTGGGTCTCGATTTTTTGAAATAAGGCTAGCCTTTTCAGGCCTCGTTAGTAGTCCTTGAGTGAGAATTTTCTCGAACTAAGGTAGCCTTTGGACTTAGCAACCGGGAGTGTTTGCCCGATCATCTAAAATAAAAATAACTCTCAATTGAGTGAAAATTTGTTTGATCTTGAAATAAAGATAGCCCTAAGGCTTTATATATAGTCCCCGAGTGAGAATTTCCTCGAACTCAGGTGGCCTTTGGGCTTAATAGTCGAGTGAGCGTTTGCTTGAACCCAAAATAAAGATAGCCCTGAGGCTTTATTAATAGTCCCCGAGTGAGAACTTGCTCGAACTCGGGTAGCCCTTGGGCTTAGTAGTCGAGTGAGCGTTGGCTCGAACTCAAAATAAAGATAGCTCTAAAGCCTTTTTTAGGCTGGCCCTTAGGCTCTTTTTAGATTGGGTCGATGCGACCTCTAATATGGCTATAGTTTTCCCTTATTTTGGCTAAAGACTTTTGAAGTTTTGATTATGCCTTGGCATGTTTTATGTTCGTCCGACTCTTCGACAGCTCAAAAGAGAACCTCGATTATGAGTCGATAAGTGACGATAGCTGAGTACCTCGGGAGGTCGCTCGAAGGCTGAGTTTTTGAAACCTTTTCATCGAAGGCTGATTGTTTTTGAAGCCTTTTATGCGAAGCTGATATTATCAAAGCTCCTTTGCTTATGCCGAGGGTAGCCTGATTAACCAGTTATTTTCGAAGTATTTGTAGGCCTTTTAATTTTATGGCGGCGATCCGACATCTCCGAGCCGCGTTAATTTGGCCAGAGCTTTTTAATATGACTGTAGTCTTTATGTTTGGCCGTAGCCTTTAGTCCCCAGGTGAGCTAACCTCGGGGTCTATATCGAGGGTATGCCTTTTTAGGGGTCTTACAAGTTCGATATATAGCCTTGATCTTAATATTGGGGTTATGCCTTTTAAGGTCTTATAAGTTTTGGCATGCCTCGTAAAGGTCTTACAGATTTGGTGTTGCCTCACTGAGGGCTTACGAGCTCAGAGTTATCTGATCGAGGTCTTATGAATTCGAGTTTTCAATGGCTCGATGAGCTGACTGTCGATGACAGTCCCCGAGTGTTCGAGAAATTTTTGGCCCTCGAGCCTTCTTATGAGAAAGTAGTGAACTTCTTCGAGGCACAAAGTGTTTTGATAAGCAAAGAGGCTTCCTCAATTACTTGATATATACGTATATATATTTTTTCCTTTGGAGGCTCGATTATTCTACATGGACACGGTTCATTTGACCATTTGGCCCAATACAACATTATCTTATCGAGGTTCTCCTAGGCATAGTTCGATTTCTTTGAAGAGGTGACCTCCCGGGGCGATGCCCCCTAGTATTTGGGGTTGATCGAAGAGAAACCTTGAATACTTGATGAGTTCTCCTTAGGTAGCATATGGATGTTGCCTCGTTAAAAACCTCACCGGTAAAATCCGTTTGGCATAAAACTCGGTCTAAGGGAAAAAGAGTGCAACGCATACATTAAAACCCAAGGTCTTCGAGCTGGAGGGTGCTTCGACTCCCTTTAATGGAACACCTGCAATAAGTTAGTATAAAACATAAGTGAAAAGGGAGAAGTTTGTAACTTACCAATAATAGCGTTTGAGCATCAATATGTTCCAATTGCTAGGAAGTTGCTCGCCTTCTATGGTACCAAGTTTGTAGGACACTTTGTCTACTACTCTAAGGACGCGATACGGTCTTTCCCAACTTGGTCCTGGCTTCCCTTCGTTTGGTTTTCAAGTATTGAGGGTGACTTTCCTTAGGACTAAGTCCCCGACTCCGAATTATCATAGGTTTGTTCTCCTATTGTAATATCTCTCGATCCTCCAGTGACGGACCCAGGATTTTGTACAAGCGGGTTCAGTCGAAGAAGTCCATAACTAACATAAGCGGTATAAGCCGTATAAGTGGGTTCAAAAATAATTTTTATACAAAATTTAACTTGCTTTAGCCATAATTTATACATATATACAATATTATTTTTTAACGAAGCGGGTTCAATTGAACCCACTTCTCACCAATTGGGTCTGCCCCTGCGATCCTCTATTTTTGGGCGGCTCTTTGGACTAGTGCAACCTCTCACTTTTCATCTAGTAGCTCGAGGTCTACGGTTATGGCTTCGCTGTTTGAGTCCTCGGTGGCATGTCAGAATCTGGTGCTTGGTTCTCCGACCTCAACTGGTATCAAGGCCTCGGACCTGTATACCAAAGAAAACGGTGTCTCTCCTGTGCTTGACTTTGCAGTTATTTGGTATGCCCATAGTACTTCGGGCAACACATCTCTCCATTTTCCTTTCACATTTTCTAACCTCTTTTTCAAGTTTTGGATGATGGTCTTGTTTGTGGACTCGACCTATCCATTTGCACAGGGGTGATAGGGCATTGATAAATCCTCCTAATCTTATGATCTTCGAGGAATTTCGTCAGATGAACTGCTTCCCATTGTCACATGCAATCTCAGAGGAAATCCCGAATCGGCATATGATGTGGTCCAAGATGAAGTCAATGACTTCTTTTTCTCTTATCTTCTCGAAGGCCTGTGCTTCCACCCATTTCGAGAAATAGTTAGTCATAAATAGAATAAATCTAGCTTTACTTGGCACCGTTGGTAGGGGCTGACGATGTCCATTCCCCATTTCATGAACGACCATGGTGATAAGACTGAATGCAGCTGTTCACTAGGTTGGTGAATCATTGGTGCGAACCTTTGGCATTTATCACACCTTCGAACGAATTCCTTGGTTTCCTTTTCATCGCTGTCCTAATAATAGCCTGGTCTGATCACCTTTCGAACCAAAGAATCGACGCCGGAATGATTTCCACAAGTGCCCTCATGGATTTCCCAAAGTATGTAATCGGTGTCCCCTGGTCCCAAGCATATTGCTAGAGGTCCGTCGAAGGTCCTTCTCTAAAGTGTTCCATTCTCGTTGAGTGAAAATCGAGCTGCTTTGGCTCGAAGGGCCCTCAATTCTTTTGGGTCTGTGGGCAGCTTTCTGTTTCTCAAATAGTCAATGTATTTATTCCTCCAATCCCATGTTAGACTTGTTACGTTTACCTCGACGTGGCCTTCTTCAATCACCGACTTGGATAACTGTACAACAACCCTTGGGAGTATGTCATCTTCTTCGACGGATGACCTTAAGTTCGCGAGTGCATCGACCTCGCTGTTCTGATCTCGAGGAATGTGGACCAGAGTCCATTCTTTGAAGCGATGCAATATGACCTGAAATTTGTCTAAGTATCTTTGCATCCTGTCTTCTCGAACCTCGAAGCTCCCATTTACTTGGTTGACTACCAAAAGGGAGTCGCATTTTGCTTCAACGACTTCTACTCCTAGCCTCTTGGCCAGTTCGAGACCTACAATCATAGCCTCATACTCGGCCTCGTTGTTAGTAAACTTCAGAATTTTTATGGATTGCCTAATCATGCCACCTGTAGGCAGTTTTAGAACGATCCCGAGTCCGGACCCTTTCATGTTCGAGGCACCATCGGTGAAAAGGGTCCATACTCCCGATGATGTGCTCGTTCTTAGCAAGAGTTCTTTCTCTACCTCGGACACGAGGGCAGGCATAAAGTTGGCTACGAAGTCCGCTAGAATTTGGGACTTGATAGCCGTCCGGGGTTGGTACTCGATATCATACCCTCCGAGCTTGATGGCCCATTTGGCCAATCTGCCCGATAATTTAGGTTTGTTTAAGATGTTTCAAAGAGGGTATGTTATTAAAACACATATACAATGGCATTGAAAATAAGGTTTTAATTTTCGAGATGCACTTATTAATGCAAGAGCTAATTTTTCTAAGTGTGGATACCTGTTTTCAGTGTCTCCTAGTGTCTGACTCACGTAATAAATAGGGAATTGCGTACCTTGTTCCCAGCCAACACACCGCTTACCGCTACTTCGGATATGGCCAGACATAGGTATAATGTTTCATCTTCCTTCGGGGTGTGGAGCAAAGGCGGGCTCGAGAGACACCGTTTTAATTCCTCTAAAGCGCGTTGGCATTCCGGAGTCCACTCAAAGCTATTTTTCTTCTTGAGAAGGGAGAAACAATGATGACTCCAATATGACGATCTTGAGATGAATCAGCCTAAAACAGCTATCCGCCCGGTCATCGGTTGTACGGCCTTCACGTTGTTTACCACTATGATTTCTTCAATGGCCTTGATTTTGTCGGGGTTGATCTTAACCCCCTATTCGACACCATGAAGCCTAAAAATTTACCCGATCCTACTCCGAAGGCACATATCTCTGGGTTGAGCTTCATGTTATAACTTATAAGGATATCGGATGTTTCCTACAAATGAGTCAAATGGTCCTCTGCACGCAGGGACTTAACTAGCATATCATCAATGTAAACTTCCATATATTAGCCTATTTGATGTTCAAACATCTTATTAACTAGGCGTTGGTACGTAGATCCTGCGTTTTTTAGCCTGAAGGGCATTACATTATAACAGTATGTACCATACTTCGTGATGAACAAAGTCTTTTCCTGGTCCTCTGGGTTCATTTTTAAATTTGATTATACCCGGAGTAGGCGTCGAGAAAAGTGAGGATCTCGTGGCCGGCCGTGGCATCTATCAAGCGATCGATGTTGGGTAACAGGAATGAGTCTTTGGGGCATGCTTTATTCAAGTCTTTATAATCTACACACATTCTTAGTTTATTTCCCTTTTTGGGAACCACCACTACATTAGCCAACCATTCAGGGTATTTTACCTCCCCAATTGATCCTATTTTGAGGAGTGTTGTTACCTCGTCTTTGATGAACGCATGTTTTACCACAGATTGAGGCCTTCTTTTTTGCTTCACTGGTTTGAACCTATGATCGACGCTTAGTCAATGGTTGGCTATTTCTGGTGGGATCCATGTCATATCTAAATGGGACCAAGCAATGCAATCAGTGTTGTTAACAAGAAATTGGATGAGTTTTTTCCTGAGTTCAGGGGGTTAATCTCGTTCCCAGGTATACCTTTTGATCTGGAAGATGCTTGATCAAGATGGCCTGTTCAAGTTCTTTGACCGTTGATTTCGTTGCATCCGACTCCTCGGGGGCAATGAAGGTCCTAGGGGTGAGGAAGTCTTCTTCGTCATATTCGTTCAAATGCTCACAGACCACCTGTTCCTTGGGGATCGGCCCATTTCCTGACTCGTCCTGGATGAGGGAAGTCGATGTTGGTGCCACGTCATTTACCGCGAACATCTCCTTTGTTGCTCGTTATTCTCCGTACACCATTTTTATACCGTCTTTTGTTGGGAATTTTATCATCTGGTGAAGAGTTGATGGTACCGACCTCATCATTGTACCTCATGTCACCTTCGATGACATGAAACTTGGTGTCCTGAACTGTACCGGACACAGTGACTGGGAGGATGACTTCTCCCTTCATTGTCTCGCTCGCCATGTTGAATCCATTGAGGATTCGAGAGGTGGGCATGATCTGGTTGAGCAGTTCGAGCTGCTCTACTACCTTTGACCTGATTACGTTGGCCGAGCTACCTGGATCCACGAGCACACATTTAATTTGAACGTTATTCAAAAGAAAAGAAATTACCAGTGCATCATCATGTGGTTGGGACAAGGCCTCGATGTCTTCTTCTCTAAATATAAGGACGTCCTTGGGTATATAGCTCCGAGTTTGCCTTTTCGTTGCAATGGACACTTTGGCCCGCTTGAACATGGGTCCCTGTGGGACGTCAGTTCCTGCAACGATCATGTGAATGATGTGCTGAGGTTCTTCTGGTCCGTTCTTTCCATGAAGCCCAGTATCGTTGTCTTCGTGTGCATTTGCTGAGTTGGACATTTTTTGACCTGGAATCAAAGATCCTTGGACAAGAAAAAGTGTGAAGAATAGCTTATGTTTTCAGGAAACTAGTACCAAAACAATCACTATTATTTTTAGCCCCGCGGTGAGCACCAAACTGTTTACCTTGAAAATGGTATGAACAATTATATTTTATTTGTGGTTCTAAAAAACCTGATTTATCTTAATACTAGTTGTTATGTGAATAATACTAAGTATAAATGAAGAAATGATAAGCAACCCAGGGTGGTCACAAGACTGAGGGCTTCGAGTTCGACAATGTGGGACCTTGAGGGTAGCCTTTAAAAGCTGATGATGAGCAATAAATGAAGAACAATGAAAGAACAATAAATGAGAAGTAATAAATGAAGAACAATACAATAAATTCGTAGAGTAATTGTTGAGAATATTTAGGCAAGAAAAGCAAAGAATGCTCTATTGTGTTCAATCTTCTATGTGTATTCAACAATGATCCATCCCCCTACAAGATGACAAGGGTCCCCCTTATATAGGGGGAGGAGGGATCCTAACATAGTACATATCTAATAATGATGAGGAAATGCTATTGGTACAACTGTGTGATGGCTCAGTACGGATTTGTACTATTCTTGCAGACCCTGTCAGTTTTGATCACGTGCCCTTGAAAATTTTCCGCCTTTTTATGGCGGTTGTCGATTTCCGTGCTGCCTCGAGGTACGCTGTGGTAAGTCTTCAATATACCCTCTCGGGGCGAGCCTTAGACCGTGCCTCGAGCCCATCGAGGCCGAGCCTGAAACGCCACAAAAGTCTCAAATCGACCTTCCCTCATTTTGACTGTATACAACTTAGGAATATAATAAACGTACTTACATTCAGTGTTCACACTAAAATTATCAGAATAACATTGTGAATATAAATTTTTATGTATTATGAGTTTAATATATGATTTTTAATTTAAATTGTTTGATTTGGTGTCAATAATAAATACAGATAAATAATTAATGGATCAATGAAAATCTTGGATTGTATGCGCTCTTAACTTACATTAGTATTTAGTAACTTATGGATTAATTAAGCACTCGTGTACTCATTTTGCCACAATGCAAGGATCTAAGAGAAGTTAAATTTTAAGTACTAAATAGAGACGAGCCAAGGGGTGGGGCTGTTTTGTATATAGTATAGTAGGTACAACAACAAAGGGAAACAAATAATTGAAAACTATTATTATAGTTGTTGATTTTTTTTCTTTTTGCTAGTACAAATTATATTCTTTCTTTTCTTTTAGTTTTATATATTTTTTTCTTTTATATTTAGTTTTCTGCCTTTTAATCCAATTATTCCACTAAAGTTTTATTCCATTGTAATTTTAGAGAGCACAAAACGACATCAGTAAGCGACTATGTTGTACTCTCTATTGGCTTTTATAGAAGTTAGAACAATATTATGTTCGTCTGAATCTAGTGGATTCTACACACACACAAAAAAAAAAACTACTATATACGGGAACAATTATTAAAATTTTAATAAATATTAAATTTTGAGCTCATAATTTTAATAGTATAATGAATTCTTTTATAAAAATTTAAAATTTGACCTTTAAATTGAAATTCTAAATCTGCTTATAAGGACTCTAGCACCCCACTAAGAAATTATAATAAATGGAGATTTATTAAGTCTAAACTACTTCTGCTGTCTTAATTGTATTTGGTAGATAGTCGGTTCGCCACCCTTTAGTTTGAGGTAAACATAAATATATAATGATTGGTCTAAATTTTATTTCATTTCTGTTTTTTTCTGGGAACAGTCTTATGTCTTTAATTATTATTTTCTAGATCAGTCCTATGTTGGAATGAGACAAAGATGTCATTATACTTATGTTCCCAATACCCTGCCTACCCATAAAAAAGAAAAGAAAAGAAACAACTACAAATAATGTGAGAGATTATTAAATTACGTTCAGTGAACACTTTTAATTAAAAAAATTTATACCTTCACAAATGTTATTATATATTGTTTAAGACCGCAAGTTTTGAAAGTCTTACAAATATTATGACATTTTTTAGATCACACAGTTTTAAAAAAATTCTTGCTTAAATTTCCTATCAAAGCTGTACCAAAAAAAGTAGAACAAAATGAGTAATATTAGTGTTATAAAATAATTTCAAAATATGCTTAGTTGAAAATCGAGCTATGGAAAAGCAATGAAAGAGTTATACTACGTTCAATTATTTCGAATCTAAATTAAGTTTATTACAGGTTAACCGGTCGTCTCTATTTAAATTTTAGGGTTAAAAGATTATCAGGCTAGGTATTTAATTACTTAAGTCAATTTCGTAATTGCCTTAATTTGGTCAAACTGTAATCAATTCCCAAATATCTCTCTGCTTAGGGTATGTTGTCTTACCCTAAATATTCGTCAATTTAGGGTTATCCTTATCCATATTCTTTTTCTATCTAAACAATTCTAACTCACCAAACTATTATTTCATCCAAACATGGAGAATTCGATCAATTTCCACCATTCAGTTGACTTAGATTTTAATCCAGCAATTCTAACTCAATCTTATCAATTTAATCCATCAGTTGGTTTAGGTTTACCCATAGCCTAAGGAATCATTTATAATAATAATAATATTTCAGTTAATAAATGTGATATTATATTTCTAATTTTGCATCATCACATGTTCAGCCAAATATTATTTCTTGACGGAACTCTACGTCTAATGAAAACTCATAATGTTAAATACTTCTATAATAGCGTTAGCAAACAAGTAAATAATGTGTTGAATGTGATTGAATTTATTAAAAACAACGTTATCACATTAATTAACATATCCAAATTTCTGTAGTGGAGATTAGTGTTTGAGAACTAAAGGGCGGTGTTACCAGGTTTCAAATATGATTTTGTTTAATATCTATGATTGAAAATTATTATTTAATTTTAATTGTTTTCTAGTAGTGAATAAGTGGATTATGTGCAGTTACTGGATGGGGTGAACTTGAAGTTTTTGTCTTTCACATATGATCTTGATTGCTAATCCAACATGATAAAAAATAATTTTAATAATTAAGAAAACTTGTCGTTAGTTTGGTAAAAAGCATTATTACATTTTGAAGTCTAGGCTATGCATTTAACAGATGAAGCGAATAACATTAGAACTCAAAGCTTAGCTTTGTGTGCGTTTAAGAATCATATGTGCAATAATAATAACAATTATAGAATTTAGTTTCTTATACTTCTATCTTATTTAGAAAAAATCCCACATGAAAGCATATTATATATAGTCTCTAAATAATGATATAATCACAAAAATAAAAATAATAAAAGTCCGAGCATAATTCATACATATATACTAAAGAATAATGCGCATGGATCTCAATGATCGAACAACTAATTAAGAGGTAAAATATTAGTATAACTATAATTAAATTAAGCTCTCTTTAAATATATTAATTTTATTCTAAATTAGGTGAACTTGTTTTTTAAATATGAAGAAGAAAACAAAATAAAAACAAAATGGGTAGTTAAAGAAGATTCTATATGAAGCTTGTTAAACAAAAATTTAGAAAGGTCACAAGCCACAAAAATGTGGAACAGGTCAGAGCTGACGTGTCAACTTGATCCTCAAAAAATAAAGTGACAACTAGACATAGAATAGTTATCCCTTTTACTTTTTTCTAGTAGCATAATAAGAATATATAGTTTTCTCTACGACATAAACTCATACCACATTAATTAACTATATATGGGGTCGTTTGATTGTATATTGGAAGAACTAATAACAACATAAAATCTTGACAAAATTATGTAATTTTTATTGGCTGTATAGGAAAAATTCAGCGTCGCATAAATAACGCAATATTTGTTTTCCGCAAATAATATTTGTATTGAATTATGCAAGAATCTATTAGTATAATTTTACGTGTATAATATTTGGGAATTAAATTATTTAAAGATAAAAATCTATTTTTTAAGCAAGTAATTCATATATAATAATTTCTATATTATTACTCACAATATAATTTCATTATTAATCACCATAAGCAATTACAATATACTAATCCTTGTGATCACGCCCAACTATGCCTTATAAAAAGGACAAAATGGTCGCTGCAAATATATTCCGGTTAATGATCGCAGCCAACTCGACGCTACACTAAGGTAGGAAGAGCGGGTCGCAATAGCTTTTACCCGATATGAGGGTCGGGATCGATTTCCTCAAGGAGCTAAAAGTGGAGTTGGATTGTGTGTCTATCCTAGAGATGTGTTTGTACTCCTAATGTCACTTCAAACATTTTTGAGTTTTCGAATTATAACTAATTTTATAAAACTATTGAGTAACTCTAAATTATGCTACGAGAATAGTGCTAAGTTGTATCTAATGGGAAGAAGGGCACTAGGGTCGTGACACTACCCTAGTGCTAATTGACGGGTGAATGTTACTAAGGTTCGATTGACATAATTGGGGCTTATACTATAACCGTTGCACAATTTTACCTACTCTTACACCTCTCGGTAGAGAGAGTGATTTTGCCCAATTGACTCTCTCGAGACCAAATGGGTAGGCAAATTAGACCAAGCAACTAGGGTTCAAGTATGGTAATTACTCTCTCGAGGTTTAACCCGTTAATTGGGGATATCATTTCTCATGAGTCCATCCCAATTCTTTGTTGGGGTAATTTTGGGGTCATAGATTCTTTTTCTCAAGAAGAATTAAGCCCACAAGGCTTGAATCAGTGTTTGCAACTACCAATTCTCGATTAAAACATAAAACCAACCCAAATAGCAAACACCCATAGTCAATCTCACACTAGATGACAATACCCATCAATTACCCATACTAGGGTTAAGCCACAATCCTAGCTAATGGGTTTAGCTACTCATGCTAGATAAAGAAATTGAAGAAATAGATGAAGAACTAAGCATATTAATTAATTGCTAAAATTAATTTACAAGAATATGTTGTAAATGTAAAGCAAAAGTGCCAAAAATGGCTACAAAAGTCGGTCTCACGAGCGCAACTATCAATTGATCTCTCTTAATACCTAAAAAATGGTAAAATATTCTATTTATACTAGGCTGGAAAAACTGGACAAAAATTACCCCTGCAGGGTTAGTGCGGGCCGCATTAAATGGACCGCGACCACACTGGGTTCACTTTTGCTTCTCTAAACTTGGACTCCGCGGACCGCGTAGAATGGACCGCGGCCGCGAAGGGAGCTGGTGCGGTCCGCGCGCTCATGACCGCGGACCGCATGGCTTTGACTTTGAAAACTTCATCTCTCTGAATCTCATAACCGCGTACCGTACAAAAGAGTAGTGCGGCCGCGGAGCCTTCACCGCGGACCGCGAGATGTGTACCGCGGCCGCGCTTCTTCTAGCCTGAATCACCAACTCTCTGAACCACCTAGTGCGTCCACATTCCATTTTGCGCGGTCCGCACTAGACCTTCTTTTCTTAGATTCCTTGGTCTTTGATTCTTGAGCAAGTTTCACTCCTTTTTGAGCTAATCTTTGACATTTCGTCACTTTGTCGATAAAACCTGCAATCAAGCACAACTTGTAAGCCTTTTAGGACTATTTTGTAACAATATATGATCAAAGCATAGGCAAGTAGGAGCATAAAACATGTTAAAATCCTAAATTATTAACTCCCCCAAACTTAAACCTTTGCTTGTCCTCAAGCAAACAAAATAAGACTCACCCCTTAAAGGAAAATCCAAGTAATTCCAGCTGTCCTAAGGTAACCTCAACAAGCATGAATTGGGACTAACAATTGCCCTCAATACGAATGGATCATTAACAAAACTTAAATTTTGAAAAATTATGGATCAAGTGTGACACATGAGCATCAAGAATTGACTCAGTACATCAAATAACTCTATCAATTACTTTGGTCGTTGTGGAACCCAAACTCACACGTCCTCAACTCTCCCTAGGCAAACCTCACCTTTTAGAGTACAAGCACGCAAACAAGGTTAATGGGAATTCACTCGTCTCTCTCAAGGAAAGGTCACAAGTCCGGCTCTAAGTACCATATGCTTGACCCTCATGTAAGTATCCACTAATGCGAGCGTCATCCAACTCAAGATCATATAGGGCTTTTGTGGAGTCAATGTGAAGGCTTTTGGTTCAGGGTAGGAAAAGTTGTTGGCTTATATGGGTTTCATCTTCCTTAAACACTTCTTTTGATTCATTGGCACAATTCTCTTTGACTCTTTGAGTATTTCACTTCTTTTCAAGGGGTTAGAGAGACACATTGTCACTCTTTCTTATGCAATTCAAAATATTTCTCCTTTTTTTACTTTTTCCACACCTTTTTCACTTTTGTTTTTCTTGAATCCCGTTTTATTCTTTGCCCATTAGGCTTTCTTCTTGTCTTTTTCTTTTCTTTATTTTTCATCGCCTTCCTTTTCTTTTTGCTTTTGTTCCTTTTACTACTTCGTTTCCTTTCTTGTCTCTCCCCCCAAACTTAGACTTTTGCCATTACTTAAGGGACGATTTGGGTGCCAAGAGAGGGTATAATCTAGAACGGGTATAGGCTTGTAGCGTTGGTTCTTGAAAGAAAAAGGTTTAAGGTTCAAAAGGGTTAGCTAAGGATTATATCATTGGTAGGCTATGGAATTGTTCGACTATTGTTTGGATCAAGGAGAGCCTATAATCACTTCTCAAGTCGAATTTCACTCAAAATTTTGCCTCAACAAACATTCAGGGCAAGTTCTAGACCATTGGCTCGGGACTTGGACTCACAATTCAATTTCTCACCACACACACTCAAGGATTGCTGAAGACATAGAGCTGGGGAGCCACACCAACCTTAGACACGATTGAGCATACAATAGTCCCGAAAGACCACATGATGTTTGTTTGGTCAAAACAAGAGTCTCAAGGTCACTACTTTCACTATCCTAAACACAACCACTTGTCTTTGACCATGGGATCAAAGGCAAATGTGTTAGGCCCAAGTGAAGCTTCGCTTGAGGTACCCTTAACTATAAACTACTAAAAATAAAAGAAAAATAAAAAACGGACTCAAACCCTTAAGAAGGTTGTCACTCCATACATCATCGGGAAGAGCCACCCGGTTCGCACAATACTCTACCCTTGGAAAGAACCGTGGCATTAAGAAAACCAAGGGCTTATTGAAAGCGCCAAAACCGAACAAAAAGGCTGCGAGCCTATCTACTAACTAAGAATGAAAAATTTGTACGAAAATAGAAAATAGAATAAATATTTACAATCGGGGATTAGAATATACAACGGGGGATGAATATATATACAAGAATGTAACATTATATACAGACCAAAGAGAAGATAAAAAATGCGATAAAAGTAACTAAAGGTAAAGTTATATACAAAAAATATCAACAGAAACATAAACTAAGTCAACTAATATATACAATCATCCAGATAAAAAGTAGGGCGCACCCCCACAAATAAAAACTGGTATTGTCCCCAATGCCAACTAAACAAATAAGCATCATAAAACAAGAGGAAAGGATATAGGATCTCCCTAAGCCTCATCTGTATGCATGGGCACATGAGTGGTCCCCGGGTCCTCTGTATGTACGGGAACCTCAGACTGGTTCCCGATATCCTGCTGCTCAACTGCTGGGACTGGGGCCTGGACCTGTACGGGCTGAATATCTGGAGCAACATGTGGCTGACTGGAGGAAACCTCTTGTAGGTCTGCCAACCGGATGACCGCCTCGTCTGCACTAGGGAGCTTCCTCTTTTTCCTAGGAAGCCTCTGAGTCTGCTCCTGCTGTGGCTCTGCTACTGGTGCTGCTGCTGGGGTTGGGTCCTCAAATAGCAAGTCTAAAGGCAGCTGGTCTACCTTTAGCTTGTCAACATCCTCTCTCAGCGCCTTCACAGACTCGTTGGAAGCCTGTGTTTTGCGCAGCTTCTTGTGCTCCCTGGCAAGCTCCCTAAGGGCCTTGCCATATGAATCCACTGCCTTAGCCAAGGTAGCCTGAGAATCGATGATCTTTTTCTGGTTGGCAAGAATCTCCTTAAGTGCATCCTCGATAGGCTGGGGCACCTGCACTGGCTGTGGTGCCGACTGAGCCGTAATGGTAGAAGTCAAGGTGGACAACTTGGATTAAGCAGTCGCCATCCAGTTGTTTAAGCTATGAAGTGTCTGGCTCAACTGGTGGGCAGTGATAGGATGGGCTCGGGAAGATGGAATCCCCGGGCCAGCTAAAGTAGAAGGACCAACAGTAGTGGAAGGTCCGGGAGGCGTGTCAACAACTGTGGAAGTAGGCTCAGTGGAGGGCTCTACCGCAACCGGCTCTTCAAACTGGTTGGTTGGGGCAGAAGCAGGCGGCTTGTAATTTTTGTCCTTGGGGTTGTCTGACCCCTTCAGACTGTACCAGGAGAACGGAGCCACAGGTTTGACCTTGACGTCAAACGGTCTCTTCTCCACCTCCAAGTCCCAGAAATACATAGTGAGGGTGCTAGGAAAAGGGTAGTTCCGGTCATGCTCAACCCCCAGTGCAGAAATGATGCGGGACATCACATTGCCCACATTGATAGGATATCCCGCCAAAATAGAAGCAATAAAAACTACCCCGACAAATGGAATAGTCTGATCATGGCTAGTGGGGTCGAGCCGACTGCACACAAAAGTCAACCACCCTCTAGCCTCAAAGTTGAATGTTCTCTGAAGTATTTTGGCCCTTGCTTGTAACCACTCTGGAACCGTACCCGGGATTGCCAGGTATGAAGCTAACCACAGACGAACCTCCTCGCCCGTTGCTAACTTTTCATTGTAAAGGGACTCATCTTCATCATTGAACCCCAAGTATTCATTCAGTGCCTTCCCGGTAAATACCACACTTTTGTTTCTCACTTTGGTCACCTTAGTGTCCTTCAAGATATGTGCCACATTGCTATAGAACTCCTTAACCATATGCTCATTCACCTTCACACAATTGTCTTTAAAGAACTCCCAACCCACTCGAGCCTGAAACTGTCTATGCACATTGGGGTGTAGGGGTAGAAGGTCTTTGGCAATGAAGCTCCTCTCAAGAATCAACTTCCGTGATGGCCACCATTCCCTAAACTTGTGGAACGCCACCTGGCTGACGAATCTGTCTTCCCAAACAACGGGATTCCTAGTCCGGTCAACCCCCCAACCTGAGGCACACCACCCCCAGGCAATTCCCTATCTCCCTCATCACCCTTAGCACCTTCTCCAGATAGTGACACTGTAGGAGATGTAGAGTATTCATCCCCACTACCTGCCGCTGAGCCCTCAGACGACCCAGAAGAAATGTTGATTGAGGCTCAAGCATCAGGGGAAGATGTAGGAGTGTTTTTATGTATGGCATTCTCCGGATACGGGATGTAAAGAGGGACTGAATCTGAAGAGATCTCCCAGGATGGCTCATACTCACTCCCCGAGTTGTCAATGGCTCTGTCAGTCGCTTTTATTGCTTTCCTCATTTATTTTATGTTTTTTCTAGCCTGGGGAGTAAGTTTTACCATCCTTTTCTTCCCTCTCTGGGAGGAATTACCTCACCCGGGTTGTTTGGCACCTCCGCATCGTTGTTTGACCATTATCTGCAAGCATACACATCTAACATGGTTAGTATCAGCACAGGCAGTGAAACGGGTGTTGAAGTTGAACTGCAGACATCAGATTACATGTTGCAGAAACAGTTACAGGGTAGAGCACCACGGCCCACACAAATAGGAGTGCGTCCGCACTGGGAGCACCGTGGACCGCGCAAAGGCAACTGCGGTCCACATTGGGATAAGACCCCTGAAAACATCTCTCTGAATCTCCTCACCGCGGCCCATACAAAGAGTACTGTGGCCGCATTGAGGGCACCGCGAACCGCACAAAAGTGACTGTGGTCCGCACTGAGGTAAGGTCTGTAACACCACCTCTCTGAATCCAACCACCGCGGCCCGTACAAAGTAGCACCGCGGCCGCGGTGGGCTAGTTCGGACCGCATAAAATGTAATGCGGCCACGCTGGGCATAGGTTTACTTTCAGTCACTCGGGTACCGCGGTCCGCGCAAAATGGAATGCGGACCGCGTCAAGGCACCGCGGACCGCACAAATGCGACCGCGGGCCGCGGCGAGTGTTTTTCAGAGGCACTAAGTTAGGGCTTAAGTTTTTTGCTATTTTTGTTCAAGTTTTCCACCTAACTTGTCCCTACTCAGTTTACCCAGTTTACAAAGGTTCCTAAACACACAATATCCAACCATTACACATTCCTTGGCTAACAAATGAAATAAAAAACGGAAAAAAGAAGAGACTCTAGCTATTGGGCATGATAAACAAGACAAAATTATAATATAAAACAAGGAAAGATGATGAAATGCAATTAATCAGGTTAAGCAAGAATTATTATCAGAAGAGAGAGTGGACAGTAACTTTTAGGGGTCTGAGTGTAAAAAGTTCGAAAAGGGTAAATAGTGACCCATGGGTTCTATTTATAAAAAAATAGTGGGACCCATACCTACCTACCAGCGCGGCCACACAAAACTGACCGCGGACCGCGTTGGGTTTGTTCAAATAAAGCTTGAGTAGGCAACCTCCGCGGACTGCACAAAACCGCGACCGCAGAGGTCCACCGCGGACTGCACTAAATGGAATGCGGCCGCGGTGGCAAACTTCAGAGAGCACAGCTTTTCACCATCACTGGTGCAGACCGCACAAAAGCAACCACGGTCGCACTGGCAATCAGAGACTGTTCACTTTTTTCAAACTATTTTGCATTGCATCAACTCAATCCCTGCAATATCTCACAATCAGTTAGCTCAAAAACCAAACCTACACTATCTAGAAAACACAGAAAACAACAATAAAAAAAAGACATGGGTTGCCTCCCAAGCAGCGCCTGATTTAACGCCGCGACACGACGCATGTTACCAGCACATCACTTTAGATGGAGAAGTGCCACCACGTGGCCATCATCAAACTTCCCAAGATAATGCTTGACCCGATGTCCATTGACTCTGAATACTTCACCATTCTTGTTCCTTAGATCAAGAGCACCAAATGGGGTCACGAACACAACTTCAAACGGCCCACTCCACTTTGACTTGAGCTTACTCGGAAATAGACGTAACCGGGAATTGAACAAGAGAACCATATCTCCAACCTTGAACTCCTTACCCCGAGCGTATTTGTCGTGAAGGTATTTAATTTTGTCCTTGTACAAGAACGAGCTGGAGTAGGCATGGAATCTAAACTCATCAAGCTCATTAAGTTGTTCAACCCGCAGATTTGCCGCAACATCCCATTCTAAGTTCAACTTCCTCAAAGCCCACATGGCCTTGTGCTCTAATTCCACCGGAAGGTGACAAGCTTTTCCAAACACCAACCGATACGGTGACATACCAATCGGAGTTTTGTAGGCCGTCCGATAAGCCCAAAGAGCATCATCCAACTTTTTCGACCAATCAGTCCTATTAGCATTGACCGTTTTAGACAAGATACTCTTAATTTCTCTGTTGGAGACTTCCATTTGGCCACTAGCTTGGGGATGATAGGGGTCGAAACCTTATGATTGACACCGTACTTAGAAAGCAACGTGTCGAAAGCCTTGTTGCAAAAGTGAGACCCCCATCACTAATGATAGCACGAGGAGTGCCAAACCTTGTGAAAATACTCTTTTTCAAAAATGCCACAACACTCCGGGCTTCATTGTTGGGCAAAGCCACGGCTTCAACCCATTTTGAGACATAGTCCATCACCACGAGAATGTAAGTGTTCCCACAAGAGCTCACAAAAGGACCCATGAAATCGATGCCCCAAACATAAAAAATATCCACTTCGAGAATTGTATTGAGAGGCATCTCATCCCTTTTTGAAATTCCACCGGCTCTTTGGCACTCATCACATCTCTTCACCAATTCGCCCGCATCTTTGAATAGGGTGGGCCAATAATATCCGCAACTAAGAACTTTAGAAGCCGTTCTCGCCCCGCCATGATGGACACCATAGGGTGAAGAATGGCAAGCCTCAAGGACACTCAATTGTTCTTCCTCCGGGACACATCTACGAATCACACCATCCGTGCAAATCTTGAACAAGTATGGCTCATCCTAATAGAAATCCAAACTATCCCGCTTGAGCTTTTTCCTTTGGTTAGAAGAGAGCTCACATGATATTATTCCGGTCACAAGGTAATTGGCAACATCGACAAACCATGGCATATCCTTCATTGACATCACAAAGAGTTGTTCGTTGGGAAATGAATCATTGATCTCAAGGCCGTCACACGGCCTCCCCTCCTCCTCCAAGCGGGACAAGTGGTCCGCCACTTGATTCTCACTATACTTCCGGTCAATAATTTCTAAATCAAACTCTTTAAGAAGTAACACCCATCTGATCAATCTCGCCTTGGAGTTTTTCTTGGTCATCAAATACCTAAGGGCGGCGTGATCGGTGTACACTATAACTTTGGACCCCATAAGATAAGGTCAAAACTTTTCCATAGCAAACACAATAGCCAACAATTCTTTCTCGGTGACTATATAATTTCTTTGAGCCTCATTCATGGTTTTGCTTGCTAGTACACCGGATGAAACATCTTGTTGATTCTTTGGCCCAGAACAACCCCAACCGCAACGTCACTAGCATCACACATGAGCTCAAAAGGTAAGATCCAATTTGGTGCGGTAATGATAGGGGTAGAAGTCAACTTGAGCTTGAGAAGCTCGAATGCTTGCATACAACTATCATCGAACAAGAACTTTGCATCTTTCTCTAGCAACTTGCACAATGGATGTACCACTTTAGAAAAATCCTTTATGAACCTCCGGTAGAAACCCGCGTGCCTAAGGAAACTCCTCACCCCTTTGACAGAAGTAGAGGGGAGCCTCGAAATAACCTCAATCTTGGCCTTATCAACTTTAATTCCTCGCTTCGAGATCTTGTGACCCAACACTATACCTTCTTCTACCATAAAATGATACTTTTCCCAATTGAGAACAAGGTTGGTGTTTTCACATCGGGCCAACACTCTATCCAAGTTTACCAAGCACTCCTCAAAAGAATCCCCAACCACGCTGAAATCATCCATGAAGACCTCTAAGATATCCTCCACCATGTCGGTGAAAATAGCCATCATGTAACGTTGGAAGGTCGCCGGAGCGTTACACAATCCAAATGGCATTCTAGAGAAAGCAAATGTGCCATAAGGACATGTAAAGGTGGTCTTCTCTTGGTCCTCCGGGGCAATTAGAATTTGATTGTACCCCGAGTAACCATCTAAAAAGCAATAGAAAGCCCGGTCCGCAAGACGATCAAGCATTTGGTCAAGGAATGGCAATGGGAAGTGATCTTTTCTAGTCACCTTGTTTAGCTTCCGGTAATCCATACAAACTCTCCACCCGGTGACCGTTCTAGTGGGAATGAGCTCATTGTTGTCATTGGTGACCACGGTCATACCACCCTTCTACGACACACACTGCACCGGAGAAGTCTACGAACTGTCAGAAATAGGATAAACCACCCAGCATCTAGCCACTTGATAACCTCTTTCTTCACCACCTCTTGCATCGCCTCATTTAATCTTCTTTGATGCTCCAAGGAAGGCTTTACATCCTCCTCCAAGATGATTTTGTGCATAAAAAATGTGGGGTTTATATCAACTAATGTCCATCCGATTGCCCTTTTTCGCTTTTGAAGAACCGCCAAGGTGGCTTCAACCTGCATGTTAGTAAGGCAAAAAGAAAGAATAACAGGTAAAGTAGAATTTGAACTCAAGAAGTCATACCTGAGGTGTGGAGGAAGTGGCTTCAACTCCAACACCGGTGGCTCCTCAATCGATGGCTTTGTTGGTGGAGTTTTGCGGTTTTCAAGATCTAAAGATAGCCTCCTAGGCTCATAAGAATATGAACCCATACCATGCAATGCATTCACGCACTCCACTCTACTAGCATCATCATTGACATCCATATTAAGAAGCACAACCTCAAGGGGATCTTCAACATGGATCATGGAACTTGTGTCATCTACTATCACAGCTGTGACAATGTCCACAAATGAACACACCTCCGTGCTATTGGGTTATCTCATTGATTTGCAAACATGGAATACCACCTTCTTATCCACCAATCGAAAAGTCAACTCACCCACTTCAACATCAACCAATCCCTTCCCCGTAGATAGGAAAGACCTACCAAGAATAATCGGCACTCCGAAGTCCACCTCACAATCCAATATGACAAAGTCGGCCGGCAATATAAACTAAATCCACCCAGACAAGCACATCATCAATAATGCCTAATGGTCGCTTCATCGAACAATCCGCCATTTGAAGTGTCATTGAGGTAGGTCGAGGTTGTCCAATTCCCAAAGTCTTGAAGATCGAGTAAGGCATCAAATTTATGCTAGCTCCCAAGTCACAAAGGGCCTTGGCAAAATCCGCATTTCCGATAGTACAAGGGATAGTAA
The DNA here is from genome assembly GCF_000393655.2 of Nicotiana sylvestris. Taxonomy (NCBI): domain Eukaryota; kingdom Viridiplantae; phylum Streptophyta; class Magnoliopsida; order Solanales; family Solanaceae; genus Nicotiana; species Nicotiana sylvestris. Next base: position 30,937,701 of record NC_091067.1, read on the forward strand.
ATGCTCCGCGGTCCTCAAGCTTGGGTGCCATTGAATGCACTATGACACTCACTTGATGTGTCATTTTAATTGTTTTGCACTGCATTGACCTTTTCTTTGTTACCAAATCTTTCATGAACTTAGCGTACCCCGGCATTTGCTCAAGTGCCTCCACCAAAGGCACATTGATAGTGAGGCTCTTCATCATGTCAATGAATTTTTTGAATTGATTGTCACTCTTTTGCTTTGCTAACCATTGAGAATAATGTGGAGGTGGCCTAGGCAAAGGTGCCTTGGCCTTTTGTACAACCGGCTCGGGCATGTCAATCACGTGTTCCCTAGACGGGTTCATGGCATCTTGAGTCTCTACCTCGGCTTCATCATCAATATCAATCCGCACATCAATGTTCACATTTTGATTAACCACATCATCAACAATCAAAGGTACATCATCATCCTGCAACTCAACATCTTCATCCATAACTTGCTTTTGCATTGAGGCATTCACATCACTGCCTCTCCCACATCTTGTTGTAACCGCCGTCACATGATTATTATTTTCACCCTTCGGGTTCACCACCGTATCACTTGGTAGAGTACCCTTGGGACGAGTATTCAATGCTTGAGAGATTTGGCCTAATTGCACCTCCAAGTTCCGGATAGATATGTTATGAAACACTAATTGGGCCTCGGAATCTTGGTTCTTTTTCATCATTTTCTTGAACATGCTTTCAATTCTCCCCATATCACTTCCGGAAGAACTCGGACCTTGAGAAGGAAAGGGGGTGGATTGTTTGGTTGTTGGTACATGGGGGCCTTTGAAAGCCTTGCCCCCGGTTGCCTTGGTTCCCGCTATTGTTCCACCCTCCTTGATTGTTGTTGTTGCCTCAATTATTGTTATTACCATTCCAATTCCCTTGGTTGCTTTGATTACCCTAATTGTTGTTTCGGTTGTTGTTATTCCAATTACCTCCGCCTTGTTGTTGATTGCCCCAATTTTCTTGAGGACGCCATTGTTGATTCGAAGAGTTGCCTCTATTCCCTTGGTAGTTATTGACATATTGGACCTCTTCGCTTTGATCATCATAACACTCATTTGAATAACCACCACCATCATTGTTGTTGTCATATTGTTCACAATTACCTTGAGGTTGTTGTCCTCTTTGCCTCCTTTTCATCATAGAAACACCTTCCATTGCATTGACTTGGCGCGGGTATTGGACTTGTTGCAATTGCGCCTTTGCCAATTGATTCATAGTTGTTGTAAGCTCGGCGATGGCTTGGCCATGATTGTGCAATTCCTTGTGCAAATGGATTACCGTGGGGTCACCTTAGGGCACATTTGCTCGGCTTTGCCATGTCGAAGAGGTGTTGGCCATTTCATCAAGTACATCACATGCCTCTTGGTAAGAAAGTTTTATAAAGTTCCCTCCGGCCAATTGGTTCACAATGCATTGATTCGTGGTGTTGATGCCCCGATAAAAGGTTTGTTGAATCATAGCCTCGGTCATGTCGTTATTAGGGCACTCTTTCACCATTGTTCTATATCTTTCCCATATCTCGTGCAAAGGTTTCGTTGGCTCTTGCTTAAAATCTAGAATTTCATCCCGAAGAGCTGCCATATGATTTGGAGAAAAGAACTTGGCAATAAATTTGTCTGCCAATTCATCCCATGTTGTAATAGAATGATTGGGGAGCCTTTCTAACCAATCCAATGCTTTACCCTGAAGAGAGAACGGGAAAAACCTCAATCTCAACGCATCCTCGGACACGCTTGTCTGCTTGCTACCCCAGCATGTATCCACAAACCCCTTCAAGTGCTTTTAGGCATTTTGATCGGAGGCGCCCGTGAAATACCCTCTTTGCTCGAGCAAGGTCAACTTAACATTTGTGATTTGAAAGTTCCCCGCCCGGATTCGGGGAGGAACAATAGCACTGGCGTATATTTGATTTGGTAAAACTCTGGGAGCCACTCTCGGCGGTGCTGGATGAGGGTCTGGAATATTGTTGTTCTCATTTGCATTTACATTAGCATTTCGGCCTCTCCGTGGAACTTGAGGTAAGACCTCATCTTGTTCTAGATCCTCTACCTCCTACCCCGCTATCACATTGCCGAGAGGGTCATTTGCATTAAGAGCCATTTGTACCTGATTGATCGACATAAACAAAATTAGTAAACGAGAAGGAAAGAGAAGCAAAACACAAAACTAAATAAACAGATAGTCAACACCATAAGCTCCCCGACAACGGTGCCAAAAAGTAATCGCAGCTAACTCGACGCTATACTAAGGTAGGAAGAGCGGGTCACAATAGCTTTTACCCGATATGAGGGTCGGGATCGATTTCCTCAAGGAGCTAGAAGTGGAGTTGGATTGTCTGTCTATCCTAGAGATGTGTTTGTACTCCTAATGTCACTTCAAACATTTTTGAGTTTTCGAATTATAACTAATTTTATAAAACTATTGAGTAACTCTAAATTATGCTACGAGAATAGTGCTAAGTTGTATCTAATGGGAAGAAGGGCACTAGGGTCATGACACTACCTAGGTGGCTAATTGACGGGTGAATATTACTAAGGTTCGATTGACATAATTGGGGCTTACACTATAACCGTTGCACAATTTTACCCACTCTCACACCTCTCGGTAGAGAGAATAATTTTGCCCAATTGACTCTCTCGAGACCAAATGGGTAGGCAAATTAGACCAAGCAACTAGGGTTCAAGTAGGGTAATTACTCTCTCGAGGTTTAACCCGTTAATTGGGACTATCATTTCTCATGAGTCCATCCCAATTCCTTGTTGGGTTAATTTTGGGGTCATAGATTCTTTTTCTCAAGAAGAATTAAGCCCACAAGGCTTGAATCAGTGTTTGAAACTACCAATTCTCGATTAAAACATAAAACCAACCCAAATAGCAAACACCCATAGTCAATCTCACACTAGATGACAATACCCATCAATTACCCATACTAGGGTTAAGCCACAATCCTAGCTAATGGGTTTAGCTACTCATGCTAGATAAAGAAATTGAAGAAATAGATGAAGAACTAAGCATATTAATTAATTGCTAAAATTAATTTACAAGAATATGCTGTAAATGTAAAGCAAAAGTGCCAAAAATGGCTACAAAAGTCGGTCTCACGAGCGCATCTATCAATTGATCTCTCTTAATACCTAAAAAATGGTAAAATATTCTATTTATACTAGGCTAGAAAAACTGGACAAAAATTACCCCTGCAGGGTCAGTGCGGGCCGCATTAAATGGACCGCGACAGCACTGGGTTCACTTTTGCTTCTCTGAACTTGGACTCCGCGGACCGCGTAGAATGGACCGCGGCCGCGAAGGGAGCTGGTGCGGTCCGCGCGGTCATGACCGCGGACCGCACGGCTTTGACTTTGAAAACTTCATCTCTCTGAATCTCATGACCGCGTACCGTACAAAAGAGTAGTGCGGCCGCGGAGCCTTCACCGCGGACCGCGAGATGTGTACCGCGGCCGCGCTTCTTCTAGCCTGAATCACCAACTCTCTGAACCACCTAGTGCGTCCGCATTCCATTTTGCGCGGTCCGCACTAGACCTTCTTTTCTTAGATTCCTTGGTCTTTGATTCTTGAGCAAGTTTCACTCCTTTTTGAGCTAATCTTTGACATTTCGTCACTTTGTCGATAAAACCTGCAATCAAGCACAACTTGTAAGCCTTTTAGGACTATTTTGTAACAATATATGATCAAAGCATAGGCAAGTAGGGGCATAAAACATGTTAAAATCCTAAATTATCAGTTAACAAGTCTAGAGTCGAATCCCACAGGGAATTAACCTATCAATCACAACTATTGGACTCACAGAAATTCACGTATTCAATCTTCAAAGATATTTGATTAAAAATTGGGTGTTTATTAACTAACTATTACGTAATAAAAATGCAGTAAATTAAGACTAGCTATAGACTGATTGTAAGCAAGAATGAGAATGGTCTAAGGTTATGATTTTCCCTCTTACCGGAATCCTTTCCACTATGTTTGCTGTAAATTTGCCTCAGTCTTCTCTATCGATCATGAGCACTCTGATTGTCGTAACTCTCTCCTAAGTAATTACAACAATATACTAGATATATTCTCCCGAATTACGCTAGCTGGCTTTAGTTACAGCTGAGTTAGATCGCACCCAAGGTTTCGTTATCCCTAATCCCACCTTTAAACCCTTCGTATTGATCCCTCATATACGTTAGGAGTGGTGTTGTTCAACAACTACCTAAATATACATTCTCTCCCGAGTAATGCATACTAAATAGGCACAACCAATTGATGGTCCTTCAATCAACATCAATCACAATATAGTTGAACAAACAGAGAAATTATTAAGGCAAATCTATATTAACATATCAGAAATTCATCCTCCAAGAGGTTACATCAAAACCCTAGATTAAATGTTTAGCTACGCATAATCGTTTTCACAATCACTATAATAAAATTCATCATTAATGATCAAAACAAGAGGAAGAAAGGTAAAACTCTATGTCGAATCTTCCGCCTTGCCTATTGCCTCTTCTTGCCTTCAATAATCCTTCAAAAACCTTGATACCCTCTCTTTGGGCGACCTGGGTTTCTTATATGTTAAGGAGAGTTGCCCCAAAGTTATGAAATTACCCCTGAAAATAATGTTCCTCGAGGTGACGAACGCGGCCACGCATATCGCGTTCTATTCTGCCTGACGAGCGCGGCTGGTCGCACCTGCGCTCATGAAGTTCAGTTGTTTTCTATTTTTTTCTTCTTTCAAGCGCATTCACCTCCGATTGGCTTTCCTTGCTCCAAATTAGCTCCAAACACTGTTCAATGTCCTCATAATCAAGACTTGCTCCTGCAACGCACAAAATTCATAATTAGAGCCATTTGTTGTCATTTAACCTTCATATAACAATAAAGCATAGCTAAGTTGGGGCATAAATGGTCGCTAAATTACATGCATATAGCCTATTATCAATACCCCACACTTAAACCATTGCTCGTCCCCCAACAACCAACCATACTCTACAGAGGTTCCTTCACTAAGCAACTTCTCTAACGTATCACACCAAGAACATACTGCAAGGATTGAGTCCAGTAGTGTAACATCTTTGCCTCAAGAGTTGACTCTCACATGCCGCACAATATTCCTAACTTACTCACTTACTCTATACAGAGGTCAAGATGTACATTTCCTTCATGAATCAAGTGCCCTCACATCGCAAACGAGAGTAGTTCCACAAGCAATAAACATTCAGAACAATTAGGAACTCAAATAGACAAAATTCACTCACTCTTAGAAAAGAACATTCATATACCACAAAAAATGCACCGTAGGCTTGCCCATAGTGTAATGCTCTACTAATCGAGCTCATTCAGTCTAGGATCAAATAAGACTTTATTTGGTTGTAATGTAGGCTAAGGGACGGGTATGATACATTTGGATATAATAGTGACTCCACCTCCCTAAGCACTTTAATACATATACTTTCACATTCATAACCCACACTTATGTCAAACCAAGACTCCACCTTTTACATCAATATATATTAACTCCCTGCTTCTTTAAGCACACTTAACCAAGAGCCACTATTTATATATATATATATATATATATATATATATATATATATATTGTTTTCACAATAATGTAACTATTTTCTTTTTTGTAAAAAACAAATTTCTTCTCATTCAAGTGTCTCTTACTTATTCAAAACCGTGCACCTTTCTCCTAATTTCGTTAGTTCCACTCAAAAGCCAAACCAATCACCCCACACTTTAACTTTTACCAGTTCATCACAATTCAAGCGCTTACGGGAGGTGAAAGGGTTCAAACAAATGATTCATTCAAACAATTGGGTGAGGCTTGTAGCGTGGTTGCCAAGGAAACAGGATTACAGGCTCAAAGGGGTTAACTACGGTACATAACAATTAGACAGGTAAAATATACATATCTGGTTCAACAAAGAAATACCTACATCACTTCCAAGACTGAATAAAACTACTATTTCGCTTTCCAAACACACTGGGCAAGTTCTAGGCATAAAATGTAGTGCACAGAATACAATAAATCTCACACACACATGGCACATGACTCACTCCAGATTGGCTTATCAAAACACTCTCGTTTGAGTACTTAAGTCAAGTTAAGAATATACAATTTAAGGCACTTTAACAAGAATCAACAACTGAGACTAAGCGTTACGCTAAAGTGTCTATTATATTCAAGGCGTAACAACGTTAAGAGATTCTCTTTCCATCTCAGCTCATAGGCCATAAGTACCTAAAAAATAAAAATAAAATAACAAAAAAACTAACTACACCCGGTTCAAACAAAACCCTTGGAAAAGAACCGCAGTCCAAAGAAAAACTAAGGGGGAATTGATACACTACCTACAAAAAAAAAATCTTTTCTTCTCTTTTTCTTTTTTTATATCGACTTAGACCCTCAAGAAACCCATAGAGTGATATCCATCATTGGGACAAGTCGAATCACATATTTAGACAACTAACTAAGGACCAAAATCAAACTAACTAAAGACCAAAATCAAACTATATTCCTACATATATACAACATACAAACGAAGCATCCCCACCCTACACTTAAAAAGATGCCATGTTCCCATGTCATACAAAATAAATAAATGCGAGGTAAAGGAACTTCCCTAATAGATCAGTCTTGATCGGAGACAGTGCCAGGGTCAAGGTGACACGCTCGACCCAAAGCACGCAGCCAACCCATGATTTTCTTTTCTTATTTAGCATTCTGGGTGGCCAAAGCATCAGCTCGCGTCCCCAAGTCTGCGACAGTGGTACGCATCCCTGCCATCTCCTGCTCTAAGGCTGCTAACCGGGTAACCCGACCGACCCCAAATGGTCCTGCAGCTTCCGCAACATGCTCATGGGTGGGCAACTCGACTCTCATTTCCTCTTGCTCATCCTCTCCCTCCTCAGGTGAATCTGAGTCATCACTATCATCACCACCAAGTGCCACAAGATCCTTCCCAGTAGTTACCTTATCCACTCGAAACTTCGCCTCTCTCGGCACTTTTCCATCCACACTCAGGTTTTCGGCACCCGAGCTACCCGGCATAGCCTAGTGACTAGGGAAGGGAAGAAGAAACCATACCTCTTCAACGGACACCGAGTAAACATCTCCTCATGAATAACCTTATCCACATCAAAATTGTGACCATTCATAAAACACCAAATCAAGGCAACTCGAGAATCATTCACTTCCGTGGTGTTGGAGGACGGGAGCAGTCGGTTGTTGATGACATACAGCCAGCACTTCCCTTCAAAGGTGAGTGCCGCTGAATGGAACTTACGCCCATGTTTCATCCACATAATCTCCTTGTCAGGCACACAAATTGTTTCAAAGAATAACTCCCATTGAGTGTATCGTCTACCATAATCTTCATAATAGTCGTCCATTTCTGCCACAGGTGCGGGCAGCCGGTATGCTCTCCGAATAGCCTCAACAGAGGCATCAACATTCTTCTTATGCATCGTGACCACACCATTCACATGTTCTTTAACGTTGGCATAAAATTCGCGCACAACCATCAAATTTTCGCCATCCGATTCTTCAAAGAAAATTTTCAGCCCACACTTGACCAACTCATTGTACAAGTTGGGACAACCATATTGGAGCGACCCTATATCCATTCCCCTCTATGATATTGGTTTTTTGGGTGCCTTATCAGCAAAACAGTCCTGAGCTGCGGCGGAGACGAACCTATTACTATCATAAGGACGAGCAGGAGCTGAAGCGCGTGCTCTGGAGGATCCAGCTTGGCCACTGGATGAAGCACCAGTGGTTCGCGTTTCCTGGAAGGTGCCATAGTACCTGAAATCAAGAACATCATCAGCAAAACACAAAAGATATGAATCAAAGGCGGTTACTCAGACTTCATTCGCCCAATTGGTCACAATTAACCTTAACAACACACTGAGGCATTTTAACAAACACTATATATGCACCATTCACCAGAGTCCCCAATTAATAAATTTATAAGCCCTAACTCCACCACAATTTCCCTAATGTCACCCACATATGTTAAGAGATACATCTACAACAACCTCAACAAACCCACTAGCATACAAGAGCACACTACAAAAAAAATCTACTAAAGAAAGGAAAGAAAAACTACTACATCAACAAGAACACAAATATTCCAAAAACAAAACCTTACCTGGCGGGATTGTGGTTAGGATATGTGAGGGGATTGTTAGAAGGGAAAATAGGATGGCGTGGGTGTGCTTTGATCTGGAATTTGGAAGTATTAGGACGAGGGTTATTTGGGGGGAAAGAGGGAAGGTGAGTGTTTTGATTTGTGAGGGAGGGGATGTTAGGCGTGAGTAAGGAGAAGAGAGAGAGGTGGGGGGGGAGCAGGTTTGGGTGGGGCTTATTTTTAATTAAGAGCAAAATAAATAAATAAAATAACTTAAACTAAGTGGCAGGCGAAATGGTACAAGCGCGGCCCGAGCGCGACCGCGCTTGCAAAATAGAATACTTTGCCATATGCGCGGTCTGAGCGCGGCCGCGCTCCTGGGCGAAAACCTGAGGCAAAATACACTGCAATATGCACGGTCTGAGCGTATTTGATGCACGGACACACACCTGGGCCTCAAGATTTCTCAAAATTTTACCTCTTCCTTCAGCGTCAGATGGACTTATCACTTGCCCAAGCTCGCCTGCACTTGTTAGTACTAAAAAAATCAAAATAAAAAATTCTAACTGCACTAAGCTCATCACGCGTTGGGTTGCTTCCCAACCAGCACCTTAGTTAGTGTCGTGGCACGACAAATATAACAATTCAATGGATTGCCTCCCATGAAGCGCCTGATTTAACATCGCGGTATGACGCAGATAAGCGCATTTAAGGTACGCTCAACTTTGGAGGCTCGATCAAATGGGTCACTGACACTTTCTTTGCTTCCTCCATGCCCACATAATGTTTCAGTCTATGCCTGTTTACTCTAAATGTGTGAGAGTCATTACTCGCAGTAATCTCTACTGCTCCCGTGGGGTAAACTTCAACCACACGAAAAGGGCCTGACCATCGTGATATCAATTTGCCTGGAAACAACCTCAGACGCGAGTTGTATCACAATACTGTATCCCCAGGTTTAAAATTCCGCTCAATAATGTTCCTGCCATGTATCATCTTTATTCTCTCCTTGTATAATCTTGTGCTCTCAAAAGCGTGATATCTGAACTCATCAGCTCATGCAATTCTGTTACTTTACTTTTTCCAGCTGCTTCACTATCAAGATTCAACTGTCTCAACGCCCACCAAGCTCTATGTTCCAACTCTACGGGTAAATGACATGCCTTCCCAAATACCAATTTGTATGGAGACATGCCAATTAGAGTTATGAAAGCGGTTCGATATGCCCACATTGCATCGTCTAACTTCCTTGCCCAATCTATTCTAGTTGCATTCACAGTTTTTGTTAGCACACTCTTTATTTCTCTATTTGAGACTTACACTTGCCCGCTTGTCTGTGGATGATATGGGGTGGCCACGTTGTGGCGTACATCATACTTCTCCAACAACTTAGTAAAGGCTCGATTGCAAAAGTGAGTGCCTCCGTCACTGATTATTGCTCTTGGGGTGCCAAATCGGGTGAAAATGTTCTTCCTCAGAAAACCAATTACCCCTTTTACATCATTTGCAGTGAGTGCTACAGCTTCCACCCATTTGGACACGTAGTCCACAGCGATGAGTATGTACTTGTTGCCATATGAGCTGACGAACGGCCCCATGAAGTCGATCTCCCATATATCAAACACTTCTACTTCCTGAATTGGGTTCATGGGCATCTCATGTCCACGGGAAATGTTCCCAGTTCGTTGGCATTCATCACAACCCTTTATCTATAGATGTGCATCTTTGAACAATGTTGGCCAATGGAACCCTGACTCCAAGACTTTCGCGCTGTCCTCACTCCCCCGAAGTGCCCACCATATGGTGATGCATGACATGCCTACAAAATAGAAGACTGGTCTATCTCGGGGATACATCTCCGAATCATGTTATTAACACAAATCCTGAACAGATAAGGCTCATCCTAATAATACATACGACAATCACGAAAGATTTTTTTCTTTTGAACAGAAGAAAGGTCATACGGAAAAATACCACTCGCCAGGTAGTTTGCAATGTCTGCATACCATGGTGCTTCCTCGACACTCATTGTTAGTAGTTGTTAATCTGGAAAAGTTTCCAGAATCTCTTCTACCTCAACCTTCTTTTCAGCTCCTTCCAACCTAGATAAATGGTCAGCTACTTGGTTCTTCGTTCCCTTTCGGTCACGGATCTCCAAATCAAATTCTTGCAGCAGCAGCACCCATCGAATCAGACACAGTTTTGACTCCTTCTTTTCAATTAATTACCTGAGAGTAGCATGGTCAGTATAAACAATTACCTTTGAGCCTATCAAGTAAGACCTGAACTTGTCAAATGCGAACACCACTGGCAGCATCTCCTTTTCGATCACAATGTAATTTAGTTAGGCTCCACTCAACGTCCTACTTGCCTAGTATATTGGGTGCATAATTTTATCTTTTCGTTTCCCAAGCACTGCTCCCACAACGTAGTCACTAGCATCACACATCAGTTCAAATAGTTGCTCCCAATTGGGGGCAACTATGATAGGTGCTGTCACCAGTCTCTTCTTTAATTCCTCAAAAGCTACCTTGCAGTCATCAGAAAACACAAAATGGTGATCTTTTTCAAGAAATTTACACAAGGGTTAGCAATTTTAGAAAAATCTTTTATAAATCTCCTATAGAAACCGGCGTGACCAAGAAAACTTCTGAATGCTTTGACTGAGGTGGGTGGTGGAAGTTTTTCTATCACATCAACTTTTGTACAATCCACCTCAATACCTTTACTTGACACTAGGTGCCCCAATACTATACCTCTTGTACCATGAAATGACACTTTTCCCAATTGAGTACCAGATTAGTCTCTATACACCTTTTCAAAACTCGCCTCAAGTTCACAAGGCAATCATCGAATGAATTCCCCACCATTGAGAAGTCATCTATGAAAACCTCCATTTTATCCTCTACCATATCTATGAAGATGGTTATCATGCACCTTTGGAATGTAGCGGGTGCATTGCATAGGCCAAACGACATTCGCTGAAAAGAATAGATTCCATAAGGGCAGGTGAACGCCGTTTTCTCTCTATCCTCTAGGGCAATAGAAATCTGATTATACCCCGAGTACTCATCCAGGAAGCAAAAGTGAGACCTCCCTGCCAATCTATCTAGCATCTGATCAATGAATGGCAGTGGAAAGTGGTCCTTCCTGGTGGCCAAGTTCAACTTCCTGTAGTCCATACAGATTCGCCATCCTGTGACTGTTCGTGTAGAGATCAACTCATTCTTCTCATTTTTCACTACCGTCATACCTTCATTTTTTGGTACACACTGCACTGGGCTAACACAGTTGCTGTCAGAGATGGGGAATATGATTCCCGCATCTAACCATTTAATCACTTCCTTTTTCACCACTTCTTTCATGTTGGGGTTCAGCCTTCTTTGATGTTCTCTGGAAGGTTTGTGCCCATCTTCCAGCAGAATCTTATGCATATAGAAGGCTGGGCTGATCCCCTTAATGTCTGCAATAGTCCACCCAATTGTAGTCTTGCACTTAGTTAGTACCTGCAAAAGCTGTTCTACCTGCACATCTAACAAACTGGATGAGATAATAACAGGTAGAGTTGAATCAGGTCCTAAGAATGCATACCTGAGATGAGATGATTATGGCTTCAGTTCCAGCTTTGGTGGCTCTTCTATTGACGGCTTAGCTGGAGGAGTTTTTCTTTCCTCCAAGTGCAAAGGCTCAAATTCAAGCTCCCTTTTCCCAAAAACCTTGGCCTTCAAGAGCAAGTACCCACTCTGCCAAGTTTTCACCATTAGCTTCGTTTAAGTTCATGAGACAAGCTGTTAGAGGGTCTTTAATGTTCAATGCTGCATCATCTTCCTCCAACACTATATCCACCGCATCTATTAGAGATCAATTGACGAATTCACTGGGTCTGCGCATAGATTTCTGCACGTTGAATGTTATCTTTTCATCGTTTAATCTCATTTTGAGCTCTCCAGTTTCACAATCAATTAGAGCTCTCCCAGTGGCCAAGAATGGTCTTCCCAAAATTATGGGAATTTCCTCGTCAACCCGACAATCAAGGATGACAAAATCTGCTGGAAACACAAACTTTTCAACCTGCACCAATACATCATCTAGAATCCCGGAGGGTCTTTTCACAGTTCGGTCAGCCAGTTGTAGTAGCATAGACGTAGGTCTAGCTCTTCCAATGCCTAGACTTTTGTGGATAGCTAGGGGCATAAGGTTTATGCTTGCTCCCAGATCACACAGTGCCTTAGCAAATGCAAACTTGCCTATTGTGCAAGGGATTGTGAAACTCCCTGGGTCAGACAACTTCTCAGCTATGGGTCTTGTCACAACAGCACTGCAAGTCTGAGTCAGTATAACCATGGCCAAGTCTTGGAAGTCGAACTTGCGGGACATCAAGTCCTTCATCATCTTTGCATACCCAACCATTTCCTTTAAAGAATCAATCAATGGAATGTTTACCTGAATCTGCTTTAACATCTCCAAGAATTTCTTGTACTGCTCATCTTTGTGATACTTAGCTAATCTCTGTGGGAATGGTGTTGGAGGTTGCTTCTTCCCTGTAATTTGGTTTTTCTCGTGTTCGGGCACTGCTTCTACTGTCAGTTCCAGTGCAGCTTCAGTCTCTTTCTCAACCACATCTTCCTTGTTGGTGTTTTCTTGCGCATTCTGTACCGTCACCTTAGTTAAACCTGCTAAATCATCTATCTCAATGGGTACTGGCACCAGTGTCTCAGTCGGCCTGCTTTCGCGAGCAATTCCTTGCTCCAAATCTAAGTCTCTACTATTTTGGAGACTCACTGCCATCAGCTACTTCGGGCCCTACTATTTTGGATTGATTTGGGTGTCTGTAGGTAACGTCCCATGCAGACGATTATTTAGGGCCATGAAAATATGTCCTAACTAGATCTCAATATTTTTAATCACTGACTCATGCGAGTCTACTCTGCCAGCTAGCTTTCCAGTGAACCCAATCACTTGTTGCATCATACCCCCGAGTTTAGCAAACCTATCTTCATGTCTTATAATCTGTTGTTGTGGAGGTTGTTGATAAGCCCGCTGCTGATTTTGCTAGTTGTATCCTTGTTGCCTTTGGTAAGGTACCATTTGTCCCTATGGTCGCATAGCCCCATGATTATTGCTGTTATTATACTGCTGCTGAGCTGGTCTATACTGTTGATTTTGCTGACCCCAATTCAGACCACCTGGTGTTGGTCCCCCGTAGTTATCCACATAATTCATGTTCTCCTGATATTGTTGATTATCACCTTCAGCACTCCATGAGCAGATATATGGCTGATTAATGCATGATGTGCATAGACCCCTATTAGTTGCATCAACTATGTATACCTGCTGCTTCTGGCCTGATTCTTCCACCCTTTTTGGTGAGGATGCTCATTTGTGTCATCAAAGTAGCCATATTTTCAGCTATGGAGTTAGCTGGGTCTAGAGCCACTGAATGAACCACATAAGTGATTGGAGCGTTTCTTGTTGTCCATCCTGAGTTTTGTGCCAACTTGTCAAGCAGGATCTTGCTCTCTCTGAATGTCTTGCTCAAAAATGCTCCACCTGCTAAAGCATCAACATTAGCTTTCAAAGTATCTGCTAAACCTATGTAAAATCTCTGCCTCAACATCTGCTCCGGGATACTATGAAGTGGACATGTAACAGGGAGACCTTTGAATCTCTCCCACGTTTCATGCAGCGTCTCAGTGGGTCTCTATTTGAAACTCAATATCTCATCAATTTGTTGAGCAGTCTTGTTAGGTGGATGAAATTTGCTCAAATATTGTTTGACTAATTCCTCCCAAGTAGTGATGGATTTGATAGGGAGTGAATTAAGCCAAGTTTGGGCTGCTCCTATAAACTGAGAATGGAAACAACAACAAACGTATTGCTTCCAGTGTCACATTGTGTTGTCTCTACGTGGCACAGATTGAGAGGAAGTTCTTTAGATACTGCTGAGGATCTTCAACGTATGACCCAGAGAATAGTCCCTTGTTTTGCAACAGATGTAGCATATTGTTTGTGATCTGGAATGAGTCTGCTTGTATTTGAGGGACTACAATAGCAGTTGGTAAGTTGTCAGATGTGGGTTGTGCCCAATCATATAGTACTGCTTCTGGCATAAGAGGTGCCACATCCTGATCATTTGGGTCATTTGCATTGTTTTTGTTGTTTGGGTCATTCACGTTCTCCCTGTTATTTAGATTATCGTCTTCCATGTCTGGTTCAATACTTTCGGTTGAGTATTGTTGTTGTTTGCCTTTCTTATTTGCACGGTTCAATGCCTTGAACACTTTCTAAGGATCTGATAATGCTTCGAACAATTCTCCAGTTCTTGAAGAGTTTATAGGCATGCACATGTGACAACCACGACTACAAACGTTAGAATTTCAATGATCAGTTTAAATTGAAGAAAATTGACTACACAAAAAATTTCTGCACTTCTTTTTTAACTGCAATCAATAACACTGTTAATTTCCCGGCAACGACGCCAAAATTTGATCACGCCCAACTATGCCTTATAAAAAGGACAAAGCGATCGTTGCAAATATATTCCGGTTAACAAGTCCGGAGTCGAATCCCACAGGGAATTAACCTATCAATCACAACTATTGGACTCACAGAAATTCAAGTATTCAATCTTCAGAGATATTTGATTAACAGTTTGGTTGTTTATTAACTAAATATTATATAATAAAAATGCAGTAAATTAAGACTAGCTATAGACTGATTGTAAGCAAGAATGAGAATGGTCTAAGGTTATGATTTCCCCTCTTATCGGAATCATTTCCGCTATGTTTGCTATAAATTTGCCTCGGTCTTCTCTATCGATCATGAGCACTCTGATTGTCGTAACTCTCTCCCGAGTAATTACAACAATATACTAGACATATTTTCCCGAATTACGCTAGCTGGCTTTAGTTACAGCTCAGTTAGATCGCACCCAAGGTTTCATTATCCCTAATCCCACCTTTAAATCCTTCGTATTGATCCCTCATATACATTAGGAGTGGTGTTGTTCAACAACTACCTAAATATAAACTCTCTCACGAGTAATGTATACTAACTAGGCACAGCCGATTGAGGGCCCTTCAATCAACAACAATCATAATATAGTTGAACAAACAGAGAAATTATTAACGCAATCTATATTAACATATCAGAAATTCATCCTCCAAGAGGATTCATCAAAACCCTAGATTAAGTGTTTATCTACGCATAATCGTTTTTACAATAACAACAATAAATTTCATCATTAATGATCAAAACAAGAGGAAAAAAGGTAAAACTCTATGCCGAATCTTCCGCCTTGTCTCTTGCCTCTTCTTGCCTTCAATAATCCTTCAAAAACCTTGATACCCTCTCTTTGGGCGACCTGAGCTTCTTATATGTTAAGGAGAGTTGCCCTCGAAGTTATGAAATTACCCCTGAAAATAATGTTCCTCGAGGTGACGAGCGCGGCCGCGCTTGGACCGCGCATATCGCGTTCTATTCTACCTGACGAGCGCGGCTGCAACGCGCCCGTGCTTGACCCACACTCATGAAGTTCAGTTGTTTTCTATTTTTCTTCTTCTTTCAAGCGCATTCACCGATTGGCTTTCCTTGCTCCAAATTAGCTCCAAATACTGTTCAATGTCCTCATAATCAAGACTTGCTCCTGCAAAGCACAAAATTCGTAATTAGAGCCTTTTGTTGTCATTTAGCCTTCATATAACAATAAAGTATAACTAAATTGGGGCATAAATGGTCGCATCGCATCACCAATAAATGAACCAAATAACATCTTAATAAATTAGAATTGAGTTTAGTTTACTAAATCTGAATAGCGTTGTCCCTTTATCCTACCTTGGCTACAACGCAGCATTTTTATGTCTTATTATTACTCTTCGAGATCACATGTTTTTCACTTTTCTTATGTGAAAAGAATAGTCAATTTAGTTGTGTAAGTTCATTCTCTGTTTTGCTTTTTCTGCTTTTCCTTTTACTATCCGTGATTTCTTCTTTTTTTTTTACGTTATTGCTTCTCTTCTCACATATCTAGAAGATAAAAGTAATAGAAATGAGGATGTTGCAGTGAATGTGTGGTCACATTAGGATAGATAAAATTAGGAATGATATTCGGGAAAATGTGCACGTAGCTCCCATTGACGACAAGATGCGGAAAGCGAGACTCAAATGGTTCGAGCATGCTCAAAGGAAAAACCCAGATGCTACGGTAAGGAGGTGTGAGCGGCTAGTTGTGGAGGGAACGCGAAGAGGTAGAGGGCGGCCTAAGAAGTATTGGGGAGAGGTGATTAGACATGATATAGGCTTCAGATTTCCGAGGATATGACCCTTGATAGGAAGTTGTGGAGGTCGAGTATTAAGGTAGTAGGTTAGGAGGTAGTTGAGTCTTGCCTTATTAATACTTCTGTGAGACTAGTCTGGTAAGGTTTTTGTCTAAGATAGCTAGTGGCATGTTGTGTCTTACTATTTTTCAGTGCAAGACCTATTTACTAGCTATCGGTTTTGTTTTGCATCCTTCTTCCGGATTTCATGTTGTTCCTATTTTTCTTATGATTTCTGTCGTGATACTAATATTGTCTACATTTGTCTTTTTGTTCTATTGAACTGAGGGACTTTCGGAAACAACCTCTCTACTCCTTCGAGTTAGGGGTAAGGTATGCGTATACACTACCCTCCCCAGACCCTACTAATAGAATTTCACTGGGTTGTTGTTGTCTTACGTTATTGCTTCTCTTGTGAAGCAGATCTACAGTCAATACTTTTATATATTATACTCGCAATATCTACTCTGATAATACATGGTTAAGTCATTACATGTTGTAAAATGACTAAATCCTTAGTGGTACTATGAAAATGTCTATTTATCATAAAATTTTATGTCATAACATGATTAATAACATGAGTAAATGTTATAATTTTATCAATTTCATGGCAAAAATTAAGTTTAATCACTAATTTTATCAACAAGCAATTAATAGTTTCTACTTGGCTTGTATAGAAGTTGAGTACACAACCGATAGTTAACAATCGACCATGAAAAACGTCTATTGATCCATGGTTAAGGGTTTGAGGTTCAGTATTTAGGATATAAACCGCGTAGGAAGTATATTGTGACTAGTGGTGGATTGACGACTATTTTAATATTTTTTTTTGTAAACACATAATTTATAAATTTAATTATTTTGTAAACTCGTATACTTTTGTTAAACCGTTAAAAATAATTATTTTCTGAAATATATATAGATTTTTACATATGCAAAGATTTATAAGCACCTTAGAAGGGAGTCCACCCCTAAGGTGTATGAATGCTCAGTGTTGCAAGCAAATGAATTAAATACACAAAAAAAAGCCTACACAACAATTATATTAATGTCACGGTCCGAATTTTCCACTGTCAAAACTGTGATAGTGCTTAATATCGCACTTGCTAAGCAAGCCAACGTTAGAGTTATATTCGCCTTTTCCTTTACATTTTATAGTTAAGATTAACAAAACTAATTCGAATAGAAATAAATGCGGAAGTACATAGTTCTAATTATCCTTATACTATTACAAAATCGAAACAGTTACCACCCAGAAACAAGTGTCATAATTCATGAACTTTCTACGAATTACTACAAATACCGGTCTGAAAGAAAAGTACATCTGTCTCGAAAGAAAGTAAAATAGAAATGTAGAACATAGGAGGGGACGTTAGGGTCTGCTGACGCCTGCAGGACTATCTTGGGTCTCCTTGATGAATGCTTGCAACTGACCTCTCGATCAGCTACAATCAGCTCCAAAATCTGCACAGAAAATGCAGAGTGCAGTATCAGTACAACCGACCCCATGTACTGGTAAGTGCCGAGCCTAACCTCGACGAGGCAGTAACAAGGCTAAGGCGGGGCATTCACAATATAACATGCATACAGTTGATAATAAAGCAAAAGGAAGTACGGAACGAAATGGAACAATAATTTGCAGTAAAAATAAATACGGAACTCAATTATCTTGCCAGTACTCAGCTATAACCAATCCTTATGAGAGTTACAATGCTACAGAGAACCACAATAGAGGAAAAACACATAAACAATAAAATGATGCGGGGCGCATCCCGATCCCACCATATAATCAGTAACAATGTGAACATTCACCCTTATTACTCCTTGTTGCAGCGTGCAACCCGATCCTACTAGTCCGCCTTTATTACTCCTCAATATATCACCTTTATTCCTCATATTGCAGCATGCAACCCGATCCTACCGGTCCACTCTTATTGCTCCTTGTTGCGGCGCGCAACCCGATCTACCAGACAATCACAATTCACCCTTATTCCTCCTGTTGCGGCGTGCAACCGGATCCCACCATATCAGTACCAATCACAAAATAAGTATAAAAATTTCACAATTTAGCTCAAAAACCCTCCACAATATTTAAACCTCGAACCAAGTCAAACAAAGACTATACAATTATGAAACGTCACTCCATTATTACTACACAGCGAGACCAACCAAAATGTATCATGAAACACCAATAAACCAACTTAAACCAATAACGTAATACAATAAAACTACAGAACAATCAATATATTCAATAAAGAAAACAACGCCTAACAAGAAGCAATTAGATATGGAAGCATCAATATGCATGTAGCAGTTAAGACAAGAAGACAATATATTAGAAACGGGGAAAGGAACAAGCTAAACAAATAATTTGGCAGCGGATAGGTACTCGCCACCACACCTATACGCCACGCATATGGAATTTCACATAGAAATTAAGTCGAGTATCCCTAATCCCTCGAGCGAAAGTTAGACCAAACACTTACCTCAATCCAACAGGCAATTCAAAGCTCAATTACCGCTTTACCTCTCGATTTCACCTCCAATCTACTCGTATCTAGTCATAATCAACTTAATAAAGTGCAGAGTGCAGTATCAGTACAACCGACCCCATGTAATGGTAAGTGCCGAGCCTAACCTCGACGAGGCAGTAACAAGGCTAAGGAGGGGCATTCACAATATAACATGCATACAGTTGATAATAAAGCAAAAGGAAGTACGGAACGAAATGGAACAATAATTTGCAGTAAAAATAAATACGGAACTCAATTATCTTGCCAGTACTCAGCTATAACCAATCCTTATGAGAGTTACAATGCTACAGAATAGAACCACAATAGAGGAAAAACACATAAACAATAAAATGATGCGGCGCGCATCCCGATCCCACCATATAATCAGTAACAATATGAACATTCACCCTTATTACTCCTTGTTGCAGCGTGCAACCCGATCCTACTAGTCCGCCTTTATTACTCCTCAATATATCACCTTTATTCCTCATATTGCAGCATGAAACCCGATCCCACCGGTCCACTCTTATTGCTCCTTGTTGCGGCGCGCAACCCGATCTACCAGACAATCACAATTCACCCTTATTCCTCCTGTTGCGGCGTGCAACCGGATCCCACCATATCAGTACCAATCACAAAATAAGTATAAAAATTTCACAATTTAGCTCAAAAACCCTCCACAATATTTAAACCTCGAACCAAGTCAAACAGAGACTATACAATTATGAAACGTCACTCCATTATTACTACACAGCGAGACCAACCAAAATGTATCATGAAACACCAATAAACCAACTTAAACCAATAACGTAATACAATAAAACTACAGAACAATCAATATATTCAATAAAGAAAACAACGCCTAACAAGAAGCAATTAGATATGGAAGCATCAATATGCATGTAGCAGTTAAGACAAGAAGACAATATATTAGAAACGGGGAAAGGAACAAGCTAAACAAATAATTTGGCAGCGGATAGGTACTCGCCACCACACCTATACGCCACGCATATGGAATTTCACATAGAAATTAAGTTGGGGATCCCTAATCCCTCGAGCGAAAGTTAGACCAAACACTTACCTCAATCCAACAGGCAATTCAAAGCTCAATTACCGCTTTACCTCTCGATTTCACCTCTAATCTACTCGTATCTAGTCATAATCAACTTAATAACATTAATTATTGCTAAAGAAATCAATTCCAATGAATAATTACAGATTTCCCAAAATTTTCCCCAAGAAGTCAAAAACTGACCCCGGGTCCGCTTGGTCAAAACTTGAAATTCGGACCAAAATCCGATTACCCATTTACTCCAGAGTCCGGATATACAATTGGTTTTAGAATCCGACCTCAATTTGAGGTCTAAACCCCCAAATTTCGAAATTCTTAAGTTCTACCCAAAAATTCCCAATTCCACCATGAAAAACCCTAGATTCTAGGATGAAATCTTGTGAAAAGAAGTAAAAGATTGAAAGAAATGAGTTAAAAATCATTTACCTATGATTTGGGGAAGAACTAGCCTTTGAAAAATCGCCTCTTAAAGTTTAGGTTTTGAAAAATGGGAGAATGAATGAAAAATCTCGTCTAAGTCCAAAGTTATCTGCTGTAGATGTCACATTTGTGACCTGAGCTTCGCAATTCGCAAATTCGAAGAACCATCGCAAAAGCGAGGTCCTTCACACCCCTGTTGCCTTCGCAATTGCGAACAGGAACCTCTGCAAATGCGACAAAATGATCGCATTTGCGATCACTGCCCCTCCCCACATAACATCGCAAATGCGAAGAATCTTCGCAAATGTGAAGACTGCCTGGCCCAGCTTTTAATCACAATTGCGATGGAAGCCTCGCAAATGCGGAACCTACAGGGTTTGCAATTGCGATGCATGACCTCGCAAATGCGAGATCAGAGGTCCGCAACAAGTTCAGCAATACCAACAAATTTTTCCTAAGTTCCAAAACACACCGTAGTTTATCCGAAACTCACCCAAGCCATCGGGACTCCAAACCAAACATGCACACAAGTCTTAAAACATCATATGAACTTGCTCATGCGATCAAATCGCCAAAATAACACTTAGAACTATGAATTTAGCACCAAATTGCATCAATTTTCAAGATAGTTTCAAAACTTCTATTTTCTCAACCAAAGGTTCGAATCACGTCAAATCAATTCCATTTTTCACCTAATTTCATAGATAAGGTTTAAATCATAACAGACATGTACCAGACTCCAAAACCAAAATACGGGCCCGATACCAACAAGATCAAATCCTTTAAATTATTACATTTTCAGTCTTATTAATTTCCTTCAAAAATTCATTTCTCGGGTTAGGGACCTCGGAATTCGACTCCGGGCATACGCCCAGGTCCCATATTTTACTACAGACCTTCTGGGATCGTCGAAATACGGGTCCGAATCCGTTTACCCAAAACGTTGACCAAGTTAATAAAAATAACTTTTTAGGCAAAAAATCATTATTTCATAAATTTTTTACATAAGGGCTTTCCGGATATACGTCCGGACTGCGCACACAAATTGATGAGAGATAAAATGAGATTTTTAAGGTCTCGGAACAAGAATTCGAATTCTAAAATAAAAGATGACCCTTCGGATCACCACAATTAAATACACAAAAAGCGGATAAGTACATAACTAAACTAATACATTATTTTTAGACAACAAAGACCAACAACAGAACAAACATCAATCTCATGACTTTACTAATGTAATTATCTTAATTTTTTAAACATGATATTGATGTGGAGAATTTGCATCCATGAAGATGAAATTGCATATACAGTAAAATATGAAATAACTTTCCTCTTACGTACTCCGTATGTTCTATTTTATTTGGCACTATTTTTTTATTAATTTGTTTTAAAATAAATTATATACTTTTAATTTTTTATATTTCCTTAATAATTTTTTATAACTAAATAAATATTATGATATATTTAAATTTTGTGTCGAGTCCAACTATGTCAAATAGACTAGAATGTAATCAGTATAAAAAAAGATGATTTCAAAACATATTGTAGTTGAAAATAGATCTATTAAGAAGTTATTTTACGTACTCATGTCGAATTATTCCAAATGTAAAGTTTATTGCATGTTAAATTTTTGCTCCCGCACATCAGAATTGAGGTGGAGTGATAAATACTTTTTACCCTTAACTAAAGTCGAGTGCAAATTCAAATTAATCAAAGCTCGAATGCGATTACTGAAATGGGTTAAAAACCATTAAAACTTCTTACCCCTCTATATTCGTCAATTTCGGGTTGTCCATTATCCATATTCTTCTTTTATCAAATCAATTCCAAGTTAACAAACTATTATTTTATCTAAACATGGAGAACTCAATGAATTCCTATTCAATTGGTTCTAATCTCTAGATTTTCAATTCTATCTCATGCTCATCAATCTAATCCATATATAAGTACTTGGTTTACCCATAGCCTAAATAATCATTTATTGTTATTATTTGACTATTATAGTTTTCAGCTAATAAATGTGACAGTTTTTCTTCTTCTGATTTTGCATCTTCACATGTTTAGCCAAATTTTATTTTCTTAGCAAAACAGTATTTCAATGAAAACTCATAACATTAAATATTTTTATAACTCCGAGTCAGCGCTACTGACAGTGCCGGCTCAAGGCCAAAGCAACTAAAGCAAAGGGTTTAGCTCTCAAAATTTGGAGCCCCATATTTTGTTGATAGTACGTTGAGGTTCTATGGAAACCTTTTTAAAGAATTATTCAATATTTTAAGGTGAAAATTACAAGATTTTTATTTTAAAAAATAAAAGAGAACTATTTAGCCATATGATTGATTAGCTATATTGTTAATTGAAAAAACATATTAGAAGAAATCCATTATAAGCTACAAAAATAGAATTTTGATAAAAACAGAATTTAAATAAAAAAATATATGAATTAAGGTCTTTTATTAAAATTTTACTTTAACCCACCAATTTGGTTGAACCGTCACTGATCATTATAGTCATATTAGCTATAGCTTTTAAAATCAAACTTGTAGCATAAAAATTAATATAAATCTTGTTTTAACATAGTAAGTTATCACCACGCCATCTGGACATGAAAAGCAATATTCCCCTGCACAAAAATTTCATGCATAGCGTTAGCGAACAATTAAATAATGTGTTGAAGGTGATTGAATCTATTAAAAACAAACGTTATTAAATTAATTAACATATCCAAATTACTTTACTGGAGATTAGTGTTTGAGAATCAAAGGGCGGCGTTACCAGGTTCCACATTTGATCTACTTTAATATCTATAATATAATTGAAATTATTATTTAATTTTACTGTTTTCTAGTGTGGATAAGTGGATTATGCACTTAGCAGGTGGTGTAAACTTGAAGTCTTTGTCTTTCACATTTGATCTAAATTGATACCCATTATTGATAATTGTTAATTACTTATTATTTTCTTGTGGCAAAGTGCTCTTAGCCCGATTATGCAATTAATCTCAGCGTGATTTTATGCTACTTACGCAGTTACGCTTCCGTCTTGTATAGAATATAATATGAGAAAATTTTAGTTTCCATATCCTCCTCCCTTTTTATACTCTATCGAAGAATCAATAACATTTAATTTCTTATGCTTCCATCTTGTGTAGAAAATATTCAGGGGCGGAATTAGCCTATGAGTTACGGGTTCAGTCGAATCCAGTAACCTTGGTCTAAATATTGTACTTGTTTTAAGAAGTCCATTAAATATGTGCAAATTATTAATTTAGAACTCAATAACTTAAAATGACTAAATTCCGAACTCGAAAATTATATCACATGAAAGCATATTTGATAAGAATGGACCTTGGGCCTAACTCAACCCCAAAAGCTAACTTATGAGGTGAGGATTGCCCAATCCCCTCACGCCCAGGCCTCTGGAGCATGTACAACATAAATGGGGGCCCAACATCGGTAACAATAATTGGGATGAGCTTGACTCTAATACCATGATAAGAATGGACCTTGGGACCAAAAGCTAGCTTATGAGGTGAGGATTGTCCAAGCCATATAAGGAGACCAAGGACCTCAAATCCCTCCGATGTGGGACAACTCAACACCCCTCTCACGCCCAGCCCTCTGGAGGGTGGACAACATAAATGGGGACCCAACATCGGTAACAATAATTGGGATGAGCCTGGCTCTGATACCATGATAAGAATGAACCTTGGACCTAACTCAACCCCAAAAGCTAGCTTATGAGGTGAGGATTGCCCAAACTATATAAGGAGACCAAGGACCTCAAATCCCTCCGATGTGGGACAACTCAACAATATTATATATAATCTCTAAATAATGATATAATCACAAAAGTACAATAACAAAAGTCCAAGTATACATTAAGAGATCTAGGTTCGAAACCAACTTGCATACCTCATCGGTCGAGCTCGCCGCACGGAGCTTACCTAGTGAGGTTTGCCCTCCTTTGAGGTTTGCGGACTATTAAACAGGAGCGGAGTCTACCCTATACGCACCCAAAAATAGCATTTGGGGATTATCTTGTTAACAAAAAATCCAAGTATATTTCATGCATATAATTAGAGAATATACGCAGAACGCATGCATTTCCATTTTATCGAAAAACTAAGAGGGCACATTATATCCCAACTTAAAAACATTAGTAGTATAATACAAATAAAATTAAGAATCTTTAATTTCAAATATCTTAAATCTTATCTAAATTAGGTGAAGCAATTTATTTAATCTGGAACACGTAAGAGCTGACGTATCATCTTGCTAATAGTTATCATAACAATAATAATTTTCCCTACAACATAAACTCATACCGGATTAACTAACTTAGGGATCATAGTTAAATAATAGCCGATTTAATCTCAGTTGTCTGCTCTTCTATTTTATTTAGGGATCGTTTTGATTAAAGTATTTGAATAATTAATCTTAGCATAAACCAATAGTGTTTGGATTGGTTGCATAAATAAAAAAACATTGTTGCATAACTAACACAATATTTGGTTAGTAGTATTAAATAATATTATCTGTATTAAATATGGGAGAATTTATATATAATTTTATACAGAATAGAATATGAAATTACAATACATATATTAGCAATGCCAGAATTAAACCGTTTAAAAACAAATTTCTGTTTTAAAATAAGTAATTCATGTATAACAATTCCTTTATTATTAATTGTAGCATTACAATTCTTCATTATTAATTATCGTGTAAGCAATCACAACATTAGTAAATTAGGGTTTGTGAAGTTTTAATTTTAAAAGAGAAAATCTCACTTTATACCCATTAATTCTAAACTATTTACCCTTTAATGCCCAGACACAAACTATTTATTACTCCTATCCATAGGGCCCAAACTATTTACTCGGTTATTTTCACCGTAACACCTAGCTAAGACGAGGTTCTCAACAGAAGAAAAAGTTCATCTTCTTTCGTTTTCCTGAACTAAACAAAACTTTCTTTTGGATCTTTCTTCTTCTTCTTCTTCTTCGCATTTCTTTTCCCAAAATTCCCAAAATTTTCTTTGCTAAAAGAGCTAGGACTCAACTCTGCAAAACCCCCGAATGGACGAGGTGGTGGAGGAAGTAGAAAAAGTGAAAAAAGATTTTGAAGAAATATACAAACAAACACAACAACACATCAATTCCATTCAGGAATATGGCAAATCGACAAGATTAATTTCAGAAGAGAAAAGTTCACTCCCAAGATTGAATGGTGTAGCTCAAGATGGGATGAATTTGCTTCAATCACTCAAATTCAAGCTTGATCTCCTGTTGTGAGCTCCACCAGTTGGAGATTTCTTGTTTGATTCAAAGTGGGTGCTGTTAAATATTGCTTATAGTTCATTATGAAGTTCATACTCAAATTTGATAGCATTTGGAGCTGATTTGAGGTGATTGAGATCAAAATTCTCAGCTGAAAATCGAAGAAGAACACAGCTACAATATACCACTACGGTATACAATATGTTGTAGGAGTATATAGCTATACTGCAATAGTATACTATTATAGTTTACAATATACTGCAACGGTATATTGTAATAATCGAAGAAGAACGCAGTTACCTAACAATATATCGCTATAGTATACAATATACTATAGGAGTATATAGTTATACTGCAACAGTATACTATTATAGTATACAATATATTGTTATAGTATACTGTAATAATATGCAATATACTGTAATAATATGCTGTAATAGTATACAATATACTATAATAGTATACTTATTACACGTAAATTCACTTGCCTTTTCCCTTTTAATTTGCTTTAAGCTTTTACCCAGCATGAGGGGCAAATTGAAACAGCAAAAAAATATATAATAGTATGCTATATATTGTAACAGTATACTCTTACAATTAGATCCTTTTAGAATTTTTTGAAATTTTTATTGACAACTGATATTATTTCAGTATAATAATTGAATTAAATTTTTTTACCTCTTTGCGTACAATTATATACCCTATTGGTATAGCTATATACTATACTGGTATCATATGTTAGTTATTTTTTGGTTGTATTAGCTACATTTAATTGGTACCCAATTTGATTTTTCTTTAGTAATAATATAAAAAAAGAATAATAAAAAATAGTGAAAACAATAAATGAAATTAGATTATGAAGAGAAAAAGAATATAAAAAAGAAGTTAAATGATATTAGAAAAGGAAAAAAAGAAAAAAAGAAGAAGAAGAAAACGAGAAAAAAAGGAGAAAAGAAAAAAAAAGAAAAAGAAAAGAAACATAGAAATAAAAAAGAATTGAAGAATAAAGAAAAAATTCCTCACAAAAACTATTATGGGTAGGAAATGTAATTAGTTTATGAGTAGAAAAATGAATGGGTAGACAAAAGTAAATAGTTTTATTTTTGTGGGTAATTGTGTCAAAACCCCATTTTAAAATAAGATAGGTAACCTACTAAATAGGTAACTTTATATCAAAAGTATAAAAATTCTCTTATTATACATTTTTTATAAGTTAAAATAACAATATGGTACAATACAATAGAACAATATACTTTCTTTTTTATACTAAAAAAAAGAGCCATAACACTTTCTCTTAATGAAGTGAAAGACAAAAATACGTACGGCCGCCCTTTATAAAAGCATTTAAGTAATCAAGATCTATTTATGTCATTTTCTTTTGTAGTATTAATTACAGAAACTGACAATAGAAAATAGAAATGTCCATTGGCCAAATCATTTTGCCAATAAGTTGTGTTATTTTTTAACGTATTGAAATTCTTTTTTGTTTCCTTATTAAAATTTGATTTTGTGAACCAACCTTGGCTTCTTGAAAATGACCCGAAGAGAAAACAAAACTAGGGAATGAAAGGTCCAGCTATTCCAGCCTGTAGTATTGACCATAACAAATATATGACTTGGAAAGAGCCACCAATATCAGGAAGTCAGTTCCATCCCCATCCCATATTCTTATTACCTTCATCTTTCATTTTTTTTTTTTCTTTTGTATCAAATAATTTCTTGACTTGTGAACCAACCTTGCCTTCTTGAAAATGACCCGAATATATATATATATATGTATGTCATGCTATGAGTTCCAGTCACGTATATAAAGGGTACATATCTTAACATACTGAATCCGTGCAAGCTAGCTCTGTTTTAAAAGGCAGAATTGGACTCGCCTTGGGACAATGCACTCGTAAAACGCCCTTGGACTTATGTGTGAGACTTAGTTCCGTGAGACTTATGTCTCGTCCAACGGGGCTTACGCTTCGGACACGCCCAATGCCCAACGTACTGAGCTCGCTTAATAGAACTTTATGTAATTGTGTGTAACTAACCTTCTAAATCCTCAACTTTTCTTAATAAATCGTTGACTATTCAAAATTACTTTTTTCTTAATTATAAATCATTAAGTTGAGAGTATTTTATGTCATAACTAAAAAAAAATTTATTGCACATTATCCACAAAGGTGGCTATGATAGTAAATTTTAAATAGATCTTTCATTTAAAAAATATTTATTTATTAACTTTTGTTATGTCTTTATTATATAATAGTCTATAATTTTTTTTTCTAAATATTAGTTTTTCCCCGTTTATGAGATACAATACTTATTAATTTAATAGCTCAGTATTAGCTAGTAGCTATTTACAAATAATTAGTTATCATGGTATAGTATGGTGAATTATGTGTCACTTTATTAACTTGTTGAAACTTAAAAATAAATGATGCTAGAGAATCATATTTAAATTGTGAATTATGTTTTTATATAAATTATCTTTCAAATAGAAAGCATATTAAATAAAAGGAGTATTTAAAAAAAAAAATCAAAGTATAATATCGAAATTCTTTCAAGATTCATTACTCCTTAAGAAATACATATAAGATTTCGCATCGAATACATTACTTTTGATGTTTAAGCTGTAACGACATTGTAGCTAATTTGCATATTATGATATATGTCATACTTTTTTGTATTATTCATAGTTGAATTATAATCTATAAATATTTTTAATAGATTATTGGTCATAATTTTGTGATTTTAATGTAATTTTTATAATTATTTTTATTTTGTACTATTTTAAAATTCTTTAAATTAGTAAACTTTAAAGATCTGTGGGACTTATGCCCCATATCTCAGGGCTTACGCCTCGTCTCGTCAGAGGTAAAATGCCTCGCCTCACGCCCCTGCCTTTTAAAATATTGCAAGCTAGTATGTAATGCTCGATTTCACATAATAAATTATTAAACATGTTGTGAATAGAATTGTAATTAGAGTGAATGTCTATCTTTTAGAGAGTTTTACTTTGTGGCTAAGTCATTTTTCCCATATAAATAGAGGGGTCTTACTCCATTGTAAATCATCCCAAAATTCAATAAGAATTTCCTCTCTCTTTCTCTACAATATTGTTGTTCTTCTTTTATTGTTTTATTACACGTTATCAGCACGAGACTCTATCGGGCTCAAGAAGCTTTTTGAGAAGCCTGATCGGGTCCAACCCTACACCACTATAGAGTGACAAGAGCGGTCGATGCAGCTTTTACCCGAGAAGGTCGGGATCGAATCCACATGGAGCTAATACAATGTTTGGAGTTGGATTTCTATCTAATCTAGCAGTGTGTAGTGCTCTTGATTACACTTACAATCATATTTGTTTATTTGTTACTTCTAATTTTATACTAATGATGTGCGAAATTACGCTAAGTATATATGGTTGTAGAGTTTTCTAAATGGTTAAAGAGGCACTAGGGAAGTGACTTACTCCTAGGTCAGTATCTAGCGAGATCTAGAACTTAGGGCAATAATATAATAGTTGGGATCATGCTATAGCCAATGCACGAAGCTACTCACTCTACACCTTTCGGTAGTAAGAGTGACTTTGCCCTAATTGGCTTTCTCAAGCTCAATTGGGTGTTCAATTTGTGCAAGCAATGTTGGCTCAAGTCGGGTATTACTATCTCTAGGTTTAACCCTTTAATTGGGGCTATCAATCTCTTGAATATACTCCAATTCCCTATGGGCCTGAAATTCCTAGACTTAGTCTCTCTTTTTTAAGAAGAGCCTAAGTCAAAAAGGCACAAATTAGTGTTTGCAACCACTAATTCAATATAGAAAGCATAAATCAGGATAAATAACAATCACCCATAAACATCTAAACCCTAAAATAAAAGACCCATTAAATAACCACACTAGTGTTGAGCCACAACCCTAGCTAATGAGTTTAGCTACTCATAATTAAAGAAGAAATTATAGATTGAGATGAAGAATAATCCATAAATTATAATTATAAGATAAGATACTAAGATTAATTGCTAAGTAAGCTACAAAATTACTCAAAATGGGAAAAAGTCGCCGTTCACGAGCTCATTACTGATCAGATGACCTAAAAATCTGAAAAGAAAGTATCTATACACAGCTAAATTTTTCGGACAAAAATGCCCCTAACAGAGGTACCGCTGACAGTAGAAAATGGACCGTTGCAGCGGTGAGGCAACTGCAGACCGTGATCTTCAGCTTTTGGCTCAATTTCAGGTCCTCTGAACTTCTTCTCCGCGAATCGCGATAAACTGATCATTGTCGCGGTGGAGGCACCACGGTCGCATAAAATCACCGTGGATCGCGGTAGCTTGAATTCCAAAAATGCCAACTCTCTGAATCCTTGCCACTGCGGACCGCAATAAAAGGACCGCGGTCGTGGTGAGTCTTCTGTGGTCGCGGTGGATTTTATGCTGTAACACTACTTTGACTTGGTTTTGAACTTGTGCATGTTTCACTCCTTTTTGAGCTAGTTATGACATCCTTGTCTCCTTTTGACCAAACACTGCAAATAAGCACAACAAGTTAGCTTTTGGGGAATGCTTGTACACATTTTAGTCCAAAACTCAAGCAATAAAGGGCATAAACTAGACTAGAATTCCTAGTTATCAACTCCCCCAAACTTAAGCTTTTGTTTGTCCTCAAGCAATTAAAGTAATTCCCACCCCCTCAAGATAAAGAAAGGAAAATTCAGCTGTTCTAAAGTAACCTCATCAAGAATCAATTTGGACTAACAATTACCCTCAACTCAAATGCATTATCAACAATACACATACTTTTAGTACCATGGCTATAGTGCGACACAAAAGCATCAAGGGTTGACTCAACTCATCAAGAAAACTCTTTCTGTTACATTGGCCGCTGTGAAACCCAAACTTATACTCCTCAACTCTCCATAAGCAAATCTCACTTTTAGATTGTAGCACTCAGAATGAGGATTGTGGAAAAATACACTCATCTCTCAAAGGAAGGCCACAAGTCCGGCTCTAAGTATAATAAGCTTGCACCTTATGTGAGTCACCACTAATGTAAGCTCACTCAACTCAAGATCATATAGGGATTTTGTGGGAATGTAATGAAGGATTTTGGTTCAGGGTAGGATATCTTGGTTTAAGAAGGTTTCATCTTCCCTTAAGCACTTTATTTGTAAATTTTGGCACACATTTTCTTGACTCTTTGAGTCATTTACTTCTTCTTTAGGGGCTAGAGAGACACACTGTCACTCTTTGTTGTTCATTTCAATTTTTTTCTCCTTTCTAATCTCTTCATGCCTTTCATCTTTTGCTTTTGTTGAAACACTTCATTTCTTCTACATTGTTCATTTTCTTTTTGAATCTTTGGCTTCTTTCTTTTTCTTTTTCTTTCCTTTTCTTCATTTTGTACCTTTTATCACTTTTGCATTCCTCGTCTCTCCCCTCAAACTTATGTTTTTGCCTTGTGCTAAGGAAAGATAGGGTGCCAAGAGAGGATCATTTTAGAACGGATAAAGGTTTGTATCATGGCTATTGAAAGAATAAGGGCTAAGGCTCAACGGAGTTGACTAGCGATAATATTATTTGTAGGCTATGGATATTTTCAAGTTTCACTTGGGATCAAGGAGAGCCTATAATCACTTCTCAAGCTGAGCTACACTTAGGATTTCGCCTAGACAAATATTCAGGGCAAGTTCTAGACTCATTGGCATGAGACTTGGACTTGCAAATCAATACCTCACCACACAAGCTATATGATTGCTAAAGAAACAGAGTCGAGGGCCCACAACAACCTTAGCTAAGATTTGAGCAACACAAATGGTTCCGAGAAACCACTCGATGATGGTTTAGCCAACTCAAAAGTCTCAAGGTCACAACTATCACCATCCTATACACAATAATTTATTTTTAACCATAAGGTCAAAGGTAAATGTGTTAGGCCCAAGTGAAGCTTTGCCTGAGGCACTATTACTTACTAACTATACTATTTATACCAAAACGAAAAAAAAAACTGACTCAAACCCTTAAGAAGGTTGTCATGCCATCCATCATCGGGAAGAGCCACCCAGTTCACACAAACTCCACCTTTGGAAAGAACCGTGACATTAAGAAAACCAAAGGCTTATTGATCAATTAAACTTGATAAATAAGAAGCTATGAACCGAAAAAGAAGCTATCAAATGAAATAAGAAGCTATAATATTAAGAAAATTGCAAAAGAAGCTATGAAGTAAAATGCGGAAAGTAAACTGAATATGTACAAAAAGGGGGTTTAGATAAATATACATAAGAAGGGAAAAATATATACATGAGAGTAACTTTATATACAGACCAAACAATAATCAATAACAAAAAGTAAAATAAAAAGTAAAGTTATATACATACCAAAAGTGAAAAATAAGCATAAAGAAAGAAAATAGTGTCATAATTACAATCCAACTATCAAATAAAAAATCCAAGTAGGGCAACCCCCTCAAATGAAAGCTAGGATTGTCCTCAATGCTGACTAACCAAAAATAAGCTCAAAAAGAAAGATAGAGAGTGAAGAAAACTCCCTATGGATCCTCCGTATGCATGGGGTCCTGTGGTAGCACGGGATCCTATGGTTGGACACCTGGATCAGCTGTCCCGGGAGCCTGTGGTTGGGTAGCTGGATCAGCTGTCCCAGGAGCCTGTGGCTAGTCAGAAGCAGAACCCTCTGTCTCTGCCAACTCAATCTCAACATCGTCCACCTGGGGGATCATCCTCCTCTTTTTTGGAGATCTCTCAAGCTCCTACTCCGAAACCTACTCTATCTCAGCTGCTGGAGGCTGATCATGCAATAGCAGATCCAAAGGCAAATGATCAACTACCTTCATCTTCTCCACTTCACCCCTAAATTCCTTAACCGACTCCTTCGATGCCCGTGTATGTTTCAGCTTCTTTGTGTATTTGCTCAGTTCCTTTAGTGTTTTTCCTTGTTTAGCAAGAGCATCCATTATCAACTTTTGGTTATCAAGGAGCTTCTTCTGGTTGTCCAGAAGCTCCTTGAGAGTCTCCTCTACCGAAGCTGGCAATTGTGGTTGTGGGGGCACTGACTGCGCTGCCACTGAACTAGAAAGTACAAACAACTTAGAAGTTGCTGTCTGTATCCAGTTGTTGATACTGCAGAGTGTTTGGTTCAATCTGTGGGCAGTCAATGGGTGTGCTGAGGAGGATGGAATATCTGGAGGAGTGGAAGTAGATGGTCAGGTGGCAGGCTCTAGTATGGCAGTGGAAGGCTGAGAGGAAGTGACTGCTACTACTGGCTCTTCATATTGGCCAGTTAAAGTAACGGCTATGCCTTTAGGATCCTTCTCTTTGGGGTTGTCATCCTCCTTGAGGCTGTACCAGGAAAAGGGCATCTTGGGTTTCACCTTCACGCTAAAGTTCCTCTTCTCCACATACTGGTCTTCCAAATACATTGTAAGGAAATTTGGGAAGGGGTATGATCTGTCTCCCTCATTGACCACTCTAGTGATCACCCTAGACATAACATTCCCGATATTGATCGGGAACCCTACCATAATAGACGCCACTAATATCACCTGGGAGACCGGCATAAAGTTTTCATGAGTAGTGGGGTCCAGCCTGCTGCATACAAAAGTCTCCCACCCCTTCACCTCAAAATTTAGAGTTTTTCTCAAAATTGCAACTCCTGATGTCAACCATGCTGGGGTGGTGCCCGGGAGAGCCAAATATGATGCTAACCATGGACGGGATGCCTCATCAAGTGCCAATTTCTCCAAGTACAATGATTCATCCTCCTCAGGAAAGCCCAGGTACTCATTGATTGTCTTCCCATCAAGCTTAACTTTCAAGTTTCGCACTTTAGTCACTTTGGTATCCTTCTTGATGTGGGAAGCATTGGCGTAAAACTCTTTGATTAAGTGCTCGTTTGCCTCTGACACCTTGCTGGTGAAGTAATCCTACCCCACATGTTCATTGAATTGTTGTTTCACATTGGGGTTGTGTGGCAAGAGATCCCTCTCTATGAACTGGCGCTCAATAATAAGCGACCTTAGAGGCCTCCATTCTTGGAACTTGTGATACGCTAGCTCATTGACGAACGACTTTTGCCACACCTTGGGGTTTCTAGTTCTCTCCATACCCTCGGGTTAGGGAACACCCCCTCCCTCTTTATTCGATACCCCAGCCTCTACATCCTATCCAGGTGATGAAGGTGTAGGTGAGGTTGAACTATCACCGCTCTCAGTTGAGCCCTCAGACAACTCAGAAGAAATCTGAACTGAAGCATGAGCAGTAGGAGAGGCCGAAGGTGTAGGTAAATCTCTCAAACGATGCCTCTCTGGGAAGTCAGGTACATATTCCGGCACTGAATCAGACTCAGATGCCTCCCGGGAGGGCAAGTACTCACTTCCCTCAGAATGGGAAGCAGCTCTATTTGCAGCTTTGATGAATTTTCTGGTTTCCCCAATTGCTTTCCGAGCTGCTGGGGTCAATTTGATCATGCGTCATCTCCTACCCCGGGAGGACTCTGCTCTACCCTTTTGTTTGTCACCACTGCCTCTGGATTTAACCATTGTCTGCAAGTATATCAGGTGAATTTGTTAGTGCAAAGATTGGAATAAGCAGTGCCGAAAAGTAGTTGACAGTGTAAAGCAGAACTGCAGACCGCTATCTGCGAAAAATGCACTATGGCCGCGAAGGCTGCATAGTGGACCGCAAAAAATCAACCGCGGATCGCGGAGAGGTGGGAATCACACTGCCCACTCTCTGATTAATTGGCATCGCGGACCGCAAAAAATGGAGTGCGGCCGCAGTAAGTGCATTGCGGACCGCGTAAAATGCCATTGCAGACCGCAAAAAATGCCACTACAGACTGGGTTTATCAAGACTTGAAAATCTCTCAAAAGATAGGTGACCGCGGAAAAACTACCATAGACTGCAAAGGTAAAATTTGGGCTCAACACCTAGGGTTTCTAATTTTTCGTGTATTTTAGTATTAATAAACATATTATCAACCCACTAGGTAGTTAATTACTATTTCTGACTAATTAAAGTCTAATCTAATTAGCATTATAGAATCCTAAGTTAAAAATTAAAAGAAAAAGGAAGAAGAAGAAGTAATAACAACAAATTAAAAGAAAAAAGAAAATAAAAAAAAATTAAAGATTAAAGGTAGATTTGAATTAACAGAAGTGAGATGCAATACAGATGAAGCTAAGTTCTTGTGTTGTGCAAATTAGTGCGTGAGTGAACAGTAGTCTATAGTGATTGAGAGTGCAAAGGGCGATAAGTATAAAAGAGGGACCTGAGGTCCTATTTATAGACAGAACCTGGGACCCACTAATTCTTACCTACCGCGGCGCAGTAAATGCACCACATATCGCGATTGTGAAACTCAGAAGGGCTGCTTCTATGAGACCACCGCGGGTCGCGAAAAATGCTTCGTGACAGCGGTAACTCACTGCGGTCCGCGAAAAATGCACTGTGGCTGCGATTAGAACTTCATAGAGCCTCCACTTTTGACCATTTAGCATTGCGAACCACAATCAAATTCCGCCCCCCCAATAAGGCCACCGCGGATCGTGAAAAATAGAGCGCGACCGCGATCCAAACTTCAGAGAGTGACACATTTTTCCATCTTAGTCGTGCACTGCATCAAACATCCCTATACATATCTCACAACCAGTTAGTTCAAAAACAAATCCTACACTAAGAAGAAATTGAAAGAAGTATATAAAGAAAAACACATTGGTTGCCTCCCAAGAAGCGTCTGATTTAACTCGCTGCACGACGTAGGTTACCATCAATCACTTGAGATGGATCATTCCCACCACATGGCTATCATCAAACTTGCCAAGATAGTGCTTGACTCTATGCCCACTAACTCTAAAGATCTCACTATTTTTGTTTTTCAAATCAAGAACACTAAACGAAGTCACAAGCACCACCTCAAAAGGTCCACTCCATTTTGATTTAAGCTTACCCGAAAAAAGTCGTAACCCGGAATTGAACAAGAGAACCAAATCACCCACTTTGAACTCTTTGCCATGAGCATACTTGTCATGAAGGTACTTCATCTTGTCCTTATACAAGGAATAACTGGAGTAGTTATGAAACCGGAATTCATCAAGCTCATTAAGCTGCTCCACCCAAAGATTTGCTGCCACATCCCATTCAAGATTTAACTTCCTCAAAGCCCACATGTCCTTATGCTCTAACTCGACCGGTAGATGGCAAGCTTTCCCAAATACCAACCGGTACGGAGACATGCCAATAAGAGTCTTGTAAGCAGTCCTATAAGCCCAAAGAGCATCATCTAATTTCTTTAACCAATCGGTCCTATTTGCATTGACCGTCTTTGACAATATACTCTTGATCTCCCGGTTGGAGACTTCAACTTGCCCACTAGCTTGAGGATGGTAAGGGGTAAAAACCTTGTGATTGACACCATACTTTTCAAGCAAAGTGTCAAATGCCTTATTGCAAAAGTGAGACCCTCAATCACTAATGATTGATCTAGGAGTGCCAAACCGATTAAAGATACTCTTCTTGAGAAAGGACACAACACTCTAGGCCTCGTTGTTGGGTAAAGCAACGGCCTCAACCTATTTTGAAACATAATCAACGACCAAAAGAATATACGTGTTGCCATAAGATCTTACAAACGGACCTATGAAATCGATGCCCCACACATCAAATATGTCAACCTCGAAAATAGTGGTGAGATGCATCTCATCCTTCTTTGAAATTCTACCCACTCTTTGACATTCATCACATCTCTTCACTAGTTCACTTGCATCCTTGTACAATGTGGGCCAATACAAACCACAACTTAACACCTTTGAAGCTGTCCTTGCCCCACCATGATGACCACCGTAGGGAGAGGAATGACAAGCATCTAGAATACTCAATTGCTCCTCATCTAGAACACATCTCTGGATCACACCATCATTACAGATTTTGAACAAGTACGACTGATCCCAGTAGTAGTCCAAGCTATCCCGTTTAAGCTTATTCCTTTGGTTAGAAAAGAGCTCATACAGAACAACACCAGTGACATGGAAATAGGCAATATCTGCAAACCAAGGCATACTATTCACAGACACAGAGAGGAGTTGCTCATCAATAAATGAATCATTAATCTCGAGGCCATCACGGGGCCTCCCCTCCTCCTGCAAGCGGACAAGTGGTCCGCCACTTGGTTTTCACACCCTTTTTGGTCCACAATCTCCAATTCAAACTCTTGAAGCAATAAGACCCATCTCATCAACCGAGATTTGGAATCCTTCGTAGTCATCAAGTAGCAGAGTGCGGCGTGGTCGATATGAACTATCACCTTGGAACCCATGAGATAAGGCCTAAACTTCTCCATTGTGAACACAATAGCCAACAACTCTTTTTCCGTCACCGTGTAATTCACTTGAGCATCATTCATTGTTTTGCTTGCATAATACACTGGGTGAAACATCTTATTCACTCTTTGACCCAAAACCTCTCCTACCGCAACATAACTTGCGTCACACATGAGCTCAAAAGGTAAGCTCCAATTTGGTGCAATAATAATAGGAGTGGTTGTTAATTTTTACTGAGAAGTTCAAAAGCTTTTATACATTCTTTATTGAACATGAACTTGGCATCTTTTTCCAATAACTTGCACAAGGGATTCACTGCCTTAGAAAAGTCTTTGATGAATCTTCGGTAGAACCTCGCATGACCAAGGAAACTTCTAACCCCCTTGACTGAGTAGGAGGAGGAAGCTTTGAGATCACTTTGATTTTATCCTTGTCCGCCTCTATGCCGCTCTTTTGAGATCTTATGGCCGAGGACAATGCCCTCATCGACCATAAAGTGGCATTTCTTTCAGTTAAACACAAGATTGGTCTCTTCACACCATGCTAATACCCTGTCAAGATTCTTCAAACATTCATCAAACGAGTCACCCACAATACTGAAATCGTCCATGAACACCTACAAAATATCCTCTACCATGTCGGTAAATATGGCTATCACACACCGCTGGAATGTAGCTGGTGCATTACATAACCTGAATGGCATCCTAGAAAAGGCAAAGGTACCATACGAACACGTGAAGGTGGTTTTCTCCTGATCTTCTGGAGCAATCAAAATCTGGTTGTACCTAGAGTACCCATCCAAGAAATAGTATAAGGCACGCCTAGCAAGTCTATCTAGAATCTGGTGAAGAAAAGACAATGAAAAGTGTTAAAAAATGTTCACAACATTCAACTTGAAATAATCCATGCACACTCTCCATCCGATGACAGTCCTAGTGGGAATCAACTCATTTTGTGCATTGGTAACCACTGCTATACCACCCTTCTTTGGCACACATTGCACCGGCGAAGTCCAAGAACTATCCAAGATGGGGTACACAACCCCTGCATCCAACCACTTGATCACCTCCTTTTTTGCAGCTTCTTGCATAGCCTCATTCAACCTCCTCTGATGTACCACAGAGGGCTTGACATCTTCTTCAAGAATAATCTTGTGCATGCAAAAGACGAGGCTTATTCCCCGGATACCAGCTAAAGTCCATCCAATTGCCTTCTTCCATTTTTGGAGCACCGCCAATGTGGCATCTACCTGCATGTTATTAAGACAAGAGGAAAGAATAACTGGAAAAGTTGAACTAGGGCCTAAGAATTCATACCTAGGATGTGGAGGCAACGACTTCAACTCCAACATGGGAGGTTCCTTGATTGAGGGCTTTGTTGGTGGAGTCTTCCTATTCTCAAGATCCAAAGAGAGCTTCCGAGGCTCATAAGAGTAAGAGCCCATTCCATGTAAAGCATTGACACACTCCACCCGACCTTCATCCTCATTTACATCAATGTTCAATAATACCGCTTCTAGAGGGTCCTCCAAATTGATCATTGCACTAGTATCATCAACTATCACTACTATGACAAGATCCACGAAAGAGCACACTTCAGTATTGTTGAGCTGCTTCATTGACTTGCAAACATGAAAGACCACTTTTTCATCACCCACCTGGAAGGTGAGTTCCCCTGCTTCCACATCAACTAAGGCCTTCCCAGTTGCAAGGAAAGGTCTTCCCAATATGATCGGAACCTCATAATCTACCTCACAATTCAAGATCACAAAAACAACGGGCAAAATGAACTTGTCCACCCGAACAAGAACATCATCTATAATACCAAGCGGCCTCTTCATAGTTCTTTCCGCCATTTGCAACCTCATTGAAATAGCCCTCGGTTGCCCAATACCCAAAGTTTTGAACACAGAGTAAGGCATCAAATTGATACTTGCACCAAAATCGCACAATGCCTTTGCAAAATTAGCGCTCCCAATGGTACACGAGATGGTGAAAGCGCTGGGATCTTCAAGCTTTGGAGCCATTGAGTGCACAATTGCACTTACTTGGTGAGTCATCTTGATGGTCTCACAATCCATGGATCTCTTCTTAGTCACCAAGTCTTTTATGAACTTAGCGTAACCCGACATTTGCTCAAGAGCTTCCACTAAAGGAACATTGATTGATAAGCTCTTCATCATGTCAATAAATTTTCTAAATTGGTTCTCATTCTATTGCTTCGCAAGCCTTTGAGGGTAAGGTGGAGGAGGCCTTGGCAAGGGAGCCTTAGCCTTGGGAACTACCATTTCCGGTATGTCTATTACGTGTTTCCTAGACGGGTTCACATCATCTTGGGTCTCCACCTCAGCATCATGAACATCAATCCTCACTTCCGCATTCACATTCTCTTCTCTCACTTGCTCATCAACTAAAGTAACATCATTATCTTGCACTTGAATCTCATCACTCACAATTTCCTTTTGCTTGGAGGTATTCACATCACCACCTCGACCACTTCTAGTAATCACCACCACAGCATGCCCGGTGTTGTTCCTACCCTTAATGTTTACTACCGTATCACTAGGTAGATCCCCCTTAGGGTAAGTATTCAAAGACTGAAATCTATCCAAGTTAAACCTTCAAATTCCTGATTGAAGTATTGTGAGATGCCAACTGGGCATCGGAGTCGACATTCTTCTTCATCATTTTTCTAAACATCATCTCGATCCTTCCCATCTCATTGTTTGATGGGCTAGGACCTTGGGACGGAAATGAAGGTGGGTTATTTGGTTGTTGATGTATCAGAGGCCTTTGAAAGTCTTGCCCCCGATTTCCTTGATTGCCATTGTTCCAACCCCCTTGGTTGTTGTTTCCTCCCCAATTGTTGTTGTTGCCACTTCAGTTACCTTGATTGTTCAGGTTGCCCCAATTTTGATTGTTGTTCCCCCAGTTTCTATTGCCTTGTTGGTTTTTATTCCCCCAATTACCTTGGGATCTCTAATGTTGTTGTTGATTAGGAGTATTGCCCCTTTGTCCTTGATAATTGTTCACATATTGTACTTCTTCATTTTGCTCATCATACCCCTCATCTTGATTGAACCCATCACTACCTTGGTTATATTGATCCGGACTACCTTGACCTTGTTGACCTCTTTGTCGCCTCTTATTGACCAACATGTTGACACCTTCCATAACATTTACTTGTCTAGGAGATTGAACCTATTGCAACTGATCTTTCGCTAACTGATTCATTGGGGTAGTTAACTCTGCTATTGCCTGGCCATGATCATGGATCTCTTTGTGCAAGTTGTTGACAGTGGGGTCACCCTGTGGCACATTGGCTCGACTTTGCCAAGCCGAGGAAGTATCTTCCATCTCATCTAATATCTTACACTCTTGATCATAAGGTGTGTTCATAAAATTTTCCCTGCTAGCTGGTTCACTACATACTGATTGGTTGTGTTAATGCCACAATAGAATGTCTGCTGAATCATTACTTCGGTCATGTCATTGTTCGGACATTCTTTCACCATTGTCCGATATCTCTCCCAGATCTCATGAAGTGATTCATTAGGTTCCTGTTTGAAGGCCAAAATCTCATCTCTCAAAGTTGCCATATGCCCTGGAGAGAAAAACTTTGCTATAAACTTGTCCGCCAAATTATCCCAAGTAGTAATGGAATGGTTGGGAAGCCTTTCAAGCCAGTCCAAATCTTTCCCTCAAAGTGAAAATGGGAACAATCTTAACCGAAGTGCATCCTCTGACACATTTGTTTGCTTGCTTCCCCAACAGGTATCCACGAAGCCTTTAAGATATTTGTAAGCATTCTGATGGGGAGCACCTGTGAAATACCCTCACTGCTCCAACAAAGTCAACATCACATTTGTAATTTGGAAATTGCTAGCTTGGATCCGGGGTGGGACAATTGCACTAGCATATCCTTGGTTTGGAAGAACCCGAGGAGACACTCTTGGAAGTGGCGGGGGAGGGTCTGGGACATTATCATTATCCTGACAGCCTCTCCTTTGATCTTAAGGCATTACAAGTACCTCATAATTAAAAATATTGTCATCTAACTCCTCCCCCAGAATAGCATTTCCAAGAGGGTCACTGTTATTGTTCGCCATTTTGTACCTGAATTATCGACACACACAAATTAGTACCACAGAAGGAAAGAAAAATAAGACACATAACTATTTAGATAGATAGCCAAAACCATTAGCTCCCCGACAACGATACCAAAAAGTGATCGGGTCCAACCCTACACCACTATAGAGTGGCAAGAGCGGTCGATGCAGCTTTTACCCGAGAAGGTCGGGATTGAATTCATAGAGAGCTAATACAATGTTTGGAGTTGGATTTCTATCTAATCTAGCAGTGTGTAGTGCTCTTGATTACACTTCCAATCATGTTTGTTTGTTTGTTACTTCTAATTTTATACTAGTGATGTGCAGAATTACGCTAAGTATATATAGTTTTAGTGTTTTCTAAATGGGTAAAGAGGCACTAGGGAAGTGACTTACTCCTAGGTGAGTATCTAACAGGATCTAGGAAGTAGGGCAATAATGTTATAGTTGGGATCATGCTATAGCGAATGCATGAAGCTACTCACTCTACACCTCTTGGTAGTAAGAGTGACTTTGCCCTAATTGGCTTTCTCAAGCCCAATTGGGTGTTCAATTTGTGCAAGCAAATGTTGGCTCAAGTCAGGTATTATTATCTCTAGGTTTAACCCTTTAATTGGGGCTATCAATCTCTTGAATACACCCAAAGTCCTTGTTGGCCTGAAATTCCTAGACTTAGTCTCTCTTTCTCAAGAAGCGCCTAAGTCAAAAAGACACAAATTAATATTTGCAACCACTAATTCAACATAGAAAGCATAAATCAAGCCAAATAACAATCACCCATAAACATCTAAGCCCTAAAATAAAAGACCCATTAAATACCCACACTATGGTTGAGCCACAATCCTAGATAATGGGTTTAGCTACTCATAATTGAAGAAGAAATCATAGATTGAGATGAAGAATAATCCATAAATTGTAATTACAAGATAAGATACTAAGATTAATTGCTAAGTAACCTACAAAATTACTCAAAATGGGAAAAAGTTATCGTTCACGTGCTCACTACTGATCAGATGATCTAAAAATATGAAAAGAAAGTATTTATACACGGCTAAATTTTCCAAACAAAAATGCCCCTGGCGAATGTACCGCTGACAGTGAAAAATGGGCCGCTGCAATGATGAGGCTACCGTGGTCGCGGTAAATCAACCGCGGACCGTAGTCTTCAGCTTTTGGATCAATTGCAGGTCCTCTGAACTTCTTCTCACGGACAGTGATAAACTGACCGCTATCGCGGTGGAGGCACCGCGGTCGCATAAAATCACAGCGGACCGCGGTAGATTGAATTCCAAAAATGTCAACTCTCTGAATTCTTGCCACCGCGGACCGCAATAAAAGGACCGCAGTCGCAGTGAGTCTTCTGCGGTCGCAATGGATTTTATGCTGTAGCACTGCTTTGACTTGTTTTTGAACTTGTGCAGGTTTCACTCCTTTTTGAGCTGGTTATGACATCCTTGTCTCCTTTTGACCAAACACTGCAAACAAGCACAACAAGTTAGCTTTTGGGGAATACTTGCACACATTTTAGTCCAAAACTCAAGCAAAAAGGAGCATAAACTAGACTAGAATCCCTAGTTATCAAAGACTAAGGTATAACTTTTCTCCTCTTTTAATTATGACTGATGTTATGAAAAGAAAGTTCGTTGCCTTTGAAATTTCGGGCAAGAACTATATGATATGGGTGTTGGATGATGAAATCCATTTAGATGCAATGAGTCTTGGAGACGCCATTAAAGACAAAACTAAAGCATCCACCTACGACTATGCTAAGGCCTTGATTTTCTTGTGCCATCACCTTGATAAAGGGTTGAAAATAGAATATCTCACAGTCAAAGATCCACTTGTTTTGTGGAATGATTTAAAGGAAAGATATGACAACTTAAAGTTGGTCACTCTTCCACAAGCACGATATGATTGGGCTCATCTAAGGCTCCAAGACTTTAAGTTTGTTTCTGTCTGCGATGTTCAGAATTACTTCTAAATTGAAACTCTGTGGAGATAATATCATTGACTATGATATGCTTGAAAAAATGTTCACAACATTTCATGCCTCCAATATGATCTTGTAACCGAAAAAGGTGGAGACAACCGAAGTCGCATATCCTCTTTATCTTTCTTCATTTTAATATTGTTTAAAAGTACATACGCTAAGAGCCTGAAAGCATATTACCCACAGTATTCATTGCACAAGATTTTATTCCTACAAATGGCATACAGACCGAAAAGCAATATGCATGAGCGTGAAGTACATAGATTATTCTACATCTAATATGTAGCAATATGCATCAGTGAAAAAAGTTGGGGTACGCATTGATACTGGAACAACGATATTCTTTAGTGACAGTTAATTTTGTTTTTACGCTATCATTCATCCAATTAATTATAATATTATATAGCAAAGCATTAATTTAACAATAAATTAATATAAAGTCTATAAGTTATGTATTAATACAACATCATGTAAATAACTTATACATGTAAATAAATTTGTTGTAGTTGTATTATTTATATGTGTAGTGTACTCATAATTGTATTATTTTTAGCTAT
Source organism: Nicotiana sylvestris (assembly GCF_000393655.2). Classification (NCBI taxonomy): domain Eukaryota; kingdom Viridiplantae; phylum Streptophyta; class Magnoliopsida; order Solanales; family Solanaceae; genus Nicotiana; species Nicotiana sylvestris. The sequence continues at coordinate 30,981,440 of NC_091067.1, forward strand.
GTAATTGTTTGTATCATAATCAGAGTTTGCTCAAAATTGCATTATAGGGTCGTTATTAAATTATTGATTTAACTTTATTTCTTTTTCTTTTCTCTGAAAATACTAGTATTTATCATATATTTTGTATGTCAAACCATGGGAACCAAATATGAATATCCCAAAAAGAAAACTTGGATCAAAGTTTAATTATAAAAATATTTGTTTAGTTGACTCATGTACGATACATACAATATTCAAAGAGAAGAAATATTTCTCTCATTTAAGTATGTGTAAGGCAGATGTTACTATAATTTCTAGTAGTAGTAAATTAATTGAAGGCAGATGTTACTATAATTTCTAGTAGTAGTAAATTAATTGAAGGCTCTGGAAGAACTACTATTACTCTGCCTAAGGGAACAATACTTATCATCGAGAATGCAATGTTCTCCTCCAAGTCCAAGAGGAACTTGTTGAGTTTTAAAGATATCCGCCGAAATGGATATTATATTGAGACAATAGATGAGAATAATCTTGAATATCTCATCATTACCAAGAATGTCTCTGTCCAAAAGAGGGTTATTGAGAAGTTCCCATCTTTATCTTGTGGCATGTATTGGACAAGAATTAGTGCAATTGAGGCACATTCTACCGTAAACCAAAATGTTACTGATTCTAATACTTTTGTACTTTGGTATGATCGATTGGGACACCCTGGATCAATTATGATGAGACGGATTATAGAAAACTCAAATGGGCATCCATTAAAGAATTTAAAGATTCTTTTAAATAATGAATTTTCTTGCACTTCTTGTTATCAAGGCAAGTTAATTATTAGACTATCACCAACAAAGGTTGGGATTGAGTGCCTTGCGTTTTTGAAACGTATACAAGGGGACATTTGTGGACCTATTCACCCACCTAGTGGGTCGTTTAGATATTTTATGGTCTTAATAGATGCATCTTTTAGATGGTCTCATGTGTGCCTATTATCATCTCGCAACCTAGTGTTTGCAAAATTAATGTCACAAATAATTCGATTACGGGCGCAATTCCCGATAATTCAATTAAGTCGATTAGACTTGATAATGCCACTGAGTTTTCATCCCAAGTATTTAATTATTATTGCTTATCAATTAGGATAAATGTGAAACATCCTGTGGCTCATGTTCACACTCAAAATGGCCTTTCAAAGTCTTTAATTAAACGTCAGCAATTGATAGCAAGACTGTTACTCATGAAAACGAGGTCGCCCACTTCTGTTTGGGGTCACGCCATTTTGGATGCAGCAATGCTAGTTCGTTCCAGACCGACAAATTATCATAAATATTCCCCGTTGCAATTAGTTTTGGGTTATGAACCTAATATATCCCATTTAAGAATTTTTGGATGCGTAGTATATATGCCTGTAGCACCGCCATATCGCACCAAAATAGGTCCCCAAAGAAGGTTAGGAATATATGTTGGGTTTGAATCGCCCTCAATTATTCTCTACCTCGAAACATTAACGAGGGATTTGTTCACTACACGATTTGCAGACTATCGATTCGATGAGACACTTTTCCCAAAATTAGGGGGAGAAAATAGTGAAACCAAACAGGAAATTTTGTGGAAAAATCCATCATTATTTCATCTTGACCCATGTGTCTCTATTTGTGAAAAAGAGGTGCAAAATACTATCCACTTGTAGAGAATAGCAAATCAAATGGCAGACGCATTTACGGATCTGAAAAGGATAACAAAATCACATATCCCTGTAGAGAATGTTCCAATCCGTATTGATGTCCCTATTGGACAATCTTCTAGTGTCATAGCTAATGTGTCAAAGCATGCCTAAAACGTGACAGACCATTAGGTTCTAAGGATCAAAATCCTAGAAAAAGAAAAACAAATGATCAAAATGATACTACGAAAGAGTCTCATGAAGAAATCCACGATTTAACCAATCCTGAGATTCATGAGGAAATCACTGAGCTTGAGACTCAAGAAAATAAGGAACTATCAATAAATCCAATAGATATTGAGAAAAATTTGAATCGATTGGATATAATGGTGGATTAGTCTTTGCATATAATGTTGCATCTAGCATTATGCAAGATGGTGATGATCTTCAACTCAATCTGTCGGAGAATGTCGACAAAGACGTGATTGGACAAAATGGCTAGAAGCAATCCAATCAGAGTTGAATTCACTTACAAAACGTGAAGTTTTTGGGCCTGTAGTCCAAGCACCTAATGGTGTTAAGCATGTTTGCTATAAATGGGTGTTTGTACGCAAGAGGAATGAGAAAAATGAGGTACAAAGATATAAGGCACGCCTTGTTGCACAAGGATTTTCACAAAGGCCTGGTGTCGATTATGAAGAGACATATTCACCCGTTATGGATGCTATAACGTTCTGTTATCTCATTAGTTTTGCTGTCCATGAAAAGCTTGACATGCATTTAATGGATGTGATTACCGCCTACCTTTATTGCTCACTTGATAATGAGATATACATGAAAATTTTCGATGGATTTAAAATGCCTAACGCACATAATTCAAAGATCCGAGAAATATTTTCAATCAAATTACAAAGATCTTTGTATGGTCTAAAGCAATCAAGACGAATGTGGTATAATCATCTTAGTGAGTATTTATTAAAGGAAGGTTATAGAAATGATGCAATTTGTCTATGTGTTTTTATAAAGAAAACAACATCGGAATTTGTTGTACTTGTCGTATATATTGATGACATAAACCTTATTGGAACTATTATAGAACTCCAAAAGGCAATTGATTATTTAAAGAAGGAATTCGAGATGAAAGATCCCGGAAAGACAAAATTATGTCTTGGTTTGCAAATTGAACATTAGGTAAACGAAATTTTTGTTCATCAATCTGCCTACATAGAAAAGGTATTGAAACAGTTTTACATGGATGTAGCATATCCATTAAGTACTCTGATGGTTGTTCGATCACTTGATATGAATAAGAATCCATTTCCACCCAAGAAGATAATGAAGAGCTACTTGGTCATGAAGTATCATATGTTAGTGCAATTGGTGCACTAATGTATCTTGCTAATACAAGAAGGTCCGACATAACTTTTTCAGTCAATGTCTTAGCAAGATATATCTCTTCTCCCACAAGGAGACATTGGAATAGAATCAAACGCATATTGCGGTATCTAAAAAGGACTACCGATATGGGCTTATTTTATGGCAATAATTGCAGTCCTGATCTTGTTGGTTATGCTGATGCTGGGTATTTATTTGACCCACACAAGGCTCGATCTCAAACAGGTTATGTGTTTACCTATGGAGGCACTGTCATATCTTGGTGATCGACTAAGCAATCAATTATGACTACTTCATCTAATCACTTTGAGATAATTGCTATTCATGAAGTAAGTCGAGAATGTGTGTGGTTGAGGTCTATAATACATCTTATTCGAGACAAATAACTACCCACGATTTTGTATGAAGACAATGCAGCATGCATAGCCCAATTGAAGGGAGGATTCATAAAAGGAGATATGACAAAGCACATTTCACCAAAGTTATTTTTCACACATGATCTTCAAAAGAATGGTGATATTAATGTGCAACAAATTCGTTCAAGTAATAATATGACTGATTTGTTCACAAAATCTCTATCGACGTCAACCTTCAAGAAGTTAGTACATAAGATTGGGATGCAAAGGCTCAAGGATGTGAAATGATACTCTTATCCGGGGGAGTTTAATACGCGTTGCACTCTTTTTCCCTTACAAATTTTGTCCCACTGGGTTTTTCTTGCAAGGTTTTTAACGAGGCAACCAAAAGGCGTATTGTTAGATATGTGTACTCTATTTCCTTTTCTAGAATTTTTTTTCCCATTGGGTTTTATATTAGTTAAGGTTTTAATGAGGCACATTACTTATTGAGTAGACATTCAAGGGGGAGTGTTGTGAATAGAATTGTAATTAGAGTGAATGTCTATCTTTTAGAGAGTTTTACTTTGTGGCTAAGTCATTTTTCCCCTATAAATAAAGGGGTCTTATCCCATTGTAAATCATCCCAAAATTCAATAAAAACTTCCTTTCTTTCTTTGCAATATTGTTCTTCTTCTTTTATTATTTTATTACAAAACATGCTTTATTAACTTAATTGTGTAAGAAAAGTACTTCGGTGTATAGTATATAAGCTAAGAAATAATTTGAGCAATAATAATAAAAATAATAAAATTTAGTTTCTTATTCTCCCATCTAAATAAAAAAGTAAAAATAATCGTACAAGAAAGAATATTTTTTATATGCAAGGATGTGAAAGAACAATCTAACTGAAAATATTGAACATATTTAATAAATAAAGAAGAATATGAGAATGACACGTATCAGCTAAAACAATTGAGTTAGAATTCAGGTGTATGCGACACGAATGTGAAATAATGAAGGGGCAAATACTTGCTCGAATTTAATATTTTTTAACGACCCGATTGGTTGTTTTGAGCCCTAGCACGTTGTTTGGCAGTTTGAGGCCATGAGTAGCTTCACTTCAGGTATTATGATTTGTATGCGTGGTCGGAACTGAATTTCGGGGAGTTCAGAATTAATTCGGAAAGAAAATTCTCATTTCGGAAGCTTTATGTTGGAAAATTGACTAAGTTATGATTTTTGAGTAAACGACCTCGGAATCGGGATTTGAAGGTTCCAACAGGTTCATATGATAATTTTGGACTTGGGCATATGTACAGATCGAGTTGTGGATGACCTGGAAGCATTTCAGCGCCTATTGTGGAAGTTGGCATTTTGGAAGAATTTTATAAATTTGGGTTGAAGTGCAATTCAATGTTAACGATGTCCGTTTAGGATTCCGAGTCTGGGACTAGCTCCTTATGGTGATTCTAGTATTGGGAGCGCGTCCGAAAGTGGATTCGGAGGTCCGTAGGTCATTTTGGAGCCATTTGGCTAAAGTTAGAAATTTGAAGGTTTTTAAGAAGTTTGACCGGAAGTGGACCTTTTGATATTAGGGTCAGATTCTGATTTCGGAAGTTGGAGCAGGTCCGTAATGTCGAATGTGACTTGTGTGCAAAATTTGAGTTCAATCAAATGTGATTTGATAGGCTTCGACATCGAATGTAGAAGTTTGATGTTCTAAAGTTCATTAAACTCAAATTGGGATGTGATTCGTGATTTCGATGTTGTTTGATGTGATTTGAGGCCTCGAGCAGGCCCGTGTTATGTTTTGGGACTGGTTGATGTGATTGGACGGAGTCCCGAGGGGGGCATCGAGTGTGTTTCAGGATGATTTCAGGTCATTTATCCATGATTTGCTGCTGATAGTTTCTGGTGTATCTGGTTTGTATCGCTATCGCGGTTGATGGGACGCGATCTTGAAGAGAAGTTGGAGCTAGGGAGAAAATTGTGCATCGTGAACGTGACTGTAGGCTCGCGAATGCAGTAGAATACTTAGGACAGCCTACGCGAACGCATGAGGCTGCTGCGAACACGTAGAAGAGAGAGGGAGCGGGGCCTGGAGAAGTTGGCCTTCGCAAATGCGGCTACTGGAACGCGAACGTGAAGGGTGGTAGTCACCAAGGTCCACGAACATGACCATGCTTACGCGAACGCGAAGAGGAAATTGAAGGCAGTGCATTTTTGGCCTTCGCGATCGCGAAGAACGGTCGCATGGGCAGTGTATAAGTTTGCAAAAATGGGTTTGGCTCATTTCATCTCATTTCTTCCATGGGAGCCGACCTAGAAGCAATTTTGGAGCTCCATCTTCATCATCTATGTCAAGGTAAGTGATTCCCACCTATTGCAAGTTAAATACTTGAATTATATATAAATTTTAACATGGAAATTCATGGAAAATTAGTGAAAATTTGAGGGTTTAAAGAAAAATATAGAATGGTATTTTTGGATTCTGACCACGAATTTGAGCATAAAATTGGAAATAAATTATATATTTGAGTTTGTGAGGCTATGTGTAAAGTTTATCTTCGAAAGTTTTCGAAATCCGGGCACGTGGGCTCGAGGGTGATTTTATCAACTTTTCGAGCGGAGTTGGGAGTTTGTTTAAATCGAATTTTTGTGAGTATTAAAGTCTATTTTTATTGATTTGCACATTGTTTGACTAGTTTTGGAGGGTTGGGCATCGGTTTGAGTCGTCGGAAGGTCTTGGAAGACGGTTATGGAACTTCGGAGCAAGGTAAGTCTCCTTTCTAACCTTGTAAGAGGGAATTAACCCTATAGGTGAAATAATTCAATACGTGCTTTTATTTGCGGGGGCTACGTACGCACGAGGTGACGAGAGTCCGTACGTAGCTACTATTATGCTTAAGTCCGGATAGTCTAGGACCCAAAAGCATGCTATACTTACTATATTTGTAACTTATCATCAATTTAAATTGCTTAAATCATATCGAACCGGGTAAATGAATTTCTATAAGGTTAAACTTTACTTTCTTAACCGTTAAAAGAGGATTGCCATTTCTTTGGATAATTGCTCCTTGATGAATTCTTGATTGACTGTTTGATTATATTTTTTTTGGGGAGGGGCCGAATGCCTCAACAGATTAAATAGATGCATCTATGGTTCATGTCGTTCGACCCTCCGGCAGTGCACAGTTTAAATATTATATGGGATCGGGCCTACGACCTTGGCATGATTTGCACATGACTTAATTGATTGTTTTGGAATTATTGACAATTGATGTGGCCTCCTTGGCTGGAGATATAAATCGTTAAAAGGTGAAAATAATTTTGGAAGCCTCATATTAACAAAAGAATTGTTTACCTGCTTCATGCTATTGAGTTTATAGTTGTCTTATAAAATCCATGATTAATCATTTTATCGGTATATTATTGTTGGCCATAGTAAGTATCAGAGTCGATATCTCATCATTACTTTTTCGATATTAGATTGGATACCTACTGGGTATGGGTTATTTTCGTACTCATATTACACTTGCTGTACATTTTGTTGTACATACACATGTATGTCTAGTGGCCTTGTGGGCACAATGGCGTGGTTGATACGGGGACTTAGGTGAGTTGCATCTTATGTTGTGATCCGCAGCCAGCAGAGTTTCCTTCCGAATATTGTATTTTCTTTTCTGTCCAAATTTGTATTCTTGTAATTGTTGTATTTTATTTTGTTTCCTAGTAAATTCTCATGCACTTGTGACACCAGGTTCTGGGATGATTATGTGATATTCAACATTGAAATTGGAGAACATTATTATTATTATTCTGTAAAGTTCATCTTTTACTAGTTAAATTAAAGGAAAATTATGATTTCAAAAATATTAAAATGAGAATTTAATAAATTATTTAGTGTTGGCTTGCCTGACAGTGGTGTCTGGCGCCATTACGATCTTTAACGGATTTTGGATCTTGACAACATGGTATCAGAGCACTAGGTTCACTTAGGCCTCACGAGTCACTAGAAAGTCTAGTAGAGTCTTGCGGATTGATACAGAGACGTCAATGCTTATCTTCGAAAGGTTACAGGGCTGTTAGGAGCATTTTCCTTCTTGATTCCTCATAGTGTGATTTGATTCCTTTGAGGCTTATGCCTTCATTTCCTTCATATTCAATCTTACGCGGTGTGAAGTGCTTGTTATAAATTGGGAATTGTAATGGTACTACAGATGTGGTGCGAGATGTTTCTCCCTACGTAGTTGATTGGGCTATTGTCGTTTCCTTGCAGAAGGATATTCTGTCATTTTAGCTTAGTAGCTGTACTTTTGAGAGTTTTGAGGCTATGCACAGGTTGCTATGATGCTCATGAGTTGTTATCGCACAGTATTGATATGATTGTAGGGTGCTTGTCTATGTGTCAGGGCAGTGAATGACTTGAAAGAAGGTTTATTTAGTGCATGATTCAAAGATCGTGGTGTGCGGTAGTTCGGGATTGAATCAATGTTCCTGGTGTTGATGGCTCAAGAAAGATGATCTTCAAAGGTGTTTAAAGTTGGCAGCGATCTATTGTTTCAGATGCTACATAGATGGATTTTGACTTAAGGCAACAACTGGGTAGCGAAGGATGAGGAAGGACATGTGGGAGATGTCTTGCAGTGGTTAAACTTCTAGAAGGCCAAGTGTGAGAAACATGAGTCTAGTAGTTGATTAAATGAGTGAGTTTGACCAAAGTGGGAGAGTTGTAGAGTAGCATATGGGTTCTGTGGTAGGATGACTACATGCATTGAGAAAAGTTTAAAGTGATTTGGGATTCATGGTGGGCAGTGACTAGGTCTACAAAATTAATTCGGAATATTGTCTATTATACGGGGGAGATTGGATGCGACAGGAAGGAGTGGCTTGATAGGAAGAAGAATACAACATGACCTTGGATTGGAATGTATTGTCGCACATTTAATTGATGTCCATGAGGAGTGAATAGACTTGTACAACTGGCAAATGAGCACAGGCTCAGGGTGGTATAGGGATTTCATAGTAAGGGTACCCAGTGCAGCAACATTTGGAAGATATTGGCATGTAATTTTCACAGGTGGGTTATCTCCTGTGAGTAAGCTATCAGTCGCGTGGTGTTGACGAAGCTTCTACGAAGAATTCTACTGGCCATTCGGTAAGAGGTCGAATATGTAAATGTGGCTAGTGATTCAGAGTGTTCTTGAAATGTTAATAGAAGGAATTTCTAGGAATTTGGTGGTTTGATTGTGCAAAATCATGTCAATAGGGGATAAGGAATCTTGGTAGGTTCCAGAGTTATATAATAAGTGGCCCAAGCTAAGTGGGAGAGTCCCACCGTCTAGGTTGGATTGCATGGTCGTGTACTTGTGAGGTTTCTAGTTATTGGCATATTGGTGGGTTATTGTGACTAAGGGAAGGGAACATTAGTGGTGATTTGAGCAAAGGATTTGAGGAATGTTTTCTATAATTGACCTTATCAATTGTGTTCAGGCTTTGGGAAGACTCAGGATTTATGCTTTGTATTGAGGTGATTTACAAAAAAGGTGATTCAGTTGGGCTTCTCCTTGAGAGGGTGTTCATGTACCATTAGAGCCTTGGAGTTGAGTATATTCAAGACCAAGTCAGAGTGGGTGGCTCTCAATAATGGTCCTAGTGGATTCAAAAGTTAAAGTGCGGTGCCTAAGGATTTCGAGTCCGTAGAATTGTTGAGTATCGAGCTTTTGCAGCGGATTATGAAAATGGGCTTGGAGTGTTCTATGTCATCTTTGATATGCAGTGTAGTATAAGAGGAATGAGAGTAAATAACTTTGGATTCATAGAAGAATTATCAGAATGGGTGTACTAGTTAAATATGCGATTGTGCGCACAAGGAGGGTATGAAATGGTTCGTGGGTTTCGAGACAAGGTGGTCTCGTGAGATGGGGTCACACAGGACGAGTGCAGATTGAGTTCACTATATTTTGAATGGAGATATTATTATTTCTAAGGCAATTCCAAGGTATTAGGAGAGTTATATCGGTTAGCAATGGTTTAATTGGCATAATGATGGCAATGATGAGCTCATTCAGCGTGTTGAGTTACTCATGTGATTTGTGATGGTACGTGCAAGGTTTGGCGGTCGTCGTAATTGACTTTATTTGGAGGCTTTAGAGTATATAGCTTGTTATGTGCAAATGGATTCTGGAAGAGTTATGGTGGTTTAGACCACTACTTGATGTTAGTATTTCATGCGGATATGAGAATTCAGTCAGGTGTTGCAATGGTTCTCTTGAAATTAGTTAAGTAAAAGGTTTCTATATGATGACGTGTTTACCCTATTAGTGGTTTAGAAGTTAAGATGAAATTCTTGTACTCTTGCATATTAGCATGATTAAGTGTAGTGAACGACATGTGATTTGAAAGTTGAGAATCAAGGTTGCAGTTTGGTGTCGACAAGAATGTCACCAGCTCGGATGATTAGGGAAAAAGGATTCAGATGGTTAGAGGAAGCTGGTACTGTCTTTGGCGTCACCAGAGATCGGTGTCTTGTGTAAGAGGCTTTGAGTACTGATTTCAAATTTTTGATTTGCTTTACAGCATTAGGGCGGCCGGTGGTATGGATGTGCAAACATGTTACCTGGTGGGGAAGGTCGTGGGAGTGTGTCCTATGGGAAGATTGTATAAGTTTGACATGTAGTCACTCGATTGATCGAAGATTGAAACCAAGTATGGAGATTGTGGTACTATCGTTCATGTTGAGAATTTATGCCTGAATGGTCCTCAGTTCATTTGGTTGTGGATTGTGGAAATTTGTTCCGGATCGACGGTTGTTCTTGTGTGTCATGGAAAGAAGGGTTATTGTGGATCCTTGAAAGGTTACTAGCCTAGTGTGGTACGATCAAAATTAACTTAAGGTTTGTGGATGGATTTAAACGTGAATGTGGGCTCTATATCAGGCTGGATGTATTCATTTAAGCATAGCGCTCCTTATGGAGGAGTATTCGGATGTTGGATATTGTTTCGTCATCGGCTATTTCATGTAATACTATATTATGCCATGTGAGTTGTGAAACGGCTTGATAAATTTCATATGTGTTGAGGTTCCATGTAGCGATGGTGTTATGTGATCAGGATGGCTCTCGAGATTCAAATCATATATCGCACCTTAGTTGTTCTTGAGTTTTGTAGCGTATGGCACTATCTGTCTCCCCTAGGATGATATTATGCACTTGGCGTGCTTGTGGCCGATATTCGGGTATTTTGTAGTAATGAGCATTCTAGCTCGGTAATTATCTCCTTATATAGATTTTATGTGTGGGTCGGGTGGCACGCCGCCATGGGTATGTTGTTTGGATTGGGTTGCACGCCGCAACGGTATTATGTGTGGATTAGGTTCCATGCTGCAATAGTGTGATGTTGAGTACAATCCCCTATATCTAATCTTGTGTGTTTTGTTTCCCATTCTCTGAGGAAGGTTCATAACACCTTTTCAGTTGTCTAATTAGTTACGTGGGTTGAGTAGTCCTTTCAAGAGTTCATTTTACTTATGCATCACATTAGAGTTGGTAGTTGGTTGGCACATTGTGGCATCATATGAGACTTTAGGTCATGTCTGAGGTGGCTTATTGCCTGAGCAGCTCGTACTGGGTGAGACGAGATTATTGGATATGGGATTAGTGGTATCGGATTATATGGAGCATATTAAAGAGCAAATATCATTATTTGGTTCATAATGAGGTAGTGGTTCCTGCCAGGAGGAGAGACTCGGCGATTTGTTGACTCGGTAGTTGGTTATGAATTTCTACACATCTCTTCCGTCATGGTGGTATTGCAAGAGTTGGAACAAGACTTATATATGTCATAAGGTGCATTGTGAGCATCAGATTTTTGAAATTTCGTCTATTGTTATTAGAGGATGTTATTATGGCCATGTGAGTTATGCATTGCATGGTGTGAATTCAGCAAAGGTATGCAATCATGTCCTGGTACATCGTGTGGTGATTGATACTGTGTTTGTATGTTGGAAACAGGCTTGGTAAAGAACTCCGAGTGTTGGAATTAGCTCTAAGGCTTATTTGGCTGAGTAAAAAGAGAGAATATTTAGATTTGTTCGAGCAAATATGCTCAACTGAGTTGTGGTAGCACGGGTAGGTGCACAAGGTGCTAAACAGTGATTTCAGGCAACTCCAGCATAGTTCTTAGCACGTTCGACGACGAACATATGTTTAAGTGGGAGAGAATGCAACGACCCGACCGATCATTTTGAGCCTTAGCGCATCGTTTGGAAGTTTGAGGCCATGAGTAGCTTCACTTCAGGTATTATAGCATGGCCGGAATTGAATTTCGGGGAGTTCGAAGTTAATTCGGAAAGAAAATTCTCATTTTGGAAGCTTTAAGTTGGAAAATTGACTAATTTGTGATTTTTAAGTAAACAACCTTGGAATTGGGATTTAAAGGTTCCAACAGGTTCGTATGATGATTTTGGAGTTGGGCGCATGTTCGAATCGGATTGTGGATGGCACGTGAGCGTTTCAGTGCCTATTGTGGAAGTTGGCATTTTGGAAGAATTTTATAAATTTGGGTCGAAGTGCATTTCAAAGTTATTAATGTTCATTTGGAATTACGAGTTTGGGAATAGCTCTGTATGGTGTTTCTGGTATTAGGAGCGCATCCGAAAGTGGATTCGGAGGTCCGTAGGTCATTTTGGAGTCCTTTGGCGAAAGTTAGAAATTTGAAGGTTTTTGAGAAGTTTGACCAAAAGTGGACTTTTTGATATCGGGGCCAGATTTTGATTCCGAAAGTTAGAGTAGGTTCGTAATGTCAAATGTGACGTGAGTGCAAAATTTGAGGTCAATCGAACGTGATTTGATAGGTTTCGACATCAAATGTAGTTGTTTGAAGTTCTAAAGTTCATTAAGCTCGAATTGGGGAGTGATTCGTGATTTCGACATTGTTTGATGTGATTTGAGACCTCGAGCAGGTCTATGTTATGTTTTGGGACTAGTTAATATGATTAGACGGGGTCCCGGGGGGCTTCGAGTGTGTTTCGAGAGGGTTTCAGGTCATTTCTCAATGATTTGCTGCTGCTGGTTTCTGGTGTATCTGGTGTGTATCGTGATCGCAGTTGATGGGACACAATCACGAAGAGAAGCTGGAGCTGAGGAGAAACTTGTGCATCGCGAACGCGACTGTAGGATCGCGAACGCGGAAGAGGACTTGGGACAGCCTACACAAACGAGTGAGGGCGGCCGCGAACGCTTATAAGAGAGATGGAGCGGGGCCTGGAGCAGTTGGCCTTCGCAAACGTGGCTACTAGAATGCGAACGCGAAGGGTGGTAGTCACCAAGGTTCGTGAACGTGACCATGCTTACGCGAACACAAAGAGGAAACTGAAGGCAGTGCATTTTTGGCCTTCTTGATCGCGATGGACTTTCCACGATCGCGAAGAAGTGTCGCCTAGGCAGTGTATAAGTTTGCAAAAACTGGTTGGCTCATTTCATCTCATTTCTTCCATGGGAGCCGACCTAGGAGCAATTTTGGAGCTCCATCTTCATCATCTATATCAAGGTAAGTGATTTCCACCTATTGCAAGTTAAATACTTGGATTATATATAGATTAAAATGTGGAAATTCATGAAAAATTAGTGGAAATTTGGGGTTTTCAAGAAAAACCTAGAATTTGGTATTTTTGGATATTTGACCACGAATTTTAGCATGGAATTGAAAATAAATTATATATTTGAGTTTGTGAGGTTATGAGTAAAGTATATCTTCGAAAATTATCGAAATCCGGGCGTGTGGGCCAGAGGTTGATTTTATCAAATTTTCAAGCGGAGTTGGGAATTTGTTTAAATCGAATTGTTGTGAGTATTAGAGTGTATTTTTATTGATTTGCACATTGTTTGAATAGTTTTGGAGCGTTGGGCATCGGTTGGCTTGAGAGCTGGTTATGGAACTTCGGAACATGGTAAGTCTCATTTCTAACCTTATAAGAGGGAATTAACCCCATAGGTGAAATAATTCAATATGTGCTTCTATTTGTGTGGGACTAAGTACGCACGAGGTGACGAGAGTCCGTGCATAGCTATTATTATGCTTAAGTTCGGGTAGTCTAGGACCCAAAAGCATGCTATACTTGCGATTTGTAACCTTATTGTCAACTTAAATTGCTTAAATCATGTCGAACTTGGTGACCTTCACAATTGCGAAGGTGTTGTCGTATTTGCGACTTCTGTACAGATAAGGCATAGATAGAATTTGCAATCAGAGGTTCGTAATTGCATACATCGCAATTGTGAACAAGAGGCATCAGTGGGCATCACACTTCTTGGTCTTCTTCTTCCACCCCTTCCTTGCTCACTTTTTGTCGAGTTTCTAGATTTAGCTGTGCAATAGAGGATTCTGTACAGAGGCAAATTTCTTGTGAGTATTGAGAGATGCGTGAGCCATAAGTGCTGGCAGGAAGCGACAAGCAGCGCGTGGGAATTTCCAGACTTTAGCTGTTGTTGGTCAACATCTATTAGGCACCCATCAATATTCCAGGTTTTATCATTTATGCTTACAGTTTGTAATCTCACTTGTTTATATCTTTGTTCTTTACCTTTTACCCTTGATTATTACATTTAGTTTGGCTTGCTTACCTTTCTCCACCATTAGTTGTATCACTGTATCTCTTGTGTGCTTAAGTAATCTTTTAGTCAATATTGAATATTTTCCTGCTTGTCTGCATTTGTGGTAGTTGAAGTTTTGGCATATATTCATTAGTTTCTTTTTTGGTGTAATGGCTATTCGGACCGATGGTAGAGTAAGGTCATGTCCTTAGATGGGCCAAGGGACGGGGGGCAAAGGTGACAAGGGGGTAAGGGATCAAATACGCTGAGAGTGGGGTCCCGGAATATAAGGTCACTGACGAGTAAGTCTATAGAGTTAGGGAGAATTCTCCAAAAGAGGGAGATTAATATAGCATGTATCTAGGAAACTAGATGGGTGGGTACGAAGGCTCGGTATGTTAGTAGGTTTAAAATATGGCATTCATGAGGGGCTACGTGTAAAGACATGATAGGTATTTTTGTTGATAGGAATATCAGAGAGTTGGTGGTGGATGTTAGAAGAATGACTGATAGGCTGATGACTATTAAGCTAGTAGTTGGTGGGGTCACTTTTAACCTGATTAGTGCTTACGTGCCTTAGGTGGGCCTGGGTGAGGAGGTCAAAAAGCGCTTATAGGATGATTTGGACGAGGTTGTGCATGGTATTTCACATACTGAGAAGCTTTTCATAGGGGTGATGTTAATGGCCATATTGGGGAGACTGCTAGGGGTTATGATCAGGTGTATGGCGGGTTCGGTTTTGGAGTTAGGAACGAGGGCGGTATCTCATTATTGGATTGTGCTAAAGCTTTTGACTTGGTGCTATCTAATTCATGTTTTCAGAAGAGGGAGGATCACTTGATCACTTTCTGAAGTAAGGTAGACAAGACCTAGATTGATACCTTCTCCTTAGGAGGGGTGATATGGCCTTTGCACTGATTACAAAGTTATCCTGAGTGAGTGTCATTCGATGCAACATAGGCTCTTGGTAATGGACTTGGAGGTCAAGAGATCAAGGAAGAAGAGAGCGGTGTATGGCCATCCTAAGATGGGGAGCCTTGACTAAGGAAAAAACTCAGGAGTTAGGGAAGAATCTATTGGCGATGGGGCCTGAAGAAGTAGTAGGGACGCGTGTAGTATGTGGACTACGACAACGAACTGCATTATGGAAGTCGCTAGAGAGGTGCTAGGGTAACGAAAGATTATCTAGGAAGTCGCAACAGGGACCGGTGGTGGAATAGGGAGGTACCAGGAAATGTAGAAGCTAAGAAAGTGGCATATCTGAAGCTAGTGGGAGCACGAACGAGGAGGGGAAGAGGATATGTAGGGAGTGTTATAAGAAGTCAAGGAAAAAAGAAAAATTGGCAGTCACAATGGCTAAGACTGCAACTTTTGAGAAATTGTATGAGGATCTTTATGGCAAATGAGGTGCTAGGAAGCTGTACAGGTTAGCTGACAAGCGCAACATGAAATTGATGCTCGCTAGTCAAAGATATTATAGTTTAATTACGTCTCTATAGGGATTGGATTAAACAATGTTCAAGTAATTTCTGGCTTAAATGCTATGCAAAATGATTAACACTTTGATTGGAATGATTATGAACAAAAATTAACTATTAAACTAAAGCAATTAACAATTGATCACAGAAAACTAGAACTGAGCAACACAGAAATATCCGTGTGAGAAATAAGGGTCGTAACAGGATAGGTGCAAGATAGCTATTCAGGATCTAACTCTAGTTCAATTCACTCTAATGTTCTAATGATTCTCATGAATTCACCTAAAGATTAGTTCAAACGTGCAGCCAAGACTCCTCTCTCGGTTAAATCTTAAATCTTCGAGGTGAACTAATATAAAGCACTGTCAAAACATGCAAGAACGTGTTAATGGATTAATCTTTAGGAAAACATCTCTCGAATATTCTCTTAACTTGATTTAATCAACAATTTAACAAGCTCTTTCGATTACTTAAAAGGATCAGTAAATTAAACCAAACAAGATAATGCAAGGATAATCACCCAAAATATTTTCTTTTTCGATTAAATAATTTGGTGAACAAAATTGCAATTAATTCAAATCTCCATAAATGAATTCATGCAAAGAACTAGATTTAAAATTCACAAATATCAATCAAACACCATATCCGTCAAACCCTAAAGCAAACTACTCCATAATCATGGAGAAACTCATCACAACTAAAGTTGAAGAATAATAAAACATGAATTCAATCCAAACTCGAGTGTGGAGTTGAGGAAAGAATGATGAATCCTTCTAGTTTGAGTCTCCAATTCTCCTTCAATCTTCCGTATATCAAAAGTCTCTTCAAAAATATATTTTTGGTATTTTTATATGACGTAGAAGCAAGCATGAAACTACCCTTTCCAAGCCGAGTGGGGAAACTACTCTAAGAATTTTGTACAAGCGTGATGCACCACACCTTGTTCCATGTGAAGTGCCTACGACTTTTATCAGGGAGTTGCAACTTTTCATAAGGCCTCCAATGCACTGGCACGCAGTGCCTTGCGGCGCCCCATGCAGCATGGCAGTGCAAAATTTCCAGAGTATGCTCTTTTTCTTGCTTTTTAATATCCAGACTTGGTCCTCGACCCCCGAACACGATCCCAGTTTAATTCCTTGGGATTTTACTCACACTTCAAAGCTCCAAACTGTTCATATTAGCTCCAAAACTCGCTTCTCACTTGGAATCAGTTCTTGCAAGGCTTAGAACACATTATAAGCACAAATCACCATTATTTAAGCTCAATCACAAGTAAAGTGCAATAATCAGAGTGCAAAATATGACTAAAACATGGGTTTCTAGCCTACCATCAACACTCCAAACTTAAACCATTTCTCGTCCTCGAGCAATCAAACTAGACTTCACATAGAGATGACCTTCTCATCAAACAACTTCCCTAACACATCATTCCAAGAATCTTTAAAGCAGACTATGCACCATACCGTAACATCTTAGCCTCAAGACTCGACTAAAAAGCACCAAGTATTTTTCACCTCCTGCTCACTTACATTAATACAGAGGTCAAAGACCATACCTTTTCTTTGCAAATCATGTTCCTTTACACCAAAGATAGAGAGTAGTTCCACACACAATAAAATTCAAGAACAAATAGGAGCTCAAGATAGGAAGAATTTACTCACTCACAGAATCAAAATTCATATGCCACAAAAGACGTATCATAGGTTTGCCTATAGTGTAATACTATGCTAATTGAACTCTTTTTGTCAAAGATCAAGTATGACTTTAATTGGTTGTAATGTAGGCTGCGGTACGGGTCGAATACATTTGGATATAGTGACTACACCTCCCTAAGAACTTTAATACATCATCATTAACAATTCAAACCCCATAGTTATGTTGAACCAAATCCTAACCTTCACAACCTAATTGCACCAAGCCCCAATTTCTTTAAGCAACAAATAAGATGAGAACTACCACTAGCAAGGAGTCAATTCTTTTTCCTAATACATACACAAACTTTTTTATCCTCTTTTCAAAGTTTTGATTTTTTTTCCAAGCAACTTCCTTTTTTTCTTTCTTTCAATTCCTTAAAAGTGTCTCTCACAATTTTTCAAACAGTGCACATTTCTTCATTTTTTCTATAATCCACTCAAATACCCAACCATTCTTCTACTTAACTTTTAACCAGCTCATAACAAATTCAAATGCTCAAGCGAGGTGAAAGATTTAAAAAGATAGTAAATTCAAACACAGAGGTTAGGATCGTAGTGTGGTTGCCAAAGAAATAGGACTACTGGCTCAAAGGGGCTAACTAAGAAAACACATTAATTTGGTGGGTAAAAGCATATAACTGTCTCAATAAAGAAATGCCTCTTTCACATCTTAGACTGAACAAAACTACTATTTCGCTTTGAAAATACACAGGGCAAGTTCTAGACATTAACTGGCATGGACAGCATATCAACAAACCTTACTCACACTTTCGCACATAATTCACTTAAGATCAGATCTATCCTGATTTTCTAGTCAAAGCAGTTAAGAAAAATCAAAATCAAATAAATTAAGGTACTTATCCATGAGTCAAGAACTTAGCCTAGGCAACTAAGTTACTCACCACTCTCAAGGTATATGTTGTCAAGGAAAATTTCTCCCAACCAGCATAATGACACAAGACTCTTTTTATTCCTACAAAAGAAAAACTAACCATACTCAGTTCAAGAAAAATCGTTAAAAAAGAACTGCGGCAGAAAAAAAACTAAGGGGAAATTGTTACACTTCCTAAGAAAATAAAACCAAAACGAAAGACAATTTTTTTGTTTGACTTTGATCTCTCAAGAAGACAGTCATGGAAATCGATCATCGGTACAATGCTTTAGTACTTTCTAAAGAGCATGGTATAGTGAAACTCCCTAAATCTCTACACTTTTGAGGAAGCTTATTTTGCAGAATGTCAGTACAATGCTCTGTGAGCTTGACAACCGATGTCTATTCCACTTTACGCTTGTTGTCCAGTATCTCCTTCAGGAACTTAGCATATGCTGGCATTTGAGAAAGGTAGATTAACATGTACCTACTTAAGCACTTCAAGAAAACGCTCAAATTGTTTGTCCAACTTGTCTCTTCTTTGCTTCTAGGGAAAAGGTAAAGCATGCTTGTATTTGTTTTCCTCAGTATCCTCATTCATTGAATTCCCATCCTTCTTCTCTTTTAGAGCTCTAGTCCTCCCCTTGTTCTTCAGACCATCATCCAGATCTACCCTCACTTCACCTTCTTGATTGTCGTTATTTTTTTGCTACTCCACAATCTCCACTTGTTTTTCAATCAACTCTCCCTTTTGTTTTGCTATGGGGTCCTTCAATACTTGCCCACTTCTCAAGGACATCACATTTATTTTTTTCTTTTGGATTTTATTCGGTATCAGTAGGTAGAGTTCCTGGAACCCTCTCAGATAATAGATTAGCCAGTTGCCCCATATGTCTTTCCATGTTTTGAATGGATGTGCCCTGTTCTTGAATAGTTATTCCATGAGTTTCAGACCTCTCATCTGTCTTAGTAATATAGGCTTTCATCAGATCTTCCACGCTAGATTGATTATACTGTGGAGGCTTGTATTAATGCCTCTACTGATTTTGAAATCTTGGAGCTCCGTGTTCATGGGGTGTTAAATTATTCTGTTTTCATGAGTTCATACTTCTACTTGGTGAACTCCATAAAAATCTGGGTGCCTATGCCCCATGGAGTTAAACTTATTACCACTTTGGTAGTTACCACTATCAAAGCTTTCGACAACATTTACCACTTTATCTGTAGTTGAGGCCTGATACTCTTGCAGTGGATGTACCATTCCACAAAATTCACAAACTGATGATGCCTGGATCTAGACCTTGACTAAGGTCAACTTTCTTATCTCTTTGGCCATGGTATCTAGCTGGGCTTGCACTGATGTTTTGGATCTACCAGGTGAACCCTAGCTGATTTTATTCTATCATTACTCTTAGCGGGCCATTGGTTAGCGTCTTTAGAGAGCTCATCAAGAATCACAACAATCTCCTCAAGAGTTTTCATCATTAAAGGACCTCTAACTACATTACTCAGAGTTCGTTGTGAGGAGGGTGTCAGTCCATCCCAAAAGTCCCGGAGTTGCATCCATAATTCGATTCTATTATGATGACACTTTCTAACTATCTCTTTGAATCTTTTCCAATCTTCGAACACCGTCTCAGTGTATTTCTAGCAGAAGTTGTAGATTTCCCTTTTGAATTTCACGATTTTTGTAGCTGTTGAAGAAATTGTCAAGATAAGTTTTCATCATATTTTCCCATGCCCGGATAAACCCAGTTGGTAAGCTTCGAAGCAAGTGCTTCGTGTCATCCTTCAGTGAAAAGGGGAATGCCCTTAAGTAGACTACATCTTTGGACACTCCATTGTACTGAAAGGTGTTCATAATTTACTTAAAGTTTATCAAGTGAGCATTAGGATATTCATTCACCTTTCCTCTAAAGACACTCTTGTTATGGATGGTTTGAACAAGCCCTGCTTCAACTCAAAATTATTTGCTGCTGTGGGTGGAAGTCTGACACTTGATAGTCCCTAATTGTAAACCGGTCTGGCATAGTCACCTAATGCTCTCCTAGGCCAGGGATCCATATTTTCGATCTGGTCTTCAAACACAGGTCGATTTAGATTGAATCTTTAACCCTCATCCTCTTCGACAGTCTCATCTGCAGCTTTAAGGGTTGCTTCAGCTGCTAACCGTGCAGTTTGTTCTCTATGTTGTGCCGCCTATCCTAGGCCTGGGAGCCATATTTTCGAACTGGTCTTCAACCACATGTTGACTTAGATTGAATCTTTGACCCTCATCCTCTTCGACAGTTTCATCAGCAGCTTTAAGGGTTGCTTCAGCTGCTAACCGTGTAGCTTGTTCTCTATGTTTTGCAACTAAGTCTACTCCATCATTCCTATTGTTTGCCATTTTATATTGAGTCGAAGTCTGACCTAAGAATGATCCAGTTGATTCTTTCTCCTTTCTCAACTATCGCAGGTGCTTGTCTAATTCTGGGCTGTATGGCACCAATTCCTTTGAAGAGGATCGAGTCATACACCATTGAACTTAACCTGTTACCTGCACACAGATGAAAAAATCATGAGTAAAAATTACAAAAATAATACCTAAAGTAGCACCAAAAACTATTTTGAACACTATTGATTGGTAATCTTCGACAATATCGCCAAAATTTGACGAGCACAAAGTACAACACGAAATTGATGCTCGCTAGCCAAAGATAATATTATATAATCATCGTCTCCATAAAGATTGGATTTGTTAGTTTGTTATTTGTTATGTAAAAAAGTATAGTCCTACATGGAATAGGAGTATTGTGGGTATGTCACGACCCGGATTTTCCACCTTCGGGATCGTGATGACGCCTAACATTTCACTTGCTAGGCAAGACAACGTTAGAGTGATTCTTTAATAATTTTAACCACCGTGAACAATTTAACACATTAAATAGAAATGAAGATAGAATGAAGTACGAAATAGCATAATGATCAACAATATCTAAGTACAACCCGAATCTGGAGTCACAAGTACACGAGCTTCTAAAGTCTCTACAAATAGGGTTTGAAATAAGTACAACTGTCTCGAATGAAAAGAACAGTAAATAGGGAAAATGGAAGGGGACTTCAATGTTTTTGCGGATGTTAACAGATCTACCTCGAGTCTCCAAATGAGCTAATCCGAGATGATACGCCTCACGGACAACTGGGACCAGTACTAAAATCTGCACAAGAAGTGTAGATTGTAGTATGAGTACAACCGACCCAATGTACTCCGTAAGGGTTGAGCCTAACCTCAACGAGGTAGTGACGAGGCTATAACAGGACACCCACATAATTAAACATGTACATATGAAAATTTACGTATAACCTAATAACAAATAAAGAATTAACATGTACTATTGGTAGGGGACATGCAAAAGGGGGTACAAGATATAGTAATACAATAGGAAATGACAACATGAAGCAGTGAATAAACCTTCAACCAAAGAGATGGATAACATAATGAATAGAAACTGCATGACACCACCCTTCGTGCTTTTACTCTCAGCCTCACCATGAAATAGTAATAATGGCACGACACCCTTCGTTCTTTTACTCTCAATCTCTCCATAAATGATAAAATACGGCACAACATCACCGTTCGTGCTTTTACTCTCAAATTCATCATGAAACAATAGATACGTCACGACATCACCCTTCGTGCTCTACTCTCAAATACGACACGTCATCACCCTTCATGCTTTAACTCTCATCCTCACTATGTATAAATCAATAATTACAACAACTATCGGCACGACATCACCCTTCGTTCATTAACACTCTCCCTTGCCATGTAACAATGAGCATATAACAATTTGGGAGATAGAATAAGCAAGAATAAATGTTACGCCAACAATGATTCCACAATACCAACCTCAACTTCAAGAAACAATACTCAATTATCACAAATAGCCGTAAATGCTGAAAGAATGATCAATTTTGTAATAAAGTAGTCTAAGCATGGATATCATAATCAAAGAAGGGAGTAAATAACAAGAAAAATGTCCCACCCGCATGCTTTAACCCAACAACAATGCATAAGTACTCGTCACCTCACTTATACGTTGTACCCGACATTTAAACATGTAGCAAATAAACAAATAAGTCCTAATCCCTCAAGTCTAGGTTAACTACGTCACTTACCTCGCTCCAAAGATCAGCTCAAAGCTTAACCACGACTTTGCCTTTAAAACAAGCCTCCGAACCAACAAAATCTAGCAAATTATCAACCAAATGATTCAACACAAGCCTTAGGAACTACCTACAAATGCAAAAGATTCAATTTAGGTCATTATTGAAAAAGTCAACGAAAGTCAACTCCCGGACCCGCTTGGTCCAAACCTGAAATTCGCACCAAAACCCGATTATCCATTCACCCCCGAGCCCGGTTATGCAATTTGTTTTAAAATCCAACCTCAATTTGAGGTTTAAATTCTAATTTTATAAAAATCCTTAATTCTACCCAAACCCCCAATTTCTACAATGAAAATCCTAGATTTTATGTTGAAATTCTATGAAATGTAATGGGTAATTGAAAGAAAGTAGGTTAGAATCACTTATCAAAGAATTAGGAAAGAAGAGTTCTTGGAAAAATCACCTCTAAGGTTTCTAGGTTTGAAAATTTGAGAGGATGAACTAAAATCCTGTTTTCCCATCCTAAGTCCAGGCGCAGATGTCGCAATTGCGAACCCCACAAATGAAAAAAATCCTTCACAAATGTGAAGTTTTCACACTTTTGCTGCCATCGCAATTTCGATGGTTTGTTCGTAGATGCGAACTTGGACTTCTCGCAATTACGACCATCTTGATCGCAATTGCGAACCCTCTTGACTCAGCCCCACTTCGCAAATGCGAAGAAATTCTTCGCATTTGCGATCATGACAGGAATTTATTTTCTTTACAAATTCAAACACTGACCTCGATATTGCGAGATCAGAGACCTATTCCAGAACTGAAGAACACCATCATTGTTTCTAAGTCCAAACTCAATCCGTGGCCTATCTAAAATTCACCCGAGCCCTCGGGGATCCAAACCAAACATGCACACAAGTCCAAAAAAATCATACGAAGTTGCTTGCGTGATCAAATCACCAAAATAACACCTAGAACTAGGAATCGGATACCAAATCAAACGAAATTTTCAATGAAACTTTAGAATTTCTTTTTTAACAATCGGACGTCTGAATCACGTCAAACCAACTCCGTTTCTCACCAAATTTTGCAGACAAGTCATAAATATAGTAATGGACCTATATCTTGTTCCGATACCAAAATATAGACCCAGTATCAATAAAGTCAAACATTGGTCAAATCTTGAAATTCATTAAGCCTTTAAACTTCAATTTTTCAACAAAATGCGATAACTGGAGCTAGGGACCTCCGAATTTGATTCCAGGCATGCGCCCAGGCCCTAAGTCATGATACAGACCTACTGGGACCGCCAAAATATGGATCCGGATCCATTTGCTTGAAACTTTGACCGAAGTCAACTCAAATGGATTTTAAAGGCAAAATTTCATACTTTATAATTTTTAACATAAAAGCCTTTTGGAAAAAGACCAGGACTGCGCACGCAATTTGAGGAAGGCTAAAATGAGGTATTTGAGGTTACCAAACATGGAGTTAGGGTTTAAAACTCTAAATGACCTATCAGGTCATCACATTCTCTACCTCTAAAACAACCGTTCTTCCTTAAACGGACATAGAAAAGATCCTGGACGGTTAATAGATGTGGATATCTATTCCGCATGTCCGACTCGGACTCCCAAGTAGCTCCCTCGATTGGTTGACCTCTCCACTACACTCGAACTGAAGGGCAACTCTTTGACCTTAACTGTCGAACCTACTGGGCTAGAATATCCACCGACTCTTCCTCATAAGTCAAATCCTTGTCCAACTAGACTGAGCTGAAATCTAACACATGGGACGGATCACCGTGATACTTCCAGAGCATGGAAACATGGAACACCGGATGGACTGCTAATAAACTAGGTGGCAATGCGAGCCTGTAAGCCACCTTACCCACTCTCTCAAGAATCTCAAAGGGCTCGATATACCTAGGGATCAACTTGCCCTTCTTTCCGAACATCATCACACCCTTCATGGATGAAACTCAGAGCAATATCCTCTCTCCGACCATGAATGCAACATCACGAACTCGACGGTCCCCATAACTCTTCTACCTAGACTAAGCTGTGCAAAGTCAATCCTGAATAATCTTGACCTTATCCAAGGTATCTTTTACCAAATATGTACCTAGCAACCGAGCCTCCCCCGACTCGAACCATCCAACTGGCGATCGACACCGCCTCCCATATAGTGCCTTATTGGGAGCCATTTGAATGCTCAATTGATATCTGTTATTGTAGGAAAACTCTACAAGTGGCAAGAACCAATCCCAAGAACCCCTGAAATCTATAACACAAGCGCGAAACATATCCTCCAATATTTGAATAGTGCACTCAGACTTCCATCTGTCTGAGGATGAAATGTTGTGCTCAACTCAACCTGTGTGCCTAACTCATGCTGTACTACCCTTTAGAAGTGAGAGATGAATTGCATACCTCTATCAAATGATAGATACGGGCACACCATGAAGAAGGACGATCTCGCAGATGTAGATCTCAGGCAACCACTCTGAAGTATAGGTAACTGCCACAAGAACCTATACCGTGTCGAACTTCCTTTGAGTCCATGGGAGTCCTACAACAAAATCCATAGTAATACGCTCCCACTTCCACTCAATTATCTCTAGCTTCTAAAGCAAACCACCGGGCCTCTGATGCTCGTACTTTACTTGCTGACAATTTAAACACCGAGCTACATATGCAACTATATACTTCTTCATCCTTCTCCATCAATACTGCTGCTGCAAGTCCTAATACATCTTGATGGCACCCGGATGAATAGAATAACGAGAATAGTGGGCCTCATCAAGAATCAACTCACGAAGTCCATCTACATTGGGCACACTAATGCGATCCCGCATCCTCAAAACTTCATTGTCTCCAACAGTAACTTGCTTGGCACCATTGTGCCGTACCGTGTCCCTAAGGACAAGCGAATAAGGGTCATCATACTGCCACTCCCTAATGTGGTCATACAAGGAAGACTGAACAACTGTGGAAGCTAGAACACGATTGGGCTTTGAAACATCCAACCTCACAAACTAATTGGTCAAAGCCTGAACATCTGATGCAAGCGATCTCTCACTGACTGGAATGTACGCAAGGCTGCCCATACTCACTGCCTTTCTACTCAAGGCATTGGACACCACATTGGCCTTCTCGGGATGATACAAAATGGTGATATCATAGTCTTTCAATAGCTCCAACCATCTACTCTGCCTCAAATTGAGGTCCTTCTGTTTGAACAAATATTGTAGACTCCGATGATTCGTGAATACCTCGTACAATATGCCGTAAAGATAAGGCCTCCAAATCTTCAACGCATGCACAATGGATATGAACTCTAAGTCATGAACAGTGTAATTCTTCTCATGAACCTTCAACTACCGTGACGCATATGCAATTACCCTGCCATCCTGCATCAATACTGCACCAAGCCTAATACGAGATGCATCAAAATACACAGTGTAAGATCCTGATCTTGTGGCAACACCAACATTGGCGCGGTAGTCAAAACAGTCTTGAGCTTTTGAAAGCTCGCCTCACACTTGTCTGACCATCTAAATGGTGCACCTTTCTAGGTCAACCTGGTCAATGGGGCAACTATAGATGAAAACCCTTCCACAAATCGATGGTAATAACCCGCCAAACCCAAGATACTCCAGATCTCTATAGCTGAAGTGGGTCTAGGACGGTTCTGAACTGCCTAAATCTTCTTAAGATCCACCTGTGTGCCCTCAGCCGATACTACGTGCCCCAAGAAAGCGACCGAGTCCAACAAAAACTCGCACTTTGAAAACTTGGAATACAACTAGCTATCTTCTCGAGTCTAAAGTACGATCCAAAGATGCTGCTCGTGCTCCTCTCGACTGTGGGAGTAGATCAAGATATCATCAATAAACACAATCACAAAGGAATCCAAATAGGGATTGAACACCCGGTTCATCAAATCCATATATTTCTGTTGGGGCATTTGTCAACCCAAATGACATCTCTAGAAATTCATAATGCCCATATCAAGTCCGAAAATTTGTCTTCGGCACATCGGATGCCCTAATCCTCAACTGATTGTAGCTAGACCTCAAATCAAACTTTGAAAACACCTTGGCATGCACAATGGCTGTAGACTCCGATGATTCATGAATACCTCGTACAATATGCCGTAAAGATAAGGCCTCCAAATCTTTAGCGCATGCACAATGGCTGTGAACTCTAAGTCATGAACAGTATAATTCTTCTCATGAACCATCAACTACCGCGACGCATATGCAATTACCCTGCCATCCTGCATCAATACTGCACCAAGCCTAATACGAGATGCATCAAAATACACAGTGTAAGATCCTGATCCTATGGCAACACAAACATTGGTGCGGTAGTCAAAGAAGTCTTGAGCTTCTAAAAGCTCGTCTCACACTTGTCTAAGCATCTAAACGGGGAACCCTTCTGGGTCTACCTGGTCAATGGGGCAACTATAAATGAAAACCCTTTCACAAAACTGATGGTAATAACCTGCCAAACCCAAGAAACTCCAGATCTCTGTAGCTGAAGTGGGTCTATGACGGTTCTGAACTGCCTAAATCTTCTTAGGATCCACCTGTCTGCCCTCAGCCGATACTACGTGCCCCAAGAAAGCGACCGAGTCCAACCAAAACTCACACTTTGAAAACTTGGCATACAACTGGCTATCTCCCAGAGTCTAAAGTACGATCCGAAGATGCTGCTCGTGCTCCTCTCGATTGTGGGAGTAGATCAAGATATCATCAATAAACACAATCACAAAGGAATCCAAATAGGGATTGAACACCCGGTTCATCAAATCCATATATTTATGTTGGGGCATTTGTCAATCCAAATGACATCACTAGAAATTCATAATGCCCATATCAAGTCCGAAAAGTTGTCTTCGGCACATCGGATGCCCTAATCCTCAATTGATGGGAGCTAGACCTCAAATCAATCTTTGAAAACACCTTGACACCCTAAAGCTAATCAAATAGGTCATTAATCCTTGCCAATATGTACTTGTTCTTAATGGTGACATTGTTCAACTGCCGGTAATCTGTGTACATCCTCATCGATCCATCTTTCTTCTTCACAAATAACACAGTCGCACCCCAGGTCGAGACACTAGGTCTAATGAAACTCTTATCAAGCAAATCTTGCAGTTTCTCCTTCAATTCTTTCAACTCTGGCAGGGCCATACAGTATGGCAGAATAGAAATGGGCTGAGTGCCCGGGGCCAAATAAATATAGAAGTCAATATCTCTGTTGGGTGGCACCCCTGGCAGATCTATAGGAAACACCTCTAGAAACTCACGAACAACTAGTAATAAATCCATGGAAGGAATCTCTACTAGAATCGCGGACATAATCCAAACTCGACCATATGCCGAGCCTTCGCATAGGAGATAACCTTATTGGTAGAATGGCAAGGAGTCCCCCTCCACTGTAATTGAGGCAAACCCCACAAGGCTAAGGTCACCGTCTTAGCGTGACAATCCAATATTGCATGATAAGGTGACAACCAATCCATACCTAAAATGACATCAAAATTGACCATATCGAGAAGTAGGAGATCTATGCTACACTCGAGACTCCTGATCGCAACCTACTCCGCACCACTAATAAGTAGCGAGAGAGGGTCGCAATAGCTTTTACCCAATTTTGGGTCGGGATCGATTTCCACAGAGAGCTAGAAATGGAGTGGTGTATCTATTTAGCTTAGGATTGCGTAGAGTTCCAAATTGCACTTCTCATAATTTTTGGGGTTTTCTTTTAATTCTACTTTTAACAAACTACAAATTGCAAATTAAGCTAAGAGTTAAATGCTACGGGTTGTTCAAATAGTTAAAGGCACTAGGGTAGTGACATCCGCCTAGGTGGTCAATTGACGGGTACTTGAAACTGAGGCACAATTGACATGGTTGGGGAGTATGATATAACCGTTGCACTACTTTACCCACTTTACACCTCTTGGTGGTTCAAGTGATTTTGCCCAATTGACTTTCTCAAGACCAATTGGTATGCAAATTTACACAAGCAACTTAGGGTTCAAGTCGGGTATTACTCTCTCGAGGTTTAACCCTTCTATTGGGGCTATCAATCTCTTGAGTATGCCCCAATATCTTGTTGGATCAATTTTGGAGACTTATGCTCTCTTTCTCAAGAACAACCCTAGTCAACTAAACACAAACTAGTGTTTGCAACCAATGATTTAGCAATTTAACCATGAAATTGACCCATATATCAAACACCCATAGTCAATTTAGCCCTAAAATGTAAGATCCATCAATTACCCACACTAGAGTTGAGCCACAACCCTAGCTATGGGGTCTAGATACTCATATTCAAAGAAGAAAAACAAGAAATATATGAAGATAAATACATATTAATTAATTGCTAAGTTAAATACAAAGATTCAATGATGAAAAGTAAGTAAAAATGCCCAAAATGGCTACAAGAGTCGTTCCCACAAGCGTAGCTGCTTCTAAAATCTATCTGATGACCTAAAAATGGAAAAGGTTCTATTTATACTAAGCTAAAAAATCTGGACAAAAATGCCCATGCGGGGTTAGTGTGGACCGCACAGAATGGACTGCGGTCATGGTGACTTCTAGTGCGGTCCTCACAAAGTGGACTGCGGACCACATTGGCTTGAAAGCTCCAACTTCAACTTCTCTGAATTTTGGCTCTGCGGACCGCACAGAATGTTAGTGCGGCCGCATGGACTCCAGTGCGGACCGCACTAAATCTAGTACGGCCACATTGCCTTTTAGGCTTAATAGCTGCCCTCTGAACCTCCTAGTACGGACCGCACAAAGTGGTGTGCGGCCGCACTCGACCTATTTTCCCTGAGCTTGTCTTGTCTTTGGTACTTGTGCAAGTTTCACTTCTTTTGAGCTGATATTTGACATCTTGTCACTTTGTTGATCAAACCTGCAATCAAGTACAACTTATGAGCCTTTTTGGGACTATTTTGTATGAGTTTCTAATTAAAGCATGAGCAAGAAGGAGTATAAAATGCGTCAAAATCCCTAGTTATCAACTTCCCCAAACTTAAGCTTTTGCTTATCCTCAAGCAAACAAAATAAGACCCACCCCTTAAGGGAAAATCCAAGACATTTTTAGCTATCCTAAAGAAACCTCAACTAGCATCAATTGGGACTAACAATTGCCCTCAATACAAATGAATCATTAACAACATTTACCCTTTGAAATACCATGGATTAAGTGCGACACAAGAGCATCAAGAGTTGACTCAACACATCAAGGAACTCTTTCAATTACTTTGGTCATTGTGGAACCCAAACTCACACATCCTCAACTCTCTGTAAGCAAACCTCACCTTTAGAATAGTGGCACGCAAAATGAGGTTAATAGAAATTCACTCATCTCTCTCAAGAAAAAGTCACAAGTCTGGCTCTAAGTACCATATGTTTTCCCCTTATGTGAGTATCCACTAATGTAAGCTTCATTCAACTAAAGATCATATAAGACTTTTGTGGAGACATTGTGAAGGCTTTTGGTTCAGGGTAGGAAATATTTTGGTCTAAGCAGGTTCCGTCTTCCCTTAAGCACTTCTTTTGATTCATTTGGCATATATTCACTTGACTCTTTGAGTCATTTCACTTCTTTCTAAGGGGTTAGAGAGATACACTGTCACTCTTTCTTAGGTATTTCAAACCTTTTCTCCTTTTTCAACTTTCCACACCTTTCATTCTTTACTTTTCTTGAATCCATTTTTATTCTTTTTTACATTGAACATTCTTTTTGTCTTTTTGCTTTTCTTTCTTTTTCATTACTTTTCCTTTTCTTCATTTTTGTGAATTTTTACCAATTTTTTGCATTCCTCGTCTCTCCCCCCAAACTTATCTAAAGGAAAGATTGGGTGCCAAGAGAGGGTATCTTTTAGAACTGGTATAGGCTTGTATCATGGTTCTTGAAAGAAAAAGGTCTAAGGCTCAAACGAGTTAACTAGAGACCGTATCATTGGTAGGCTATGGAATTGTTCAAACTATCATTTGGATCAAGGAGAGCCTATAATTATGTCTCAAATCAAAATTCACTTATGATTTCGCCTCAACAAACATTCAGGGCAAGTTCTAGACCAATGGCTCATGACTTGGACATGCAATTGCAATTACTCACCACACAACCTAAGGGATTGCTAAAGACATAGAGTCGGGGGCCCACCATGACCTTAGATACGATTTGAGCACACAATGGTCCCGAAAAACCACTTGATGATTATCGGTCAACACAAGAGTCTCAAGGTCACGACTTTCACCATCCTAAACACAACAATTTGTTTTTGACCATGAGGTCAAAGGCAAATGTGCTAGGCCCAAGTGAAGATTTGCTTGAGGCACCCTTAACTACTATCTATTAAAAATAAAAAGAAAAATGGACTCAAACCCTTAAGAAGGTTGTCACGCCATCCATCATTGGGATGAGCCACCCGGTTCACACAACACTTCACCTTTGGAAAGAACCGTGACATTAAGAAAACCAAAGGCTTATTGCAAACTTCCAAAACAAAAAGCTACGAATCACAAATAAGAAGCTAAAAACGAAATTTTTTGCAGAAAATAGAATGAATATATACAAGAGGGGATTTGAATATACAATGGATGGGATGAATATATACAATGTGATATAATCTTTATATACAGACCCAAAGTGAAATAAAAATGCGATAAATGTAACGAAATATCAGAATTATATACAGACCAAAGATGAAAAATCAAGAAAGGAAAAAAAATGTTAAATATAATCAATAATCCAAATGTAGGGCCTACCCCCTCAAATGAAAGCTGGCATTGTCCTCAATACCAGCTAGTCTAAATAAAGCACAAAAAGATAAGAGAAAAAGGATATAGGAAACTCCCTAAGGCCTGTCTGTCTGCATAGGGTCATGTGTGGTCCCTGGGTCCTCTCTATGCTCGGGGACCTCAGACTGGTCCCCTATGGCCTGCTGCTCTGCTATTGGGACCTGGGCGTGGACAGGTTCTTTAGGTAGTACACCCTGTGGCTGACTGGAAGAGGTCTCCTACGGCTAAGCCAGCTGGATGACTGTATCATCATCTCGAGGGATCATCCTCTTCCTCTTGGGAGGCCTCTGTGGCTGCTCCGGCTCTGGATGAACTGCTGGTGCTGGGTCCTGGAGCAATAAATCTAAAGGCATGTGATCCGCCTTCAGTCTGTCTACATCAGCTCTCAACACTTTTACGGACTCTTTGGAGGCCCGTGTCTTCCTCAGCTTCTTGTTCTCCCGAGCAAGCTCCTTGAGAGCCTTGCTATGTGAATCAGCTGCCTTTGAGAGCATTGCCTGAGTGTCAAGGATCTTCTTTTGGTTGTCAAGTATCTCTTTGAGCGCATCCTTTATCGACTGTGGAACCTATGCTGGCTGAGGTGCCGACTGAGCCTCTACCACAGTGGCGAGTGTGGACAACTTGGATGAAGCAGTCTGCATCCAGTTGTTTATGCTAAGAAGCGCCTGTCTCAGTCAATGAGCAGCAACAAGATGGGCCCGGGAAGATGGAATCTCTAGTCCTGCTGAGGTGGATGGACCGGCATGAGTGGCTGTGTATGTGGAAGGACCGAGAAGGATGTCTGTAGAAGTGAAGGTAGGCTCAGCAGGAGACATTACCACAACTAGCTCTTCAGGCTGGCCAGTTGGAGCAGTAGCAGTACCTTTGAAGTTCTTACTTTTGGGGTTGTCATCCCCCTGCATGCTGTACCAGGAAAATGGGGCCTTCGCCTTGACCTTGATGTCATAAGGCCTTTTGTCCACATTCAGGTCCCGGAAGTACATTGTGAGGAAACTAGGGAAAGAATAGTTCCGGTCATGCTTCGCGCCCACAACAGTAATGATTCTAGACATAACATTCCCTACGCTGATGGGATACCCTGCCATGATAGAAGCCACTAATACAGCCCGGTGGAGAGGTAAGGTGTTGTCATGAGTGGTAGGGTCCACCAGCTGCAAACAAAGGTCTCCCATCCCCTTGCTTCAAAGTTCAAGTTCCTTCTCAATATCTTGACTCCAGTAGTCAACCAGTCGGGGAC
Source organism: Nicotiana sylvestris (assembly GCF_000393655.2). Classification (NCBI taxonomy): domain Eukaryota; kingdom Viridiplantae; phylum Streptophyta; class Magnoliopsida; order Solanales; family Solanaceae; genus Nicotiana; species Nicotiana sylvestris. The sequence goes on from NC_091067.1 coordinate 31,013,663, forward strand.
GATACCTGGGATTGCTAGGTACTGTGCTATCCATGGACGGACCTCCTCACCTATTTCCATCTTCGCCATGTACAAGGTCACATCCTCCTCATTGAAGCCCATGTATTCATTGATCGGCTTCCCATCAAACAACACTTTTAAGTTCTGAACCTTGGTTACTTTGGAGCCCTTTTTGATGTGGGCTACATTGCAATAAAATTACTTGACCAAGTGTTCATTGGCATCCACATAGTTATCCATAAAGTGCTCCTAGCCCACTCTAGTCCTAAACTGTCTTTGCACGTCGGGTTTGTGAGGTAGTAGGTCTCTATCTATGAAGCTCCTCTCCGGAATCAATTTTCTCACCAGCTACCACTCCCGAAACTTATGGTACGCCACATAACTCACAAATCTATTTTTCCAAGCTTCGGGCTTCCTAGTTCTAGCAACGCCTCCAACCTGAGGCTCACCTCTTTCAGCTACCTCCTCATTTCCCTGTACTTCCTCCTCACCTCCTTCTGCACATTTCCCGGATAATGAAGCTGTGGGAGAGGTGGAGTATACCCCACTACCTAATACTGAGCCCTCAGACGACTCAAAAGAAATATTTACTGATGCTTGGGCAGCGGGGGAAGTGGGAGGAGTGTCTCTCAATATATGCCTCTCCGGCCAGTCAAGGATATATTTAGGCACAGAATCTGAAGAGACTTCCCGGGAAGGCTCGTACTCACTCCCCGACTGATCACATGCTCTGTCAGCAGCTTTTATTGCCTTCCGCATATTCTTGATGCTTTGCCTAACTTGGGGGATGAGTCTTATCATTTTCTGCTTCCCTTCCCGGGAAGATTCACCTCTGCCCGGTTGTTTTGAATCTTTTCCTCGCTGTTTAACCATTGTCTGCAACACAATTGAAATGACTTTGTTAGTATAAGTTGCAGCAGCAGAGAAGCAGTTAAACCAATGTTGCAGAACAGGGAAGAAAAGTTGCAGAAAGTTCTCAGAAGTCCCCAAGTGTGGACAACACAAAATGTAGTGCGGCCGTACAGGGGTCCATGCGGACCGCACAAAATGGCCCTGCGGTCCGCACAGGGGTGGGGTTTAGAATACCCACCCTCTGTATCTTGTTAGTGCGGACCGCACAAGACAGTAGTGCGGCCGCACAGGGGCCAGTGTGGTCCGTACAAAATGTAGTGCGACCGCACTGCCCAAAGTTCAGCTTCCCAGAATTCATCAGTGTGGTCTACACAAAATGGTACTGCGGACCGCACAAGGGCACCGTGGACTGCACAAAATCGACTGCGGTCCGCACTACGTGCCCAATTTTGGCACTAAATTAGGGTTCAAGGATTTTTTCTTTTAAGTCCAATCTTTCACCTAATTAGTGTTCCTAAGTGGTTGGCCAGTTCATTAAACTAACTAATTCTAATCTAATCTAAAAAATTAACAACCCTAACCTACTTAATTGAAGAAAACACGGAAAGCAAATAAAACTACATGAGAAGAATAGAAAAATAAAGGAAAAAAATAACAAAATTAAAGCCATGAAAGAGAAATTAAAGTGCCAGATGTGAGATGAAAAGGATGATAACAATTCCAAGCAATGAAATGCGAGTAAAGAAACAAAGGAACAATGATTTAGGCTCTGAGTTTCAAAAATTGCGAAAAGAGTAAAAGGAGGGCCTCAGGCCCTATTTATAGAAAAGGACCTGGGGCCTAGTCTCACCTACCAGTGCGGACCGCACAAAATGGATCGCAATCCGCACTGAACTATTATGTTCAAGCTTGAGAAGGCAACGCTCTACGGTCCGCACAAAATGGACTGCGGCCACAGAGGTCCACCGCGGACCGCACAAAATGTAGTGCGGCCGCGGTGGCAAACTTCAGATAGGCTATACATTACCCTTCACCAGTGCGGTCCGCACAGAATGTACTACGGCCGCACTATAAACTTCAAAGACCTATGCATTTTTTTCCACTATGTCTTGCACTGCGTCAACACAACCCTGTAACATCTCACAACCAGTTAGCCCAAAAATCAATCCTATTCTTCAAAGAAAAATCAAAGAAGAACAAAAAGAAAAACACATGGGTTGCCTCCCAAGAAGCGCCTGATTTAACATCGTAGCACGACCCAGGTTACCATCACATCATTTGAAATGAATAAGTGCCACCACATGGCTGTCATCAATTTTTGAAAGATAATGCTTGACTCGGTGCCCATTAACTCTGAAAACTTCATCATTTTTGTTCTTTAAATCAAGAGCACCAAACGGGGTCACACACATCACTTCAAAAGGTCTACTCCATTTTGATTTGAGCTTTTCCGAAAATAGACGTAACCGAGAGTTGAACAAGAGAACCAAATCACCTGCTTTGAACTCCTTTCCACGAGCATATTTATCATGAAGGTACTTCATCTTGTCCTTATACAAGGACGAACTGGAGTAGGCATGGAATCTGAATTCATCAAGTTCATTGAGCTGCTCCACACAAAGATTGGCTGCAATATCCCACTCAAGATTATGCTTCCTCAAAGCCCACATGGCCTTGTGCTCTATCTCAACCGGTAGATGGAAAGATTTTCCAAACACCAACCGATACAGGGACATACCAATCGGAGTCTTGAAAGCCGTCCTTTAAGCCCATAGAGCGTCATCCAACTTCTTCGACCAATCGGTCCTATTTGCATTGACCGACCTTGACAATATGCTTTTGATTTCCCTGTTAGAGACTTCCACTTGACCACTTGCTTGAGGATGATAGGGGGTAGAAACTTTGTGATTGACACCGTAGTTAGAAAGCAACGTGCCAAAAGCTTTATTGCAAAAATGAGACCCCCCATCACTTATGATTGCACGAGGAGTACCAAACCTTGTAAAAATGCTTTTCTTGAGAGATGCAACAACACTCCGGGCCTCATTGTTGGACAAAGCCACGGCTTCAACCCACTTTGAAACATAGTCCACCACCACAAGAATGTAAGTGTTCCAACAAGAGCTAACAAATAGGCCCATAAAATCAATGCCCCATATATCAAAAATATCAAACTCAAGGATGGTATTGAGAGGCATATCATATTTCTTCGAAATTCCACCCGTTCTTTGGCATTCGTCGCATCTCTTCACAAAATCACCCGCATCTTTGAACAAAGTTGGCCAATAAAACCCACAACTAAGAACTTTAGAAGACGTCCTCACCCTGCCATGATGGCCACCATAGGGAGGGAAATGAAAAGCCTCCAAGTTACTCAATTGCTCATCCTCCGGGACACACCTTTGGATCACACCATCCGTGCAAATCTTGAACAAGTATAGCTCATTCCAATAAAAATCCAAACTATCCCGCTTGAGCTTCTTCCTTTGGTTAGAAGAGATCTCACACGGGATTATTTCGGTCAGAAGGTAATTAGCAACATCGGCAAACCATGGCATATCATTTACCGACACCGCAAGGAGTTGTTCGCCGGGAAATGAATCATTGATCTCTAGGCCATCACTAGGCCTCCCCTTCTCCTCCAAACAGGACAAGTGGTCCACCACTTGGTTCTCAGTACCTTTCCGGTCCACAATTTCTAGATCAAACTCTTGAAGTAGTAACACCCATCACATCAACCTTGCCTTGGAGTCTTTCTTTGTCAAAGGGCGGCATGGTCAGTGTGCACTATGACCTTGGCCCCCATAAGATACGACCAAAACCTTTCCATTGCAAACACTATGGACAACAACTCTTTCTCGTCTTGTTAACCTTTTGACCCAAGACAGCCCCAACCGCAACATCACTTGTGTCACACCGACTCTTCCTCATAAGTCAAATCCTTGTCCAACTAGACTGAGCTGAAATCTAACACATGGGACGGATCACCGTGATACTTCCAGAGCATGGAAACATGGAACACCGGATGGACTGCTAATAAACTAGGTGGAAATGCGAGCCTGTAAGCCACCTTACCCACTCTCTCAAGAATCTCAAAGGGCTCGATATACCTAGGGATCAACTTGCCCTTCTTTCCGAACCTCATCACACCCTTCATGGATGAAACTCAGAGCAATATCCTCTCTCCGACCATGAATGCAACATCACGAACTCGACGGTCCCCATAACTCTTCTACCTAGACTAAGCTGTGCAAAGTCGATCCTGAATAATCTTGACCTTATCCAAGGTATCTTTTACCAAATATGTACCTAGCAACCGAGCCTCCCCCGACTCGAACCATCCAACTGGCGATCGACACCGCCTCCCATATAGTTCCTTATTGGGAGCCATTTGAATGCTCAGTTGATATCTGTTATTGTAGGAAAACTCTACAAGTGGCAAGAACCGATCCCAAGAACCCCTGAAATCTATAACACAAGCACGAAGCATATCCTTCAATATTTGAATAGTACACTCGGACTTCCATCTGTTTGAGGATGAAATGTTGTGCTCAACTCAACCTGTGTGCCTAACTCATGCTGTACTACCCTTTAGAAGTGAGAGATGAACTGCATACCTCTATCAAATGATAGATACGGGCACACCATGAAGAAGGACGATCTCGCAGATGTAGATCTCAGGCAACCACTCTGAAGTATAGGTAACTGCCACAGGAACCTATACCGTGTCGAACTTCCTTTGAGTCCATGGGAGTCCTACAACAAAATCCATAGTAATACGCTCCCACTTCCACTCAATTATCTCTAGCTTCTAAAGCAAACCATCGGGCCTCTGATGCTCGTACTTTACTTGCTGACAATTTAAACACCGAGCTACATATGCAACTATATACTTCTTCATCCTTCTCCATCAATACTGCTGCTGCAAGTCCTAATACATCTTGGTGGCACCCGGATGAATAGAATAACGAGAATAGTGGGCCTCATCAAGAATCAACTCACGAAGTCCATCTACATTGGGCACACTAATGCGATCCCGCATCCTCAAAACTTCATTGTCTCCAACAGTAACTTGCTTGGCACCATTGTGCCGTACCGTGTCCCTAAGGACAAGCGAATAAGGGTCATCATACTGCCACTCCCTAATGTGGTCATACAAGGAAGACTGAGCAACTGTGCAAGCTAGAACACGATTGGGCTTTGAAACATCCAACCTCACAAACTAATTGGTCAAAGCCTGAACATCTGATGCAAGCAATCTCTCATTGACTGGAATGTACGCAAGGCTGCCCATACTCACTGCCTTTCTACTCAAGGCATTGGACACCACATTGGCCTTCTCGGGATGATACAAAATGGTGATATCATAGTCTTTCAATAGCTCCAACCATCTACTCTGCCTCAAATTGAGGTCCTTCTGTTTGAACAAATATTGTAGACTCCGATGATTCGTGAATACCTCGTACAATATGCCGTAAAGATAAGGCCTCCAAATCTTCAACGCATGCACAATGGATATGAACTCTAAGTCATGAACAGTGTAATTCTTCTCATGAGCCTTCAACTACCGTGACGCATATGCAATTACCCTGCCATCCTGCATCAATACTGCACCAAGCCTAATACGAGATGCATCAAAATACACAGTGTAAGATCCTGATCTTGTGGCAACACCAACATTGGCGCGGTAGTCAAAACAGTCTTGAGCTTTTGAAAGCTCGCCTCACACTTGTCTGACCATCTAAATGGTGCACCTTTCTAGGTCAACCTGGTCAATGGGGCAACTATAGATGAAAACCCTTCCACAAATCGATGGTAATAACCCGCCAAACCCAAGAAACTCCAGATCTCTATAGCTGAAGTGGGTCTAGGACGGTTCTGAACTGCCTAAATCTTCTTAAGATCCACCAGTATGCCCTCAATCGATACTACGTGCCCCAAGAAAGCGACCGAGTCCAACAAAAACTCGCACTTTGAAAACTTGGCATACAACTAGCTATCTTCTAGAGTCTAAAGTACGATCCGAAGATGCTGCTCGTGCTCCTCTCGACTGTGGGAGTAGATCAAGATATCATCAATAAACACAATCATTAAGGAATCCAAATAGGGATTGAACACCCGGTTCATCAATTCCATATCTTTCTGTTGGGGCATTTGTCAACCCAAATGACATCTCTAGAAATTCATAATGCCCATATCAAGTCCGAAAATTTGTCTTCGGCACATCGGATGCCCTAATCCTCAACTGATTGTAGCTAGACCTCAAATCAAACTTTGAAAACACCTTGGCATGCACAATGGCTGTAGACTCCGATGATTCATGAATACCTCGTACAATATGCCGTAAAGATAAGGCCTCCAAATCTTTAGCGCATGCACAATGGCTGTGAACTCTAAGTCATGAACAGTATAATTCTTCTCATGAACCATCAACTACCGCGACGCATATGCAATTACCCTGCCATCCTGCATAAATACTGTACCAAGCCTAATACGAGATGCATCAAAATACACAGTGTAAGATCCTGATCCTATGGCAACACAAACATTGGTGCGGTAGTCAAAGAAGTCTTGAGCTTCTAAAAGCTCGTCTCACACTTGTATAAACATCTAAACGGGGAACCCTTCTGGGTCTACCTGGTCAATGGGGCAACTATAAATGAAAACCCTTTCACAAAACTGATGGTAATAACCTGCCAAACCCAAGAAACTCCAGATCTCTGTAGCTGAAGTGGGTCTAGGACGGTTCTGAACTGCCTAAATCTTCTTAGGATCCACCTGTCTGCCCTCAGCCGATACTACGTGCCCCAAGAAAGCGACCGAGTCCAACCAAAACTCACACTTTGAAAACTTGGCATACAACTGGCTATCTCCCAGAGTCTAAAGTACGATCCGAAGATGCTGCTCGTGCTCCTCTCGATTGTGGGAGTGGATCAAGATATCATCAATAAACACAATCACAAAGGAATCCAAATAGGGATTGAACACCCGGTTCATCAAATCCATATATTTATGTTGGGGCATTTGTCAATCCAAATGACATCACTAGAAATTCATAATGCCCATATCAAGTCCGAAAAGTTGTCTTGGGCACATCGGATGCCCTAATCCTCAATTGATGGGAGCTAGACCTCAAATCAATCTTTGAAAACACCTTGACACCCTAAAGCTAATCAAATAGGTCATTAATCCTTGCCAATATGTACTTGTTCTTAATTGTGATATTGTTCAACTACCGGTAATCTGTGTACATCCTCATCGATCCATCTTTCTTCTTCACAAATAACACAGTCGCACCCCAGGTCGAGACACTAGGTCTAATGAAACTCTTATCAAGCAAATCTTGCAGTTGCTCCTTCAATTCTTTCAACTCTGGCAGGGCCATACAGTATGGCAGAATAGAAATGGGCTGAGTGCCCGGGGCCAAATAAATATAGAAGTCAATATCTCTGTTGGGTGGCACCCCTGGCAGATATATAGGAAACACCTCTAGAAACTCATGAATAACTTGTAATAAATCCATGGAAGGAATCTCTACTAGAATTGCGGACATAATCCAAATAAGCTAGACACCCCTTCTCGACCATATGCCGAGCCTTCGCATAGGAGATAACCTTATTGGTAGAATGGCAAGGAGTCCCCCTCCACCGTAATTGAGGCAAACCCCACAAGGCTAAGGTCACCGTCTTAGCGTGACAATCCAATATTGCATGATAAGGTGACAACCAATCCATACCTAAAATGACATCAAAATTGACCATATCGAGAAGTAGGAGATCTATGCTACACTCGAGACTCCTGATCGCAACCTACTCCGCACCACTAATAAGTAGCGAGAGAGGGTCGCAATAGCTTTTACCCAATTTTGGGTCGGGATCGATTTCCACAGAGAGCTAGAAATGGAGTGGTGTATCTATTTAGCTTAGGATTGCATAGAGTTCCAAATTGCACTTCTCATAATTTTTGGGGTTTTCTTTTAATTCTACTTTTAACAAACTACAAATTGCAAATTAAGCTAAGAGTTAAATGCTACGGGTTGTTCAAATAGTTAAAGGCACTAGGGTAGTGACATCCGCCTAGGTGGTCAATTGACGGGTACTTGAAACTGAGGCACAATTGACATGGTTGGGGAGTATGATATAACCGTTGCACTACTTTACCCACTTTACACCTCTTGGTGGTTCAAGTGATTTTGCCCAATTGACTTTATCAAGACCAATTGGTATGCAAATTTACACAAGCAACTTAGGGTTCAAGTCGGGTATTACTCTCTCGAGGTTTAACCCTTCTATTGGGGCTACCAATCTCTTGAGTATGCCCCAATATCTTGTTGGATCAATTTTGGAGACTTATGCTCTCTTTCTCAAGAACAACCCTAGTCAACTAAACACAAACTAGTGTTTGCAACCAATGATTTAGCAATTTAACCATGAAATTGACCCATATATCAAACACCCATAGTCAATTTAGCCCTAAAATGCAAGATCCATCAATTACCCACACTAGAGTTGAGCCACAACCCTAGCTATGGGGTCTAGATACTCATATTCAAAGAAGAAAAACAAGAAATATATGAAGATAAATACATATTAATTAATTGCTAAGTTAAATACAAAGATTCAATGATGAAAAGTAAGTAAAAATGCCCAAAATGGCTACAAGAGTCGTTCCCACAAGCGCAGCTGCTTCTAAAATCTATCTGATGACCTAAAAATGGAAAAGGTTCTATTTATACTAAGCTAAAAAATCTGGACAAAAATGCCCATGCGGGGTTAGTGTGGACCGCACAGAATGGACTGCGGTCATGGTGACTTCTAGTGCGGTCCTCACAAAGTGGACTGCGGACCACATTGGCTTGAAAGCTCCAACTTCAACTTCTCTGAATTTTGGCTCTGCGGACCGCACAGAATGTTAGTGCGGCCGCATGGACTCCAGTGCGGACCGCACTAAATCTAGTACGGCCACATTGCCTTTTAGGCTTAATAGCTGCCCTCTGAACCTCCTAGTACGGACCGCACAAAGTGGTGTGCGGCCGCACTCGACCTATTTTCCCTGAGCTTGTCTTGTCTTTGGTACTTGTGCAAGTTTCACTTCTTTTGAGCTGATATTTGACATCTTGTCACTTTGTTGATCAAACCTGCAATCAAGTACAACTTATGAGCCTTTTTGGGACTATTTTGTATGAGTTTCTAATTAAAGCATGAGCAAGAAGGAGTATAAAATGCGTCAAAATCCCTAGTTATCAACTTCCCCAAACTTAAGCTTTTGCTTATCCTCAAGCAAACAAAATAAGACCCACCCCTTAAGGGAAAATCCAAGACATTTTTAGCTATCCTAAAGAAACCTCAACTAGCATCAATTGGGACTAACAATTGCCCTCAATACAAATGAATCATTAACAACATTTACCCTTTGAAATACCATGGATTAAGTGCGACACAAGAGCATCAAGAGTTGACTCAACACATCAAGGAACTCTTTCAATTACTTTGGTCATTGTGGAACCCAAACTCACACATCCTCAACTCTCTGTAAGCAAACCTCACCTTTAGAATAGTGGCACGCAAAATGAGGTTAATAGAAATTCACTCATCTCTCTCAAGAAAAAGTCACAAGTCTGGCTCTAAGTACCATATGTTTTCCCCTTATGTGAGTATCCACTAATGTAAGCTTCATTCAACTAAAGATCATATAAGACTTTTGTGGAGACATTGTGAAGGCTTTTGGTTCAGGGTAGGAAATATTTTGGTCTAAGCAGGTTCCGTCTTCCCTTAAGCACTTCTTTTGATTCATTTGGCATATATTCACTTGACTCTTTGAGTCATTTCACTTCTTTCTAAGGGGTTAGAGAGATACACTGTCACTCTTTCTTAGGTATTTCAAACCTTTTCTCCTTTTTCAACTTTCCACACCTTTCATTCTTTACTTTTCTTGAATCCATTTTTATTTTTTTTTACATTGAACATTCTTTTTGTCTTTTTGCTTTTCTTTCTTTTTCATTACTTTTCCTTTTCTTCATTTTTGTGAATTTTTACCAATTTTTTGCATTCCTCGTCTCTCCCCCCAAACTTATCTAAAGGAAAGATTGGGTGCCAAGAGAGGGTATCTTTTAGAACTGGTATAGGCTTGTATCATGGTTCTTGAAAGAAAAAGGTCTAAGGCTCAAACGAGTTAACTAGAGACCGTATCATTGGTAGGCTATGGAATTGTTCAAACTATCATTTGGATCAAGGAGAGCCTATAATTATGTCTTAAATCAAAATTCACTTATGATTTCGCCTCAACAAACATTCAGGGCAAGTTCTAGACCAATGGCTCATGACTTGGACATGCAATTGCAATTACTCACCACACAAGCTAAGGGATTGCTAAAGACATAGAGTCGGGGGCCCACCATGACCTTAGATACGATTTGAGCACACAATGGTCCCGAAAAACCACTTGATGATTATCGGTCAACACAAGAGTCTCAAGGTCACGACTTTCACCATCCTAAACACAACAATTTATTTTTTGCCATGAGATCAAAGGCAAATGTGCTAGGCCCAAGTGAAGATTTGCTTGAGGCACCCTTAACTACTATCTATTAAAAATAAAAAGAAAAATGGACTCAAACCCTTAAGAAGGTTGTCACGCCATCCATCATTGGGATGAGCCACCCGGTTCACACAACACTTCACCTTTGGAAAGAACCGTGACATTAAGAAAACCAAAGGCTTATTGCAAACTTCCAAAACAAAAAGCTACGAATCACAAATAAGAAGCTAAAAACGAAATTTTTTGCAGAAAATAGAATGAATATATACAAGAGGGGATTTGAATATACAATGGATGGGATGAATATATACAATGTGATATAATCTTTATATACAGACCCAAAGTGAAATAAAAATGCGATAAATGTAACGAAATATCAGAATTATATACAGACCAAAGATGAAAAATCAAGAAAGGAAAAAAAATGTTAAATATATTCAATAATCCAAATGTAGGGCCTACCCCCTCAAATGAAAGCTGGCATTGTCCTTAATACCAGCTAGTCTAAATAAAGCACAAAAAGATAAGAGAAAAAGGATATAGGAAACTCCCTAAGGCCTGTCTGTCTGCATAGGGTCATGTGTGGTCCCTGGGTCCTCTCTATGCTCGGGGACCTCAGACTGGTCCCCTATGGCCTGCTGCTCTGCTATTGGGACCTGGGCGTGGACAGGTTCTATAGGTAGTACACCCTGTGGCTGACTGGAAGAGGTCTCCTACGGCTAAGCCAGCTGGATGACTGTATCATTATCTCGAGGGATCATCCTCTTCCTTTTGGGAGGCCTCTGTGGCTGCTCCGGCTCTGGATGAACTGCTGGTGCTGGGTCCTGGAGCAATAAATCTAAAGGCATGTGATCCGCCTTCAGTCTGTCTACATCAGCTCTCAACACTTTTACGGACTCTTTGGAGGCCCGTGTCTTCCTCAGCTTCTTGTTCTCCCGAGCAAGCTCCTTGAGAGCCTTGCTATGTGAATCAGCTGCCTTTGAGAGCATTGCCTGAGTGTCAAGGATCTTCTTTTGGTTGTCAAGTATCTCCTTGAGCGCATCCTTTATCGACTGTGGAACCTATGCTGGCTGAGGTGCCGACTGAGCCTCTACCACAGTGGCGAGTGTGGACAACTTGGATGAAGCAGTCTGCATCCAGTTGTTTATGCTAAGAAGCGCCTGTCTCAGTCAATGAGCAGCAACAAGATGGGCCCGGGAAGATGGAATCTCTAGTCCTGCTGAGGTGGATGGACCGGCATGAGTGGCTGTGTATGTGGAAGGACCGAGAGGGATGTCTGTAGAAGTGAAGGTAGGCTCAGCAGGAGACATTACCACAACTAGCTCTTCAGGCTGGCCAGTTGGAGCAGTAGCAGTACCTTTGAAGTTCTTACTTTTGGGGTTGTCATCCCCCTGCATGCTGTACCAGGAAAATGGGGCCTTCTCCTTGACCTTGATGTCATAAGGCCTTTTGTCCACATTCAGGTCCCGGAAGTACATTGTGAGGAAACTAGGGAAAGAATAGTTCCGGTCATGCTTCGCGCCCACAACAGTAATGATTCTAGACATAACATTCCCTACGCTGATGGGATACCCTGCCATGATAGAAGCCACTAATACAGCCCGGTGGAGAGGTAAGGTGTTGTCATGAGTGGTAGGGTCCACCAGCTGCAAACAAAGGTCTCCCATCCCCTTGCTTCAAAGTTCAAGTTCCTTCTCAATATCTTGACTCCAGCAGTCAACCAGTCGGGGACGATACCTGGGATTGCTAGGTACTGTGCTATCCATGGACGGACCTCCTCACCTATTTCCATCTTCGCCATGTACAAGGTCACATCCTCCTCATTGAAGCCCATGTATTCATTGATCGGCTTCCCATCAAACAACACTTTTAAGTTCTTAACCTTGGTTACTTTGGAGCCCTTTTTGATGTGGGCTACATTACAATAAAATTACTTGACCAAGTGTTCATTGGCATCCACATAGTTATCCATAAAGTGCTCCTAGCCCACTCTAGTCCTAAACTGTCTTTGCACGTCGGGTTTGTGAGGTAGTAGGTCTCTATCTATGAAGCTCCTCTCCGGAATCAATTTTCTCACCAGCTACCACTCCCGAAACTTATGGTACGCCACATAACTCACAAATCTATCTTTCCAAGCTTCGGGCTTCCTAGTTCTAGCAACGCCTCCAACCTGAGGCTCACCTCTTTCAGCTACCTCCTCATTTCCCTGTACTTCCTCCTCACCTCCTTCTGCACATTTCCCGGATAATGAAGCTGTGGGAGAGGTGGAGTATACCCCACTACCTAATACTGAGCCCTCAGACGACTCAAAAGAAATATTTACTGATGCTTGGGCAGCGGGGGAAGTGGGAGGAGTGTCTCTCAATATATGCCTCTCCGGCCAGTCAAGGATATATTTAGGCACAGAATCTGAAGAGACTTCCCGGGAGGGCTCGTACTCACTTCCCGACTGATCACATGCTCTGTCAGCAGCTTTTATTGCCTTCCGTATATTCTTGATGCTTTGCCTATCTTGGGGGATGAGTCTTATCATTTTCTGCTTCCCTTCCCGGGAAGATTCACCTCTGCCCGGTTGTTTTGAATCTTTTCCTCGCTGTTTAACCATTGTCTGCAACACAATTGAAATGACTTTGTTAGTATAAGTTGCAGCAGCAGAGAAGCAGTTAAACCAATGTTGCAGAACAGGGAAGAAAAGTTGCAGAAAGTTCTCAGAAGTCCCCAAGTGTGGACAGCACAAAATGTAGTGCGGCCGTACAGGGGTCCATGCGGACCGCACAAAATGGCCCTGCGGTCCGCACAGGGGTGGGGTTTAGAATACCCACCCTCTGTATCTTGCTAGTGCGGACCGCACAAGACAGTAGTGCGACCGCACAGGGGCCAGTGTGGTCCGTACAAAATGTAGTGCGACCGCACTGCCCAAAGTTCAGCTTCCCAGAATTCATCAGTGTGGTCTACACAAAATGGTACTGCGGACCGCACAAGGGCACCGTGGACTGCACAAAATCGACTGCGGTCCGCACTACGTGCCCAATTTTGGCACTAAATTAGGGTTCAAGGATTTTTTCTTTTAAGTCCAATCTTTCACCTAATTAGTGTTCCTAAGTGGTTGGCCAGTTCATTAAACTAACTAATTCTAATCTAATCTAAAAAATTAACAACCCTAACCTACTTAATTGAAGAAAACACGGAAAGCAAATAAAACTACATGAGAAGAATAGAAAAATAAAGGAAAAAAATAACAAAATTAAAGCCATGAAAGAGAAATTAAAGTGCCAGATGTGAGATGAAAAGGATGATAACAATTCCAAGCAATGAAATGCGAGTAAAGAAACAAAGGAACAATGATTTAGGCTCTGAGTTTCAAAAATTGCGAAAAGAGTAAAAGGAGGGCCTCAGGCCCTATTTATAGAAAAGGACCTGGGGCCTAGTCTCACCTACCAGTGCGGACCGCACAAAATGGATCGCAATCCGCACTGAACTATTATGTTCAAGCTTGAGAAGGCAACGCTCTACGGTCCGCACAAAATGGACTGCGGCCACAGAGGTCCACCGCGGACCGCACAAAATGTAGTGCGGCCGCGGTGGCAAACTTCAGATAGGCTATACATTACCCTTCACCAGTGCGGTCCGCACAGAATGTACTACGGCCGCACTATAAACTTCAAAGACCTATGCATTTTTTTCCACTATGTCTTGCACTGCGTCAACACAACCCTGTAACATCTCACAACCAGTTAGCCCAAAAATCAATCCTATTCTTCAAAGAAAAATCAAAGAAGAACAAAAAGAAAAACACATGGGTTGCCTCCCAAGAAGCGCCTGATTTAACATCGTAGCACGACCCAGGTTACCATCACATCATTTGAAATGAATAAGTGCCACCACATGGCTGTCATCAATTTTTGAAAGATAATGCTTGACTCGGTGCCCATTAACTCTGAAAACTTCATCATTTTTGTTCTTTAAATCAAGAGCACCAAACGGGGTCACACACATCACTTCAAAAGGTCTACTCCATTTTGATTTGAGCTTTTCCGAAAATAGACGTAACCGAGAGTTGAACAAGAGAACCAAATCACCTGCTTTGAACTCCTTTCCACGAGCATATTTATCATGAAGGTACTTCATCTTGTCCTTATACAAGGACGAACTGGAGTAGGCATGGAATCTGAATTCATCAAGTTCATTGAGCTGCTCCACACAAAGATTGGCTGCAATATCCCACTCAAGATTATGCTTCCTCAAAGCCCACATGGCCTTGTGCTCTATCTCAACCGGTAGATGGAAAGATTTTCCAAACACCAACCGATACAGGGACATACCAATCGGAGTCTTGAAAGCAGTCCTTTAAGCCCATAGAGCGTCATCCAACTTCTTCGACCAATCGGTCCTATTTGCATTGACCGACCTTGACAATATGCTTTTGATTTCCCTGTTAGAGACTTCCACTTGACCACTTGCTTGAGGATGATAGGGGGTAGAAACTTTGTGATTGACACCGTAGTTAGAAAGCAACGTGCCAAAAGCTTTATTGCAAAAATGAGACCCCCCATCACTTATGATTGCACGAGGAGTACCAAACCTTGTAAAAATGCTTTTCTTGAGAGATGCAACAACACTCCGGGCCTCATTGTTGGACAAAGCCACGGCTTCAACCCACTTTGAAACATAGTCCACCACCACAAGAATGTAAGTGTTCCAACAAGAGCTAACAAATAGGCCCATAAAATCAATGCCCCATATATCAAAAATATCAAACTCAAGGATGGTATTGAGAGGCATCTCATATTTCTTCGAAATTCCACCCGTTCTTTGGCATTCGTCGCATCTCTTCACAAAATCACCCGCATCTTTGAACAAAGTTGGCCAATAAAACCCACAACTAAGAACTGTAGAAGACGTCCTCACCCTGCCATGATGGCCACCATAGGGAGGGAAATGAAAAGCCTCCAAGTAACTCAATTGCTCATCCTCCGGGACACACCTTTGGATCACACCATCCGTGCAAATCTTGAACAAGTATGGCTCATTCCAATAAAAATCCAAACTATCCCGGTTGAGCTTCTTCCTTTGGTTAGAAGAGATCTCACATGGGATTATTTCGGTCAGAAGGTAATTAGCAACATCGGCAAACCATGGCATATCATTTACCGACACCGCAAGGAGTTGTTCGCCGGGAAATGAATCATTGATCTCTAGGCCATCACTAGGCCTCCCCTTCTCCTCCAAACGGGACAAGTGGTCCACCACTTGGTTATCAGTACCTTTCCGGTCCACAATTTCTAGATCAAACTCTTAAAGTAGTAACACCCATCACATCAACCTTGCCTTGGAGTCTTTCTTTGTCAAAGAGCGGCATGGTCAGTGTGCACTATGACCTTGGCCCCCATAAGATACGACCGAAACTTTTCCATTGCAAACACTATGGACAACAAATCTTTCTCGTCTTGTTAACCTTTTGACCCAAGACAGCCCCAACCGCAACATCACTTGTGTCACACATGAGCTCGAAAGGCAAGCTCCAATTTGGTGCGGTAATGATAGGGGTAGTGGTCAACTTAAGCTTGAGAAGCTCAATTGCTTGCATACATCCCTCATCGAATACAAACTTTGTATCCTTTTCTAGTAGCTTGAACAAGGGGTTTACCACCTTTGAAAAATCTTTTATAAACCTCCGGTAGAACCCCGCATGCCCAAGAAAACTCCTTACCCCCTTAACGGAAATGGGGGGAGAAAGCCTTGAAATCACCTCTATCTTGGCTTTGTCAACTTCAATCCCACGCTTTGAAATCTTGTGGCCCAATACTATGCCTTCCTCCACCATGAAGTGTCATTTTTCCCAATTAAGTATGAGATTTGTGTCTTCACATCGGGCCAAAACTCTATCCAAATTTCCCAAACACTCTTCAAATGAATCTCCAACCATGCTGAAATCGTCCATGAAGATCTCCAAAATATCTTCCACCATGTCGGTGAAAATAACCATCATGCATCATTGGAATGTCGCCGGGGTATTATACAACCCGAATGACATCCGAGAGAAAGTGAAGGTCCCATATGGACAGGTAAAAGTGGTCTTCTCCTGGTCCTACAGAGCGATTAAGATTTGATTATACCCCGAGTATCCATCCAAAAAGCAATAAAAGGCATGCCCCACAAGGCGATCAAGCATTTGGACAAGGAATGACAATGGGAAATGATCGTTGCGGTCACCTTGTTCATCTTCCGATAGTCCATGCATACCCTCCATCTGGTAACTGTCTGATTGGGAATAAGTTCATTGTTGTCATTTGTCACCACAGTCATACCACCCTTTTTTGGTACACATTGCACCAGAGAAGTCCACGAGCTATCGAAAATAGGGTACACAAACCCGACATCCAACCACTTGATCACTTCTTTTTTCACCACCTCTTGCATTGCCTCTTTAAATCTTCTTTGATGCTCCAAGGAAGGTTTTGCATCATCCTCTAAGATAATTTTGTGCATACAGAATGCGGGGCTTATTCCCGAATGTCAGCCAAAGTCCATCCAATTGCCCTTTTTCACCTTTGAAGCACCGCCAAAGTGGCCTCATCCTGCATGTTAGTTAGGCAAGAAGAAAGAATAACTGGTAAAGTAGAATTTAAGCCTAAGAACTCATACCTGAGGTGTGGAGGCAGTGGTTTCAACTCCAACACCGGTGGCCCCTCAATTGATGGTTTTGTTGGTGGAGTTTTTCGGTTTTCAAGATCCAAAGACAATTTTCTAGGTCCATAGGAATAAAAGCCCATCCCATGTAAGACATTCATGCACTCCACTCTGCTTGCATCATCATTGACATCAAGATTTAATAGCATGGACTCAAGGGGGTCTTCCACGTTAATCATAGCATTGGTGTCATCCACAATCATAGCTGTGACAAGGTCTACAGATGAGCACACCTCGGTGCTATTGGGTTTCTTCATAGATTTGCAAACATGAAAGATGACCTTTTCATCTCCCACTCGGAAAGTGAGGTCACCCACTTCAACATCAACCAATGCCTTCTCCGTTACAAGGAAAGGCCTTCCTAGAATGATATGGACCTCATAGTCCACTTCACAGTCCAAAATCACAAAGTCGGCCGGCAATATTAATTTGTCTACCCGGACAAGCACGTCATCAATAATTCCTAAAGGTCGCTTCATCGATCGATCCGCCATTTGTAACCTCATGGAAGTCAGTCTAGGTTGCCCAATACCCAAAGTTTTGAAAACTGAGTAAGGTATCAGATTGATACTAGCTCCCAAGTAACATAAAGCCTTGGCAAAATTCGCACTCCCAATGGTGCAAGGAATGGTGAAAGCACCAGGATCCTCAAGATTCGGGGCCATTGAATGCATTATAGCACTAACTTGGTGAGTTATCTTTATAGTTTCACAATCCATAGAATGCTTCTTTGTAACCAAGTCTTTCATGAATTTTGCATAGCCCGACATTTGTTCAAGTGCCTCCACCAAAGGCACATTAATAAATAAGCTCTTCATCATATCAATGAACTTTTTAAACTGATTATCATTCTTCTGCTTCGCGAGTCTTTGAGGATAAGGTGGAGGTGGCCTTGGAAAAGGTGCCTTGGCTTTAGGCACAACCGGTTCCAGAATATCAATTATGTGTTCCCTAGACGGGTTCACATCATTTTGAGTTTCCACCTCAACTTCTTGAATATCAATCCTCACTTCATTGTTCACATTTTCATCAACCACATCTTCAACTACCAAAGGGACTTCGTCATCTTGCAACTCAACATCATCATCCATGACTTGCTTTTTCTTAGAGGCATTCACATCACCACATCTCCCACTTCTTGTTGTAACCGCCATAACATGATTGTTCCGACCCTTTGGGTTCACTACCGTGTCACTTGGTAGAGCACCCTTCGGGCGAGTATTCAATGACTGGGAGATTTGGCCTAACTACACCTCCAAGTTTTGAATAGAGGTGTTGTGAGAAGCTAACTATGCATCAGAATCCACATTCTTCTTCATCATCTGCTCGAACATCATTTCAATTCTA
Organism: Nicotiana sylvestris; assembly: GCF_000393655.2. Taxonomy (NCBI): domain Eukaryota; kingdom Viridiplantae; phylum Streptophyta; class Magnoliopsida; order Solanales; family Solanaceae; genus Nicotiana; species Nicotiana sylvestris. The sequence continues at coordinate 31,032,089 of NC_091067.1, forward strand.
CCCATATCATTATCCAAAGAACTAGGACCTCGAGATGGAAATAGTGGTGGATTGTTTGGTTGTTGGTACATTGGGGGCCTTTGAAAGCCCTGCCCCCGGTTTCCTTGGTTTCCATTGTTCCATCCTCCTTGATTATTATTGCCACCCTAATTATTGTTATTACCATTCCAATTCCCTTGGTTGCCTTAATTGTTTTTTTGATTGCTCCAGTTGTTGTTTTGGTTGTTGTTCCCCCAATTACCACTGTTTTGTTGTTGATTGCCCCAATTGCCTTGAGGTCACCACTGTTGTTGGTTGGAAGGGTTGCCCCATTGGCCTTGATTTTTGTTTATATATTGAACCTCTTCACTTTGGTCATCATAACCATCATTTTGAAACACATCACATGCATCATCATATTGCTCAGAATTCCCTTGGTTTTGTTGCCTTCTTTGCCTTCTCTTGTTGACAAGCATATTAACACCCTCCATGGCATTCACTTGACAAGGATTTTGGACTTGTCGCAACTTTGCCTTAGCCAATTGATTCGTAGTAGTAGTCAACTCCGCTATAGCTTGCCCATGGTCATGTAATTCCTTGTGCAAATGAATAACCGTAGGGTCACCTTGAGGCACATCGTCTCTACTTTGCCATGCAGAAGAAGTGTCAGCCATCTCATCAAGTACATCACATGCATCATCATACGATAGCTTCATAAAGTTTCCCCCGGCAAGTTGGTTCACTATGCATTGATTTGTTGTATTGATGCCCCGGTAGAAAGTTTGTTGGATCATAGCATCAGTCATATCATTGTTGGGGCATTCCTTCACCATCGTTTTATACCGCTCCCAAATCTCATGCGAAGGTGCCGTGGGATATTGCTTGAAAGCAAATATCTCATCTCGAAGTGTCGCCATATGCCCGGGTGAAAAGAATTTAGCAATGAACTTATCCGCCAACTCATCCCAAGTTGTGATGGAATGGTTGGGAAGTCTCTCAAGCCAATATAATGCCTTCCCCCGAAATGAGAATGGGAAAAGTCTCAACCTAAGAGCATCCTCGGACACATTTGTCTGTTTTCTCCCCCAGCATGTATCCACGAACCCTTTGAGATGTTTGTTGGCATTTTGATCCGCAGCTCCCGTAATGTACCCACGCTGCTCAAGTAAGGTCAATATCACATTGGTTATCTGAATGTTGCCCAGCCGGATTCTGGGTGGGACAATAGCACTTGCATAACCCTGGTTCGGAAGTACTCTGGGGACCACTCTTGGAGGTGGCGGAGGAGGATCTGGAATATTGTCATTTGGATTAGCATTGGCATTGCGGACTCTACGTTGTCCTTGAGGTACAAGAGGCACCTCATCTTGTTCAACATCATCTACCTCCTCTCCCGCAATCACATTTCCAAGAGGGTCATTTGCATTGTTCAATGCCATTTTAGTACCTATTTAGTGACACAAACAAGTAAGTAACAAAGAAGGAAAGAAGAACAATACACAAAACTAACTAAATAGATAGCCAAAATGGTTATCTCCCCGGCAACGGTGCCAAAAAGTGATCGCAGCCTACTCCGCACCACTAATAAGAAGCGAGAGAGGGTCACAATAGATTTTACCTGATTTTGGGTCGGGATCGATTTCCATAGCTAGAAATGGAATGGTGTATCTATTTAGCTTAGGATTACGCAGAGTTCCAAATTGTACTTGTCATAATTTTTGGGGTTTTCTTTTAATTCTACTTTTAACAAACTACAAATTGCAAATTAAGCTAAAATTTAAATGCTACGGGTTGTTCAAATAGTTAAAGGCACTAGGGTAGTGACATCCGCCTAGGTGGTCAATTGATGGGTACTTGAAACTAAGGCACAATTGACATGATTGGGGAGTATGATATAACCGCTGCACTACTTTACCCATTCTACACCTCTTGGTGGTTCAAGTGTTTTTGCCCAATTGACTTTCTCAAGACCAATTGGGTATGCAAATTTGCACAAGCAACTTACAGTTCAAGTTGGGTATTACTCTCTCGAGGTTTAACCCTTTTATTGGGACTATCAATCTCTTGAGTACGCCCTAATATCTTGTTGGATCAATTTCGGAGACTTAGGCTCTCTTTTTCAAGAAGAGCCCTAGTCAACTAAACACAAACTAGTATTTGCAACCACTAATTCAACAATTTAACCATGAAATTGACCCAAATATCAAACACCCATAGTCAAATTAGCCCTAAAATGCAAGACCCATCAATTACCCACACTAAGGTTGAGCCACAACCCTAGCTATGGGGTCTAGCTACTCCTATTCAAAGAAGAAAAACAAGAAATAGATGAAGATAAATATATATTAATTAATTGCTAAGTTAAATACAAAGATTCAATGATGAAAAGTAAGTAAAATTGCCCAAAATGGCTACAAGAGTCGTTCCCACGAGCGCAACTGCTTCTAAAATCTATTTGATGACCTAAAAATGGAAAAAGTTCTATTTATACTAAGCTAAAAAATCTGGACAAAAATGCCCCTACAGGGTTAGTGCGGACCGCACAGAATGGACTGCGGCCGCACTAGGACTCTTGGCTTCAAAATCCAGCTCCCTGAATTCAGGCTCCGCAGACCGCACAGATTGGACTGCGACCGCGGTGACTTCTTGTGTGGTCCGCACAAAGTGCACTGCGGACCGCATTGGCTTGAAAGCTCCAACTTTGACTTCTCTAAATTTTGGCTCTGCGGAACGCACAGAATGGTAGTGCATCCGCATGGACTCCAGTGCGGACCGCACTAAATCTAGTGCGACCGCATTGCCTTTTATCCTGAATAGCTGCCTTCCGAACCTCCTAGTGCGGACTGCACAAAGTGGTGTGTGGCCGCACTGGACCTATTTTGCCTGAGCTTTTCTTTTCTTTGGTACTTGTGCAAGTTTTACTCCTTTTGACCTGATATTTGACATCTTGTCACTTTGTTGATCAAACCTGCAATCAAGTACAACTTATGAGCCTTTTTGGGACTATTTTGTATGAGTTTCTAATCAAAGCATGAGCAAGAAAGAGTATAAAATGCGTCAAAATCCCTAGTTATCAACTCTCAATGGTAACCACATACGAATGATGGACACGATCTACAATAATAGAATATCCCATAGGTGTGGACACATACACAGAAGCACTTAAAGAATCACAAGGCACAACCAGATATGAAGCAAAATAGGATGACCCGTAAGAATAAGTAGAGACCAGATAAAAAAAAACTGAAGCATCTTATGGAAAATAGAAGCAATACCTACGATAACAGCGTCAAATGACTCAGCGTCAGGCCTTGCTGGGAAAGCGCAACATCGGGGTTGGGCCCCAACACTTTGAACTACATTTTTAGGACGACCTTTAATGGGCTGGCCTCCACCTCTAGCGGCCTAACCTCCACCTCTAGATTTCTGAGTGGAGGTGAAGCCACCAGTCCTGGGACCATGGCACAAGAACCCTGTTACTGTGAGCGCCTGGTGCCCGAGGGAAAAATCTAGCAATGTGCCTCGGATCACCATAAGTATAACAGGACCTCGGCTGCTGTGGCTGCTGACCCTGAATTTGACCCTATCAACCTTAGTAATCACCCTGAAAACTCTAGAGCGGAGGTGCACAAATAGGAGCTGGTGGGGCGCTGTAGGCTAGCTGGTCGGAATGAGATATATGAGGGCTGCGGCCCCCTGAAGCATTGTGGGATGCCTGGAGCACTGAATGAAATGGCCTGGGAGGATGGCCTCTACCAATGGTACCCCTGCCTCTAGATAAGGCACCACTAAAACCACTGGAATGACAAGGCCTCTTATCAGACCCCTGCCCTCTCTCTTGTGAAAGAACTATCTCGATCCACCTGGCGACATTAGCAGCCATCTGAAAAGAAATCTTACCCCCAGTCTGCTTAGCCATCTATAGCTTGATAGGGTGAGTGAGTCCATCAATAAACCTCCTCACCCTTTCTTTCTAATTAGGAAGTAGAAGAAGAGCATGACAAGCTAGATACACAAAACAAGTCTCATATTGAGTGAATGACATACTGCCTTGCTGGAGACACTCAAACTGCCAGATGTAATCTCTCTCAGCGTGATAGGAAGGAACTTCTCAAGAAATAGCTGAGAGAACTTGTCCCAAGTAAGAGCAGGTGACCCAGCTGGTCAGGTCAATATATAATCTCTCCACCACCTCTTGCCAGAACGCGTCATCTAAAATACAACAAAGTCAACCCAATTAGTCTCAACTATATCCATGCTCCGCAGAACCTCATGGAAATAGTCAAGATAATCCTATGGGTCCTCAGAAGGTGCACCACTAAGTGAATTGGGAAGATCTTTGTAAACTTGTCCAATCTCAATAAGCCCTCAGAAGACTGGTGGGTCTATCACTAGCTTGTGCCGCAACAACCGGTTGAACTACCCCAACTGGCGAGGTTGCTGGAGTTTGATACTGGGAGCCATCTACTACGAAATGTGAGTAGCAGGAGTTTGTGCTCCTCCTCTAGCCTGAAAGACGGCTGGTGCCACAGGAAATGTACCAGCCTGGGCCACACTCTCCATAAGGCCCACCAAACGGATTAGAGCATCCTAAAGCTCTGGGGTGGCAATGAACCTCTCCAAGACCTGAGCTGGTCCAATAGGTACAGTTGAGTTGGAACCTCCTTAACAAAATCCACTTGAGGCTCCACTGCTGGTGCTGCTGCTTGAGCTTTAGGCTGAGCTCTGCCTCAGCCTCAGCCTTTGGTGCGATCTCGGCATCGTCCTCTGCCCCTAATTGGATCAGCCACTGGGGGCTCCGGTTGCTGTCCAGCTGAAGATGTAGTATGTGTTCTCACCATCTGCGAGAGGACAAGAATAGAAGAGTTCAATAAACAATGATAGAACACAATTGCATGGAAGAAGAATAGAAGTGAAATTGTTCCTAAATCCCATAGCCTCTGGAAGATAAGTATAGACGTCTCCGTACCGATCCTCCAAACTCTACTAGGCTTGCTCGTGACTCGTGAGACCTAGACAACCTAGTGCTCTAATACCAACTTATTACGACCCGAGGTTTCCACCTCCAGGATCGTGATGGCGCATAATATTTCACTTGCTAAGAAAGCCAAAGTTAGAGTAATTTTTTTACAAATTTTAAACACCTTGAACAATTTAACCAATTAAATAGAAATGAAGCTAGAATGAAGTACAAAATAGCATAATAATCAACAATATCTAAGTACAACCTGGATCTGGAGTCACAAGTACATGAGCTTCTAGAGTTTCTACAAATAGGGCTTGTAATAAAATACAACTATCTTGAATGAAATAACAGTAAATAAGGGAAAATGGAAGGGGACTTCAAGGTCTGTAGACGACAACAGATATTCCATGAGTCTCTAAATGAGCTAATGCGAGCTGATATGCCTCACAGACAGTTGGGACTAGTACCAAAATCTTTACAAGAAGTGCAGAGTGTAGTATAAGTACAACCGACCCAATGTACTCGGTATGTGTTGAGCCTAACCTCGATGAGGTAGTGACGTGGCTATGACAGGACACCCACATAATTAAACTTGTACAGACAAAAATATACGTACAACATAATAACAAATAAAGAATTAACATGCACTATTGGGAGGGGACATGCAAAAAGGGGTAAAAGATACAGTACTATAACAGGAAATGACAACATGAAGCAGTAAATAAACCTTCAACCAAAGAGACGGATAACATAATGAATAGAAATTACACGACACCACCCTTCGTGCTTTTACTCTCAGCTCACCATGAAACAGTAATAATGGCACTGTATCACCCTTTGCACTTTTACTCTTGATCTCTCAATAAATGATAAAATACGGCACGACATCTCTCTTTGTGCTTTTACTCTCAATTTCATCACGAAACAATAGATATGACACGACATCACCCTTTTGTGCTTCAACTCTCTTCCTCACTATGTATAAATCAACAATTACAACAACAATCAGCACGACATCCCAGAAATCTTCAAGCTTGAGTAGGGAAAGAACTCGACAAAAGAGAGGAAGACAGTAAGAAAAGCTAAGATTAGAAACCCTAATGTGCTTAGTGTGGTCAGTGTTAGGTTTTCTTGGTGTGTGTTGAGAGCATTTAAGACTGCTATTTATAGTGGCATTAAATGCCTCTAGGGTTCAACAAGGTTCAAGATGATAGTGGAAGATGATACATGGTAGATGATGATAGCAAGTCAAGTGAAAATCAGAAAACAGAGGGGAAAATCAGCATTAAGTTTACCTGAGTGAAGGGATATTGATCGTTGAAGGCAAAATCCGTCAGGTAATAACTCATTATCCAGAGGTTGCTTTGCTTGACCTCTAGACCAAGAATAAGTATGATGACATTGTGGAATGGCCATGCATACCACTGATTTAACATAACATAAAGGATTTATGTGGATTTGAACTTGCATCGCCTGGTCTAGGGTTTCAAATTTGGGAATTTTGAAGTTTAATCGGTGAAATGGAAAGACAACCACCTGCTTCATAGCTCATAGATGAAAGGAATGATTCTTCAAACTGATTTGAAAGAACAAGGATTAAATCAAGTCAGTGGTTCTTCGAGCTTAGGGTTCCAGGATTAAGTTTTGAATTTTGAGTGATGAAATAGGAAATAGCCTGCTGGATTCGCGGATAGAGAGACAGAAGAGATGATTCAAAGTGTTTTTGAGTGACCTTGCACAAATTTTTCAAGGTTTCTGAGATTGATGGCTGATGGAGATGAGAGAAAAGAGAGAGGAAAGGGAAATGAGGGCGGTGAGGTCGGAAGGGAAATGATTAGGCTTTTGGGAGATGGGGTTGGCCATCTCTGAGTTATGGTTAAGAGATTTGATTAGGGTTGTTGATCTTTTACATCAATGGTCATGATATTTAGGGATTTTACAATTTTTATGGGGAGTTTTGGTATCCTTTAGATGTTATTGATCCAACGGTGATGATTAAGTCTTTTGAGGGTTTCAAAATTAAAGAGGAAATGGAGTTAAAATTGAGGACCGTTGATCTAAGAAATGGATGGCCCAGATGGTATGTGTTTGTTTTGTGAGCGTGAGAGACAAATGGCATGGCAAGAGTTGATTGGTGGAGAAGTGATGGCAAGGATTCCCAACAGAGATTGGGAGGATTGTTTGGATTGGGTATTTTCGGACACGGTCTTGCATTTAGGCTAAAATAAAACTAATAGCCATTTTGTATTTGATTAAAGAATTGCAATTGTGGCCTTTTAGTTTTAAACCCTCTTAAAATTAATTTAAATAAGCTTAACAATTTCAATAAAATATGATAAAATTATAATTACTATATGTTACTAATTATTTTAATTAGTTATCTATAAATAATGCATATTTTGAATTATAACACTAATTTCAAAATGTTATCATAGTAACCTAATTCATTGGAAATTGAGGAGTAATTTTATCAAATTATAAAATCTATGTAATATATATACAAACGCTATTTTAGTAATAGCAAATATATTTGTAATTACACAATATATTAGTTCTACATGATTAATTTTGAACCTAATACTTAATTAATTTATAAAAATAGATATTCATTGTTAGAAAATACTTTTAAAGTATTTTTTAAATTGTTAAGCGTGAATAAATTAATTTTAAAAGGGAGGGTCAAAATTGGCTGTCAATAGCTGCCCCTCTTTGACCGGAGACGATAAAAGCATTTTCGGGCAGAGAAATTGAACCAAGCCAATTTTGTCCCAAATTTTAGGCGTGTATTGTAAGAAATGAGGATGATGAATTGTAGGATAGAATAGAGGAAGAATCTGAAAATATGTAGCAGTAATGGGCCGAATTTTGGCTTTGAATTGCTCACATATCTCGGGCTTAACAAGGATCAGACATCATGTTGTTGTGGAGTAGGGACTCTGGGGAAGAGGCACTAGCAGAAATTGCTCCATATCGTATTGTGACGATATATCGAGACGAAGGATTGGTCACTTATGATAACTTAAATTTTGCGGCCTGATTTGAATAATCCAAAATTTTGAGCTCGCTGGTCATCTTGAGCTGAGAGCTTGAGCCCACTAATGTTGTTTACCGTGAGAATGGTAATAACAATTAAATTTGTTGATGAGACTCTAAAAATACGTGATCTATTTTATGCTAGTTGTTAAAGTAGTTGATGCTAGGTATGTGAAGTTTAAAAGACGAAACTTGAACTAAAGTATAGTTATAACCAAACCGAGGGGTTGGCTATTCGGGCCTCGGACTAACCGATGAGGGGCCTCGAGGTCGATGCCTGGGCTCGGGCTTGAGCTATCGGGGATAATAAGGAAAAAGGCTAACAATTAGGATACGATTAAGAGAGGCTCTTTATGGACAATGACAAGCAACAAATGAAGAACAAGTATGCATGCAATAAATATGAGCAATAATATCGACAGAGTGTTCTTCTATATTTCTTGTGAAGCAGATGGAACAACCACCTTTACAAAGTGCCAAGGATCCCCCTTATATAGGAGGAAAAATCCCAACATAGTACAAAATGCATTAATTATAAAGGTAGTGGGATGGGACAACTAGATAGAATTAGGCTCTATCAATATCAGTTGCGTGCCTTGGGAACTCCCCTCTCCCCTATTATAGCCGTTAGTATGCACTGCCCCCTGTGGCCGAAACCCGACGGATCCCAAAGGTGGGTCTCGACCTCTGCTTCGAACTTCGAGAAGCATGTTTACGAGGTGACCTAATGACGGGGAAATCGGGCCCCCGATTTTACCACATACAGATAGTCTCCGTGTTTCTTAGAGTGAAAGTGATAAGAAACGACCTTGAATTTCTTCCTCATTCGATATTCTTGTAATCGACAATGTCCACAAGATGGCAAGATATGACACGCATGTTACTCCTGCAGGTTTTCGCATTGACTATGGTAATTGGCTGCCTCTTGACCTTCTTTAATGTACACACGATGCTTTTATAAATACTCTCCTTCTTTTTTTCTATAAGCCAATGCGTGCCCAAATCCATGAAAAGGTTCGCTCTTCCTTTGCTCTCATTCTTTCTCAGGAACACAACTCTTTTTCTTCCTCCAGATTCTTCTAGGGATGGAGAAAACTTCCACCTCTACTTCTCAGGAGGTTGCGTTCTCATCCTCTTCGCTTCTTTCTCAAGGTGAAGTGGCCACATCTCTTCGTGCCGAGGAATGCGTCCCGGGATCTTTTGTGATGACCTCCGATTTCAAGGTCGAGAGACCTTCCTTCAAGCCAGAGCATCGTGAGCCCGTGACTCGATATATCAACTTGGTAATAGATGTCGGAAGAGTGATGGCTGACTGCCGCTGGGGGGATATCGTGCTTGTGGAGATCCCTGCTCGGGAAGAAGATATTACGGCTCATAAAGCCGGCTTTCTGAGTGTGTACACCTACCCATTCACCTTGGGGCTGGTGGGCCATCCTCTCCCCCAATCGACCCTATGATTCTCGACTTTTGTCGATGGTATCAGATAACCCTTGGTCAAATTCATCCTTTATTCTAGTGCATTGTTTATATGATCAGGCATTACAAAAACATGATAGAGGAGATGCCCTTTACCCTCAACCACCTGATCAGGATGTATAGTCTTCGTCTCCTCCGTGAAGGCTTTATCAAACTCCGTTGTCGAGCCCCGAGGTCCCTCTTTGCCTGCATCGAGGAGCTCGGGAACGGGGTATGGGCAAGCCAATTCGTCCGAGTGAGGACTTCTAACTCGATCCCGGCGGAAAAGAAGTCGTTCCACGAGAGGTGGAACGCGGGGCATAAGTAAACGTGTTGTCGGGTCTTCCTTTGCTTTTCTTTGAGAATTTTTTGTCCAAGCATCTAACTTTATTTCTCTTGCTTTTTTAGCCGTAGCAACCTACCCCGGTGCGATTTCAGACCTCCAGGATTGGGTTGTCTGCTTATACTCAATTTTCCCATATACCGAACGAGTGTGGCGAGATTTATCCCGAGCCCGGTGGGAAGCCAAAGATCCTGGTAAGCTCCAGACCCTGTTGCATCCGCACCCTTTGATACAAATCGCTATTAGTAGAGTTCTTCGTTATTTGAGTTTAACTTCTGCATTTGTGTAGGTTTGGGGGAAGTCCTGTTGACAAAGGAGGCAACACTCGTTGACGAGGATGCCCTAGTGCTTAACGAGAAGAAGAGAAGGCAGGGGGGTCTGTCGGTCGGGCCGTAGGAGTTCAAGAGGGTTAAGGTGGAAGAATCCAAGGTCGACATGGCATCTCTGACCCCGGAGACGGCGGGAAACCCTCAAGTTGAAGGCGAGGGGGAAAGTAGCTTCCCAACAGCCCTGAGGAGTGTATAGACTTGGCCGATCCTCGAGCTGTAGGGATGGAGGCTTTCGAACCCGAGCCTGATGCTGCTGCGGTACTTCTTTGTGGTGGGGAGGCAACGGATGGAATACTTGTGGTTGACGCTTCATTTGTTTTTGCTGAAACAGGAAGACTTTGCGAGCGGGTAATTTTTGCTAACCCTGTTCGCCGCTTTGGGCTTCTCCAATATTTGTTTTTCTAACTTGTCCTTTTTCGTGGCTTCAGGCCAAAGCTTTTTACAGCTAGGCTTTCACCCAATACCAGGATGAGGTGAACCATCACAATCATGAGAAATCCTATCTTACCAAGCAGGTTATTCATCCCCCATTTACTATTATCTGAATCTTTATTAGATTCCAGTGCTTTTAACATCTCGGGCCTGATTTGTGCAGTTTGAGAAGGAAAATGCCGTGCAGAGAGAGGAGCTCCGGGCCAGAGATGCTGAAATTTTCGAGCTCAGTTGGTATATAAGGGAAATAACTTCCGAGAGGGACACCCTCTAAAGTAAGGTAACCTCAGTCGAACGTCAGCTCCAGGATGCGAAGGAGGACAATGACAAGTACAAAGGTCTCCATTCTGAGCTGGTAGCTGCACTATCTAAGATCAAAGCCGAAGCCGAGGTACTTGTATCCTTGCATGTGGAGGAAGCTATTGTCGTAAGTGCTTGTGTTGAGAGAGCATTTGAGGAGGCTAGCCCGAATTTACCTCGAGCTGCGGATCGTGCCTGGCCAGATTCTCGAAAGCTGACTGTTGGAGGTGTGCCGGGCGACAGCTCGGGCGATGCTTAAAAATGAGGGTGGATCCTCGGAAAGGGAAGATGCCGTTGAGAAGGGGCCATTGGGGGACTCGTAGCTATCGGGGTGCAAGCCATTGAGAATGTAGGCTCGACAATGGATTAGGATTCTATCGATTTTCCTGTTTGTATATAGTACTTTTATACTGGCATATTTATAAAGTAAACCTTGTGGCTTTGCTTCTTCCACTCACCTTTTTGCCTGGAATTCTGTCCGGTGATCCTGTTTTAAAGTTGGCAAGAATCATTAGATTCATGATACGGCCCTGGGGCTCATTAGGCAGGCTCGGGGGCTCTTATGCGCCTGGTCGATGCGACCTTTAGTATAAACTAGCGTTAGGGCTCTTATGCTTTTGCTCAACTATTTTAGATTTAGTCTCCGAGTCGAGTTTTGACTCGAGCTCATTTGACCCTCTAGCTTTCGCGTCTACATGGGCTGGCGACAATGGCCCTTACACCTCCGATCAAAGCGATCTCTTATACGCACGGCCCTGATGCTCATTAAGATGTCGACAATGGCTCTTACGCTTTTCCCTGAGGCATTTGTATTTTAACTATTTTGGGTTCAGTCTTCGAGTCGGGTTTCTACTCGAACTCAATCGACCCTCAAATTTTGCATTTGTGTGGGCTGGCAACAATGGCTCTTACGGCTTGGGTTGAAGCGAACTTTTATGTGTGTGGTCCTGAGGTTCATTAGGCTGGAGACAATGGCTCTTATGCTTTGCCCTTAGGCATGTATAGTTAACTATTTTGGGTCCAATCTCCGAATCGGGTTACGACTCGAGCTCATACACACCCTCAAGCTTTCAAATTTTAAGCTGGCGACAGTGGCTCTTATGCTTTTGGTCGTTGCGACCTTTTATGTAGGCTTTATTTTCCTCTCATTAAGGGCTTTTGAAATGATTTTGCCTGACCCGTCGTCGGTTTGGGAAGAACCTCGATTTCAAGCCGTTTGCGGCAATGTTCGAGCACCTCAGAAGGTTTGGCTCGTAGGCTGAGTAGCTCAAAGCCTTGTGATTTGGAGCTAACATGGTCGAAGCTGTTTTTCCTATCGAAGGTAGCCTATTTAACCGGTTCTTTTCGAAGTAGATTCGAAGTATTGGCCTATGATTTTGTAGCGACGGTCAGGCATCCCTGAGTCGCGTTAATTCAGCTGGTACAGCCATATGACCGTAGACATTTGTGTTTGGCAGAGCCATTTTTCATCCCAAGTGTAGTAGTTTAGGCGTCTATATCAAGGGTATACCCTTTCAGGAGTCTTACAAATGCGATATATAGCCTAGACTTTGGGATTGAGTTTATGCCTGTAGTAAGGTCTTATAAAATTTTCATGCCTTTTGAGGTCTTACAGTTTTCGTTGATACTTGGTACAAGTATAATTCATGCCTTACTTGAGGTGTTACAGTTTGTGTTGTTGATACTCGGTACGAGTTTTATGAGATCGAGTCTGCCCGCTCGGGGTCTTACGGCCTCGGGTTTTTTAATGAATGGCGATTGGTGACAGTCTTCGAGTTACTGAGTCTGCTTTGGCTCGGGAGTCGTTACTCGTGGGCTCGAAATTGGCTAATTGAGGGCTTACGATTTTGGAGATTCCGACCATGAGGTCATGTGTGTGCCGAGTTTTTGACGCCAATCTCCGAGTATTCGGGGCGCTATTGGTGGAGGAATCTTTGTTGAGAAAACGTTGAATTTTCTTTGGAGTATGAGGTGCTTTGGCAAAATACATTCTTTGATTGCTTGGCGCAAGTACATGTAATTTTGTTACTGTGGGTCCGGCTCATACGGGCACGGTTCATTCGACCGTTTGGCCCGGTACATCATTTTCCTATTGGAATCCTGTTTGGCGTTCCTCGGTTATTCCGAGTGGGTGGCCTTTTGAGGGGGTGCCCTCTAGTGTTCGCGGTTGATTGCAAAGAAAGCCTCGAACACTTGTTGTATTTCCCCTAGGTAGCATGTAGGTGTTTCCTCGTTAAAATCCTTACCGTTCAAACCATCTTTGGGACAAAATACGGTTAAAGAAAAAGAGTGCAACGCTTCCACGAGGGTATTTATGGAATTTTCAATCGGATGCCCTAGCAGTAATATTGTTTTAGCATCGATATATTCCAGTTGCTCGGAAGATATTCGCCCTCCATGGTGCCGAGCATATAAGATCCCTTGCCCACTACTCTGAGGACACGGTACAATCCTTCCCAGTTCTGGCCCATATTCCTTTCATTAGGGTTTCGGGTGTTGAGAGTGACCTGCCTTAGGACTAAGTCACCGATCCCGAAATACTGAAGATTTGTTCTCCGATTATAATATCTTTCGATTCTCTGCTTCTGGACGGCCATCCGGATCAATGAGGCTTCTCATTTTTCATCCAGTAGTTCGAGGGCCGTTGTCATGGCCTCGTTGTTCGAGCTATCATTAGTATACTGGAATGTGGCGCTTGGCTTCCTGACTTCCACTAATATCAAAGCCTCAGCACCGTATACTAGAGAGAAAGGCGTTTCCCCGGAGCTTGATTTTAAAGTTGTTCGATATGCCCATAGCACCTCGGCCAGCGTTTCTCTCCATTTTCCCTTGGCGCTCTCCAGTTTCTTTTTTAAGTTCTGAATGATGGTTTTTTTTTGTGGATTTAGTGTAGCCGTTTGCATATTGGTGGTAAGGCGTCGACAGGGTTCTCTTGATTTTGTGATCTTCAAGGAACTGTGTTACCTTACTTCCGATGAACTGCCTCCCGTTATCGCATGTTATCTCGGATGGGATTCCGAATCGGCATATGATGTGATCCCATATGAAGTTGATGACTTCCTTTTCTCTTAGTTTTTCGAAGGCCTGCGCTTCCACCCATTTTAAAAAGTAGTCAATCATAAATAAAATGAATCTAGCTTTACCTGGCGCCGTCGGCAAAGGACTGACGATGTCCATTCCCCATTTCATGAATGGCCATGGTGATAAAACAAAATGTAGTTGCTCGCTGGGCTGGTGAATCATGGGAGCGAATCTCTGGCATTTGTCGCACTTTTGAATGAATTCTTTGGTGTACTTTTCCATGTTGTCCCAATAGTAGCCTGCTCTGATCACCTTCCGGACTAAGGAGTCGGCGCCGGAATGATTTCCACAAGTACCCTCGTCTGATCACCTTTTGGATTGTCTGATTATGCCGCCAACGGGTGGCTTTAGGACTATACCGAGCCCAGATCCTCTTATGTTTGTGGCGCCGTCTATGAACAGGGTCCATACCCTGGAAGACGTGCCTGATTTTAATAAAATCTCCCTCTCTACCTCGGGTACGAGGGAGGGCAAAAAATCGGCCACGAAGTCCGCCCGAATTTGGGACTTGATGGCCGTTCGAGGTTGATACTCGATATCATACCCTCCGAGTTCGATGGCCCATTTGGCCAGTCGGCCCGATTGCTCAGGTTTGTGCAGAATGCTTTGGAAGGGGTATGTTGACAGAATGCAGATACGGTGACATTGAAAATAGGGCTTCAGGTTTCACGAGGCTCTTATTAGCGCGAGAGCCAATTTTTCTAGATGGTTATTCCTGGTTTTGGCATCCCCTAGGGTCCGGCTTACATAATAAATAGGAAGTTGCGTACCTTGCTCCTCCTGAACCAGTACGTCTCTTACCGCTATTTCAGACACGGCCAAGTACAGATATAGTATTTAATCCTCCTTTGGCGTATGCTACAAATGTGGACTGGTCAGATATCGTTTTAGTTCCTCCAAGGTGTTTTGGCATTTTGGAGTCCATTCGAAGATGTTCTTTCTTTTGAGTAAAGAGAAGAAATGATGGCTCTTGTCTTATGACCTTGATATGAATCTACCTAGGGCCTCTATTTGCCCTGTTAGCCGTTGTACGAACTTTACATTGTTCACCATCGTGATTTCTTCGATGGCTTCTATTTTGACAGGATTAATCTCGATCCCCCTATTTGATACCATGAAGGCCAGGAATTTTCCCGAACCCACTCCGAAGGCGCACTTCTCGGGGTTGAGCTTCATGTTGTAACTTCTGAGGATGACAAAAGTTTCCTGCAAACGAGTCAAATGGTCCTCTGCACGCAGGGACTTAACTAGCATATCATCAATATATACCTCCATTGATCTGCCTACTTGATGCTCAAATATTTTATTAACTAGGCGCTGGTACGTTGCCCCTATGTTTTTTTAGCCTGAATGACATTACGTTGTACCAGTATGTACCATACTTTGTGATGAACAATGTTTTTTCCCTGTCCTCGGGGTTCATCTTGATTTGATTATACCCCGAGTAGTTGTCGAGAAAGGTGAGGGTTTTGTGGCCGGCCATAGCATCGATCAGACGATCGATATTAGGCAATGGGAAGGAATCTTTAGGACACGCTTTATTCAAGTCTTTATAATCTACGCACATTCTTAGCTTGTTTCCCTTTTTAGGCACCACTACTATGTTGGCCATCAATTCGGGGTACTTTACCACTCAAATGGATCCTATTTTAAGAAGTTCTGTTACCTCTTCTTTAATGAAGGCATGTTTTAACTCAGACTGTGGTCTTCTCTTCTGCTTTACGGGTTTAAACTTGGGATCAATGCTCAGTCTGTGGGAGGTTATTTCTGGCAAAATTCCTGTCATATCTAAGTGGCACCAAGCAAAAAAATCGATATTGCTACTAAGAAACTGAATGAACCCTTTCCATCTGCTATTCTCCATGTATGGTCGTTATTCCGTCCTTCGTGGGAAATTTTGTCACATGGTGTAAGGTTGACGGTACTGCCCTCATGCTATGTATCCAAGGCCTGCCAAGCAATGCATTGTACCTCATGTCACCATCGATGACTTGGAACTTGGTGTTCTGAATCGCGCCGGACGTGTCGATTGGGAGGGTGATCTCTCCTTTCATTATTTCGCCGGTCATGTTGAAGCCGTGGAGAACTCGAGGGATGGGGGTGACTCAATCGAGTATCCCCAGTTGTCCTACTACCTCTAATATGATTATATTGGTCGAGCTACCTGGATCCACGCGCACACATTTTATCCTGGTATTGTTTAAAAGAAACGAGATCACCAGTGCGTCGTTGTGCGGTTCTATTATGGCCTCAAGATCCTCCTCGCTAGATGCGAGGGTGTCTTCAGGCATGCAGTTTTGGGTCGGTCCCTCTTCTGTGGGGGATGTTTTTTTGTCCATTTGAACTTGGGTCCTTGGGGGACGTCGGTTCCTCCAATAATCATATGGACGTCGTGTCGGAGAGTATTCCCTTCCGCCCGGGTTGAGTTTTGCAGTGGTGTACCGACATCTGGAGTAGTCATGTCCTTTTCTTTGTGGTTTTCAAGGTTGTTGTTCTCAACTCTGTTCACTGAGCCAGACATTTTGTCCTGAAGTCGAAGATCTTGGATAAGAAAAAGTATGAAAGGCAACTAACGTTGTGTAATGAAACCAACAAGAAAATAATCACTATTATTTTTAGCCCCACGGTGGGCGCCAAACTATTTACCGTGAGAATGGTAATAACAATTAAATTTGTTGATGGGACATTAAAAATACGTGATCTATTTTTATGCTAGTTGTTAAGCAGTTTATGCTAGGTATGTGAAGTTTAAAAGACGAAACACGAACTAAAGTAGAGTTATAACAAAACCGAGGGGTTAGCTATTCGGGCCTCGGACTGACCGATGAGGGGCCTCGAGGTCGATGCCTGGGCTCGGGCTCGAGCTATCGGGGATAATCGGGAAAGGGTTAATAGTTAGGATACGATTAAGGGAGGCTCTTTATGGCCAATGACAAGCAATAAATGAAGAACAAGTATGCAGACAATAAATATGAGCAATAATATCGAGAGAGTGTTCTTCTATATTTCTTATGAAGCGGATGGAACACCCACCTTTACAAAGTGCCAAAGACCCCCTTATATAGGAGGGGAAATCCCAACATAGTACAAAGTGCATTAATTATAAAGGTAGAGGGATGGGACAACTAGATAGCATTAGTCTCTGTCAATATCAGCTGCGTGCCTTGGGAACTCCCCTCTACCCTATTATAGCCGTTAGTATGCACTGCCCCTTGGGGTCGAAACCCGATGGCTCCCAAAGATGGGTCTCGACCTCTGTTTTGAACCTCGAGAAGCATGTTCGCGAGGCAACATAATGACGAGGAAATTGGGCCCCCAGTTTTACTGCATACAAATGTGTTGGCTGTCCCCATAGCATTGTAGTTCGGTCTCCTGCTTAGAAGTAGTTCCATGCTGTGGTGTTTGTTCCTGCAAAACAAATGAAATACACATACTAGTATATTATAATGCAGAATATATGAAGATGCGATGTAAATGATGCGGGTATGATGATGCCTGGCTGCCGGCGAGCTGTTATTTGGGATTGGGATGACAGGATACTCAATCCTGACTAGATTTGTTAGCCGGGCTGGGTACCGTTCCGCAGTTGTCGGAGCTTTTGAAAATTGTCTCCACTTGTTGGTAGAGCTTGATTGATAAAGTGCGTCCCTGCTTGCTGGGAGAGCTTTGAATTAAGAAATTTCTCCACTTATTGGGAGAGCTTGATTTGTATAGTGCGTCTCCGCTTGTTGGGAGAGCTTTGCACTGAATTTTTTTTACAGTAATCTCTACTTAGGAGCCATCGAAATCATGCCTAAATCTGCACGAAAAAAACGTTAAAACATGCAAGGTAATAATGAAATGAAATATAAGCATGCCCAAGAGATACTCTTGACTGCGAAAGCTAAGTAGCGGCCATCGATTGGCAGAATATTGGTGATGAGGTTTGTGATTGTCTGTTTCGATGTTCGTGATTGACAGAGCGGTGTTGCAGATTGCTTTTGTTGCCAAAGTTTGCAGTTTGCTATATACAAGGCTCTAGTTGGCAAAGCTGACGTTCGATTTGTACAAGGCGCTCTGATTGATTGAGCTGACGGTTTGCTATATACAGGACTTTGATTGGCGAAGCTGACGTGCGATTTGTATAGGGTTCTTCGATTGGTTGAGCAGACAGTTTGCTATTTACATGACTTCGATGAGCGAAGTTGTCGCGCGGTTTGTACTGGGTGCTCTGATTTATTGAGTTGATGGTTTGCTATTTACAAATTTCTGTGTCAGATGCCTGATTTAGAAGAACATGCAAAGGATTCAAGAGTTAGCTTTAGTTGTTCTAAATAATTTAAAGTAAAAGGAGGAGAGATAATCTTAGGCAAGTTGGTGATCCGTTATTTGCCCCAATGTCGTTCCAGCGATTCTTTACTCCCTGTTGACCCTGCACTCAACGAAAACTTCTTAGTGGGGGGGGGGAGTTAATTTGCATCGATTGTGGTACTGATTTGCCCCAGCCTTTGACATGATTGCGCCATGACGTTCGGTAGATGGAACATATTATTTTATATAATTTTGGAAAATATTTTGAAAATACTTGTTTCTTTTAAGACACAAGCCGTCATCCCGGATTATGACTTGTTACGAAAGGCTCTCCCCATGTGAACATATCCTTTTGAGAACTTCGTCCCGTTGATGTCGATCTTCCATGGTGTCTCTGACAACTCGCCTACTTTTTGTTGTGACTGCATCCTAAGTAAGTCTAATGCATTACAGAGGTTTTCTAAGGTTATGACCGAACCTTTTTAGGTTGCCTACATATCAAAAATAGAATCAGGTCTGAACAAAGTTCATGGGATAATGATGAAATATGATGAAACAACTGAGCCTGACTCGGGTAGCCTACGTATCCAAAATGGAATCAGGTCGGAACGTAGTTGAATTACAATAGATGCAAAATGATGAGATTAAGAAATGAAAATGGCCGGGTCTAACTGAAAAGCCTATGTATCCAAGTGGAATCAAGCCAGAACGTAGTTCAATTACAAAAGACGACTGAATCCGATGAGGATTGCCTACATATTCCTTTCTGAGGAAATCAAGTCGGCGTAGTTCCTGAATCATATAAAAATGACATTTGGTTTTTCTATTATAAGAGAAAGGGGGAGAGAAACCGAACCCTACGTGGGTTGCCGACGTACCCCTCCGTGGGAAGTCAGGTTGAACGTAGTTTTGTTACATCAAAATCCTAACTCTATCTGTCTTCAGGCGTAATATCTTTTGATTGCGTTCGAGTTGATCGGCTTCATGCTGACTCTTCCATCCATTTTCGCTAAGATTAGAACTCTACCAAACAATGCTTTGTGGACCACATAAGGACATAACCAGTTTGGTGCAAATTTCCCTTTAGCTTCTTCCTGATAGGGAAAGATTTTCTTCAAAGCTAACTACCTCGGCGTGAATTGGCAAGGTTTCACTCTTTTGTTAAATGCACAAGCCATCATGTTCTTGTATAGCTGTCCATGACATACTATATCTATTTTTCTCATCAATGAGCATAAGTTGTTCTTGCCTGACCCGTATCTATTCTGCATCGTCCAATTTAGCTTCTTGAATGACTCTTAAGGATGGTATTTAGACTTCTGCGGGTATCACTGCTTTGGTAACGTATACTAACATGTATGGCGTTGCCCCAGTAGATGAGGTTTCACTCTTTTGTAAAATGCACAAGCCATCCTGTTCTAGTATAGCTGTCCTTAACATACTGCATCCATTCTTTCTCATAAATGAGCATGAGTTGTTCTTGCCTGACCCATATCTATTCTACATCGTCCAATTTTGCTTCTTGAATGACTCTTAAGGATGGTATTTCGACTTCTGCGGGTATCACTACTTTAGTACCGTATACCAACATGTATGGCATTGCCCCAGTATATGTTGTTATGGTAGTCCAGTAACCTAATAAAGCGAAAGGTAACTTCTGGTGCTAATGTATGTGATTGTCCACTTTCTTTAGCGACTGATGTAATTCAATCTTCCCAAGAAACTCATGACATCTTTCTTGCTCTTTGGTGGTGGTAATTGCTGGATGGCTTTGATTTTTGATAGGTCCAGTTCTATCCCTTTTCTGCTTTTAATAAAACCCAATAGTTTTCCAGCGGGATCCCGAACACGCACTTTGCTAGATTCAGCTTCAAATCATACCTTCACAGGCATTTGAAAAATTTCCTCAAGTCGTCCAAATTCTCTAAACTCTTTCAATATTTTATATGACATCATCCACATACACTTGGATCTCCTTATTAATCATGTCATGAAAGAGGGTCGTCAGGCCCTCATGTAGGTGGCACCTGCGTTCTTGAGACTGAATGGCATAACCCTATAACAATGACTCCCCAGGGAGTAGTGGATGTTGTCTTCTCTGCATATTCTTCGTGCATTATGATTTGGTGGTATCACGCAAAACAATCCACAACCGACTATAGTTCATGCTTCGCATAATTTATTGATGAGAATGTAGATATTTGGCAAGGGGAAATCGTCCTTTGGACTCGGTTTGCTAAGCTCCCGGTAATCCATACATAGTCTAATCTTTCTCTCCTTTTTGGGAACTGGGACAATGTTTGCCAACCGGTTTGGATAATTGATGACCCTTACTACATTTACTTCTATTTGTTTGGTTATCTCTTCCTTTATCCTTGGACTTAAATCAAGTTTGAACTTTCTGGGCTTCTGCTTGACTGGCGGCCTGGTAGGGTCAGTGAGTAGTCGGTGCGAAACAATGTTAGTGCTTAATTCCGGAATATCATCATAGGACCATACCAACATATCGACGTACTGTTAGAGGAGCTCAATGATTTTTCTTGTGCTCGGCTTCTAGGTGGATGCTGATTCTCGTTTCTTTCATGTCTTCTTCGCTTCCAAGATTGACTACTTTCGTTTCTTCAAGTTTGGGCTTCTTCTGACTCTCTAGATATTTGATCTCCTACGAGAGATTGTCTGGCATCATACTTTCTTCATATTTCTCGTAATCCAGATCATTGCGTTCAACGGTTTCATTACATATCATAATCACGGAACATAGTTTTTTATCGGTTTGATTACTGAAAAGAAAATCTAGGTATAAATAAAATAGAAAAATAGAGATGCGATATTTAGGAAAATTATCCTTTTATTTCATCAAAAGAGGAACATCTTAAGCGTTCACAAGAGGCAAATGACAAAAGGTGTAGACAAGGTACATGCCTCAATTAACCGTGCTCTTTCAAAAGAAAACTTTTATAGTTCCATACTACCAGGACTCCTGGCGAACGAAAGATGGATTGGATGTCCAATTCTGCAGCTCTTCCCCTTCTTCAGCATCCATGATAGTCGCTGTGTTGATGTCAGTTCCTTCAGCATTCTTCAATAATATTCACGAACAACTTTCCCGTCCTGTTGATGATATCATCTTCGGGTGTTGAACTCTGTCCCGGACTTGAAATATGCTCTGGCACAAAAGCCTTTTTTCCTGGAGCTAACGGTGTGGGTCTTCCCTTCTAAAGCCAGATATCCTTGGCTAGCCCTTCCTTTCTGCCCATTGTGTTCAATTATATGATCCCATCTGACTTGGCTCCCAACCCTGTTCCTAGCCTATATCTATTTTTCATCATCTACCTTATGGCTATCTTGGATCTGTACGACAATTGTATTCTCAGATTGTGTTCAGTCTTTTCCTCCTCAGTAGTCTGCATGATTTGTATAGCGTGAAAGGCGACTCTATCTAGCCTCTCAATGAATGGGACATAATATTCCTAATAGCCATGGTGACCCCACTCACCATGGACTACGTTCTCTTGTCATCACCACTAGATTTTTATGCATCGGTGTAAGGTAGAGGGCACGTCCCCTACCATATGTATCCAGAGCCTGCCAAGCAGAAAATTGTAAGAAGATGAGATGTCGATCACTTAAAATAGCACTAGAAAGTTGACTGGCCTGATTTGCAAGGCTAGATAAATTTCCCCAATAACATCCTTTTGCCAGCTGTCAAAGGCCCTCACCCTTACATGGCTTTCCTTGACCTCACTAAAATAAATTCCCAATTCCCACTGAGTAGAGAGCGGAAAAATGTTGACTCTTGATCCTCTATCGACCAATACGCGGGACACCACTTTGTCCCCATATTTGACAGTGATGTGAAGAGCCTTGTTGTGACTTGCGCCTTCGAAAGGAAGTTCGTCTCTTTTGAAAGTGATCATATTTGCTAATACCATTTTCCCGATTGTCGGGACCAATGCCTCACTGGTGGTGTTACTTGGTACACTTACCCCACTTAGTACTTTCAATAAGGCATCTTTATGACTATCAGAACTCATTAATAGATCCATGATGTATATCTATGTTGGAGTTTTCTTTAACTGTTCTTCCACGAAATACCCTTTGCTTGACACTCTTTTCCAAAACACAACAGCTTTTGGGTTCGTTATGTTACTCCTTGGAATATATTCTCTCCCCGAATTTCCTCGATTACTTCTTCGAGGGTGTAGCATCTCCCAGACCTAGTCATACCATGGTCTGTGACAGAGTCTATCATTTTGGATTTTCCCTTTTGCTGATAGGTCCATGGGACGATTTTGTATCCCCGATTTTCTTCACCCTGAGTAGCATCGGAAGGTTGCTGTGGATTATTTTGAACTGTCACTGTAGGTTTTAGTTGTAGTTTAATGATTGGAGCCTTTTGAGGAGGGATCCTTGCGGCTTATGTATTCCCTATAGTGGCAATAATTCCCTTCATGTCATAGTCTTTGTCTAATGTGATCATGTTGGCTCCTTGGTTTTGATGAATTGGCAATGGGTTACGATTAACATGATGTGTGCTGGAGTGCACTATATAGCTTCACTCTTGATCAAGGTTTCAATTTCATTTTTCAGTTTTAAAGAGTCCTTAGTGTCATGCCCCGGTACATTGGAATGATATACGTATCTCTTAGTGGCATCAAAATAATTGGAGGGATGTTCGAGAACCCTTCCCTCGATTCGGTATATAAACCCTACTCTTCTCAACCTTTTAAACAATTGGGCCAGAGGTTCAACAATCGTGGTATAGGTTTTGGCACCCCTTTCTTCAAAGTTGGGATGATGACGTGGTACATACACAGGTCAGTTTTGGTGAGTAGTGGTTTGGACAAGAGCATATGGTCATTGTGGGTTTTGGTTATTTTTGGCTTGAGGAGGGTTGTATTGTGGTTGAGGGTGGTAATATAGCTGGGTATTATAGACTCAAGCGTAAGTGGGTGGTGGTGAGTGGTTGTTTGGGAGTATGAGGTGCTTCCATAAGATGGGTTAGTTTGATAGTAGAGGACGATTGCTGAGACCTCCTCTTTCTTTTTCTTTCTACTATCGATCGATCCTGACTAGATCGCCTTGTTGGCCTCTTGTAGTGCTGCCATAGATTGCACCTTACCAGACTTTATGCCCTTCTCTATATCTCCCATCTTAACCAGCTCGAGGAACTTTTGACCCATCATTCCCATCATTTTTTCAAAGTATATTCCCACTTGGGCTCGGATGAAGTACTTGGTTAGTTCACTGCAATCTAGCGGCGGTTGCACCCTAGCAGTCTTTGTCCTCTACCGTCGTGCATATTCTTGAAACGACTCAGATGGTGTTTTCTACAGATTCACTAGTGCGGACCAATCAAGAGTGATCTCTGTATTGAATCGAAAATGGTTCATGAAGTTCTTTGCCATATATTTCCAAGTTTTCCAATTTTGTAGGTCATGTCAAGTGTACTAGGTGAGAGCTTCTCCCGATAGACTCCTTATAAACAACTTCATCCTCAGTTTCTCATTTGTCCTCACTCCGACCAACTTGTGGAAATAATCCCTTAAATGTACGTGAGGGTCCCCAGTCCCATCAAAGGTGTCGAACTTTGGGGGTTTGTACCCAGTTGTCATATCCACGTATGGGTGAATACACAGGTCCTCAAAGTCTAAGCTTTCACTTCCTCAGGAAACTTGGAGACTCTTTATTTGCCTTCTCAACATTTGGAACTGCTCAGATAACGAATTTTCTTCCTTACGCCTAGCCTCTCTCTCCATCTCGACATACTGATCGATATCATATGTAACCCTAGCCATGATGAGTGTTGTAAAGGTAGGTTCGGTAACGACATATACATGGGGAATATACCGCTCATGAGTAGCGGTATGTGCCATGGGTATGTGCTGGTTACTGGTGAAAGTGACTCTATCACTAGGAGGGGTAGTTGCATGAGTTGTAATAGGCGTGTTTTGTGATGTCTGAGGATATTGTAGTACGTAGGGAGTGTGAATAGGAAGGTTAGGAGGGTCAACGGGTGTTAGGGAGGTATAACTTGAGTGATGGGGGTCAGGGTTGGAGTGTTGTTGTTTTGGCATGATGTTGAAGGAAAATGATTTGGGAGTGAATTCAAAGAAGGGAGTATGGGTGGTTGAGGAAGTGTTGTCACAGCCAGGTGTGTCAATTCTTTTATATTCTGAACCTTTTATCTTAAGGATTCTATTTCATGGGTCATCCTAGCCACGTGCTCATCATTCCTAGTGTTGTTTATTTCCTCTGATTGCCTCGGGCTGTCGGCTACGACCAAAGCATGTTCAATTAGGTCTTTGAAGCTGACATCTTTCCATTAGATCTTAGATAGTATCGTGGCTCCGCAAGTTTTAGTCGACGTAAACCAACTTTCTTTTCTTTTTGGGGGGTAATAATAAAGCAAAAGAAAAATAAGAAGAAAGAAATGAAAAAGTGCAAGAGTCATTTTCTTTATTTATGTGAGCAAGAAATCATATAGAGCAGATAATTCATGCATTATAGTTAGCATGTTCCTAAAATTTGCAGGGACCTCTCATTGCCGGAGGTAGGCCTAATTCGCGAATGTTTGACAAACATTTAAACTTGATACATTTTGATCCAAAGCAATTTTGTTTTTGTTGTTAATTTGGACTGATACAAACGGGAACAAAGGGTTATATCATTGAATTGCAGGGGCTTAGATAGTTTGCCCTTTTGGAAAGTAAAAAGAGAGAGCTAGGGATAAAAGTACAAAGTAGAAAAAGGAGGGGAAATCAACCAATTATAATAATTATCCCCCGAGTCACTTCCTATACTTTTCTCTTTTTCTAGATCCTCTTCTGGATCCTCCTCCAGGTCTTCCTCAAACTCTTTCTCATCATCGTTGAATTCAGACTCCTCATCCGGATCTTCTTCTGCTTCTGTGATTGAATCTATTTTGATGCACTACTGCCCGATCATATTCTTCTGTCGGTGGCAACATATGGTCAATGGATCCCGGAACCACCTCACGATGCATTGATGTGGTCATAAGATAATGTGGCAGGATGTCATGGTAAATCTGCAGAGCAACCACCGCATCCTCTAACCAAGCTATACCCTCCCTACTCGAGTGATCTGGTTCCTCTTCTTTGTTAATCCAGATGTAGTACTCGGGGGTGCACTATGAATTTTGAACCATAGGCATTGTCACCAGGACATTCCACTCTACCTGCAGTTTCCTTATCATGGGAATTTGAATCTAGCCATTGTAATCATCCTTGTATAGTTCCGTCCTTATCTGCAGCGGCACATCTTGGATCATCCCAAATTGTCTGAGGACCCACAGAGGTGACTATGGTTGAATGACTTCTAATCCGATCAACTCAATGGAGTACCTTTGGGGACTTCTCAAGATTGCTCTTCCACCTAACCAAGAGAGTTTCCAGTTGATCCATTCTACTATCAGATTGGTTAGTGTTTCCCTCCATTCTTCTTGGCCATGTGGGTAGATCTAGTGTCCTATTCTGTCATTATGACTGCGGATCATATTACTGACACTCATGAAGTAGTTAACAATGGCCTCCTGTTGGAAAAAGTGTCCAGTAGCCCAAATCTGAAACAACAAGCTGCATCCTTTGTAAAAATTGTATCTTTGTACACATGCATATAAGCCTCTTAGCATCTCGGCCAACACTATCGACACCAAAGTAGCTTGAAGATTTCCGCAGAAGGTCACCAGGACCACTAGTAATAGGTTGATGTTGATACGTCCCCTTCGTTGTGGGAAGACCAATAATCCCAATAGTACCATTGGCAAAAGTGATAGGCCTAAGGCTTTCCTATGTTTCTTGGTTGCATTTAAACTCCCCTGAATACCACTCATAGCTTTCACGGTGCCCAAGTCTGTCAAATATCTGATCGAGGCTCACCAATCCGTCCTCGATACTTCTGAGGTTTCTGCTATTGGTAAGACCTAGAGCATCCAAGAACCAATAATCGGGCATAGTAACTGGCAGCACTGGCTTTAGTCTATTGAATGGAAGCTCCGTAAAACTTGTGACTTCGTCCAATGTCGGTACCAGCTCACAGTCAACAAATATTAACCACTTTAGCTAGATCCCAAAATTATATCAACAGGCGAGTGAGCACTATGTTTGCTCTCATGTTCATCAATGCACTTAATGCCTCTAGGTGCGTTCGAACTTCATCTCCGTGTTTCTGACGAATATTCTTCCAATATTGTTTCAGCTCATGTGGTGCTCCTATTACCATGCTAATTTCAGGGATGTTCTGGTTGATTTCCATTTTCTAAGGTGGGTAGAAGAAAATATTTGGGTAAGTATTTGCTTCGGATCTGTAAGTGTCTTGTCATGTTTGTTTGTCTTTCCATAGAAAGTTTGTCGTTGGGTACATGACCCATTGACATCAGGGTGGCTTTTCTAATTGTGTGTTGGTGCTTGGGACCAACTCACATAGGGTTTATGCAATATGACATATTTTACTAGACTAGAGTATTTTCTACTTTTGAATTGGACTGAGAACTGCGAGAAGTTATGTCAGTTGACCCAACAAAGCCTTTCCCTAAAACTAGAGAGTTTTAAAAAGAAGTTTGAAGGGGTGTAAAAGGCAACCCTCGTGTGCCATTATGTGTGATAGTGTACGGCCAAGACTCGATTGGAAGAGATGTGATGACAATATATATAAAGCAGTAACAAGCAAGGGTGTAGCAGCAATATAGCAAAGTACATAGAGAACAAATAACAGTGAAGAACAAATAAGGCATTTAAGCATGTAATTGCAATTTTGATCATAATCAGTGCAATGTACAAATAAATCTAAAAGCCAAATTATCTAAATCTGCTAAGGTCAGAACCTAAGGGGTTTCTCCAGCAGAGTCACCATGTTGTTGCTCCATATGATTTAAACTAAGTTTGTGATCAATTATTTATAAAATACTTTGACTAGGGAGAAGGAATGATGCTTACTGTATATCTAAGTATGATATTGATAGAAAGAATGTGGGGTCCTGAAGGGATATAAGTTTATGAAGGGGGTTCATAAGAGATATTGAAAGAATCTTAAAATATATATGTGATATAGATTTTATAAATTTATAAAAGAGATTAAGTTATGAAAATAATTTGATTTGAGGGATGGTCATTTACATAATACTTAAAAGGATGTTTTGCAAGAAAGTTTATCTAGAATTACCTTTGATTCAGAGGATTTTCAAAGAAGGGGGGTTATTTATCAAATATTCCTTAAAGGTAATTTTTCCCTTTTTTGGAAATAGAGCTTCTGTTCGCTAAGTTCTGGATTTCAAAATCTTTAAAGGAAAGAAGGGTGAGTGAAAAATATAATAATTATCGAGCAGATTATAACTAGCAAAACTAAGGATGTACTACTAGTTAATTTTCCTTTTTAAATCCTATATTGTTTAAGGCTTGCCTGAGTTCATATGATACTAAAACATGAAAGAAAAAGCATGTGTTCTAATATATGAGTGTTATATGCATGGGAGATAAAACAACAATAAAGACATAACAAATACAACTAACGTTAAACTGGTAGAAGCAGTAATCTAAATTAACGAGACAATAATAATGATAAAAGAGTTGAAGGAAAGAGGACTAGACTCTGTGATTGGGCCTTAAGAAGGTATGTCCAACAGTAAAGATGTGCAAACACGGCTGACTTTGGACTCCTGGATGAGATACAATAAGGCTAGAATTGGGCTTGAGTTCATCAAGAACTCATAGGCCCAAACCAATGTACATGTCGACAATAAAAAGCTCATTAGACATATATCCAATATATTTAACATGTTCTAATTGCAGATCATACTTTGGTATATATGATAAATACACAAACATATAATTAAAGCAAGAATAAGGTTAATATGATAGAGAGAATTTTATATTAATATGGTGACTTTACTTAGCAAATAATTCATATTGGAGGAAACCTCACTTGAGGTCGATGCTCTCTGTGGATCCCCGACATTTTAGAGTTCCCAAGGGACTCAAGGTCCAGTGTAATACTTGTGTGGGGAGGGCAGCCCAGCTTAGAGTCGAACTCCTTTCCCAAATACCCTTAATCACTAATGATATATTTTCCTTACGGGTTTAAGTGTCAATAAGGCCCTTCCAATGCAAACTAAGTAATAAGGTATTACCTACCACGAAATTTATATTTTCCTCTTAATGAAAATAACACGAGAGAATACAAATTATTTTTAACACTAAATAGGGAACACATATCAAGGAAACCTAAAGGGAAAGGGGCTGCGTTCAGAATACTCATATATACAAATGGGCTTCATAATCACACTATTGCAGGAATAAATCACAAAGGCATAACATATTCAAATAGGTATTGATAATATTACTTGGTACTTTAAAGACATCAAAGCAGATTCAAACCAACAATCATAGTCAGCTATTTTTATAGAGGGGTTATCAAGGTCATAGAATTAAGCTCTCATCATGACTACAAATTCACAGGTTCAAACATGACACCCCTAAGGTCTAAAAGGATCATGCTTCAAACAACATTAAAAAGTCAATAAGTTTAGACAATATCAACCAATGAGCTTCATAAAGTTTGAGAGTCAAGTTTAGTTTTAGGTTGGCAATAAGGAGGAGGCCTGAGCATAAATCAAGGTAGAACATGGTATTACAGAGTTAAGAAAAGAGGCTGGTAATATTCAGTCAACTATTCATCGGCAGGGTAAATGAGATAGTGATCTCATATAGGTAAAGGAACTTTAAATATTACAGAACCAAGTTGATCATGCAAATGAAGAAATGAAATTGAAACATTGTATCAAACAAGTTTAATTCAAACATACGTCTAGTTTAGCATGTAAGTATGGAGTGACTGTGTTTTAATTCGTAAAACTATCAATTGACTATAATAGTATGTCTAAATCCTACTTGCATGGAGGATAAGCTAATGATAGATGCATGCAAACTTTACAAAAATTCAACAGGGGCTCAAAAATTAAGGACAAGGATGTATTACACAAGTTTTGAATTACACATATGTATAATGATCTCAACTGATTATGGAACAAACAAACCTAGTTATGCAGCAATTACTAGTTGTCTTTATTCAAACAAATCATGATTTACACTGAGAAGAGGAAAATAGTTTAACCTTATAGAATACATATGCAGCAAAGATTTATGAAAAGAAAATAACTTAATGCAAATAAGATAGTTTCCTATGCATACAAAGTTGATCATGATCATGAGAAAGTTATAGTGATAGCCCAGAAATTACCCTTAGAGTCAGTAGATATAGATATAGAGAGGAGAAGCATCTAAACACTTGAATTCTTTAAACTTAGTTAGGTGATATGGGCATATTGACTTTTCAAGAGTATATCAGCCAAGGTTATCAAATAATGACCATAAGACAAATAAGGTGCAGGGCAACAAGATGAAATCTCAGCAGAATCATTAGTTAATGGAAGGCGTGAAGTTTAGATGGGCATGATTGGTTCAAAAATAGTGGCGGCTAAAACAAAGTAAAGACTACAGTGATAACTTAGTAAAATAGTTGGACAAACACAAGCAGAGACACTTCAAGTTTAGGCTCAAGGTTAAGAGGCAAGGAGATATAAGTCTTGAACAAGTTCATGCTTCATTTTATCAATAACTATCAGGTAGTAAACTTAGCTTCCAAAACTAACAAAATTATACAAGTGCAACAAATAGAGATGAGTTAACTGTAAGTCAATGAAAATTTATGAAGTTCATACTGAATATAAACACATAAGAGCTTAGACATGGAGATTGTTAGAAAATTCAGGATAGAGATCAAGAGGTATCATTTATGACTTAATCGATTATCACTTGAGGAATCATAACAGAACATGCTAGTCACAAGCAATCGCTAAATTAACAAATCATAAATATCAACATGTTGAAAATATATAGAATAATTATAATCTGCAGAACCTAACTTGACATATCTAAATCATTCAAAAAGATGAACAAAAGAAATGGGAGAGAAAAATCCTGACCTTCTTAAGGGCAGCAGACCAAACGAATTTCTTTGTTGCTCAAAGATCCCAGAAACCTTCAAGCATGAACCAGCAAAGAACTCAGCAAAAGTGAGGAAGAAAGTAAGAAAAGCTAAGATCAAAAACCCTAATGTGATTAGTGTTTTTGTGCTTAGTGTGTTCTGTATTAGGTTCTCTTGGTGTGTGTTGAGAGCATTTAAGATTGCTATTTATAGTGATATTCAATGCCTCTAGGGTTCAACAATATAGAAAATAATAGTGGAATATGACGCATGGTAGATGATGATAGCAAATCGTGTGAAAATCAAAAAACAGATGGGAAAATCAATATTGAGTTTACCTGAGTGAAGCGAGATTGATCGTTGAAGGCAAAATCCATCGGGTAATAACTAATTATCCAGAGTTCAGTTCGCTTGACCTTTGGACTAAGAAAAGTATGAGGACTTTGTGGAATGGACATGAATGCACATAAAGGATTTGACCTTGCATCACCTGATCTATGGTTTCAAATTTGGGAATTTTGAAGTTCCATCGGTGAAATGGATAGACAGCCACCTGCTTCATAGCTCAGAGACAAAACGAATGATTCTTCATGCTGATTTGAAGGAACAAGGAAGAAATCAAGTCAGTGGTGTCTCAAGCTTCGGGTTCCAGGATTGGGTTTTGAATTTTGAATGATGAAATAGGAAATAGCCAGCTAGATTCGCGAATAGAGAGACGGAAGAGATGATCCAAAGTGTTTTTGAGTGACCTTACACAAATTTGTGCAAGGTTTCTGAGATTGATGGCTGATGGAGATGAGAGAAAAGAGAGAAGAAAGGGAAATGAGGGCAACGAGGTCGGAGGGGAAATGATTAGGGTTTTGGAAGATGGGGTTGGCCGTCTCTGAGTTATGGTTGAGAGATTTGATCTAGGTCATTGATCTTTTAGATCAACTATCATGATATTTAGGGATTTTACAATTTTTATGGGGAGTTTTGGTGTCCGATAGATCTTATTGATCCAACGGTGAGGATTAAGTCTTCTGAGGGTTTCAACGTTAAAGAGGAAATGGAGTTAAAATTATGGACCGTTGATCTAAGAAATGGGCAGTCCAGATGATTTGTATTTGTTTTGTGAGTGTGGGAGACGGGTGACGTAGAACCAATGATTGGTGGAGAAGTGATGACAAGGATTGCCAACAGAGATTGGGAGGATTATTTAGATTGGGTATTTTCGGACATGGGCTTACATTTGGAGTAAAATAAATTTAACTAATAGCCAGTTTGTATTTGATTAAAGAATTGCAATTGTGGCCTTTTAGTTTTAAACCCTTTTAAAATAAATTTAAATAAGCTTAACAATTTCAATAAAATATTATAATTACTATATGTTACTAATTATTTTAATTAATTATGTATAAATAATGCATATTTCAATTTATAGAACTAATTTCAAAATATTAACATAGTAACATAATTCATTGGAAATTGAGGAGTAAATTATAAAACCTATGCGATGTATATACAAAAGTTATTTTAATAATAGCAAATACATTTTTAATTACACAATATTAGTACTACTTGATTAATTTTGAAACTAATACTTAATTAATTTATAAAAATAGATATTCATTTATAGAAAATACTTTTAAAGTATTTATTGTAAATTGTAAGCGTGAATAAATTAATTTTAAAAGGGAGGGTCAGAATTGACCATCAACGGACATAAACTTGGACGCACTTGTGAAGTGTGCTATTATTTTTATGGTCGACCACCTAAAAATTCTTATGTTGCTCAGACCGAGACTACAGGTAACCAGAGATTTTCTTTATCTGAAAGAGAAATAATGAGTTCCTTCACTATCGAGCAAGTAAGCTGACATCTCTACAAATAGCCTCGGTTGCTCAGACTGATACTGCTGTTGTTGGTAATTCTTTTGCTTTTGTTTCCCAGTCTAGTACTCTTGGACCATGGTTCATAGACTCGGGCATTTCTGATCATATCTCCGGAAATAAATCATGTTTATCGAATATTGTGTATTCACAATCTATTCCCACTGTTACTTTAACCAATGGGCTTCAAGCAAAAGGAGTTGGCCAAGCTAATCACCTATCTTCTGTCACTCTAGATTCCGTTCTTTATGTCCCTGGATGTCTTTTTAGTCTTGCATCTGTTAGTCGTTTGACTCGTGCCCTCCATTGTGGTATATATTTTATTGATAAATATTTTATTATATTGGACTGCAGTACGAGATAGACAATAGACACATGGCATTAATCATAAGGCCTTTACTATCTTTATCATGACCCAAAATCTACTAAAGGTCGTGATGGCGCTTAACACCGCCGCCAGGCAAGTCAACAGTGAATGATTAACTTAATTACTTATTTTAGCATTTGAAATCATAATTTTCATTAATTAAAGAGTATGAAATACTTCTACATGGTAAGTGATAATAATTACATGAATTACAATAATGAACAATCCCGTAAGAACCCCAAAAACCCGGTATCACAAGTGCATGAGTATCATCTAGGAAATATAATAAAATACAACATCGGTCTGGAATAAAAATTACACAGTAGAATTTAAATAACTCTGATGGAGACTCTGCAGGTTGCGGATTGTAACATGAATTGCAGCTCATGGTAAGTCTCCGCAATAGACGCGCCTCTGCGCTCAAAAGACCACCCGACATATATGCACTTGCACAAAAATGTGCAGCAAGTGTAGCATGAGTACGTAAATCAACGCGTACCCAATAAGCATCTAGCCTAACCCCAAAGAAGTAGTGACGAGGTGTCGATAACGACACTTACTAGTGGTCCAATAAGACAGATACAATAAGAAGTAAACAGATAATGGGCAGAGTATATAAACCAAATAAGCAAGTATAACTACGTGGTACAATCCTCCTCTCAACAATAAACTCGAAGTCTCGATTAGCAGTTACCTCCTCAACCAGAGTATATATATGTATAATGGACCTCACCATATAGGTCGTCATAATTCAAATCAGGAAAACTCCCACATCCACTGGCTTTTTGACAATTAATACACACGATTCCATAGAAATATTCTATATAAATGCCGAGGTGTAAGACCCGATTCCATCATAATCTGTTATATAACCATAGCTACATCTATTATATTATATGACTGAGGCGAACAACCCACTCCCATAAGAGTGTCGGACATAATCCTGCTGAGGCGACGACCCGATCCCA
Source organism: Nicotiana sylvestris (assembly GCF_000393655.2). Classification (NCBI taxonomy): domain Eukaryota; kingdom Viridiplantae; phylum Streptophyta; class Magnoliopsida; order Solanales; family Solanaceae; genus Nicotiana; species Nicotiana sylvestris. The sequence continues at coordinate 31,065,504 of NC_091067.1, forward strand.
TAAGATGTGCGCACTGCTAAGGGTCTAATGGCATGAACCATAAATGTATCTATCCTGCCGAGGCGAACGACCCTATTCCATTAGAATAAGAAGCTTTGACGGCTTCTTGACCTCACTCACGAAGGGGAACGTGAGTTATAAGAAGCTTTGGGGAAACATTTCGACGAGAATACATAACGCGGGAGAAATTAGTAAGAGGAGTACAATTATATGTGGCTAATCACGAGGCCCGTCAAATCTCTATAATAGCGAGACTATCGCTCTACACAACTTTAGTCTCAAGTCATAATGTAAAATAAAGAAATTTAATAGACAAGGGACAACTCAAATAGTACAACTATAGCATGGTGTGAACCTAAGTCTACCCGGACAATAACATGGATTTAGCTATGCACGGACTCTCAACACCTCGTGCATACATAGCCCCTGCAACAAGTAACACATATCAAATGCATCACCTAGGGGCAGTTTCTGCCTCACTGAGTTAGATAAGAGACTTACCTCGCTCCGAAGTTCTATAACTGGCTCTGACTCCACTCTAACACCTCAAACCGACACCCGTCTCTCCAAAACTAGTCAAACAATGTGTAAACCAACGAAAATATAATCTAATGCTTACAATTTAACAATTTATAACAATTCCCAACTCTGCTCGAAAACCAATAAAGTCAACCCTCTGGCCCACGTGCCTGTATTTCAAAAATGTTCGAAGATAAACCTTACCCATAACACTACGAACTCAAATATATGATTTATTCCCAATTCCATGTCCAATTTCGTGGTAAAAATCCTAAAATGTCAAATTTTAGGTTTTTTAACAATTCTACTTATTTTCATGTTTAAACCCATATATAAACCGTGTATTTAACTTGAAATAGGTGGGAATCACCTATCTTGTAATTGGCACTGAAAATGGTGCTTCAAAATCGCCCCAAAGTCGGATTTCATGGAGGAAATGGAAGGGAAATGGCCAAATCCCCGTTTTTAAAACCTCACTGCCTAGGCGTTACCTCTATGTGATCGCATTTGAAGATTCGCGATCGCGGAGCATGCCCTGTCTACTGAACGCGGAACAGACTTCGCGTTTGCGAAGACCAAATTCCATCAGCCCTTACTTAATCTCTACGCAAACGCGTAGTCCAACTCGCAAACATGATGATCTAGCCTAGGAAAGTATGAGATCACATACCTATGCCCGCGAACGCGAAGAAAATTTTTCTACCCGCTCCACTTACCTTCCGCGATTGCGTCTGCCTCTTCACGATCGCGGTGCATGCCACAGACACCAGAAACCAGTAGCCATGAAACCAAGGAAAATGGCCTAAAACCATCCCGAAACACACCCGAGGCCACTGGGACCCTGTCCGATCACACCAACCAATCCCAATGACTTATACAAACTTACTCGAAGCCTCAAATCATACCAAACAACATCAAAACTACAAATTGCGCATCGATTCAAGCCTAATAAACTATTGAACTTCTAACTTCTACATCCGATGCCGAAACCTATCAAACCATGTCCGATTGACCTCAAATTTTGCAGACAAATCACATTTGACATCACAGACCTACTCCAAATTCCAAAATTGGAATTTGAACCCGATATCAAAAAGTTCACTCCCGGTCAAACTTTTAAAAACCTTCAAACTTCCAACTTTCGCCAAATGACCCTAAAATGACCTACGGACTCCAAATCCACATCCGAACGAGCTCCAAAGACTAGAATCACCATACAAATCTATTCCCACGTTCGGAATCCCAAATGGACATTGATAACATCAAAATCTACTTCAACCCAAACTTATGAAATTCATCCAAAATGCCAGCTTTCCACAATAAGTGCCGAAATACTCCAGGGTCATCCAAAACCCAATCCGGACATATGCCCAAGTACAAAATCATCATACAAACCTATTGGAACCTTCAAATCCTGATTCCGAGGTCGTTTACTTTACCAACTTAAATTTTCCGAATGAGAATTTTCCATCCGAATCAACTCTGAACTTCCTAAAATTCAATTCCGACCATACGTACAAGTCATGATACCAGAAGTGAAGTTATTCAAGGCCTTAAACTGCTGAGCGATGCGCTAGAGCTCAAAACGTCCGGTCACGTCGTTACAACCTTAACTTACATGATTTAAAAAATATTCAAGTAATTTATGGCTTAAATGTTATTCATGATGATTAAAACTTTGATTGGAATGATTATGAAATAAAATTAACTATTAAACTAATGCAACTAACAATTTATCAAAGAAAACTAGAACTGAGCAACACAGAAATATCAGTAGAAGAAATGAGGGTCATAACATGATAGGTGCAAGATAGCTATTCAGTATCTAACTCTAGTTCAATTAACTTTAATGTTCTAATGATTCTCACGAATTCCCTCGATGATTAGTTCAAATGTGTAGCCAAGACTCCTCTCTTGATTAAAACTTAACTCTACGAGGTAAACTAATATAAAGCACTAAGAAAACATACAAAACGTGTTAATGGACTAGTCTTTAGTAAAATGTCTCTCGAATATTCTCCTAAATTTATTTAATCAATAATTTAACAAGCTCTTTTGATTACTTGAAATAATCACTAAATTAAATTGTCACGACCCAAAACTCATTTTGTCGTGATGGCGCCTATCATGGTACTAGGCAAGCCGAAATCTCACATGTACCAACATTTTTAAAACCAAAATATACGAGAATATATTTAAATAATTAAGAATCTCGTAAAATTGGATATAAACATCAAAAATCAGTACAAAATTCTCCCAAAAAGATCTGGGTGTCACGAAGTGCATGACCATCTATATGTAATAACATAATCTAATACAATGACTGGAAATAAGGGATAAATAAATACAACTGAAAGATAGGGAAAGGAGAGTCAAGGTCTGCGGACGTCCAAGCAACTACCTCGATGGTTTTCGATCAGATAAGACTCCACGATCAACAATTGCCATGCCCAGAAATGCCTGGATCTGCACACGAGGTGCATGGTGTAGTATGAGTACAACCAACTCAATAAGTATTGCAAATAAATAAAGTAAGGTAAGAGAAACTTAATTTTTTTAGGTAACTTTAAATCAGTGCAATTATGTCCTTTTGATTAACATAGTACAAAATTTAAAACTAGCTCGTAAGGCTTCATGATACGAATAATCGTGTGTGCATGTGCATTGGTTCTCAAATACCCTGCTCAATAGTATTATAGCATGCAGATGAAAGACACATGTATATCAGATAAATGACCAAGAGAATACGAGTTCCACACACTGTACGGACAACTCATGTATTGCACGTACAACTCATGTTGTACACGGATAACTCACGTGTCAATAATATAAATATGTGGATTCCTACGGACAACTCACGTGCCAATAATATCAATACGTGGATTTGCACGGACAACTCACGTGCCAATAACATAATTCACTCGACAAAGTCGCATGTCCTAGTCCAAAATGTCATACAGAAGCAATAAGGCAAGTATACAAGTATATAATAGATGAAATACAATTTTCCTATCCCTGGACTGGTGTAAATAGCATGCTAAAGTGTAGGCATGTCCAAAGTTTGCTATCGTAGCTCAATCCAAAAATTTCATCAATGAAAAACATTTATAAAGTTTGTTTAGGGATTAAACATCTAAGTAGACTCATCATGGCTCAATTGGAACACATAAACTATTACCACATGTTAGATATCGAAGCTCGAAGTTTAACAGTCATTTCTGGACTTATAGGAGCCCGAGCACAACCCAAACATGAATATACAATCCCGATGCCCACACATGGGATAATCCCCCCCCCCCACATGTGCACACCCAAAAGCACGTGTCTATCACAACAACTCAGGCAACTAATACCTCAGCTGATTTTAAATACGATACTTACCTCAAGCAACTCGAATCACTCCGCTAGAAATCCCTTGCCTTGCCAATCGGCCTCCGAACTCCACGAATCTAGCCATAAAAAATTTGGTACAATCAACACGCGCTAAAGAAATCAATTCCATAAGAAAATACTAAGTTCTTAATCAAAAGTCAAAAAGTTAACTCAAAAGTTGGCCCCCGGGCCCATGTCTCAGAATCCAATAAAAGTCACAAAATCCGAACACGCATTCAACCACGAGTCTACTCATAATAAAATTACTCAAATCCGATACCAAAATCTCGATCAAATCCATAAAGATCAGCCTAAGAACTTTTCTCTATTTCCCCCCAATTTTCCAAACCAAAAAACTAATTAAATGATGAAATCAAAGACATAAACATGGAATTTAATCAAAACTAAGTAAGAATCACTTACCTCAATCACTCCTTTGAAAATCTCTCCAAGAATCGCCTCCAACCGAGCTCCCAAAATCAACTTGTGAAAATGAACTCAAACCCTCATTTTGAAATATTTAAGTTTTGCCGAGACGTTATGCATCGTGATTGTGAAGAACAAATGATCACAACCTCCAAAATGGTCTAAGCGAACACATAGAAACTACTGCGAACACGATGCTTACCCGACCTGACACTTCGCGAACACGTACACAACTACGCGATCGCATAGGCTTAAAGCCTGATGCCCCAACTGGCCACTCCTCTACACGAACACGTAAACCTTCTTGTGTCTGCGATGACCTGAGAATCTCAAAGCATAACATACACGGGCCTAATATTGCTAGCATGAAGAATAAATCACCACCTGCCAGTAACATCTCTTCGCGATCACGAAAGAGAAAACCAGATATACAAACACTAGAAAACTTCCGCCAACCTCTAAGTTCAAAAATTGATCCATTAACCATGAGAAACTCACATGAGTGCCTTGGGACCTCAACCAAACATACTAACTAATCCCAAAACATCATACGAACTTAGTCGAGCCTTCAAATCACATCAACAATGCTAAAACCACGAATTGCGCATCGATTCAAATCTAATGAACTTTTGAACCTATAACTTCTACATTCGATGCCGAAACCTATCAAATCACGTCTGATTGACCCCAAATTTTGCACACAAGGCACAATTAACACCATAGGTGTTGAGTTGAGTAAAGAATGATGAATCCTTGTGCTTTGAGTCTCTAGTGCTCCTTCATTATTCTATAGGTCAAAAGTCCCTTTAAAAATGTATTTTCGATGTATTTACCATGTAGAAGTAGGTTCGGATGGAATTATCATTTCCTAGCCAAAGTGAGAAAACACTTCAAGAATTTTTTACAAGCATGTCACATCACACCCTTTCCAATGCGTCGTGCCTGTGGATTTTATCAAAGAGCTGCAACTTGTCATCAGAGGCCTCCATTACACTTCCACGGTGCCCCAAGCGGTGTTGCATTGACAAATTATAAGAGTAGGCTCTTTTTTCTCGCTTTTTGACATCCAGACTTAGTACTTGACCCCTGAACACGATCTCGATTTAATTCCTTGGGCTTTTACTCAGACTTCAAAGCTCTAAATTGTTCATATTAGCTCCAAACTTGCTTCTCACTAGGAATGAGTTCATGCAAGGCATAAATCACGTTATAGGTGCAAATCACCATTATTGAAGCTCAATCATAAGTAAAATGCTATCATCAAAGTGTAAAATATGACTAAATAAGGGTTTCTAGCTTACCATCATTAGCTTAGATTAGGGAGAAAAGTCTTGGGGCCTGGACCAAGTGAGGTTCATCAAAGAGAAATATGGTACAGTACTTGTGGAAGAGGCGTGTATCAGGCGTAAATGGCAGAAGTACTTTCATAGACTCTTAAACGAGGAAGGGAACATGAACATCGTGCTATATGAGTTGGAGAATTCAGGGAGTCAGAAGGATTTTGGGTTTTGTAGGCGTATTAAGAGAGAGGAGGTTGAGGGGGAAATGCGGATTGTTCTAAAGGAAAAGACATGTTGGATTCTTGATTGTGTTTCGGAAAGAGGTAAGTGTCTTGGTTAACCTTGATTTGAGGGAAATAGGGTATAATCAAGTCTATTTGATATGTGATCTATGTTTTGGGTGATGCGTATACACAAAGTGATAGGCATATATGCTTGGCCATAGGATAAGCATGCAGGTAGAATTAGCCTTATTTGTTCCATGTTATTTTTGCATTATGTCTTCCATAATTTAGATAGATTGTACATATTTTTAATTTCTTGTATTCATGTTATTTCCTATGTTGATATTATTGAGATATTTGGTTTTGAGATGGTTGAATAGTTGATTGGTTGTTGGTGATAATTGTTGGAAGATTCTCATTTGACGAGTTGTGTTTGATACTATATTTGATATTGAATTTGCTTCCCATCTTGCATAATATTGTGTTATATGTGATTCTTGGTGAGAAAGAGTGAAGAGCACGAAGGGTATTTCCTTGCCTTATATATATTATACGAAGGGTGTTTTGATGTTTGAGTTAACGTGAGGATATGCATAACAGGTGTTTCCGTGTTTGTTTTTATATTATAAAGTGAGGATGAGAGTAAGGAACAGAGGGTGATGTTGTGCAACTTTGTTGATTTCATTGCTCTTTACTTTGGTATTTGGAATGTGGACTTGGCTTTTTGGTTTCATAATTACTTTTTGAAAGCTTGTTCAAAGTTGTTGATAAAGTACGAGTTGAGAATTACTCACCGACACTTTATCTTTCCACTTTAAGCCCTTTACTTATGTACTTGTTATCATGTCTTTATACTTGACACTTTGCTTATTATTTCGTTACTTCTTGTTATATAACTGCACATGTTCATTATAGGTGCTTGTTTTATCCTCGTCACTACCTTGTCGGGGTTAGGTTTGATACTTACGCGTACATTAAGTCAGTTGTGCTTATACTATACTTCTTGCACAGATCTAGATATTTGTACCAGCAGAGTCCCGAGATGTGTTTAGCAGATACCAGATGGGTAATTCGAGGTACAACTGTATTCAATTCGTAGTTCTTATAGTCACCTTCCCTTTTTTGTTGTACTATTTCTACTTTTCACACAATATCGCATTTCAAAATACTGTATGTAGTAAACAGTAAAAGTTCATGTACTTGTGACTCTATATCTTGGGATGGTTGATGTTAGATGTTGGTTTTAGACTTAATATGTTTATCTCTGAATTGCTTTTACGCTATGTTATTATCTCAGTGTTAGTCATTTATTGTAGTTCTTTCATATTTTTCTTATGTGGTGGCTTGCATAACAAGCGTTGTTAGGCGCCATTAGGACCCTGATTGATCGGGATTTTGGGTCGTGACAAGTTAGTATCAAAGCCCTAGGTTTCAAGGGTCTCACGAGTCATGAGCAAGCTTAGTACAGTCTTGAGGATTAGTACAGAGACGTCTATACTTATCTTCTGGAGGCTATAAGGCTTTAGGAAACCTCACTTTCTTTCTTTCTTTCTTTCTCTCTATATTGTGAGACTTTGTTCTATAATTAAGTTTGAATCATTCTTATCTTGATCTCCCATAGATGATGAGGATACACATGTCATCCCCAGCTGATTAAGAGCCGGAGTCCCAGATTAACGGGTCCGAAGTAGAGGTAGTATTAGAGGCAGAGCTCAGCTAAGATCATGCGCATCAGCACCCGTCGTCGAGCGTCAGATAGATCAGGATAATGAGACCCCTTTTTCAACAGAGCCAGCGGGACCAACTCATATTCTAAAGGGGTTCATTACTACCCTAGTTCTTCAAGATGCCTTAGTCCGCCGGTCATATGGAGAGTATGACTCAAGGTGATATGTTTCCTGTGGCACCAGCCGTGTCTCTGGATAGGGGATGAGTTCAGACTCCTAATACTCATACTCCCGAGCAAATGGCTTATGGTTATCAACCCCTAGTAGTGCTACCAATTTGGGCAGTTCGACATATAATTGCTACACAAATCAGGGATAGACCGACAATGTCAGCTGATAAGCTGAAGAGATTTGACATGGTCAACAAGTTTTATCCCCATCACTTTTATGGTACACCTTCTGAGGACCCCTAAGACTTCTCAGACTGTAGCCATGAGATTTTGCGCAACATGGGGATGCTGGAGTCCAGCGGAGTTAACTTTACCATATTTTAGATACATGGTTCTGCCAAGAGGTGGTGACAGGTGTATGAGTAGGGCAGGATAGAACAATTGCCTCCTCTCAAATGGGCTCAATTCTTGCAGTTATTTTTGGAGAAGTTTATTCCTTTCACTCAAAGGGAGGAGTTGCATAGCTCAGTCGAGCGCCTTCAATAGGCTAGCATGACCATTAGTCAGTATGAGACTAGATTTGTGGATTTTTCACGCTAACATCTATCCTGATTTCTACTGAGAGAAAGAAGGTACAGAGGTTCATTCAGGGCCTAACCTATGAGATGAGACTTTAGGTGGCTAGAGAGACTGAGTCTGAGATTTCATTCACTCGGGTAATGGAGATCGCTAGGAGGATTTATCGCATCAGAGGCCATGCAAGGGAGGCGACCTCTAACAAGAGGCCCCACCATTTTGGAGGGTCCAGTAATGCCTCGCATAGAGGCAGGGTTTCATTTGGTAGAGGACATCCTATCAAGCTGGTTTAGTCAGCTCTACGGGTCACCCATAGTACTCCAGGCAACCACAATACTTATGGACCTTGTCTTGAGCAGCTAGCATATAGTGCACCTCTAACTCCGATTAGTGCACCCCCGATACAGAGCCACCGAGGTGGCTATGCGGGTCGACATAAATATTTCCAGGTTTATTAGTCACGTCAGTTGAGGGCTTGTTATGTATGTAGGGATCTAAGGCACGTATCGAATTTTTTCCCCTAGTCACAGAGCATTATTACACAATAAGGGACTCGTGCCATGATTCTAACACTGATGGCTCCACCACCCATACAACCAGTGAGAGGTGAGGGTCAGGTAGCCCTAGGTAGAGGCTAGATAGTTAGAGGTGGAGTCCAGTCAGTAAGAGTCCATCCCTAGGTGGAGGCCAGTCAGTGAGAGGCTGGATATTTCCAACTATACTTGAGGCGGAGTCATCCGATGCAGTTATTACAGGTATTATCCTAGTCTTTCATAGAGATGCTTCTGTGTTTATTGATTTAGGTTCTATATATTCTTATATATTCATATTTTACTTTGCTTTTGAGTATGCCTCGTGATTCTCTTGATGTTCTTATTTCTGTGTCTAGACTAGTTTGAGATTTTGTAGTAGTTGATCATGTGCATCGGTCTTGTATTGTCACTATTAATGGTTTTGATACTGCAGTTGATCTTTTGTTGCCAAATATGGTGGATTTTAAGTTCATTCTTGGTATGGATTGGTTGTTCCCATATCACGCTATCCTAAATTATCATGCCAAGACTGTGACTTTAGCCATGCCGGAGTTGCCCAGATTAGAGTGAAAAGGGAGCCATTGTCACTTCACTAGCAGGGTGATATCATATTTGAAGGCAGGAAGATGGCTGAGAATGTTTGTTTTGACTATTTGGCTTATGTTCATGATTCTAGTATGGAGTTTCCTTCTTTGGATTCGGTACCGGTTGTGAGTTTCCTACTAATTTGCTCGTTATTCCACCCGATATGGATATCAACTTTTACATTAATTTGGTTTCAGGAACTCAACCTATTTCTATTCCATCGTACTATATAGCCCAGTTGAGTTGAAAAAATTGAGAGATTAGTTGCAGAATATTCTTGACAAAGGGTTTATCTGACTGAGTGTTTCACTTTGGGGTGTATCAGAGTTGTTTGTTAAGAAAAACGACGGATCGATGATGATGTGCCTAGATTATCAGAAGTTGAACAAGGTCACTATTAAGAACAAGTATATGTTGCCCAAGATTGATGATTTATTTGACCACCTTCAAGGTGCCAAGGTGTTTTCCAAGATTGATTTGAGATCTGTCTACTATCAGGTGAAGATTAGGGCATCAGCTGTCCCTAAGACAACTTTTAGGACTCGTTATAGTCATTACGAGTTCTTGGTAATGTCATTTGTCTTGGCTAACTCTCCAACAACCTTCATAGATATGATGAACTGAGTGTTCAAGCCTTATTGGGATTTCTTCGTGATTGTATTTATTGATGATATTCTAGTTTACTCTCGCAGTAGAGAGGAGTATGAGAAACACCTAAAGATTGTACTTTAGACTCCAAAGGATCGTCAACTATATGCAAGTTTTCGAAGTGTGAGTTCTGGTTGGACTTAGTTACCTTTTTTCAGTCATGTGGTGTCTTCTGAGGGTATCAAGGTAGATCTAAAGAAGATTGAGGCAGTTTAGAATTGGCAGACCTACTTCAGCTACAGAGATCCGGAGCTTCTTGGATTTGGTGGGTTACTATCGCCGGTTTATGGAGGGGGTTTTATCTATCTCAACCCTACTAACAAAGTTGACTTAGAAAGGCACTCTTTTTAGATGGTGTGATGAGTCTGAGGAGAGATTTCTGAAGCTCAAGACTTCCTTGACTACAACCCTAGTGTTGGTATTGCCTAAAGGTTCGGGATCTTACAATGTGTATTATGATGCATCACGTATTGGACTTTGCATGGTATGATGCAGGACAGTACGATGATTGCCTACATATCTCGTCAGTTGAAGGTCCATGAGAAGAATTACATTGTGCATGATTTGGAGTTAGCGTCCATTTTTCACACGCTCAAGATTTGGAGGCACTATCTATATGATGTTCAATATGAGGTCTACACTAACAATTGGAGTCTCCAACATCTGTTCAAAAAAAGGATCTTAATTTGAGGCAGCGGAGATGGGTAGAGTTATTGAAGGACTATGGTATCATCATATTATTTTATTTGGAAAAGGCCAATGTGGTGGCAAATGCCTTCATTAGAAACACGGAGAGCATGGGCAGTTTGGCATTTTTACCAGTAGCGGAGAGGCCATTGACCATTGTTTTTTAGGCTTTGGCCAACTGGTTCATGAGGTTGGATATTTCGAAGCCTAGTAGGGTTTTTGCTTGTGTTGTGGCCCAGTCATCGGTTTTGGAGCGTATCAAGGCTCTCTAGCTTGATGATCCTCACTTGTTGGTGTTGAAAGATACAATGCAGCGGGGTGGTGCTAATAAGTTTGTGATTAGGGAGGCTCATAGTTCACATAATTCAATTCACCCTGGTGTCATGAAATTGTATCATGACTTCAAGCAAGACTATTGGTGACGAAAGATGAAGAAAGATATTGTATGACATGTCTCTCGGTGCTTTAATTATCAATAGGTGAAGTATTGACATTAGAAATCGGGTGGGTTGACTCATAAATTGGTGATTATTGGAGTGGAAATGGGAGCCGCATCACTATGGACTTTGTGGTAGGCTTACCATGGACCTTGAGGAAGTATGATACTAGTTGGGTTATTGTGGACCGGTTGACTAAGTATGTACACTTCATTCAGGTGATGACATCCTATTCTTCAGAGTGGTTGGCTAAAATTTGCATCCGAAAGATTGTTTTCCTGCACAAAGTGCCCAATTTCTATTATTTCATACCAAGGCACGTAGTTCGCTTCACACTTTTGGAGAGCTGTGCAGCGTGAGTTGGGAACATGGGTCGAGATAAGTACAATATTTTATCCTCAGACGGATAGGCAGTCCGAGCGGACTATTCAGAATTTAGACATGTTGGGGGCGTGCTCTATGGATTTGGGGGGGGTCAGTAGGACTAGTTTGTACCTATAACAGAGTTTTCCTACAACAACAACTCTCAGTCGAGCATCCAGATACCTCTATATAAGGCCTTATACAGGAGGTGATGTCATTCTCTGGCTGGTTATTTTGAGCCCGATAAGGCTAGATTGTTGGGCCCAGACTTAGTTCATGCTGCTCTGGATAAGGTGAAAATGATTCAGGAGGGCTTCGTATAGCTTAGTCCAAGCAAAAGCGTTATGTGGAAGGTTAAAAATCTGGCTACATGGAAGGTGAGAAGGTTCTTCTTCGAGTGTCGCCTATGAAGGGCGTGATAAGATTTGGGAAAAAGAGCAAGTTGAGCCCAAGGTTTATTGGTCCATTTAAGTACTTGGAAAGAGTTGGAGAGGTTGCTTATAGGCTTGCATTGCCATCTAGACTAGCAGGGGTATATCCAGTATTTCACATTTCCATGCTTCAGAAGTATCTTGAAGATAGGTCACATGTCTTGGATTTCAGCACGGTGCAACTTGATGAGAATTTGACCTATGGGGAAGAGCCAGTGGTTATTATAGACCGGTAAGTTCGAAAGTTGAGATCTAAGGATATTCCTTATGTGAAAGTGTGTTGGGGAGCTCAGCCGACCAAAGAAGCTACTTGAGAGTTTGAGTCTGATATAAGGAGTAGATACCCGCACCTTTTTGCCAGTCTAGGTACATTTCTGTGTCCGTTCGAGGACGAACGTTCTTTTAGAAGTGGAGAATGTAACGATCCAATAGGTTTATTTGAGTATTAGCTCCCCTATTTGTGTTCCGCGACCACTCATATCATTACTTGATGATTTATGACCTGTGTGCGTGGTTCATATTGGTTTTCAAAAAGTTTATATGTGAATATTTTATAAAAAAATATGATTTTTGACTTTAAATATTGCTAGAGCTGACCATAGTTAACAGTGAACAGTTTTGGTAAACGACCTCAGACCGATGTTTTGACAATTTTGATAGGTTCTTATGATAATTTTGGACTTGTACACATGTTTGGTTGGGATCCCGGGTGACCCGTGTCCATTTCAGCACATTATGTGAAAAATTAAAAAACATGAGTTTTGAACTTGAATATCTTGAGTTTTAATGATTGATTCTTGAATTTTGATGTTATTTTGACTATTCGAGCTAGCGAGCGAGTTTGTAGGATATTATTACACTTGTGTGAATGTTAGGATTTGAGCCCGAAGGTCTTAGGTGAGTTTTCAAATGGGTTACATATGTTTTTAAATTGTTGGCAAAGTTCTGGTGTTTTAAATCTACAGGTCTCGCATTTGCAAAGACCTGCTCGCATTTGTGATGTCCGACTCGCATTTGCGAAGATGGGCTGGGGGCTGGGCACTTCTCTTTTGCAAAGTAGGCATCGTATGTGTGATTTTGGTATCGCATTTGCGATACTGGCCATCGTTTTAGCGGCTTCCCAAAAGCGAAACTTGGTTTGCTTTGCAAGGCAGAGGATCTTTATAATAGGTATGGTGCTACCGCATTTGCGACTTCTGTAGAGCACATGCATTTATCACATTTGAGATCAGTGATTTGCATTTGTGAATATCGCAATTGCAAATACAGCTGGGTAAAATATTAAGATTTCGGGACTTAGCTTATTTTACACTATTTTTGAACACAAAACTCCATTGAGGCGATTTTTAGAGAGCAATTTCTTCCGAACTTTAGAGGTTAGTAACGTTAACTTGTTTTTATTCAATTTTCATTACTTTTTCATGAATCTCATCACCAAATCTTGAAATTTTAAATTAGAAAGTGGGGATTTTGGATAGAATTTAAGAATTTTGAAAAATTGAGATTTAGACCTCAAATTAAGGTCGAATTTTGAAACAAATCACATATCCGGGCTTGAGGGTGAATGGGTAATCGAGATTTGATCTGAATTTCAGATTTCGTCCATGTGAGCATGGGTTGACTTTTTAATTACTTTTTTAATTATTTTTAAGATTGAACCTTCTTCATTCGAGGGTAGTTTCTAAAGCTTATTTTGACTTGTTTGAATAATAATTGACTAGATACGGGTGGTTTGAGGCTTGTTCTAAAGGGAAAGCCGTGTTGTATTATTGATTGTATTCTGGAAATAGGTAATTGTCATTATTAACCTTGATTTGAGGAAAATAGGATAGAATTGAGTGTATTTGCTATGTGATCTCTGTGTTGAGAGCGGCATATATGCAAGGTGACAAATGTATATGCATTGGCTTTAGGATAAACATGCGGGGTAAAATTAGTCGTGTTTGTGCGATGTTATTTGTGTATTATGTCATTCATGCTTTAGATAGATTATACAATTCTTTAATTTCTCGTGTTCATGTTATTTCCTATGTTGAGATTATTGAGATGTTGAGTGTTGAGATCGTTGAATTGTTGATTGGTTGTTGGTGCTAATAGTTGGAAGATTCTCATTTCACGTGTTGTGTTTAATCTATTGTTGATGTTGAATTTTCTTGTGTAGATCCATATATTGGTATCACCAGAGTCCCAAGAGGCGCGTAGCGGATACCAGATGAGTGATTTGAGGTAAAGCTACATTCCTATTCGCAGGCCTTAGAGCCACTTCCTATTTTTGTTGTATTGTTTCTTCTTTTCAGACAGTATCACATTTCTTTTAAAATAGTGTATATAATAAATTCTAGAAGCTCATGTACTTGTTACTCCACGTCTTGGGATGGTTGACATTAAATGTTGGCTTTTGACTTATTATGTTTATCACTGAATTGCTTTTACGCTGTGTTATTATCTTGCTGTTAGTCATTTATTGCAATTCTTTCATATTTTTCTATTGTGTGTTGACTTTCCTAAAAAGCGATGTTAGGCGTCATCACGACCCTAATTGTCCGGGATTTTGGGTCGTGGTACCCCTCATCATTTCTCTACCTCCTCACCAAAATAATTCGTACTTCTTGTTTGTTTCGATCTTCATTTACATGAAAGCTTCGAAGGGTAGGTTTTTTAGTTTCTTTATTTGATTAGTACAAGAACCACAACAATGAACAATGCTTACTCACCAAAACAGTCTTGACTATCAATTGTACAACGAAATATGAAGAATCAGTTTATGAAAATATAATTCTTGTCCTTAAATGATGAAGAATCCAATAATAATCGATGGTTTCATCTCTAACAATCGATGGCTAGGGATTTGGGAAAAGGTATTAGGGTGGATGACTTTAGGAGTTAGAGAAAATAATAGACTTTTATTTTTTTAGGGTAAACAATATAGGGACTATGTATTTGTGTTAAACCCGGTTAATAAAAATAAAAATCCAGGTGGCCAAAATTAATTGAACGGTTCTTGCACATTAGAGCCGAATACACATATGTGCTGCATTTTTATACCAGATAAAAGTTTTTGTGTTAAAATAATGTAGAAAAATGAGGTTGGGATGCCAAAATGGAAGATCTCTGAGATGGAGTGCCAAAAGAAAAATTGGTGCCAAGTTAGAGGAGATGTCTATGTATTTCGCCTTAATTATAACATCTAACAATTATATGTAATAATGTGTATGAAATATGAAACAGATGTATCTTTCATTCATAGGTTTGATAAACACCCATTTCTATTTTTTTATCGAGCAGATGTTGGGGAGATCTTATTTATAGCAGATGACAAAAATATGAACATTCATATTTTAAAATCATTTACACCAAACTTTGAGTTTTCTCCTTTTTATACGTTTTTTAGTACTAGTCTTAGGATATGCGTGTTATGCGTGTACCCATTGTCAATGAGAATTACTTTTTTTTATATAAAAATAGCATAAATAATATTCAAATATTGTGTTTGAATAATAACATAGTAATTAAAAACTATACAAGTTCCTAAAAATGATAAATGATGTTACTGTATAAGTGTTTGGATCCAGTCAAGAGATTCTTCTGCCAATTTGCTCGAGTAAACTCTCCATAATAAGATCAAGGGCTGCAATTCATTGTCACTAAAAACTTCGACCACATCCTTTACCCTAATCTAGAAGCATTGATACAGGAAACTAGGAATACGAGCTTCGGCAATGGGATCCAGACCCCTTCCGATAAGAAATTCCTTGCTTTAATGACGTGTATATTTTTTCATTTGTACTACTTTTGCAAAAGCTTCTTGTAACGACCCGAGCGGTTTTTTCGCTTTTTAGATCTCTGTTCCCCTAATCAAGACTCCTCGTATATGCCTTTATCGTTTTATGACTTGCCAGGATGGTTGAATTGGGTTTGGAAGGGTTCGGATTGAAATCGGAACACTTGATTCCTTAATGGTGGCCTAAGATGGCCAAGTTTTACTCGAGTCCACGTTTTTAGTAAATATCTCAAAAAATAGGATTTGATGGTTCCAATAGGTTTGTATGATGATTTTGGACATGGGCATGTGTTCGGATCGAGTTTCAAATGATCTGGGAGCATTTCGCCGCCTAATGTAGAAAGTTGGCGCATTGAAGGTTTTCAAGTTCTTTAATTTTGGTTTGGAGTAGATTTTGGTGTTATCGAGGTCCATATGGGATTCCCAGCCTAGGAATAGTTCAATACAGTGATTTATGACTTGTACGCAAAATTTTGTGTCATTTCGATTAGTCTAAGTATGATTCGGCGCGTTCGGAGTAAGTCAGAAAAATTGAAGTTCATAATTTGTTTCAAATTGGTTTTGACGTATGATTCTTAGTTTTGATGTTGTTTTACGCGTTCCGAGGGTTTGAGCAGGTGCATTTTATATTTATGAACTTGTTGATATTTTTGGATGAGGCCCGGGGGCCTCGGGTGCTATTCGAGCGATGTACAGAACATGTTTGAACTTGGGAGAATTGCTGAAGGCAGCTGGGATGTGGCGCTTTCGCACCTACGAAGAATTGGTCGCAGGTACGGCACCACAGAAGCGGCCGGTTAGCCGCTGGTGCGAGTTTTGTCTAGGGGGATGAGTCTGCAGGTGCGCGACCATAGAAGTGGTTAAAATACGTAGAAGCAGACTAGAGCTGAGGGGGAAGGGATGCAGGTGTAAGGGTGTCACGACCAATTTCTCCCTCCGTGAATTTGCCGTGACTGCACCTAGTCTCTATGATTTGGAAAACCTAACACTTTGCGGAAATAAAATAAAAGCATGAACATTAACTACTAATAGTAACAAAAATCTAATAAGCAACTGAATGCCACTGAGCATATACAATTATCACCTCTAAAAATTACTGAACATTTCCCAAAACTCGGAATCCTGTAAGACACAAGCTACTAAGGAGTGTTATCCGTTTTATACATCATTTCTACAAAAAGAAGGAAAAATGAACATAGGGGGATAGAGGGGGACTCCGAGGATATGCGGGCGCGACCAGATGTACCTTGAAGTCTCTAATAAGCAGCAGCGACTGCAACTAGTGATGAGGCTGGTACGATGAACCTGGATCTGCACATGAAAAACATATGCAGGAAATGACATGAGTACACCAAAACAGTACACAGTAAGTGTCAAGCCTAACCTCGGTCGAGTAGTGATGAGATCAGGTCAGGACCCTACTGGTATAAATATAATAAATAAGATAGAATGAAATATCATAGTAGAAATAATTACAGAAATCTAACTAGAATAGAATCAATGAAAGACAACAACTCAGAATACAGTGATAACAACAGGGGATCTCCCAGGATACCGTCCCATAGTCCCAAACGTAAATGTGTAGGGGGATCTTCAGGAATACCGTTCCGTAGTCCCAAAGGAAATATACAGTACTTGGGGATCTCCCGGTGTACCGTTCCGTAATCCCAAAGTAAAATGTAGTACAAGGGAATCTTCTGGAATACCGTTCCGTAGTCCCAAAGTAAATATTCAGCTCAAACAATAGAATTACAACTACAACACGGAAATCCTACAATTTAGACCAAGTAGAAGTCAATGAAGAAGTAGGAATTTCACCAAGCATGGTGCACAAAGTTCATATAAGCAATTAAGACACGTAGATGTGTTGTCCTAAATTAAATCGGATAATTACATATGCTAGTGTAGCTCAGTTAAAGGAAAACTTATATTTTACTTAATGAAACAGAGTTTTTCAACAACTAGCCCGTGTACACACTCGTCACCTCACGTACACGGTGCTCATATATCAAACAGTACCAATTCCTAAGAGGAGTTCCTCCACACAAGGTTAGGCAAGCCACTTAACTCGAACCAAGCTCAAATCAATCCGTCACAACGCTCTTTCCACGAATATCCGACTCCAAATGGCCCAAATCTTGCAAAAACCAATTACATAATATAAATACAACTACAAGAAACTAATCTAGCTAATGAAATCAATCTAAGGCAAGAAATTGGAAAATTTTGGGAGGCAAGAAATTGGAAAATTTCCCAAAAAGCCTCCCCAGACCCATGTCTCGGAATCGGGTAAATTCACAAATTATGAACACTCATTCACTCACGAGTCTAATCATACCAAATTTGCTCAAATTTGATAAAAAAATCTCGATCAAAACCCCAAATTTCAACCTAAGAACTTTTCTCATATTTCTCCAATGTTTCACCCCAAATCATTAAATGATAAAGCCAGTGATATATTAGTGGGATATAACCATAAAGGAGTTAGAAATTATTACCCAATAACTTCCTCTGAAAATCTCTTAAAATTTCGCCTTCTACCGAGCTCCCAATTCAATTTTGTGATATGAACTCAAAACCCTTATTTTTGAACTTTAAATTCTACCCAGGTACGCCTCCTTCGCAAAGGCGGAAGCACCCTCGCAATTGCGAAGCACAAATTGCATCAGACCAAAAATCCCTTCTACGTGAACGTGATCAACCTCTCGCGAATGTGAAACACACTGACCCCCTCTCATCGCGTTCGTGACCTAACCTCTGTGAACGTGTCGACCAAATGAATGGGTCCCCAGGCTCCCTCACTTTCCTCTACGCGAACGCGTTCTACTCCCCGCGTTTGCGATGCTTCCATTGACCACACCTTCACGAACGAGGGCCCCTTTTTGCGAATGTGAAGAAAAAACTCGAGCCATCCTCCCAGATGACTTTGTGAATTCGAGAACCCTCTCACAAACGCGTCGAAGAAAACTAGAAGCAAAATACACCAGAAAATCTGTTACTTTCCTAAGTCCAAAAATGATCCGTTAAGCACCCAAAACTCACCCGAGGCCCCCGGGACCTCAACTAAACATACAAATCAATCCTAAAACACCATGCAAACTTAGTTGAGCTCTCAAATCACTGCAAACAATGATAAAATCACAAATCACCCTCCAATTCAAACTTTAAGAACTTGAAATTTCAAAATTCTACAACCGATGTCGAATCCTATCAAACCACGTCCGATTGACCCCAAATTTTGCAAACAAGTTATAATAAACATTAAGGACCTACTCCAACTTCCAAAATCGGAATCTAACCCCGATATCAAAAATTTCACTATCGGTCCAAAACTCCAAAAAATTGACTTTCGCCATTTCAAGCCTAAATGAGCTATGAACCTGCAAAACATAATTCAGACATGCCCCTAAGCCCAAAATTACTCAAGAAGCTAAAGAAATTGAAGGAACACAATTCCGCAGTCGTCTTTACATAGTTCTGACTACGGTCCAAATCCTAAGTCTTAAACCTCCATTTAGGGACTAAGTGTCCCAATACACTTCAAAAACCAAAATGAAACTTCCCGACAAGTGACAATAGTAGAAAAAGTTACGGGGGAAGCAGTTAATAAGGGGATCGGGGCTCTAAATCTCAAAACAACCAGTAGGGTCGTTCCATCCCCCTTCTTATAACAATCGTTCGTCGTCGAACGAGCATAGAGACATACCTGAAGTGGTGAAAAGATTAGGATAACGGCTATGCATATCCTTCTCGGTCTCCCAAGTTGCCTCCTCGACTGGTTGACCCCGCCACTGGACCTTTACTAATGCAATGCTCTTTGACCTCAGCTTTCGAACCTTCTTGTCCAAAATAGCCATTGTCACCTCAACATAGGATAGATCCTTGTCCAACTGGACTTAGCTAAAATCCAACACGTGAGACAAATCACTGTGATACCTCCGGAGAATCGAAACATGAAATACCGGATGAACTCGTGCTAGGCTGGGAGGTAAGGTAAGCTCATAAGCAACCTCCCCAACTCGTTGAAACACCTCAAAAGGGCCAATAAACCTTGGGCTTAGCTTGCTCCTCTTTCTGAACTTCCTAACACCTTTCATATGTGAAACCCGAAGCAAGACCCGCTCTCCAACCATGTATGCAACATCACGAACCTTTCGGTCCGCATAACTCTTCTATCTGGACTGGGCTGTGCGAAGTCTATCTTGAATCACCTTAACCTTCTCCAAGGCATCTTGAACCAAGTCCGTACCCATTAATATCGCCTTGTCCATCTTGAACCAACCCATTGGGGACTGACACCGCCTACCATACAGATCCTCATACGGTGTCATCTAAATGCTTGACTACTAACTATTGTTGTAAGCGAACTCTGAAAGCTGCAAGAATTGATCCCAAGAACCTCCAAACTCCATTAGACACGCACAGAGCATGTCCTCAAGAATCTGAATGGTGCTTTGGACTGCCCATCCGTTTGAGGGTGAATGTTGTGCTCAACTCCACTAGAGTACCCAACTCCTATTGTATGGCTCTCCAGAACCGTGGTGTAAACTACGTACCCCGCTCAGAGATGATAGATACCGGCACGCCATGAAGTTTGACAATCTCACGGATGTAAACCCGAGCCAGCTGCTCGGAAGAATAGGTAGTCATCACAGGAAGGAAATGAGTTGACTTGGTCAGCCTATCCACAATCACCCAAACTACATCAAATTTTCGCTAAGTTTGTGGGAGTCCAACAACGAAATCCATAGTGATTCGCTCCCACTTCCACTCTGGAATCTCTAACTTCTGAAACAATCCACCCAGCCGCTGATGCTCATACTACAACTACTGGCAATTTAGGCACCGAGCAACATACTCCAAAATGTCCTTCTTCGTCCTCCTCCACCAGTAATACTGCCTCAAGTCCTGGTACATCTTCACGGCACCCGGATGAATGGAGTATCGTGATCTATGAGCCTCCTGAAGAATCAACTCACACAAACCATCTACATTAGGAACACATAGCCTGCCCTGGATCCTCAATGCACCATCATCCCCAATAGTGGCCTCCTTAGCATCACCATGCCGGACCGTGTCCCTAAGGACAAGTAGATAAGGGTCAATATACTGACGCTCCCTGATACAGTCATAAAGAGAATACCGAGAGACCACACAAGCCAATACTCGACTAGGTTCAGAAATATCAAATCTCACAAGCTGGCTGGCTAAGGCCTAAACATCCAACGCCATGGGCCTCTCGGCTGCTGGTAGATAAGCTAAACTCCCCAAACTCTCTGCCCAACATCTCAAAGCATCGGCTATCACATTGGCCTTCCCCTGGTGGTATAAAATGGTGATATCATAATACTTAAGTAGCTCTAACCACCTCCTCTTATGAAAATTAAGATCCTTCTTATTAAACAAATGTTGTAAACTCCGGTGATCAGTGTAGATCTCACAAGGGACACCGTACAAATAGTGCCTCTAAATCTTCAAGGCATGAACAATAGCAGCTAACTTAAAGCCGTGGATAGGATAGTTCTTTTCATGCACCTTCGGCTTTTTGGATGCATAGGCAATCACTCCTACGGTCCTGCATCAACACCGTGCTAAGACCAAATCGCGATGCATCACAATAAACTGTATAAGACTCCGAACCTAAAGGCAATACCAATACTGGGGCTGTAGTCAAAGCCATCTTGAGATTCTGAAAGCTCTCCTCACACTCCTCTATCCATCTGAATGGAGAACCCTTCTGGGTTAACCCAGTCATAGGCAGTGCAATATACGAGAACCCCTCGACAAATGGACGACAATACCCCACCAAACCAAGAAAGCTCCAGATCTCTATAGCTGAGGACTGATAACTAGGGATTTTAACGCATTTTATACTCCTTCTTGCTTATGCTTTGATTAGAAATTCATATAAAATAGTCCTAAAAGGATCACAAGTTGTGCTTGATTGTAGGTTTGATCAACAAAGTAACAAATGTCAAAGATCAGGTCAAAAAGGAGTGAAACTTGCACAAGTACCAAGATAAGACAAAGCTCAGACAAAACAGGCCTAGTGCGGCTGCACACCATTTTGTGCGGTCCGTACTAGGAGATTCAAAGAGGTTGACATTCAAGCACAAAGGCAATGCGGCCCAAGAATCAGAGAGATGCCAGTTTTGAAGTTTCAAGCCAATGCGGTCCGCAGTCCATTCTGTGCGGACCACACTAGAAGCCTCTGCGGCCGCAGTCCATTCTGTGCGGTCCGCATTGCCTGAGTTCAGAGAGTTGGATTTTGAAGTCAAGAGCCCTAGTGCAGTCGCACTCCATTTTGTGCGCTCCGCACTAACCCTACAAGGGCATTTTTGTCCAGAATTTTTAGCTTCGTATAAATAGTTTCTTTTCCTATTTTTAGGGTATCAAATATTGTAATTAAGCAGTTGTGCTCGTGGGTTCGATATTCTTAGCTATTTTAGGCAATTTTATCTACTTTTCATCATTGAATCTTGTTATTTAGCTAGCAATTAATTAATATGAGTTGTTATTCATCTATTTCTTGTTTTTCTTCTTTAATTATGAGTAGCTAGAACCATAATCTAGGGTTGTGGCTTAACTCTAGTGTGGGTAATTGACGGGTCTGGTATTTTAGGGCTAGATTGACTATGGGTGTTTGATATTTGGGCCAATTTCATGGTTAATTGCTGAATTAGTGGTTGCAAATACTAGTTTGTGTTTAGTTGACTAAATCTCTTCTTGAGAAAGAGAGCCTAAGTCTACGAAATTGGTCCAACAAGGAATTAGGGCGTACTCAAGAGATTGATAGTCCCAATTAAAGGGTTAAACCTCGAGAGAGTAATACCCAACTTGAACCCTAGTTGCTTGTGCAAATTAGCATACCCAATTGGTCTTGAGAAAGTCAATTCGGGAAAAATCACCTGAACCACCGAGAGGTGTAGAGTGAGTAATATCATGCAATGGTTATATCATACTCCCCAATTATGTCAACCGTGTCTTTGATTCAATTACCCATCAATTGACTACCTAGGAGAAAGTCACTACCATAGTGCCTTTTAAACCATTGGAACAACCCGTAGCATTAACACTTAGATTAATCTAGTTGCATTTACCATTTGTAATTTGATAATAGTAGAAGTAAACCGAAAACCCCAAAAATGATTAGAAGTATAATTTGGAACACATACACAATCCTAAACTAGATAGATACTCGATTATAAATTCTAGCTCTCTGTGGAAATCGATCCCGACCCTAAATCGGGTAAAAGCTGCTCCGACCCTCTCTCGCTACTCAATAGTAATGTGGAGTAGGTCTTGATCACTTTTTGGCACCATTGCCGAGGAGCTAACGGTATTGGCTATCTATTTAGTTAGTTTTGTGTATTGTTCTTCTTTCCTTCTTTCTTACTAACTTGTTTGTGTCACTACTCAAGTACCAATGGCAGTGGACAACGCTAACGACCCTCTTGGAAATGTGATTGCGGGGGAGAATGTAGATGATGTCGGAGATGATGATGTGCCTCGGGTACCTCAAGGACAACGTAGAGGCCGCCAGGCCAACATTAATGATAATAACAATGTTATAGACCCTCTTCTGCCACCTCCAAGAGTGCCTCCCAGGGTACTTCCGAACTAAGGCTATGCGAGTGATATTGTCCCACCCCTAATCCGGGCGGGAAATTTTTAGATAACCAATATGATATTGACCTTACTTGAGCAGCGTGGGTATTTCACGGGCGCTACAAATCAATATGCCTACAAACATCTCAAGGGGTTCATGGATACATGCTGGGGGAGCAAGCAGACGAATGTGTCTGAGGATGCTCTTAGGTTGAGGCTTTTCCCATTCTCACTTCGGGGGAAAGAATTGGATTGGTTCGAGCAACTTTCCAACAATTCCATCACAGATTGTGATGAGTTGGAGGATAAGTTCATTGCTAAATTTTTCTCACCAGGGCATATGGCGGCATTGCGTGACGAGATATTGGCTTTCAAGCAAGAGCCCACAGAACCTTTGCATGAGATTTGGGGGCACTATAGAACAATGGTGAAGGAATGACCCAACAATGATATCACCGAGGCTATGATACAACAAACCTTCTACTGGGGCATCAATACAACAAATCAATGCGTAGTGAACCAACTTGCTCGGGGCAACTTTATGAAGCTGTCGTATGATGAGGCATGTGATATACTTGACGAGATGGCTGACACTTCTTCTACATGGCAAAGTAGAGCCAATGTGCCTCAGGGTGACCCGACAGTTATTCATTTGCACAAGGAATTACATGATCATGGGCAGGCTATAGCGGAGTTGACAACTACTATGAACCAGTTGGCAAAGGCACAGTTACAACAAGTCCAAAATCCTCGCCAAGTGAATTCCATGGAGGGTGTAAATATGCTTGTCAACAAAAGAAGGCAAAGAAGGCAACAAAACCAATGGAATTCTGAGCAATTTGATGATGGTTGTGATGGATTTCAAAATGATGGTTATGATGACCAAAGTGAAGAGGTTCAATATGTAAGTAACTATCAAGGCCAACGAGGCAACTCTTGTAACCAACAACAGTGCAGAGAGGGGCCCGCGGGGCTTATTTATTGAAAAAGGGGGAGTGGGGGGGAAGGAAGAATGGAAAGCCCTCACTTTATTGATGGGACATTTTGATCCCCTTTTCCTCTCATCCTCCCCCAGTTCTGGTTCAGGAAAGGGACAACGCAAGGATCTTATTTCGAAGCAATCTCTGGAGTTTTCCCTTATCTGAACGGGTCTTGCAAGAAAATTGGATTTCATATTGAGCTCCAAATATACGCTATTGGGATGGAATGGCTTCTACTAGCTATCCCTCAAGGAAATTGGGGCAACCAACAACAAAACAATGGTAATTGGGGGAACAACAACCAAAACAACAACTGGGTCAATCAGAACAACAATCAAGGAAACCAAGGGAATTGGAATGGTAATAACAACAATTGGGGTGGAAATAACAATCAAGGTGGATGGAACAATGAAAACCAAGGAAATCAGGGGCAAGGCTTTCAAAGACCCCCAGTGTACCAACAACCGAACAATTCACCCATATTTCCATATCAAGGTCCTAGTTCTCTGGCAATGATATGAGTAGGATTGAAATGATGTTCGAACAGATGATGAAGAAGAACGCGGATTCGGATGCACAGTTGGCTTCCCACAATACCTCTATCAAATATTTAGAGGTACAGTTAGGCCAAATCTCACAGTCTTTAAATACTCGCCCTAAGGGTGCTCTACCAAGTGATACGGTAGTGAACCCGAATGGTGGAAACAGTCATGTCATGGCGGTAACAACGAGAAGTGGGAGAGGCGGTAATGTTAATGCTTCCAAACAAAAACAAATCTTGGATGATGATGTTGAGTTGCAAGAAGATGAAGTCCCTTTGGTAGTTGAAGATATGGTTGAAGAAAATGTGAACAAAGAAGTGAGAATTGATATTCAAGATGTCGAGGTGGAAACTAAAAATGATGTGAACCCGTCTAGGGAACACATAATAGACATGCCGGAGCCGGTTGTGCCTAAAGCCAAGGAACCTTTGCCAAGGCCACCTCTACCTTATCCTCAAAGGCTTGCGAAGCAAAAGAATGATAATCAGTTTAAGAAGTTCATTGACATGATGAAGATCTTGTCCATTAATGTCCCTCCGGTGGAGGCTCTTGAACAAATGTCGGGCTATGCAAAATTCATGAAAGACTTGGTCACAAAGAAGCGTTCGATGGATTGTGAAACTATAAAGATGACTCACCAAGTTAGCGCTATAGTGTATTCACCATTCCTTGCACCATTAGGAGTGCGGATTTTGCCAAGGCTCTATGTGATTTAGGAGCTACTATCAATTTGATGCCCTACTCAGTTTTCAAAACTTTGGGTATTGGGCAACCTAGGCCGACTTCCATGAGGTTACAAATGGCAGATAGATCGATGAAGAGACCCTTGGGTATTATTGATGATGTGCTTGTTCGGGTGGACAAATTTATCTTGCTAGCTGATTTTGTGATCTTGGACTATGTGGTGGACTACGAAGTTTCTATCATACTGGGCAGACCTTTCCTAGCTACGGGGAAGGCATTGGTAGATGTGGAAGCAGGGGAACTCACCTTCCGGGTGGGTGATGAAAAGGTGGTCTTTCATGTGTGCAAATCTATGAAGCAGCCCAACAGTACCGAGGTGTTCTCTCTTGTTGACCTCATCACAATAGTGATAAATGATGACACTAGTGCAATGATCAATGTGGAGGACCCATTGGAGGCCGTATTGTTGAATCTTGATGTCAATGAGGATGCAAGCCGAGTGGAGTGCATGAATGCTTTACATGGAATGGGCTTTTATTCTTATGAGCCTAGG
The DNA here is from genome assembly GCF_000393655.2 of Nicotiana sylvestris. NCBI lineage: Eukaryota > Viridiplantae > Streptophyta > Magnoliopsida > Solanales > Solanaceae > Nicotiana > Nicotiana sylvestris. The sequence goes on from NC_091067.1 coordinate 31,091,570, forward strand.
AAATTGTCTTTAGATCTCGAGAATAGAAAGACTCTACCAACTAAACCTTCAATTGAGGAGCCTCTGGTATTGGAGTTGAAACCACTGCCTTCACACCTCAAGTATGAGTTCTTAGGCTCAAATTCTACTTTGCCAGTTATTCTTTCTTCTTGCCTTACTAACATGCAGGTTGATGCCACATTAGCGGTGCTTCAAAAGCAGAAAAAGGCAATTGGATGGACTCTAGCTGATATTCGGGGAATAAGCCCCGCATTCAGTATGCACAAAATTATCTTGGAGGATGATGCAAAACCTTCCTTGGAGCATCAAAGAAGATTGAACGAAGCAATACAAGAAGTTGTAAAAAAATAGGTGATCAAGTGGTTGGATGTCGGGGTTGTATACACCATCTCTGATAGCTCTTGGACTTCACCAGTGCAATGTGTACCGAAAAAGGGTGGCATGACCACCGTTGCAAATTCTCAAAATGCGTTGATTCCTACAAGAACCATCACAGGTTGGAGGGTTTGCATGGACTACCACAAGTTGAATAAAGTGACCCGCAAGGATCACTTTCCTTTGCCATTTCTGGATCAGATGTTAGACCGACTTGCTGGGCGTTCATTCTATTGCTTCTTGGATGGTTATTCTGGGTAAAACCAAATCTTGATTGCTCCGGAAGATCAGAAGAAGACCATATTCACTTGTTCATATGGCACTTTTGCCTTCTCTATGATGCCTCTTGGGTTGTGTAAGGCACCGGCTACATTTCAGCGGTGTATGATGGCCATTTTCACCGATATGGTGGAAGAATTTTTGGAGGTATTCATGGATGATTTTAGTGTTGTGGGAGATTCATTTGATGAGTACTTGAAGAATCTTGATAGGTTGTTAGCCCGTTGTGAAGAAATCAATCTTGTCCTCAATTGGGAGAAATGCCACTTTATGGTGGAAGAAGGAATAGTTCTTGGGCATAAAATTTCAAAGCATGGTATTGAGGTAGATAAAGCAAAGATCGATGTGATTTCAAGTCTCCCTCCCCCTACATCTGTCAAGGTAGTTCGAAGTTTTCTTGGGCATGCGGGGTTCTACCGGAGATTTATCAAAGACTTTTTGAAGGTAGTGAATCCTTTGTGTAAGTTGTTGGAAAAAGATGCTAAGTTCGTGTTTGGTGAAAAATGTATGCAAACCTTTGAACTTCTCAAGAAAAAGTTGACCATCACTCCTATCATTACCGTGCCTAATTGGAGCTTACCCTTTGAGCTCATGTGTGATGCAAGCGATGTTGCAGTTGGGGCGGTTTTGGGTCAAAGAGTGAACATAATGTTTCATCCAATGTATTATGCGAGAAAGACCATGAATGATGCTCAAGTGAACTACACAGTGGTCAAAGAAGTTGGATGACGCTCTATGGGCTTATAGGACTGCTTACAAGACTCTGATTGGTATGTCTCCATATCGGTTGGTGTTTGGGAAAGCTAGCCATCTACCGGTTGAGTTAGAGATCAAGGCCATGTGGGATTTGAGGAAGCTAAATCTTGAGTGGGATGTTGCAGCCAATCTTCGTGTGGAGCAGCTCAATGAACTTGATGAATTCAGATTCCATGCCTACTCCAGTTCGTCCTTATATAAGGACAAGATGAAGTACCTTCATGATAAATATGCTCGTGGAAAGGAGTTCAAAGTAGGTGATTTGGTTCTCTTGTTCAACTCCCGGTTATGTCTGTTTTCGGGAAAGCTCAAGTCAAAATGGAATGGACCTTTTGAAGTGGTGTGTGTGACCCCGTTTGGTGCTCTTGATTTAAAGAACAAAAATAGTGAAGTTTCTAGAGTTAATGGGCACCGGGTCAAGCATTATCTTGGAAAAAATTGATGACAGCCACGTAGTGACACTTCATTTCAAATGATGTGATGGTAACCTGCGTCGTGCCACGACGTTAAATCAGGCGCTTCTTGGGACGCAACCCATGTGATTTTCTTCTTGTTTTTATTTGATTTTAATTGTAGAGTAGGATTGATTTTTGGGCTAACTGGTTGTGAGATGTTACAGGGTTATGTTGATGCAGTGCAAGACTTAGTAGAAACAAATGCCAGGTCTCTGAAGTTGTTAATGCGGCCGCACATTTAGTGCGTACCGCACTGGTGAGGATCAAATGTAGACCTCTCTGAAGTTTGCCACTGCAACCACACTACATTTTGTGCGGTCCACAGTGGACCACTACGGTCGCAGTCCATTTTGTGCGGACTGCAGTGTGTTTCCTCCTCAAGCTTGAATCAAGCTATGTTGTGCGGACCGCGGTCGATTTTGTGCAGTCTGCACTGGTTGGTGAGACTGGGCCTCAGGTCCTTTTCTATAAATAGGGCCAGAGGCCCTCCTTTTACCCTTTCTGAACTATTGACTCTCAGAACCTTAAAAACACTGTTCATCATCTCGTTTATTTACAATTAACTGCTTGGGCTAATTTATTTCCATTGCTTCTCACATTTGGTAACCCCCATCTTCTTTATATTGTTTTAATTTTGTTTTTCTTCTTTTACTTTTTGTTTTTCTTGCTTATATTCATGTTCTCCCCGTATTTCTTTAGTTTTGTTAGGTTAGGGTAGTTAATTCCTTAATTAAAGTAGGCTTAGGTAGTTACAATCAATGGGCAATCACTTAGGGACTTACTTAGATGCAAAAATTGGACTAAAAATCAAAATCTCATAAAACCCTAATTTAGTGCCACAGTTGGGCACTCAGTGCGGACCGCGGTCATTTCTGTGCGGTCCGTGGTGCCCTTGTGCGGTCCGCAGTACATTTTGTGCGGACGGTACTGCTAATTGTTCTGAAAGCTGAAACTTGGGGACTGCGGCCGCACTACATTTTGTGCAGACCGTACCCCAACTCTGTGCAGACTGCATGGCTATTTTGTGCGGTCCGCATTGGCCCCTGTACGACTGCATACCACTTTGTGTGGTCCGCACTGGGTACCTTCTGCAACATGTCTGCAACATTTTTCTTCTGTCGACAATTCTGTTTCTTGCCTGCTGCTATTGATACTAACAAAGTCATTTGAATTGTGTTTGCAGACAATAGTGAAACAATGAGACAAATGATCTAAACAACCGAGCAGAGGAGGTTCCTCCTGGGGAGGGAAGTAGAAAATGATAAGAATCACTCCCCAAGCTAGGCAAAACATCAAAAAAATGAAGAAGATGATAAAAGTTGCTGGCAGAGCCATTGACATGTCGGGGAGTGAGTACGAGCCCTCCCGAGAGATTTATTCAGACTCTGTGCCAGAATACATCCCTGACTGGCCTGAGAGGAATAGACTAAGAGACACACCTCCAGCATCCCCCACTGCCTAAGCGTTAGTGAATATATCTTCTGGGTCGTCTGAGGGCTTAGCAGCAGGTAGTGGGGATGAATACTCCACCTCTCCCACAGTTTCATTATCCGGAGAGGGTGCAGTAGGAGATGAGGAGGAAATAAGGGGAGAAGAAGAAGTAGGAGAAGGAGGTGAACCTCAGGTGGGGGGTATTGCTAGGACTAGGAACCCGAAGGTTTGGCAAGACCGATTCGTTAGTGAAGCAGCATACCGTAATTCCAGAAATGGTGGCCGGTGAGGAAGTTAATCCCGGAGCAGATTTTTATTGATAGAGACTTGATACCTCACAACCCCAATGTGAGGAGGCAGTTTAGGACAAGAGTGGGCTGGGAACATTTTCTAGATGAGTGTGTGGATAAAAATGAACACTTGGTCAAGGAATTTTACAGCAACGTAGCCCACATCAAAAAGGGCTCCAAAGTGACCAAGGTTTGAAATCTGAAGGTGTTGTTCAACGGTAAGACAATCAATGACTATCTTGGATTTAATGAGGAAGATGAGACCCTGTACATGGCAAAGATGGAAATGGGCGAGGAGGTCCGCCCATGGTTGGCACAGTACCTGGCAATCCCAGGTACCACCCTGACTGGTTGACTGCGGGCGTCAAGATTCTGAGACGTAGTTTGAATTTAGAGGCATGAGGGTGGGAGACCTTTGTATGTAGCAGGTTGGACCCCACGACACATGACAAATCCCTACCTCTCCACCGGGCAATTTTGGTGGCGTCGATCATGGCGGAGTACCCAATAAATATAGGGAATGTGATGTCAAGAATTATTAGAATTGTGGGTGTTGAGCATGATAGAAACTACTCGTTCCCCAGTTTTCTCACTATGTACTTCTGGGATCTAAAAGTGGAAAAGAGGCCCTTCGACATCAAAGTCAAAGCGAAGGCCCCTTTTTCCTGGTACAACATGTAGGGCGATGATAACCCCAAGAGAAAGAATTTCAAGGGTACAGTTACTGCTCCAACTGGCCAGTCTGAAGAGCTAGTTGTGGTAGTGACTCCTGCTGAGCCTGCCTCTACTTCCACTGCTATCCCTCCTGGTCCATCCACCTCAGCAGACCCGGAGATTCCATCTTCCTGGGCCCATCCTATTACTACCCACCGACTGAGCCAGGCACTTCTTAGTATCAACAACTGGATGTAGACTGCCTCATCCAAGTTATCCATCCTAACTACCACGGTAGAGGCTCAGTCTGCACCTCTACCCCCACAGGTTCCCCAGTCGATAGAGGATGCTCTCAAAGAGATTTTAGAAAACCAGAAGAAAATCCTCGACACTCAGAAGGTACTGACTGAGGCAGTTGATTCACATAGTAAGGCCCTCAAGGAGCTTGCTCGGAAGCACAAGAAACTGAGGAAGACACGGGCATCCAAGGAGTCCGTAAAGGTGTTGAGAGCTGATGTTGACAGATTGAAGGCAGATCAGCTGCCTTTAGACTTACTACTCCAGGACCTAGTACCCGCAGTTGATTCCTAGCCAGAGCAGTCACAGAGGACTCCAAAGAGGAAGATGATGATTCCTAGAGCGGATGATGCAGTCATCTAGTTGGCCGACCCAGCGGGGGCTTCCTCCAGTCATCCTCAGGATGCACTTCAGAAGCCTGTCTAGGTCCAAGCCCAGGTCCCAGCAGCATAGCAACAGGCCACCGGGAACTAGTCTGAGGTTCCCGAGCATAGTGAGGACCCTAGGACCACTTAGGAGCCTATGCATACAGACAGGCCATAGGGAGTCCCTATATCCTTTTTTCCTTTATCTTTTGATGCTTTATTTGGTTTAGTTGGCATTGAGGACAATGCCAGTTTTCATTTGAGGGGGTAGGCCCTACATTCGGATGATTGTATATATTTGACGTTTACATTTTTTTATGCTTTCTTTATCTTTTCATCTTTGGGTTGTATATAATTTTAACATTTCGTTACATTTATCGCACTTTTACTTTACTTTAGGTCTGTATATAAAGTTATGCTACATTGTACATATTCATCCCATCTATTGTATATTCAAATTCCCTCTTGTATATATTCATTCTACTTTCCGCAAATTTTTCGTTCTTAGCTTCTTATTTGTGATTCGTAGCTTCTTGTTTTGAAAGTTTGCAATAAGCCTTTGGTTTTTGTAATGCCACAGTTCTTTCCAAAGGTGGAGTTTTGTGTGAACCGGGTGACTCTTCCCAATGATGGATGACGTGACAACCTTCTTAAGGGTTTGAGTCCGTTTTTCTTTTTGTTTTTAGTAGTTAGTAGTTAAGGGTGCCTCAAGAAAAGCTTCACTTAGGCCTAGCACATTTGCCTTTGATCTTATGGTCAAAAATAAATTGTTGTGTTTAGGATGGTAAAGTGGTGACCTTGAGACTCTTGTGTTGACCGATAATCATCACGTGGTTTTTCGGGACCATTGTATGCTCAAATCTTATCTAAGATTGTTGTGGGCCTCCGACTCTGCGTCTTTAGCAATCCCATAGCTTGTGTGGTGAGTAATCGCATTGCAAGTCCAAGTCCCGAGACATTGGTCTAGAACTTGCCCTGAATGTTTGTTGAGGTGAAATCCTAAGTTAATTCTGACTTGAGACATGATTATAGGTTCTCCTTGGTCCAAATGATAGTTGAACACACCCATAACCTACCAATGATAAGATCCCTAGTTAACCCTTTTGAGCCTTAGACCTCTTTCCTTCAAGAACCATGATATAATCCTATACCCGTTCTGAAAGATACCCTCTCTTGGCACCCGATCTTTCCTTTAGCACATGGAAAAATTATAATTTTGGAGGGATATACGAGGATTGCAACAAAGTGGTAAAAAAGCACAAAAATGGAGAAAATGAAAGGCAATGAAAAAGAAAGAAAAGCAAAAAAGACAAAAAGAATGTTCAATGTGAAAATGAATAAAAAGGGATTCAAGAAAAGAAAAGAATGAAAGGCGTGGAAAGTTGAAAAAGGAGAAAAGGTTTGAAATGCATAAGAAAGAGTGACAATGTGTCTCTCTAACCCCTTAGAAAGAAGTAAAATGACTCAAAGAATCAAGTGAATGGATGCCAAATGAATCAAAAGATGTGCTTAAGGGAAGATGGAACCTACTGAGACCAAAACATTTCCTACCCTGAACCAAAAGCCTTCACAATGTCTCCACAAAAGCCCTATATGATCTTGAGTTGAATGAAGCTTACATTAGTGGATACTCACATAAGGGGCAAGCATATGGTACCTAGAGCCGGACTTGTGACTTTTTCTTGAGAGAAATGAGTGAACTTCCATTAACCTCATTTTGAGTGCCACTATTCTAAAGGTGAGGTTTGCTTAGGAAGAGTTGAGGATGTGTAAGTTTGGGTTCCACAATGACCGAAGTAATAGAAAAGAGTTCTTTGATGTGTTGAGTCAATTCTTGATGCTCTTGTGTCGCACTTAATCCATGGTGTTTCAAGGAGTAAAAGTTGTTAATGATTAATTTGTATTAAGGGCAATTGTTAGTCCCAACTGATGCTAGATGAGGTTACTTTAGGTCAGCTGAATATTTCTTGGATTTTCCCTTAAGGGGTGGGTCTTATTTTGTTCGCTTGAGGACAAGCAAAAGCTTAAATTTGGGGGAGTTGATAACTAGGGATTTTAATGCATTTTATACTCCTTATTGCTTATGCTTTGATTAGAAATTCATACAAAATAGTCCCAAAAGGCTCACAAGTTGTGCTTGATTGCAGGTGTGATCAACAAAGTGACAAAATGTTAAAGATCAGCTCAAAAAGGAGTGTAACTTGCACAAGTCCCAAGACATGACAAAGTTCAGGAAAAACAGGCCCAGTGCGGCCGCACACCATTCGGTGCATTCCGCACTAGGGGATTCAGAGAGGTTAACATTCAGGCACAAAGGCAATGCGGTCGAACTAGGTTTTGTGTGGTCCGCACTGAAGTTAATGCGGCAGCACTCGACTTAGTAAGGTCCGCAGACCCAAGAATCAGAGAGATGCTAGTTTTGAAGTTTCAAGCCAATGTGGTCCGCAGTCCATTCTGTGCGGACCACACTAGAAGCCTCCGCAACCGCAGTCCGTTTTGTACGGTCCGCATTGCCTGAGTTCAGAGAGTTGGATTTTGAAGTCAAGAGACCTAGTGCGGCCGCATTCCATTTTGTGCGGTCCGCACTAACCCTGCAGGGGCATTTTTGTCTAGAATTTTCAGTTTAGTATAAATAGCTTCATTTCCCATTTTTAGGGTATCAAATATTGTAATTAAGCAACTGCGCTAGTGGGTTCGAGATTCTTAGCTATTTTGGGTAATTTTATCTACTTTTCATCATTGAATCTTGTTATTTAGCTTAGCAATTAATTAGTATGAGTTGTTCTTCATCTATTTCTTATTTTTCTTCTTTAATTATGAGTAGCTAGACCCATGAGCTAGGGTTATGGCTCAACCCTAGTGTGAGTAATTGATAGGTCTTGTATTTTAGGGCAAGATTGACAATGAACGTTTGATATTTGGGCCAATTTCATGGTTAATTGCTGAATTAGTGGTTGCAAACACTAGTTTGTGTTTATTTGACTAAAGCTCTTCTTGAGAAAGAGAGCCTAAGTCTCCGAAATTGGTCCAACAAGGAATTGGGGCGTACTCAAGAGATTGATAGCCCCAATTAAAAGGTTAAACCTCGAGAGAGTAATACCCGACTTGAACCCTAGTTGCGTGTGCAAATTTGCATACCTAATTGGTCTTGAGAAAGTCAATTCGGGCAAAATCACTCGAACCACCGAGAGGTGTAGAGTGGGTAATATCATGCAACAGTTATATCATACTCCGCAATTATGTCAATCGTGTTCTAGATTCAATTACCCATCAATTGAGTACCTAGGTGAAAGTCACTACCCTAATGCCTTTTAAACCATTTGAACAACCCGTAGCATTAACTCTTAGCTTAATATAGTTGCATTTACCATTTGTAGTTTGATAATAGTAGAAGTAAAACGAAAACCCCAAAAATGATTAGAAGTGTAATTTGGAACACATACGCAATCCTAAACTAGATAGATACTCGATTCCAAATTCTAGCTCTTTGTGGATATCGATCCCGACCCTAAATCGGGTAAAAGCTACTCCGACCCTATCTACCTACTCAATAGTAGTGCGGAGTAGGCCATGATCAAGGACGGCCTGGGCCAACTCTATACTGCCTCCACCTTCTTCGGATCTACCAAGATCCCTTCACTCGATACCACATGACCCAAGAATGCTACGGAATCTAACCAAAACTCACATTTGGAGAACTTTGCATATAACATCTTCTCTCTCAAGGTCTGAAGCATAGTCTTCAGGTGCTGCTCATGATTTGCCGACTCTGAGAGTACACCAGAATGTCATCAATAAAGACAATGACGAACGAGTCAAGTTAAGGCCAAATTACATTGTGCATCAAGTGCATAAATGATGATGGGTCGTTATTCAGCCCAAATGACCTGACAAAGGACTCTTAATGACCATACCGAGTCGTGAAAGTAGTCTTTGGGATATCTGGCTCCCGAATCTTCAACTGATGATAACCTGAACGCAAGTCAATCTTGGAAATCAGCCTGGCACCCTATAACTGATTGAATAGGTCATCAATATGAGGCAAAGGATAGCGGTTCTTCACTGTAACATTGTTAAACTAGCGATGACCAATGCACATATGCATAGAACCATCCTTTTTCTTCACAAACAAGATAGGAGTACCCCAACATGACACACTGGGATGAATGAAGCCCTTATCAACCAATTCCTACAACTGTTCCTTCAACTCAGGAGGGGCCATACGGTAAGGAGGAATAGAGATGGGTTGAGTGCCCTGCAACAAATCAATGAAAAAATCAATATCTCTGTCGGGCGGCATGCCCGAAAGATCAGCTGGAAACACATCCAGAAAATCCCTCACTACTGGGACTGACTCAACTGCAGGGGTATCAATATTGAAATCTCTCACATAAGCTAGATATGTGTCATACCCCTACTCAACCATTCGCTGAACTTTAAGAAGTGAAATAACTCTGCAAGGAGTGTAATCTAAGATAACCTTCCAATCTAATTGTAGTAAACCTGGCATAGACAGAGTCAGGGTCTTGGCGTGACAATCAAGAATAGAATAATGGGGCGACAACCAGTCCATGCCCAAGATAACATCAAAATCTACCATGCTGAGAAATAATAAATCTACTCTGGTCTCAAAACTACTAAGAGTAATCAAACACGACCGATACACGCGGTCCACGACAAGAGAATCTCCCACATAAGTAGGCACATAAACAGGGGAAGTCAAAGAATCCCAAGATACGCCCAAATACGGGGCAAAATAAGATGACACATAAGAATAAGTAGAGCCTTGACCGAATAGAACCGATGCATCTCTATGACAGACTGAAACAATACTTGTAATGATAGAATCGGATGCAACAACCTCTATATGAGCAGGAAGGGCATAGTATCTTCCATGGCCTCCCTCTTTAGGGCGACCTCTATCTCCCTGACCTCCACCTCGAGCTGGCTGAATAGATGGAGTGGCAGCTGATGCTGTAATCATAGCCTGAGAACCTTGTGGATCACGTTGTGGGTAAGAAGTCTATGGAGTTGAACCACTCCTAAGTCTGGGGCATCCCTCACCATATGATGCATGTTGCCACACTCAAAACAAGCTCTGGGAGAATGTGGCAGTTGTGGCTGGCTTGGGCCAGGTCTGCTAGACTCACAGCTGATAGCACCCCATGCAGGTGGCACACTAGACACTGGAGGTGTAAGGGATATACTATCTCAAAAACATGTCCGAGAACTAAGTCCATGTAATGGAAGCTACTCAACTAGACTGTCCAACTCATAAGTACTCCACCATTGATAGGCTGCTCCACGAAGCTGAAAGATAGTGAAAAAACCCCATTCGACTCTGTTATGCCCATAGTGCGGAGGATACGGTGGCACTCCTCCAGAAATCATTGGGCATTCTCTAACGCTAAACTACTGAAAGTAGGAGGGTCGTACTTTCTGTACCTCTCAAGCCTACGCTACTCCTCCTCTGAAACTGATGCCTTATCCTCAGGATGAACTGGGGCTACAAGTGTTCTAGAATCTGATCAACCTGAACTCGCTGTTCTAGGGTGCGGGCAGTGGGAGTATGTGATTCTCCCCCGGCCTGAGATGTGGCTGGAGCAAGGGGAATCAATCTTGTCTGAGATTGAGTGTTACACATGCATATGAACTGTGCAAGGGTCTCCTGAAGAGCTGGAGTAGTAGTAGTAGGCGTATCAGGTGTCTGTGCTCCGATTGGTACTACCGGTGGCTGCTCGGTAGCAGCTCACGCGGGTGCTCTAGCTTCACCATGTGGACGTCCTCAGCTTCTACCCTGGCCCCAGCCTCAGGCAGCTCTAGTAAGGGGCGCGGGTGCCTGGTCATCTTCGACTGCACGTGTCCTCATAATCTGTGAGAGAATAGAAGACAAAATTTTAGAATTTCGAAGTTAATAATTTCATGCGACAAGGAATCAAATGAAGTGGAATTTTCCTAACAGTTTCATAGCCTCATGAAGATAAGTACAGACGTCTCCGTATCGATCCGCGAGACTCTAATATACCAGCTTGTGACTCACGACTCCTATGAACCTAGAGCTATGATACAACTTGTCACGACCCAATTTCTCCCTTCGTGAATTTGTCGTGATGGAACCTAGTCTCTACGACTAAGTAAACCTAACACTTTGTCAAAATGAAATAAAAGCTTGACATTAACTACTAACAGTGAAAAATATCTAATAAGCAACTGAATGTCACTCGTCATATACAATTATCACCTCAAAAAGTACCAAACAATTCCCAAAACCCGAAATCCCGTAAGCCACAAGATACTAAGAAGTCGTAACTGTTGTATACATCATTTCTATAGAAAGAAGGAAAAATGCACATAGGAGGACAGAGGGGGACTCCGAGGATTTGCGGGAGCGGACAGATGTACCTTGAAGTCTCCAAGAAGCAGTAGTGACTGCAACTAGTGATGTGGATGGTACGATGAACCTGGATCTACGCACAAAAAACATGTGTATGAAAGGGCATGAGTACACTACAATGGTACCCAGTAAGTGCCAAGCCTAACCTCGATCGAGTAGTGACGAGATCAGGTCAGGGCCCTACTAGTATAAATATAATACAATAAGACAAAATGAAATATCACAGTAGAAATAAATACGGAAATCTAATAAGAATAGAATCAATGAAAGACAACAGCACAGAACACAGTGATAACAACAGGGAATCTCCCAGGATACCGTCCCGTAGTCCCAAATGTAAATGCGCAAGGGGGATCTCCCAGAATACCGTTCCTTTGTCCCAAAGTAAATATGCAACTCAAACAATAGAATTACAACTACAACACAAAATTCCTACAATTTAGAATAAATACAAGTCAATGAAGAAGCAGGAATTCACTAAGCATGTTGCAGAGAGTTCAGGTAAGCAATTAAGACACCTAGACATGCTATCTGAAACTATGCAGGATAATTACATATTCTAGTGTAGCTTAGTTAAAGGAAAACAAATATTTTACTTAATGAAAACGTTGTTCTTCAACAAATAACCAGTGTACGCACTCATCTCCTCAAGTACACGACGCTCATATATCAAACAGTACCAAAATCCTAAGAGGAGTTCTCTCACACAAGGTTAAGCAAGCCACTTACCTCGAACCAAGCTCAAATCAATCTGTCACAATGTTCTTTCCACAAATATCCGACTCTAAATGGCCCAAATCTACCCAAAACCAATTACATAACATAAATACAACTAGAAAAAACTAATCTAGCTAATGAAATCAAGCTAAGGCACGAAATTGGAAAAAGTTTCCCAAAAAGCCTACACGGGCCCACGTCTTGGAATCGGATAAAGGTCACAAATTATGAACACCCATTCACTCACAAGTCTAACATACCAAATTTACTCAAATATGATACCAAAATTTCAATCAAAAGCCCAAATTTTAGCATAAGAACTTTTCTCAAGTTTCTCCAATTTTTCACCCCAAATCCGAAATTAAATGATAAAACTAATGATAGATCAGTGGGATATAACCCTAATGGATTTAGGAATCATTACCCAATAACTTCCTCTGAAAATCTCTCGAAGTTTTGCCTTCTACTAATCTCCCAATTCAATTTTGTGATATGAACTCAAAACCATCGTTTTTGAATTTTAAATTCTGCCCATGTATGCCTCCTTCGCGAATGTGGAAGCACCCTCGCGTTCACGAAGCACAAATTGCATCAGACTAAAATTCCCTTCTATGCGAATGCCATCAACCACTCGCGAACGTGAAACACACTGACCCCCACTCATCGCGTTCGCGACCTAACCTCCGCGAATGCGTACACCAAATGGATGGGTCCCCAACTTTCTCACTTTCCAATACGCGAACGCGTTCTACTCCCCGCGTTCGCAATGCTTCCACTGACCATACCTTCACAAATGCAAGCCCCTTTTTATGAACATGAAGAATAAACTTGAGTCATCCTCCCAGATGCCTTCGCGAACGCGTGAACCCTCTCGCGAACGCGTTGAAGAAAACCCGAAGCAAAATAGACCAGAAAATCTGCTACCCTCCTAAGTCCAAAAATGATCCATTAAGCTGCCACGAGACCTCAACCAAACATACCAACCAATCCTAAAATACCATAAAAACTTTGTCGAGCTCTCAAATCACCTCATACAACACTAAAATCATGAATCACCCTCCAATTCAAACTTAAGGAACTTGAAACTTCAAAATTCTGCAACCGATGCCGAAGCCTATCAAACCACATCCGATTGACCCTAAATTTTGTACACAAGTCATAATCAACATTAAAAACCTACTCCAACTTCCAGAATTGGAATCCAACCCCAGTATCAAAAATTCTACTACCGGTTCAAAACTCCAAAAATTCGTCTTTCGCCATTTCAAGCCTAAATGAGCTACGGACCTCCAAAACATAATCCGAACACGCCCCTAAGCCCAAATCACTCAACGAAGCTAAAAAAACCAATGGAACTCTATTCCGGAGTTATTTTCACACAGTTCCGACTATGATCCATATTTTAAGGCTTAAACCACCATTTAGGGACTAAGTGTCCCAAAACACTTCAAAAACAAAAACGAAACTTCTCGGCAAGTCACAATAGTAGAAAAAGATACGAAGAAAGCAGTTACTAGGGGATCGGGGCTCTAACTCTCAGAACAACCGGCCGTGTCATTACAGAGGGCTCGACCGTATCTGCGAGCCCACAAATGCGAAGAAAGCTTCGCAGAAATGGAAGGTGGCTAGCTGGGGGAGGACCTTATCTGCAATGTAATTTCCGCAGATGTGGAGCTGCAAAAGCAACGAATTTTCCGCAAAAACGAAAGCCAATAGGGGCAGAAGGGTGCATTTATATTGGGGTTAAGGCTCTTTTACTCTCATTTTCACTTTGGATGGTTGAGTATGGAGCTCTTGGAAAGAGGTTTTGTCACCTATCATCTTAAGATAAGTAATTTTGTTTTTGAGGTCTGCAATCAAAATTAGGTCGGGGTCTGGGGAAGTTTGGTGTGTAGGAGGTGATTGATAGTGGGATGGATGAGCATTATAGGTTTGGTAGACATGAGCGGGTTAGGAGTATCTGGGTGAAGTAGGTTGATATGTGGGAGGTGGAGGTGATTGATAAGTGGGTGAGGGTGTTTGGTATGAGGGTGAAGGTGTTTGGTAATTTGGGGTTGGCTAATATATGAGTGGAGGTGTTGGGTAAGTTTGGTATTTGAGGGGGGTTTTGGTTCTTTGTGCAACCATTAGGGCCCCTACGTCCCTTTTCTTGGACACACTACCAGACTACAAGGTCTTATTTGTAGCTTGTAAGGCCTCGAAGTTTGTAACTATTCCGCTTTTGATAAATTCTTCAATCCTTTCACCCAATTTGATAATGTCAGAGAATTTGTGGCTCTCGATCATCATTAGTTGTTCATAATACTGTGGGTCCTAAGCCCGGAAAAAAGAATTTGTTCATCTATTCTTCCTCTAAAGAAGGTCTGACCTTAGTAGCTTCGGACCTCCAGTGAGTAGCATACTCGCGAAATGTTTCTGTAAGCTTCTTCATTAGATTCTGAATATAGAACACATTTGGCACATTCTCTGTGTTAAACCTGAACCTGTCCATAAAGTTGGACGCCATGCTTACCCAGCTTGACCACTTCTTTGGATTTTGGCTGATGTACCAGGACAATGCATCTCCTTTCAGACTCCTCATAAACAGCTTCATGCGAATTCTCTCATCTTTCCCTACTCCAACTAGCTTGTCGCAGTACGTCCTTAAATGGACCCTTGGATTACCTGTACCGTCAAATATTTCGAACTTCGGTGGTTTGTACCCTTCGGGCAGTTTGACTTCGGGCTGTATGCAAAGATTTTCATAGTTCAGCCCCTCAATTCCCTTGCTTCCTTCAACGTCTTGAATCTAGCTAATCAACTTCTTAAGTTCCTCAGCCAAGTTCCTGATGAGCAGGTCTTTTTCATCAGACTCGGGTGTACTTGAGATAGGTTGGGTGGAGTGTGGCATGGTCTCCACGTAGATAGGGGTGTTATGGTGGGTGTGAAAGTTGTCATTTGTGGAGTTTTGGAGTTCTGGGATGAGTAGTGGAGTATTGTTTGGGGTATGGCAGGTGTTGCATTGGATCTTTGGTGGAATAGTGAGAAGAGCGGGATGATTCTATTTTTTTGGGATGTTTTGAGGCAGTGTAGGGTTTTGAGTATTGGAAAAGGTGATATATGGGGTGCTGAGGGAAAATGACAGGCTTGCCAGATTCCGAACTTGATCGAGCTCTTCTTGGAATTTCAATAGCTTTTGTTCAAGTTGGGATACATTCTCCTTAGGAACCTGAGTACCATGGCCATTAGTGGCCTCTACCCGTTCAATCGGATTCTCCTTTCTAATGTTTTTCAAATCTTCCATTTTGCCTTTGTTCTTTTTCTTGACAGGACTAAGAGAAGGAGTAGGTGGAGGGCCCCTGAATCTCGTGGAATAGGATGATGTTGCCAGAGTGCGCGAACTACCCTTTGGGGAGGGGAATAATAAGAACAAAGAATAAAACAAAAGGTAACCAGTTAGTTAGGATCATAAAAAGGATTGCAGTATTTAAACACATAATGCAGGAATTTAAATCGTGTCCTAGCGACGAATTGATTTAGAGAACTTAGAATGCTAAATGCCTCATTTTATTGATAAAAATAGACGAATCCCAAATTGACACTAAATAAACAAGAAGTAAAAGTCACTAATGGCCATGGCCTTATTACATTTATAAAGCGAAAAGATAAACTCCTATCTATTTGGTCCCAGAAGGACCTTCCCCAGATTCAGCATCCTTGGCTTCATCGAACAGCTTTCCCAACTCGCAAAGTCCTAGCAATAGGTATGATCTGACTAGGTGTCCGCCTTCTGTCCCTTCAGCATTTTGACAATCTTCGACCCTTTTGAGAAATTTTCTCTCCAATTCCACTATGCCTCGCTCTAAGTATCCTAGTCGCTTGTTTGCACTAACAGCCATGTCCTTCCATTCCTCAATCAGCTTCTGGTTGGACTCTTGTATTTTGCGGTGTCCACTTTTGCACTCACAGATCCTTTTGCGCATCTGGTTGTATTTGACTTGTTCCTCGGCCCTTTCGTCTATAATCATGTGGCCTCGAGCAAACCCTAGTTAGTCCAGTCCATCGTGATTGTCTTCCAATCAACTTGAGTAGAAAGGAGCACAACCAGCATGATACCTATCTGGCTCAATGGTATCTCTCCCCATTATGATTTTGCAGTGCCACATATGCTGAGCTTGGCACTTGTAAGGGCTATCATCATTCTGGAAGTCAGCCTGGAAATGACTCATCTTGTCGACCCTGGGTATAACCTGCTTCCTACCATCTTGCCTATAACTCGGAGAAGGACGTAAGGGTATGTTCCTCTCAGACTGATTAGTATCAGGAAAGGTGCATCTCTGGATCGGGCGATGAACTCCTCGGCCGGAAACCACTCAAACATCCATTGGACCTGTTCCTCAGTCATATTATCAAATAGCTCAAACCATCCTTTGGTATCCTCCGGCTGAGCGAACATATTGGGAATGTAATTCATTTTCTTTGGATGATGGAAAGCGATGTGATCATCCCAGTCCCTTCGCTGAATCTCTTATTGGTATTCGCCCCTTTGAAGGTGCTCCATGTGACAGAGTTGAAGTAACACTACTAAAAAAATCAGGTTTTAGCGACGAACAAAATCTGTAGCTAAACAGAAATATTCATCGCTAATCTCATTTAGCGATGGATTAGAAAAGTATTATCAAGAAATTCTGCTAGCTACGAGCATTTTAGTGATAGATTAGCGACAACGTTCGTAGCTAATTCTAGATTTTTTGTAGTGTAATAAATTGCAGCATTCGAAGTGTTTTACTCCTCGTTGACACTTTTCCAAGGCTCGATATATGTCTGCAATGATTATGGGAACAATGTTGAATGGCTGCCCACCAATCCCTTCCATTAGGGTCTTAGTTACCATAGCCAGCCTGGTGTGGATTCTTGCTTTCTTCATCGAAAACACGATCAGCCCCAGGAAACAAAACATGAAGATGAAGACCCTTTGATGAATGTGCCCCAAGGATGTGATGGCAAACTCGTCAGTATAGGTACGGTAGGATTTGTTGTGACCTTACCTTTAATACAAATAGTCAAAAGGGATGTAGGATTCTTTCAAACATGTCAATTCTAGATTCTTCTTTAAACCCATCATTTTGAGGAAACCCCTGCCTTTACGGTTCTCAGGCATCATCAGGGCCGGAGTTTCCCATACTAGACCGGCCAATCCTCCTATCTATTATAGGAAGGGTGTCATTTCAATGTTCCCAAAGCGGAACACGACCCTTTCACAATCCCAAAATAGTGTGGCAGCTTCTATGATCTTGTTATTAGGTTGGATCTCCAGGAGGGAAGGTAGGTTTCCCAGATACTTTCTGACGAGAGTTTGATCACTCGAGTGAAGATCCTTCCACCAGCTTAGCAGTCTTAGGTGGATGTTGGTGACCATGCCAAATCTAGGGACTTCGTGCCTCATATTTCTGCAAAACAAATAAGGTTAGGCCCTTACCCCCAACAAACTCGACTATTTAATACCAACAATTAGCATGAAGCATTTAGTTCTCCAATTAAATGCACAGAACGTGATGATATCCGTTTGGGTTTAGGAAAACCCAGTGGACTTTGGATAAGGTTATTCTTAAAGGATCATTATATGGACAACATAACTGACCCGGCTAGGTTTGACCATGATTCATGCACAATTTGAACAGAGTAAGGTTTCTATGGGGTTTTAGACTGGTACCCTTGAGCGGACAAATCAAGGGGGGAAGGAACGGAACCGTCGACTGCGCCGCTGATCGACTGGTTTTACCGTAAATATGCCTTTCTGAATTTAGGGGGTAATAATATAGGAAGAGCGCAACCACTCATTATAAGCGTTGCTATAGTATTTGTTTGGAATGAGTGGAGTATGATGTTGAGCATGATTATGCAATAATTAAAACACATTGGCACGTATTTGCACGTTAAGAAAACGATAAATACAACAGTTTCATAATTTAAAGCGGTAATAAAGGAAAGAAACAAGAAGACATGTCAATTTTACAGTTGAAAAGGATATTAAATGCTTAAAGGAATTAAACAAGTAATTGCACATAAAGAAGTATAAATTCACAAGACAATCTGAAGTGGTAAAAGCCTAAGATTCCCCAGTAGAGTCGTCATGCTGTCGCGCCCCCTTTTTCCCTCTTTGCATCGGAAAATTGGGTTTATGACATTTTTGGGTGTAGGACAACTCATTCCTTTTGGGAACTGGGTTTTGCATTTGAAGAGTCACCACCTAATGAGTTAAGGTGCATTAGGACACCTATAAAGTTCATTTCTAAGTTTGTTTGATAACCAGAGATAGGGTAAGGGCTTGAAATTATCCTAAGTGGAAGGTGTTAGGCACCCCTCAGGATCCACTAGTGTGGTTCCCGGCCAGACAGCTTTGTGAATTTGTACAATTAGAAAATAAAAAAGTATAGGCTCAAGTAGTAGGGGGTTTAGGTTTAAACACATAAGGGTTTTAAAGAACAATCGTAAAAGGTGAATTTTGAAATGGAGTAACATTTTTTACAAATACTTGAAAATATAAAAGGAGAGAGGGGTAGGGACCATTTTTCACTTATGATGCAATCAAGAAAAAATTTACCAAATTGATGATTGAGCTACCAAGATCATTGGCATTGGCACGTCGAATGGGATATCCTGCTCATATGTCTTGTCTTTTAGACAATATCATGTCTAATAATGCTGCACTGAATGATTTATTTTAGGAGATGTATCATGTGCTAGTGATATTGTTTTGATGTTCTTATCAATAAATTTGATGCACTTTAGAAATAATTAATTTGAGATTTTGATATTTATATATATATACTTTTGACAAATAGTTTGGATTTAATTGAATATAATGAATCGATATTCCATTTGTCTCTAACAGCTTGTTTGGATGGTTGTTATCTGTTGTATTGTATCATGTTGTTTCTTGAAATACAATATTTGTTTTGATTGTTATTTAAATTTTATTGTATCGTGATCAGTAAATCCGTTGTTACGTAATGACGAAAAGTGTCACTTTATGCAATGACTGATTTGATGTGATCACGTCGTTACCTTATTCTTTTCCTTTCATCTTACCCTTTCTAATTATTGATAATCCTATTTATATTTTATCATACCTTTTTATATAACAGTTCTATCTCGGACGTTACCTTTTTTATAATATTACAAATTTATTATTTATATTTTTGGTGCATGACATGACATGAAATGACTACAAATAAGACAGTCTTCCCAAATATTGTACACTAACTCTCCAAATTAACCAGCTGAATGTAGATATTGCTTGCTAAAACTTATGTTTTACTACTTATATTAGTGCTCCCGTTTCACCTCTTCCTTTATTGCGCCTCTAGGTCTAGTATGTAAATGTATATTGTTTCTTATTTTCTCCTTTGTATTTGGTTTTTTCATCTTCGTTAGAAGGTTTTGGGAAAATTTCTCAAGATGAATATAACTATTTAGGTTGGGACTTTCAAATAAGACGACGGAAAGATACTTATTTAGATATTGGGTATGTTTTTACCACACATTTTTGGATGAATTAAATACTCGTAAAAATTAGTTGAACAAAAGCAATATATTTTTTGAGTAGGGATTGAAGCGCCATTGATTAGGCTACAATCTATTTTAAATCTCCAGTCTTTTATCCTTTTATCCTCCACTAAAATATTCACCCTCTCATCCCTACCCCGGGTCCATGCTTTCTATAATTCCCTTTTTCTTTTTCCTTCCATTCAGCCATTTTCCTACGGGGGTTTCATGTTGTCCTTCGATTGCCTTTTACCAACAAAAAAGTAACTTGACCGGATAATAAATTAATTGATTCATTTAATTTTATGGGGGTGTATAGACAAAATCTCATATTGGTAACTGAAAAAATTAATTAGGAGCCTACATATAAGTTATAAGATAAGGATCTTTTAATGGCGTGAAGCCTTTTGAAAAAAATCGTGGGGCTTGGTCTAAAGCAGACAATGCCACACAATGTTAAGAGTATTTGCATGCCATTTTATCCAAGCAACTGGTATCAGAGCACATATTCGACAGGACGAGTATGGTGATGGTTCAGTGATGTGCAGGGCTCGATATGCTTACCCCTACGAGCTTGGAGATGAGCAAATATAACAAGAAGAAGCTAGTAGTGGGCTTCAATTGCCATAAATACTCTAATAATGTGGCTGTCACATAATGAACCTTGAAAATTGACCTGTGGATCAAGGTAATGGGCCACATAAAACTTGGTTCGAGGGGAAGACCCGTGAATCGTGGTGATGAGCCACGTGGAACTTAAACACTGTTCTGGTAGAGATTGTTGGATACAGGAATAAAGTCCAAATTGATAGCTTAAAAGAATGGGAGTCCTTTTTGAGAAACCGTACGGGCTTGAGCCAAAGCTGATAATATCATATCATGTTAAGAGTATCTACAGTTTATTTTAGCCCAACAAATTTCATCATCCCTATCAAATTTGAGGTTGATTAGTTTCTAAGCATCAAAGTTGTCTATCTTATCCAGTGTAGTAGCAGCACAGTCAGCCCCCAGCAAAGCTTCAGGTACCTCCATTAGTGGAGGATTCATTGAAGGAGCTTCTGGACAACCAGAAGAAGCTCCTGGACAACCAAAAGAAGATCCTGGAGACTTTGGATACACATGGCAAGGTTATCAAGGATCTGAGAAAGCAAGTGAAGAAGATGAAGCAGACTTGGGCCTTAAAGGAGTCAGTGAAGTTACTGAAGAAGGAGGTAGAGAGGTTTACTTATGCTGGAGACATCCCACTGGATTTGTTCATGGAGGAGCAAGTCTAGCAGCACAGGCAGCAGAGCATGAGGCACCAGTAGCTGGCCAGTCTGAGGAGTCGACTGCCACTACACATACTGCTGAGAAGATGATCCAGATGCTCCGCAACCCCATGGTCCCCTAGTCAGAGGATTTGGAGATCCAGTTAGAGGACACGGAGGGAGCTGATGATACTGTACAGTCTAAGGACCCCACTTATGTGCCTGACCCGATGTAGAAAGAGACCACATAGGGAGTTTTCTTTACTCTCTAATCCTTTCTCTGATCTTATTTTACTATTAGCATTGAGGACAATGCTATCTTTTATTTGTGGGGGAGGGGGTGGTCCATTTTGATTTGGTGATGATCTGATGATATTGGTATGTAATAACTATGATACTATTTTTTCTTTATATTTACCTCTCTTTATTTTCACTTTTGGTATGTATATATTTTTACCATTTGATGTATATATTCATTTTCTTTATGTATATATTTGCCTTATTTCAAGTTTGTATATATTCAGCTTGATTTCCGTAGTTTACTTCATAACGTCTTTCACAATTTTACTTCATAACTTCTTATTTCTTTTAGTAGCTTCTTTTTAAGTTGTTAGCTTCTTTTTAAGTTTTATGTTGACAATAAGACTTTGGCTTTCTTAATGCCACGGTTTTTTCCAAAAGTTTATGTCGTGTGAACCAGTGGCTCTTCCCAACGATGGATGGTGTGACAACCTTCTTAAGGGATTGAGTCCGTTTTCTTTATGTTTTGTTGTAAATAGTAGTAATGAATAAAAGTGTCTCAGGCAGGCTTCACTTGGGCCTAGCACATTTACCTTCGACCTTATGGTTAGAAACAAGTTGATTGGTAAAGAATAGTTCTAGTCGTGACCTTTAGACTCTTGTGTTGACTAAAATAATCATCGAATGGTTTCTTTGATCCATTTGTGATGTTCAATCTTATCTAGGGTTGTTGTGGTCCCTCGACTCTGTTCTCTTTAACAATCCAACAGCTTGGGAGGTGAAGTATTGAATTGCAAGTCCAAGCCTCGTGCCAATAAGTCTAGAACTTGCCCTGAATATTTGTCTAGGCAAAATTCTAAGTGTAGCTCGACTTGAGAAATAATTGTAGGCTCTCCTTGATCCAATTTGAAACTTGAAAGCTTTCGTAGCCTACCAATATGATATCCCTAGTCAACCCCTTTGAGTCGAAGCCCTTTTTCTTTCAATAACCACGTTACAAGCCTTTATCTGTTTTATAATGAGCCTCTCTTGGCACCCGATTTTTCCTTGGCATTCTTGATAGACAAGTAGCAAAAGCATAAGTTTGGGGGAGAGACGAGGAATGTGAAAGTGATAAAAGATACAAAGAACAAAAGAAATGAAGAAAAGGGAAGGCAAAAGAAAAGAAAGAAAAGTCAAAAAGAAATATATCAAAAAGAAAGTGAATAAGATAGGAAAGTGAAGGTATTCAAAGAAAGCAATGATGAAATGCATGGAATGATTAGAAAAGAAGAAAAATGATCGTCATGAGCAAGAAAGAGTGACAGTGTGTCTCTCTAGTTCCCCTAAGGAAGAAGAAAATGACCCAAAGAGTCAAGAAAGTATGAGCCGAAATAAGAAAATGGAGTGCCTAAGGAAAGATGAAGCCATCATATGCCAATAAGTCCTACCTTGATCCCAAAGCCTTCATTATATTCCCGCAAAAGCCCTATATGATTTCTAGTTGAGTGAGGTTATATTAGTGGTGACTTACATAAGGGGCAACCTTTATGGTACTTAGAGCCGGACTTGTGATATTCCCTTGAGAGAGATGAGCGTACTTCTCCACAATCCTTGTTTTGAGTGCTACAATCTAAAGTGAGATTTGTTTATGGATAGTAGGGGAGGAAGAGTTTGGTTTCCACAATGACATACGTAATAGAGCGAGCTTCCTTGGTGAATTAAGTCAACTATTGATGCTCTAGTATGGCATTAGAACTATGGTACTCAAAAGATTTTGTGTTGTTGATAATTCATTTGTGTTGAGGGTAATAGTTAGTCCCAATTGATGCATGATTGATTCACATTAGGGCAGCTGAAATATCCTTCTGTTTTGTTTTATTGGAGGTGGGAATTACCTTATTTTCTTGAGGACAAGCAAACGTTTAAGTTTGGGGGAGTTGATAAGTGGGGATTTTAACCTATTATTTGCTCTCTTTTACTTGTGTTTTGGGTTTAAAATGCGTGAAGGTATTCCCGAAAACTAAAGTAATATGCTTGCTTGCAGGAATTGATCAAAATGAGCCAAAAGAGGCATAATAAACTCATAAAGGAGTCAAATCTGGAATAAAAACCAAGACTGGGCCAAGAGACCTGAAACGCGGACCGCACAAATATTGTGCGGCCGCGGAAGCCACAATGTGGCCGTGGAATCCACAACGCGGCCGCGATCACAAATACATGATTCGTGAAGTGAAGAATCAGAGGGTGTATTTTAAGGCCAAATGTTAAGTGAGGTCCATGCTAGAAATGTGTGGCCGCGATTGGAATTATGCGAACCGCGGTTGCCGAGGCTCAAAGAGTCACATTTTAAGCAAAATTAAGGAGTGCGGTCCGCGATAGAATTATGCGGCCGCAAAAATCCACTACGCGACCGCAATGGAAATTATGCGGCCCACAAAACAAACCCCATCCCAGATCTAGAAGTTAAAAATGCGGACTGCGGTCAGTGTTATGTGTTCGCGAAAGCAAGAGTGCGGCTGAGGTAAAAATTACGCGGCCGCGAAACCTCTGCAGGGTATTTTTGTCCGAAATTTTAGCTTAGTATAAATAGATCTTTTTGATATTTTTAGGAAAAAATTATGTTTTAGCTGAATAGGTGAGACGGTAATTTGGTTTTGGGCAATTTTGAACTAGAATCATCTCTCAACATTAGATTTTCATCTTTTAATCTAGTATTATGAATTTTATCTTTATTTATTCTTTGATTTCTATTATTTCCATGAGTAGCTAAACTCATAGCTAGGGTTGTGACCCTACCCTAGTATTGGTATTTGATAGGTCTTGAATTTTAGGGCTTGAATGCGTATAGGTTAGTAGTATTTAGCCTAGTTCTTGCTAGAACTATGGAATTAGTGGTTGCAAATACTGATTCATGCCTTTATAACTTAGTCTCTACTTGAGAAAGAGGGACTAAGTCTAGGAAAACTAGGCTAACAAGGAATTGGGGTGAACTGAAGAAATCGATAGCCCCAATTAAAGGTTAAACCTAGAGATAGTAATAGCCGACTTGAGCTAAAATCGATTAATCACACGATCGCCCTAAATTCTTTTTTCCGTTAGATATTCACTTAGGTGGAAGTCACTACCCTAGTCGCTTTAAACCCTTGAAAATCAACAACAAAAACATTGTACTTAGTTTCAAATATTGCATGCTATAGAATAGAAGTAGAAATAAAAAACAAACCAAACAATTGGAAGAGTAATTAGATTCAAAGCCCGCATTTAGCTTAGATATAAACCTTATTCCATTTATTAACTCCCTGTAGATTCGATCCTGACCTAGTTAGGTTAAAACTGCATCGACCATCCTCTCTACTCAATAGTAGTATAGGCTTGGACCCGATCATCTTCTTCAAGACCACGGGTGTGAGGTATTATGTAGTTAGGCTATTTCGCAAAATCGTACCGCAAAAGCGGTGGTCGCATATGCGACGATTTGTCTGCAAATGTGGAATCGCTGGGCAAAATGTTATAAGTTCGAAGGTTGGTCATTTTTATCACATATTGAGCTTTGGACTTAGGAATGGAGTGATATTTGGAGCAATTTTCATCACAAGAATTGGGGTAAGTACTCTACACTCGTTTTGGTTACATTCCATGAATCCAACTTTATTTTTAGCAATTGGTTGATGAATTTAAAGAGGAAATTGGGGGTTTGGGCCTAAAGTTTCATAATGTGAATTTTTGAGTTTTGAACATCGATTCGAAGTCAGATTTGAGTGAAACTAGTATGGTTGGACTCATAACTGAATGCGTTGTCGGATTTTGTGAGTTTTGTCGGGACGGGCCTGGGTATGACTTTTGGTCGGTTTTGGGTTTTGATTAAGGATTCGATCTTTACTATTTGGAATTATTTACTTGGGCTTTATTATTTGAGTTGCTTTGGGGAATTTTTGAGCTGTTCGGAGGTCGGTACGTGCGAGATGGCATTTTTAGAGCATCGCTTGGCTTGCTTGGTATTAAAATTGGCTTGTTCGAAATAAGTAACACTTCTAAACTTAGTGTTGAGGGTATGAAACCCCGAATTACATGTTATGTGATTGTTATTGAGGTGGCACACATGCTAGGTGACGGGCGTGTGGGCATGCACCATGTGAATTATAACTCCGTTGTTTCCATGGCACTGTAGTGGTCCTATTTTATTTATATCCGTATTTTCACCATGTGATAAAGTAATTGAGCTCTTAATCATGATAGATAGCATGTTTAGGCTTTATGGTGATACTGTTGGGACCCATGGTGGTCATTTCTGGCTATCATCTTACTAATTTTTATTGATATTTCGTACACAGTCATATTCATGCATTTATATCATATCTCAATCTCAGTTGTTATTTATTGATACATCATATTATTGATGTCGGGCTAGTTTCATGACATTGTGAGCCCGTGAGTGAGACTTGAGAGATTGAGGACTGAGTAAGACTAAGAGCCTGATTATGAGTGACACCGCAGCAGTTATACTGATTTATGTTTGTGCTTGGACTGAAGGAGCCCCTCCGGAGTCTGAACACACCACTAGTGAGCGCGGTTGATTATATTGATGGATGGATCTTCCCTGGATATGGATCTTGTCCGAAGCATTTATATATTGAGGGATGGATCTTCCCTGTACATGGATCTTGTCTGAAGCATTTATATACCTAGGGATGGATCTTCCCCACGGGCTGGATTGGGCCCTATTCAGTACTGAGTGACTGTTGGTCAATTGATGTATATATTTCGGGATGGATCTTCCCTAGGCCAGATTGGCCATATACAGTACTAAGTGATTGAGCATGATGAGTAGAAAGTGTGAGACAATGAGATTGAGTACTCTGAGAGTGTGAGTACATGATGTAGACATGTGATTTTTGACCCTCCCCGAGATTTCACCCAGTTTTAGCGTAAAATATATAGATTAGGCCTAATATCGATATTTCAATTAGTTTTGACTCTTTTACTTTATTTTATCAAAAAAATAAAAATTACAAAAATATTTCTTCTTTTTAGTTGTTGTTAGTTTATATACCTTTCGTAAAACTAAAAAATACAAAAAAATAATACCTTATTTTTATTTTAATATGATATTTAAAAATACAAAAAAAAAGTTTGTTTTAATGATAGTCTTATCTTAATAGTTATTTTACTTAAGTAGGATTAATTGGTAAATGAGGTCAAATTTTAGTCTTGTTCACGAAGAAAGAATAAAATTTGGGCTCAAACAACCCGTTTTTAAAGCCTAATTTTCGGACCTATCCCATGACAACCCAAGCCCGATATCCCTAAAACTCTAGGAAGACACTTAAAAGGGATCCTAGACCTAAAGAAAAAGCCAGCCGTTTTTTGATAAATAAAAAAAACACCTAGGCGTCATCTTCTTCAAGAGAAAGAGACCTAGAGGGATAACGAGAACACAAAAAAGACCCTCCTACTTGAACTTTTCTTTCTGGATTATCAGAACAAAAAAACAAAAAGAAGAGATCTCTCTTCAACACACACAGCCGTCTGGACCTAAGACCAAAGGAGATCTGCCGTTGTTCCTGTCCAAATGACCCTCATCTCGCCGGAAATCCATCCCTTCAATGACCAGCGACCTTTTTCTTCCTAAGAAGTGACCAGCGACAACCAACAAGTAGCTGCTACTGCTTCTTTAACTCACTCACGACTGCCACAACACCCAGAACGCTACCTTCTCTCTCGTTTTTTCTATCGCTCCTCCGTCGCCGGCGAGGTTCCAGTGCCGTCGAGGTCGCGTTTGAGTTCCGTCGTGGATCCTAGTCGGATTTGTTGTAGGTCCTTCAAAGAAGGTTCTTCTTATTTAATCTAAAGATTTGTTATTAAAAGTCATCTTATTCCTTACTTATTCAATATTGTTACATGTTTGTTTTGTTTTTATGTTTATGTATTTCAAGCTAGATTCATTTCTTTGTTCTTTATTACTCCAAATTTGTTTATAGATATTTTGGTAGTCTCAGAAGTGGGAATTTTGGTCCTACCTACACATGTTGAGTCCAAGAGTACAGTCCTTTTAAGTTTGATTTAAATTTCAACATATTAATAGCATGAACTCTTTTAATACGTACTATCAGTAACATAGAATGATGCATACAAAGTGATGTGAAATACAAATATGCAAGCTGCTAACAAATACAGTGTTGCAAATCTCTTCGTTATTGGTTGCGATTTATTTCTTTTTTTACAATTATAAACTGTAACTTCGTTCAATCAGTCAGGTGCATAAGTGCTAAATGAAGTTCTACGTCGTTGCTCATCAAATGTTTCTACAAAGAAGATTATTTTGGACCTTTAGCTCTTTTGGTTCACTTTTCTTTGTGTGATAGGTAGGACTAGATAAAGTTTTAAGATGTCGAGATGAGGTGTTTTAAATTTCGTGGCTTGCTTTAGGCGTGACTTAATATATCGTCGTGATTGTGTACACGTTCGCGTGACATAATTACGATCCTAAGAACAAAATCGGAGTATGCGTTCGCGCAACTTCGACTAAACTTTTCTTAATAATAATAAAGTGTTATTAATTGTGGACACGTTCGCGTGACATGATTTTGACACGCCAAACAAATCGTACACGTGCGCGTGACCTGTTTAAAGATAATTTATTAATTAAAAGAGGCAAATGCACATAGGTTCTAAAATAAGTAATTAGATGTCACGACCCGGATTTCCCACCCTCGGGAGTCGTGATGGTGCCTACTAATGAGAGCTAGGCAAGCCAATCCTTAACTACTTACTTCATTATCAAATTACTTCCTTTTAACAAATATAAGGCAATAACAGGAAAAACTACGGAACTTTAAATAATTAAGCGGAAGATAACAATTAAACATCTGAAATCTGCATCTATTACAATTGCTTAAGTCTCAACCACCCAAAACCTGGTGTCACAGTGTCACAGACTGTCTAAGAGTTTACTACATACAAAGTCCGAAGAAAATGATAATACACTATCTCTGAATAAAAGGAAAAGGAAACAGGAAATAGGAATAGAGGAGATGTCAGGGCCTGCGGACGCCTGCAGGTCTACCTTGGATCTCTGCGTGGGCTGAAGGTAGCCTCCACACTACGGTCCAAAAGCTACTCTAGGATCAGCACATAGTGTAGAGTGTAGTATCAGCACAACCGACCCCATGTGCTGGTAAGTGTCTAGCCTAACCTCGGCGAAGTAATGACAAGGCTAGGACCAGACTACCAAATAAACTTGTGCAGTGATATAATATACAGCAGAAAGTAAAGCAGAATAAACAAATAAAGGTGGGAAGGGGAAACATGTTTCGGGGAACATAGGTAAAACAGAATATCAAGAGAACTATAAAGGAATCAAAATCCAACCACTAGCAGGAATAAGGAAAACAAAGGCAGATTTCACTTTCTTTTCACATCTTGTTGCAGGCGTGACCCGATCCCATTTCCGTTATCTCGTGACAGGCGTGCCACCCGCTCTCATTTCATTTATCTTGTGGCAAGCATGTCACCCGCTCCCATTTCATTTATCTCGTGGCAGGCGTGCCACCCGCTCCCATTTCATTTATCTCGTGGTAGGCGTACCACCCGCTCCCATTTCATTATATCTTGTGGTAGGCGTATCACCCGCTCCCATTTTATTATATCTTGTGGTAGGCGTACCACCTGCTCCCATTTACAAGCCAACAATAATCACAAGGAACCCCGGCAAGGGAACAATGATATTTCAACAACATCCCGACAAGGGAACAATACTATCAAAACAAACATTCCAGCAAGGGATCATTAATATCAAACATAAATCTCGGCAAGAAAACAATGGTGATAATAACATATGAAGCGCAATAAACCACTACGGAGTCATAACAATTATAATACAAGACTCACGGGCATGCTTGACACCAACGTATAGATACTCGTCACCATGCCTATACGTCGTACAACATAATTAACATGTAGCAACTAAGACACAACTCCTAATCCCTCAAGCTAAGGTTAGACCAAACACTTACCTCGATGTCACGAACATAATTCACGTTTCAATTATAGCTTTACTCCTTGATTCCACCACCAATTCGCTCGAATCTAGCCACAAGTTACTTAATTACGTCAATAAACGCTAAATGAATCAACCCCAATGCATGAAAATGAATTTTCTAAAGTTTTACCCAAAAAGTCAAAAATCGCCCCCAGGACCACATAGTCAAAACCCGAGGTTCGAACCAAAATCCGATAACCCATTCCCCCACGAACCCAAATATATGATTTGTTTTGAAATCGGACCTCAAATCGAGGTCTAAATCCCCAAATTTTGAAAATAACCTAGGTTCCACCAAAACAACCAATTTCCCCCATGAAAATCATTGATTTTGAGTTGAAATCATGTGAAAAGATGTTAATGATTGACGAAAACGAGTGAGAAATCACTTACCAATATTTTGGAGGACAAAGGTCTTTTGAAAAATTGCCTCTTATGTTTTGGGGGTTTTTGAAAATTGAAGAAAATGACTAATGACTGAAAATCCCGTCTATTTATACCCCTCTCGGACTCCCTATGCGGACCGCACAAAACCGACAGCGGCCGCACAGCCCAGTGAACCTCAGGACCTGTGAAGTTGTGCGGACCGCACAAAACAAACTGCGACCGCACAGCCTCCACCGCGCACCGCACGAAACCTCACACGGATCGCACTGGCCCCTTCTGCGGTCGCACACGATTTCTCGCGGACCGCACTAGCGGGTTCAGAGACCTGCAAATTTCTCTGAACCTGCAACAACTGTGTTTTTAGGCCTAAGGCATTTCGGAACCTACCTGAAACTTACCCGAGCCCTCGGGGCTCCTAACCAAACATACGTACTAACTCAATGACATCAGACGAATTTATTCGTGCGATCGAATCGCCAAAATAACCTCAATAACAACGAATTAAACCTCAAAATCAAAGAATTTTTCTCAAACTTCGTAAAACATCAACTTTTGCAATTTAGGTCTGAATCACGTCAAATGACATCCGTTATTCACCAAATTTCACAGGATCGTCTTAAATCATATATATGACCTGTACCGGGCGCCGGAACCAAAATACGGGCCCGATACCATCATGTTCTAATCAAATTTCATTTCAAATTTCTTTAAACAACTTCAGAAAATAATTTTCTTTAAAAAAATTCATTTCTCGGGCTTGGGACCTCAGAATTTGATTCCGGGCATAAGCCCAAGTCCCATATTTTCCTACGGATCCTCGGGGACCGTCAAATCACAGGTCCAGGTCCTTTTATCCAAAACGTTGACCGAAATCAAATTTATTCATTTTACAGTCAAAACTTACCATTTTTCACAGAGTTTCATAGTAAAGCTTTCCGACTATGCGCCCGGACTGCACATACAAATCGAGGTGATGCTAATTGAGGTTTTCAAGGCCTCGAAAATACGGGATTCGATTTAAAAGCAAGTGATGACCTTTTGGGTCATCACATTCTCCACCTCTAAAACAACCATTCGTCCTCGAATGGACATAAGAAGGAAGTACCTGAGTCGGGGAAAAAATAGGGATAACGGCTCCGCATATCGGACTCGAACTCCCAGGTCGATGCCTCAGCGGGCTGACCTCTCCACTGAACATGAACAGAAGGAAAACTCTTCGATCTAAATTGATGAACCTACCGGTCTAGAATAGCTACCGGCTCCTCCTCATAAGAAAAGTCCTTGTTCAACTGGACAGTGCTGAAATCTAACATGTGGGATGGATCGTCGTGATACTTCCGAAGCATGGACACATGAAATACTGGATGTACGGCTGATAAGTTCGGCGGCAACGCAAGTCTATAAGCCACCTCTCCCACTCGATCAAGAATCTCAAACGGGCCAATGAACAGGGCTAAGCTTGCCCTTCTTCCTAAATCTCATGACGCCCTTCATAGGCGACACTCGAAGCAATACCCTCTCACCGACCATGAATGCCAAATCTCGAACCTTGCAGTCGGCATAACTCTTTTGCCTGGACTGAGCTGTACGAAGCCTATCCTAAATAATCCTAACCTTGTCCAAGTCATCCTGAACCAGATCCGTACCCAACAACCGAGCCTCTCCCGGCTTAAACCATCCAACCGGAGACCGACACCGCCTACCATATAAAGCCTCATATGAAGCCATCTGAATACTCGACTAGTAGCTGTTGTTGTAGGAAAACTCTGCTAAGGGCAAAAACTGATCCTACAAGCCTCCAAAGTCAATGACACAAGCTCAGAGCATATCCTCCAAAATCTGAATAGTCCGCTCGGACTGCCCATCCGTCTAAGGATGAAATGTTGTGCTCAACTCAACCAGCGTGCCCAACTCTCGTTGAACTGCTCTCTAAAAACATGAGGTAAACTGCGTACCTCGGTCCGAAATAATAGACTTGGGTATACCATGAAGACGAACAATCTCCCGGATATAGATCTCAGCTAACTTCTCGGAAGAATAGGAGATTGCCACAGGAATGAAATGTGCTAACTTGGTTAGCCTATCAACAATAACCCATACTATGTCGAACTTCCTCCGAGTCTGCGGGAGTCCAATCAACGAAATCCATAGTGATCCGCTCCCACTTCCACTCGGGAAGCTCAATCCTCTGAAATAAACCACCAGACCTCTGATGCTCGTACTTAACCTGCTGACAATTCAAACACCGAGCCACATATGCGATGATATCCTTCTTCATTCTCTACCACCTATAATGTTGCCGCAAATCCTGATACATCTTAGCGGCGCCTGGATGAATAGAGTACCTGGAACTATGGGCCTCCTCTAAAATCAACTCTTGGAGCCCATCCACATTAGGCGCACAACTCGACCCTGCAATCTCAAAACTCCATCATCACCTAAGGCAACCTGCTTGGCACCTTCGTGATGCACCGTGTCTCTAAAGACACACAAATGGGGATCATCATACTGTCGATCACGGATACGCTCCAATAAAGAAGAACGAGTGACCGTGCAAGCCAACATACGACTGGGCTAAAAAACATCCAACCTTACAAACTGATTGGCCAAATCCTGAACATCCAAAGCAAACGGTCTCTCACCGACCAGAATATAAGCAAGACTGCCCATACTAGCTGACTTCCTATTCAAAGCATCGGCCACCACATTGTCCTTTCCCGGATGATATAAGATGGTGATATCATAATCTTTTATCAACTCCAACCACCTTCTCTGCCTCAAATTCAACTCCTTTTGTTTGAACAAATACTGAAGACTCTTGTGATCTGTGAACACCTCGCATGCCACGCCATACAGATAATGCCTCCAAATCTTCAACACGTGAACAATGGCTGCCAACTCCAAATGATGAACCAGATAGTTCTTCTCATGAATCTTCAACTACCGTGAAGCATAGGCAATGACCTTGCTGTCCTGCATCAACACTGCACCAAGTCCAATACGAGATGCATCACAATAAACTGTATAAGGCCCTGAACCTATGGGCAAAACCAACACCGGTGCCGTAGTCAGAGCTGTTTTGAGCTTCTGAAAGCTCACCTCACACTCATCCAACCATCTGAACGGGGCACCCTTCTGGGTCAACCTAGTCATTGGGGCTGCGATAGATGAAAACCCCTCCACGAACTGGCGATAGTAGCCTTCCAATCCCAAGAAACTCTGAATCCCTTTAGCTGATGCTAGTCTAGGCCAGTTCTTGACTGCCTCAATCTTCTTCGGATCAACCTGAATACCCTCCGCTGATACAACATGACCCAGGAATGCCACTGAACTCAACCAGAACTCACACTTCGAGAACTTAGCATATAACTGACTATCCATCAAGGTCTAAAGAACCACTCTAAGATGTTGCTCGTGCTCCTCTCGGCTGCGGGAATATATCAAAATATCATCAATGAAGACTATCACGAACGAATCCAAATAAGGCCTGAACACTTGGTTTATCAAATCCATGAAAGCTACTGGGGCATTTGTCAACCCGAATGACATAACCAAGAACTCATAATGCTCGTACCAAGTGTGGAAAGCTGTCTTAGGGACATCGAATGCCCTAATCCTCAACTGATGGTAGTCAGATCTCAAGTCAATCTTCGAAAATACCTTGGCACCCTGAAGCTGATCAAACAAATCATCAATCCTTGGCAAGGGATACTTATTCTTGATTGTAACCTTGTTCAACTGTCGGTAATCAATACATATTTTCATCGATCCGTCCTTCTTCTTAACAAACAACACCGGCGCACCTCAAGGAGAAAAACTCGGCCTAATGAAACCCTTCTCGAGCAAGTCTTGCAACTGCTCCTTCAACTCTTTCAACTCAGACGGGGCCATACGATACGGCGGGATAGAAATGGGCTGAGTGCCCGGAGCCAAATCAATGCAGAAATCGATATCCCTATCGGGTGGCATACCCAGCAGGTCTAAAAGGAAAACCTCAGGAAACTCATGAACAATGGGCATAGAATCAATAGAAGGAACCTTAGCACTAGAATCACGTACATATGCTAGATAGGCCAAACACCCCTTCTCGACCATGTGCGGATCCTTCACATAAGAGATAACACTACGGGTAGAATGACTAGGAGTCCCTATCCACTCTAAACGAGGCAAACGCGATAAAGCTAAGGTCACAGTCTTGGCATGACAGTCCAATATAGCGTGGTAAGGTAATAACCAATCCATCCCTAAGATGACATCAAAATCGACCATGTCCAAAAGAAGCAAATCTACACCAGTCTCAAGACCTTCAATCACAACTATACATGAATGATGGACTCGATCTACCACAATAGAATCACCCACCGGTGTAGACATATAAATAGGATCACTCAAAGAATCACTAGGCATGACCAGATATGGTGCAAAATAAGAGGACACATACGAGTACGTAGACCCTGGATCAAATAACACTGACGCATCTCTATCACAAACCAGAACCGTACCTGTAATAACTATATCGAAAGCCTCAGACTCAGGCCTGGCTGGAAGAGCATAACATCAGGGCTAGACCCCACCACCCTGAACTATATCTCTGAGACGGCCTACTACTGGCTGGCCTCCATCTCTAACAGTCTGAGCTCCACCTCTAGCACCTCTACCTCCACCTCTAGCACCTCTACCTCCACCTCTAGCACCTCTACCCCCACCTCTGGCTGGTTGGGCGACCTGTGGAACACCTGGTGCCTGAACCATAGCACGGGAACCCTAATGCGGAGAGCTGATCGAAGCTTGAGGGCAATACCTAGCAATGTGCCTCGTGTCACCACAAGTAAAACAAGCCCTCAGCTGCTAGGGCTGACGACCTTGGAAAATCTGAAGCGGTGGTGCACCGATAGGAGCTGGTGGTACACTTTAGGACTGCTGATCAGAATACTGCATCTGAGAACCACGGCCACTTGAAGCAC
Organism: Nicotiana sylvestris; assembly: GCF_000393655.2. Classification (NCBI taxonomy): domain Eukaryota; kingdom Viridiplantae; phylum Streptophyta; class Magnoliopsida; order Solanales; family Solanaceae; genus Nicotiana; species Nicotiana sylvestris. The sequence continues at coordinate 31,125,968 of NC_091067.1, forward strand.
CGTGAGAAACCTAAATTGCTGACTGTAAAGGCCTGGGAGGATGGACCCTACCATATGAATCCCTACCTCTAGACGAAGTACCACTGAATCTACGTCAATGGCGAGGCCTCTTGTCCGACCCATGACCACCTCCCTGTGATAGAACCATCTCAACTCTCCGGGCCATATTGGCCGCCTCCTTGAAAGATATCTCACTCCTAGTCTCCCTAGCCATCTGAAGACGAATCAGCTGAATAAGACCGTCAATAAACCTTCTCACCCTCTCTCTCTCAGTGGGAAGTATGACAAGGGCATGACAAGCCAAGTCGATGAACCTAGTCTTATACTGGGTAACAGTCATAGAACCCTGTTGGAGACGCTCAAACTGCCTCTGATAGGCCTCTCTCTGAGTAATGGGGAGAAACTTGTCTAGAAATAGTTGAGTAAACTGTTCCCAAGTCAAAGCTGGCGATCCGGCTGGTCTAGCCAAATAGAAATCCCTCCACCAAGTCTTGGCGGATCCAGACAAGCAAAAAGTAGCAAAATCGACCCCATTGGTCTCAACTATCCCCATGTTCCTGAGAACCTCGTGATAGTTGTCTAGATAATCCTGGGGATCCTCAGTAGATGCATAACTGAATGTAGTAGTGAAGAGCTTGGTGAACCTATCCAACATCCACAAAGCATCGGCAGACATAGCCGCCCCATCATCGGTCTGAGCTACCACACCCGGCTGAACTGCTCCAACTGGCTGAACCGCTGGAGTTAGAATCTGGGGAGCTACCTGCTCCGGAGTGCAAGTAGCAGGAGTCTGGGCTCCTCTTCCAGCCTAAGAGACGGCTGGTGCTACAGGAAGCAAACCTGCCCGGGTGACACTCTCCATAAAGCCCACTAGTCGGACCAAAGCATCCTGAAGAATTGGGGTAGCAATAAACCCCTCTGAGACCTGAGTTGGGCCCACCGGAACTGCTGGGGCCGGAACCTCATCATCAAAATCAACCTGAGGCTCCACCGCTGGTGCTGCTGCTTAGGGCTGAGCTCTGCCCCTACCTTGACCTCTAGCACGGCCTCGGCCTCGGCCTCACCCTCTGATTCTCGTGGAAGCTACTGCTGGGGGCTTGGTCTGCTGGTCAGTGGATGAGGAAGCGCGTGTTCTCGCTATCTGCGAAAGAACAGAGTAGAAATTCAATTAGCATTGAGGAATCAAACCGCACGATAGAAAAGAATAAATGTGAAGTTTTCCTAACTATGTAGCCTCTGGGGGATAAATACACACGTCTCTGTACCGATCCCCCAAACTCTACTAAGCTTATCTGTGAACTGTGAGACCCATATAACCTAGAGCTCTGATACCAACTTGTCACGACCCGAATTTTCCACCCCCGGGAGTCGTGATGGTGCCTACTAATGAGAGCTAGGCAAGCCAATCCTTAACTACTTACTTTATTATCAAATTACTTCATTTTAACAAATATAAGGCGATAACAGGAAAAACTACGAAACTTTAAATAATTAAGCGGAAGATAATAATTAAACATCTGAAATCTGCGTCAATTACAATTACTTAAGTTTCAACCACCCAAAACCTGGTGTCACGGTGTCACAGGCTGTCTAAGAGATTACTACATACAAAGTCTGAAGAAAATGACAACACACTATTTCTGAATAAAAGGAAAAGGAAACAGGAAATAGGAATAGAGGAGACGCATGGTCCTGCGGACGCCTGCAGGTCTATCTTGGATCTCCGCGTGGGCTGAAGGTAGCCTCTACACTACGGTTCAAAAGCTGCTCCGGGATCTGCACATAGTGCAGAGTGTTGTATCAGCACAACCGACCTCATGTGCTGGTAAGTGTCTAGCCTAACCTCAGGGAAGTAGTGACGAGGCTAGGACCAGACTACCAAATAAACCTGTGCAGTGATATAATATATAGCGGAAAGTAAAGCAGAATAAACAAATAAAGGCGGGAAGGGGAAACATGCTTCGGGGAAAACAGAATATCAAGAGAATTATAAAGTAATCAAAATCCAACCATTAGCAAGAATAAGGAAAACAAATGCAGATTTCACTTTCTTTTCACATCTTGTTACAGGCGTGCAACCCAATCCCATTTTCGTTATCTCGTGGCAGGCATGCCACTCGCTCCCATTTCATTTATCTCGTGGCAGGCGTGTCACCCGCTCCCATTTCATTTATCTCGTGGTAGGCGTACCACCCGCTCCTATTTCATTATATCTTGTGGTAGGCATACCACTCGCTCCCATTTCATTATATCCATACGTTATAACAATTATAATAGTTATAATACAAGACTCACAGGCATGCTTGACACCAACATATAGATACTCGTCACCATGCCTATACGTCGTACTCCACAATTAACATGTAGCAAATAAGACACAACTCCTAATCCCTCAAGCTAAGGTTAGACCAAACACTTACCTCGATGCCATGAACACAATTCACGTTTCAATTATAGTTTTACCCCTTGATTCCACCACCAATTCGCTCGAATCTAGCCACAAGTTACTTAATTACGTCAATAAACGCTAAATGAATCAACCCCAATGCATGAAAATGAATTTTCTAAAGTTTTACCCAAAAAGTCAAAAATCGCCCCCGGGCCCACATGGTCAAAACCCGATTACTTATTCCCTCATGAACCCAAATATATGATTTATTTTGAAATCGGACCTCAAATCGAGGTCCAAATCCCCAATTTTTGAAAAAAAAACCTATGTTCTACCCAAAACACCCAATTTCCCCCATGAAAATCATTGATTTTGAGTTGAAATCATGTGAAAAGATGTTAATGTTAGAAATCACTTACCAATGTTTTGGAGAAGAAAGGACGTTTAAAAAATCGTCTCTTATGTTTTTGGGGTTTTTGAAAAAATGAAGAAAATGACTAATGACTGAAAAGCCCGTCTATTTATACCCCTCTCGGACCCCCTGTACGGACCGCACAAAACCGACTGCAGCCGCACAGCCCAGTGAACCTGAGGACCTGTGAAGTTGTGTGGACCGCACAAAACCGATTGCGGCCATACAGTCTCCACCGCGCACCGTACGAAACCTCACGCGAACCACACTGGCCCTTTCCGCGGTCGCACATGATTTCTTGCGGACCGCACTAGTGGTTTCAGAGACCTGCAAATTTCTTAGAACCTGCAACAACTGTGTTTTTAGGCCTAAGGCATCCCGGAACCTACCTAAAACTCACTCGAGCCCTCGGTACTCCTAACCAAATATACGTACTAACTCAATGACATCATACGAATTTATTGTGCGATCAAATCGCCAAAATAACCTTAATAACAACGAATTAAACCTCAAAATCAAAGAATTTTTCTCAAACTTCGTAAAATATCAACTTTTGCAATTTAGGTCCGAATCACGTCAAATGACACCCGTTTTTCACCAAATTTCATAGGATCGTCTTAAATCATATATAAGATCTGTACCGGGCGCCGAAATCAAAATACAGGCCCGATACCGTCATGTTCTAATAAAATTTCATTTCAAATTCCTTTAAACAATTTCAGAAAATAATTTTCTTTAAAAAATTCATTTCTCGGGCTTGGGACCTCTGTCCCATATTTTCCAACGGACCCTCCAGGACCGTCAAATCACAGGTCCGGGTCCGTTTACCTAAAACGTTGACCAAAGTCAAATTTATTCATTTTACAGTCAAAACTTATCATTTTTCGCAGATTTTCATATTTAAGCTTTTCGGTTACGCACCCAGACTACGCACGCAAATCGAGGTGATGTTAAGTGAGGTTTTCAAGGCCTAGGTAATACGGGATTCGATTTAAAAGCAAGTGATGACCTTTGGGTCATCATATTAGACAATTTAATAAGCCAAGTATGATCAAAACGACCGTGCTCGAACCACAGAACTCGGGAATGCCTAATACCTTCTTCCGGGTTAATAAAATTCCTTACCCAGATTTCTGTGTTCGTAGACCGTAAATAGAGTCAAATTTTCTCGGTTCGGGATCCTAAACCGGTGACTTGGGACACCATAAATTATCCCAAGTGGCGACTCTGATTTTAAATATATAATCCCGTTTCGATTGTCACTTAAATTGGGAAAACTCCCTTATATACCCTTTCGGGGGTAGTAAAAAGGAGGTGTGACACGTGATTCATCTCTGAAATACATGGCATTTACATGCACACATAACATACATGTATAGATATTTTCTCATGTTATCCGGTATCATGTTATTCATGACTTCTCACACATATTGATATATGATCATAGAAAGATATTTTACACTTGCTATCTGGAAAGAAAAATGAAACATCTTATTCATTGTTGAAATGATTTTTGAAAAAAATCACAGCTTTCAAACTTACTTGTATTTTTGAAGATTTCAGTAAATAATTTGGATTTTTTACTGATATTCCTGAAAAGCGGAACTATTTTTCGAAAAAACTATGAGAAAGCTGAGCATTTTATCTCTGAGTTACTTCTCTTATTACTTGCTTACGTTGTTATGCACTATTGTTGGCTATTGGTGTTGGACCCGCCCTTTGTTCCAGCTCGTCGCTACTTTCAACCTAAGGTTAGGTTTGTTACTTATTGAGTACATGGGGTCGGTTGTACTCATACTATATTTTTGCACCTTACGTCCAGACGTTGACTGATGATGTTGTTGTGATTGGCGGGAGCTGGGATTGAAGACGTACCTGCATTCCGATTGTAGCTGCCTCTTGTTCTGTTTATGTATTTTTGAAACAGATGATGTATTGACTTTACTTCAGTTTTGTAAACTCTATTCTTAGAAGTTAGTGATTTGTACTACCGATCCTTGAGAAATATAATAGATTCAGATAATTTCTTTTGTTTAATTGTCTTATTAGTATTATTGAAATTGAATAGTTATTAGTTGGCTTACTTAGCGGGTTGGGTTGGGTGCCATTATGACTAATGGATTTTGGGTCGTGACAATGAAGGACTAAAGGCACATAAACTTCAAAGACTAGTTAACCAAAAGCTTCAAACGTGTTCAATATAAAATAGTAATAATAATCACTATTTAAATTATAAAATTATCAACATACCCAGTATAATCCCACATAGTGGGGTTTTGGGAGGGTAATATGTACGCAGACCTTACCTTTATCTTTGTGTGTATGCGCGTGTATTTAAAAGCACGAAACTCCTTAATGAAATGTCGTATACCTTTTTTACCCGATAAAAATAAATTTCACAATAGATAAAATTATAATTTAATTATTTTTTAAATATTTAGGACTTTGAAATCTACTAAATTTTTCTGCTATAAAATTCCTAATATTTAGAAACTTAAATCAAATAAATTTTTACTTATAAATCTTTTCCTTGTTTAGATGGTATAAAGTAACTAACTTTTTACTATATGTAAAGGATAAAGTGCATATAAACGTACATTAGAAATTTACTAATGAAAATTTAGATCTAATTTTATGTTTTCAAAATTGAAGATTACTATACAACGTAAAACCAAACTAATACGCATATTAGGATAAGTAAGAAAATATATATACATAAGATTATTACGACATGCTAAAATAATAGGAATACTTAGATTTAAAATAATAATAATAATAATAATAATAAATACTCAAATTGTGTACTAAAATTAGTATAAATAAATGGTATGTATCTATTCATAAATTTATACAAGTAACTGTATTCAATCATTTAGTTGTGGCTTTTAGCACAGTAACGTATTTTGGTTAATCAAAACAATTGAATGATCTCTTCTCTCTAAATTCAGGACTTCCTCTAATAACTCAACCGTCACTACCAACCAACAGGGATACAGATTCCGATATGATCCTCATTCCCCCAAACCACCTGACATAAATATCGATGCTACTACCAAGATTTCTGGTCAACAAAATTCCTTTAAAGACCAACTTATTAAAGGAACGGCGGATATCATTTTCGAATCAACCGTTCCCCTTCCCAATGGTTCTGATAATTGCTCATCACTAAGGTATTCAGAAGCTTTCGTAACTGGTAATCATCAAACCTTTAAAAAAAGGTCCAAGAACTGTGGAAAGTAAATGAAAACTTTCCTCTAGTCGATCTGGGAACAGACTACTATATTGCAAAATTTCAAAAACTAGAAAACATATGAATCAAGTCCTACAAAATGGGCCTTGGTTTATCTTCGGATACTTCTTATCTTGAGTATCCTGTCAAAAGTGGAAACCAAATTTTGTAGCATCCAATGCTAAACAAATATGCACAGTTGTATGGGTTCGGCTACCTAATTTGCCTACTGAATTCTACGATGGGATTATTCTCCAAAAGATTGGTAACTCTATAGAGAGACTATTCAAAGTTGATGCTTGCACTTCCTCCACCTTGAGAGGGAGATATGCTAGGCTTTGTGTAGAGTTGCCAATGAACAAGCCAGTGGCCAAAATTTATACTTATAGAAGAACACAAACAATAAGTTATTGAATATGAAGGAGATAAAATACTGTGTGAGAATTGCGGTTCATTAGGCCACACAATAGGCCAATGTTCTACGATATTAAAATCACTACACCAGACGGAGAAATCTGAAGATAGATCTAACCAAATACAAGACACTCAAAGCTCCATTAAAACAAGCAATGGGGATGATTGGCACACTGTCTCTTTTCAGAAAACAAGAAGGTCAGTTAAGAAAATTCCAAATGCAGGGATGAAAACTTCCACGAAGGCAAGTATTGATGTTAAGTTATTTAATGCTTCAAAAAGTAAGTACATAAACACCCAAAAGTTTAAATTTGTCAATAAATATTCCAATAACTTGTCTTCAAACAAGGATGGTAAAAGCCACATTCAAATGGCCAGTTCCACTAAAACCATGATGAACGAGAACAAAGATAAATTTCATCTGGAAAACAGCTTCTCAGAATTGTGCAATGAGCACATGGTTTTGGATACTAATGTTGAAGTTTGGCAAAATGCCAAAGTCCCACATTGGTTGGGAGTTAAGTTTGGGGGGATTTTTCCCCTATAAAAGAAGGCCTAATGTTTAGGATTGAAACACACCTCTCATTTGCCTTCTCATCTGTTTAAGGCATTTGTATCTTCTCTCTTTAGTATTATTTCACTTGTATTTTTGGAGTGAAATAAAATATTGGTTGTGTCCGAGGAGTAGGCAAAATTAGCCGAACCTCGTAAATTCTGGTGTTCCCTTTATTATTGTTTTATTGTCTTATTTATTATTTGGTGGCTGTCATAATTTTTGGTATAGTAGTTGTGACTTATTCACACTATATACATTTGGCTTCCGCAACAATTGGTATCAGAGCCAAGGTACTGTCTAAGTATGCTCTGTGGTTGCAGCATAGTCTGATCTTCCACATCAGAAAAGATTTATCTTGGTAACTGAGTCAAGGTTCTGTCTGAGTATGCTCTGTAGTTGCAGCTTAGTCTGATCTTCTACATCAGAAAGGAAATAATCTTGATTTGTGTCGTCAGCTATTAAATAATATTTGTGTCAAATATGGGGGACAATAAACAAGAAGAATCTACATCAAGTGTCAACAATACGTCATCATTGGCATCTTCGCTTATGACAAGAATTGTGTCAAATGCGAAATTTGCGGTAGAAATTTTTGACGGGTCCGGACATTTTGGGATGTGGCAAGGCGAGGTTCTAGATGTCCTTTTTCAACAAGGGCTAGATCTGGCCATTGAAGAAAAGAAACCAGATGTTATTGGAGAAGAAGATTGGAGAATTATCAACCGTGTTGCTTGCGGTACCATTCGATCCTACCTTGCTAGAGAGCAGAAATATCCATACACAAAGGAAACTTCTGCAAGTAAATTATGGAAAGCACTGGAGGATAAATTTTTGAAGAAAAACAGTCAAAATAAATTGTACATGAAGAAGAGACTGTTTCACTTCACCTATGTTCCTGGTACCACGATGAATGAACATATCACCAGTTTCAATAAGTTGGTCACAGATTTGCAAAATATGGATACAACTTATGATGATGGTGACTTGGCCTTAATGTTGTTGGCGTCACTTCCTGATGAGTACGAGCACCTTGAAACTACTCTACTCCATGGAAATGACGAAATTTCTCTCAGAGAAGTTTGTTCAGCTTTGTACAGCTATGAACAAAGAAAGCGAGAAAAACAGAAGGGCGGAGAAGGAGAAGCACTGTTTGTGAGGGGTCGTCCTCAAAATCAAACGAGGACAAAGAAGGGAAGATCCAAGTCAAGATCCAGACCCAGTAAAGATGAATGTGCCTTTTGTCGAGAAAAAGGGCACTGGAAGAAAGACTGTCCGAAGTTGAAGAATAAGGCCAAACATAACAATGGAAAGGCTATTATGGATTCAAATGTAGCTGATTGTGATGATTCAGACTTCTCATTAGTTACAACAGAGTCATCAACATCATCAGACATATGGTTGATGGACTCGGCTTGTAGCTATCATATGTGTCCCAACAGGGACTGGTTCATGGAATTTCAAGAAGGAGAATATGGAGTCATCCACACAGCGGATAACAGCCCTCTTACCTCATATGGCATTGGTTCAATACGATTAAGGAACCATGATGGAATGATCAGAACATTGATAGATGTTCGATATGTACCGGATTTGAAGAAGAATCTCATCTCTGTGGGAGCCCTAGAATCAAAAGGGTTCAAAATCATTGCAGAAAATGGAGTGATGAGAGTATGCTCCGGTGCACTAGTGGTAATGAAGGCTAATCGGAAGAATAATAATATGTACCGCTATCGTGGCAGTACAGTTATTGGGACAGCGACAGTAACATCCAGTGACGACAAAGAGGCAGAAGCAACCAAGCTATGGCACATGCGCTTGGGACATGCTGGAGGAAAATCCTTGAAAACTCTATCAGATCAAGGATTGTTAAAAGGAGTAAAGGCTTGCAACTTGGAGTTTTGTGAGCATTGTGTTAAAGGGAAACAGACAAGGGTTAAATTTGGTACAGCGATCCATAATACTAAAGGCATTTTGGATTATGTACACTCAGATGTTTGGGGTCCTTCCAAAACACCTTCATTGGGTGGGAAGCACTATTTTGTAACCTTTGTTGATGATTTTTCCCGAAGAGTATGGGTGTATACAATGAAGAGCAAAGATGAAGTGTTGGGAATTTTTCTCAAATGGAAGACGATGGTGGAAAATCAGACAGGCAGGAGAATCAAGTGTATTCGCACAGACAATGGAGGTGAATACAAAAATGATCATTTCAATAAGGTCTGTGAAAATGATGGCATCATCCGACACTTCACTGTTAGACATACACCACAACAGAATGGAGTGGCAGAACGTATGAACCGGACCTTGCTGGAGAAGGTACGGTGTATGTTGTCCAATGCTGGCTTGGGCAAAGAATTTTGGGCTGAGGCAATTACATATGCATGCCACCTCATTAATCGTCTACCATCTGCTGCTATTGATGGCAAAACACCATTTGAAAAATGGTACGGAAAACCTGCTGTAGATTATAACTCTTTGCACGTGTTTGGCTCAACTGCATATTATCATGTGACGGAGTCAAAATTGGATCCAAGGGCAAAGAAGGCTATTTTTATGGGAATTACTTCTGGAGTCAAAGGATATCGCTTATGGTGTCCTATGACAAAGAAAGTAATATTCAGCAGAGATGTTACCTTTGATGAATTTGCTATGGTAAATAAGGTAACAGAAGATACCAAACAAAATGAAGGTGCTTCTAAGCAGGTGGAGTTTGAGGGAAAATTTATTTTTCCTACACAAGAAGCAGAGGAGGAAACAAATGAAGATTACCCTCTGGAAGGAGAGCCAGTAGAGGAGATTCCAACTCAGGAATCTCAACAACAACTTGAATCAATAGCAACCAGCAGGCCAAAAAGAACAATAACGAAACCTGTTCGTCTCATAGAGACGGTTGCTTGTGCAACCTCAATTGTAGCTGATGATGTTCCTACTACTTATAAAGACGCTGTCCAAAGTTCAGAAGAAGATAAGTGGAGGATTTCCATGAATGATGAAATACAGTCCCTTCATCAGAATCATACATGGAGATTGGCCAATCTCCCGAAGGGAAAGAAAGCAATTGGGTGCAAATGGGTATTTGCAAAGAAAGAAGGATTTCCTAACCAATTAGATGTTCGCTACAAAGCAAGATTGGTGGCCAAAGGATATGCTCAAAAGGAGGGAATTGATTACAATGAAGTGTTTTCTCCAGTTGTAAAACATTCCTCCATTAGAATTATGTTGGCTTTGGTAGCACAATTGGATTTGGAACTAGTTCAGATGGATGTAAAAACTGCGTTTTTACATGGAAACTTGGAGGAGGAAATCTACATGACTCAGCCAGAAGGATTCAAAGTTGCTGGAAAAGAAAATATGGTGTGCAAACTTGAAAAATCGTTGTACGGATTGAAACAATCTTCTAGACAATGGTACAAGCGATTTGACGAGTTTATGTTGCGGCAAGGGTACAAGAGAAGCAAATACGATCATTGTGTGTATTTGCACAAGCTTAAAGATGGTTCCTTTGTATATCTTCTCCTATATGTTGATGATATGTTGATAGCTTCCAAGAATTTGGAAGAAATTGATAAGTTGAAGATTCAACTGAAGAAGGAGTTCGAGATGAAGGATTTGGGTGAGGCAAAGAAAATTCTTGGCATGGAGATAATTAGAGATAGACGTTCAAAGAAACTCTGTTTATCTCAAAAGGAATATTTGAAGAGAGTACTTCAACGTTTTGGCATAGATGACAAGACTAAGCCAGTTAGTACTCCACTTGCTTCCCATTTTAAGCTAAGTACTACTATGTCGCCAATGGATGAAGCTGAACGAGAGTATATGTCAAAGGTACCATACGCAAATGTTGTTGGTAGCTTGATGTATGCAATGGTTTGCACAAGGCCTGACATTTCACAAGCTGTTGGAGTTATTAGCAGATATATGCACAATCCAGGGAAGGAGCATTGGCAAGCTGTGAAGTGGATTCTACGGTATATTCATAATACTGTAGATGTCGGGTTAGTTTTTGAGCAGGAAGACAATCAGTCTGTAGTTGGATATTGTGACTCAGATTTTGCGGGTGATATGGACAAACGAAGATCAACTACTGGTTATGTGTTTACTTTTGCAAAGGCACCAGTTAGTTGGAAGTCTACTTTGCAGTCAACAGTTGCTTTGTCTACAACAGAGGCAGAATACATGGCTATTACAGATGCTGTGAAAGAGGCAATTTGGCTTCAAGGATTGCTAAAGGAGCTTGGTGTTGAACAAAAAGGTATCACAATTTTTTGTGATAGTCAAAGTGCTATTCAATTAGCGAAGAACCAAGTTTATCATGCAAGGACGAAGCACATTGATGTTCGGTATCATTTCGTACGCGAAATCATAGAAGAAGGTGGAGTCACGGTGAAGAAAATTCATACTACAGAGAATCCTGCTGATATGCTGACAAAGGTGGTGACTGCGGTCAAGTTTCAACATTGTTTGGATTTGATCAACATTGTTGAACACTGAAGATTGAAGATGAAGACACAACCAAAATTTGTTATTGAGAGAGAATTGAAAATGTGGAATTTTGCCAAGGTGGAGATTTGTTGAAGTTTGGCAAAATGCCAAAGTCCCACATTGGTTGGGAGTTAAGTTTGGGGGGATTTTTCCCCTATAAAAGAAGGCCTAATGTTTAGGATTGAAACACACCTCTCATTTGCCTTCTCATCTGTTTAAGGCATTTGTATCTTCTCTCTTTAGTATTATTTCACTTGTATTTTTGGAGTGAAATAAAATATTGGTTGTGTCCGAGGAGTAGGCAAAATTAGCCGAACCTCGTAAATTCTGGTGTTCCCTTTATTATTGTTTTATTGTCTTATTTATTATTTGGTGGCTGTCATAATTTTTGGTATAGTAGTTGTGACTTATTCACACTATATACATTTGGCTTCCGCAACAACTAACCCTCCTAAAATTAATAATTTATTACCCAATAATCTTGACATGCACCAGTCCACGTGTATGCTAGATTCTACTAAGTGTGATAATAGTAATAATACTCCTACTAATCTCATTACTCTAGTCCCCAATTTATCTTCTAATAACCTTCAGCCAAGTCATCTCCCTAATGACCCTAACAATATTAATTATATTACCCCTAAATATTTCTCCACTAAAAACAAAAACCATGCTCTTACTACCTCACACATGTCCAGTGAAACACATCCAAACGAACAAATGGACAAAGCCACACGACAAGTGGCAGAACAGTGCCATGCAAAATCCACCCCAAAATCCCCAAAATCTTCTTCTAATACTCATACGCTAGCCTATTCAAAATGCATGCATGTAGATGCAATTATAACCTATCCTTATACCCCTCCATTTTAAGTATATACAAAGATCCCAAACATGCCAAGGCTTCCATTGAATAATCGAAGGAGATATAGACTTATACAACTCCTTCGTCCATCAAGGCCACTGAATATGGAAAATCTTCCACCACTACCATATCAACTCCCAAACAACCCAGTAATCTATGTCCAAACACCATTACCTCAAGACCATCACCCACTATCCTGGATAGAGATAGGTCTAATGGGGCGAGGTCTAATGTTCAATGCCACCATCAACGGGTAGGAGAGTGTGATACTAATCCAAAACCCAAGATACTTAGCACAACTAGTGTCAGAGGGCCTCCATCTGGCCATGAACAATTACATGAACCACGTCTAGGTGAACAACATTTTACAACCTTTAGCTCCAGCAATGAATCCAAATCTAGTCCAAGAAATGAGAGCTCAATAGAACCTACCCCCTCGCTTCAATCCCGTTCCAATTCTACCCCAGAATTTAGGCCTAGACCTACCCTTCTTTCCCCCGGAAGCCCTAACTGTTGTGAACCCTATCTTAATGCAGTGGGATGTACCACAACCCCACCCACACCCACAGAACATCAACATGGAAGTCCCTATGGAAAATATCAATCTCAACCCCCCAGTAGCTCCAAACGTAGAAACTACATGGAAGAGGAAATGATAGATCCAATAGATTTGATAGGAGAATCAGTGGTGGAGTTGGGAAACCTAAGCGAAGTAAAGTTCTTTCTATTCAAAGAAAATCAAGAGAAGAAGCACATTCTCTCTTGCCCTCAGAATCTTTTCAAGTGTTCAATGGACATTCGTCCACCACACTATCCAATAGTGGGGAACAGGGCAATGATCCTTGTACCAACACTGAGGGGGAACTCAAACCCTACCAGGGAAATATTGGAGAATGGTCACAACCCAACCCCAAATGTTAACATGTTTAATCCCACTAATTTCATAATATGAAATATTAGGGGAGGGAATAATGAGGATTTTAGAAGAAACTTCAGGGATCTTATTGACACCCACAGGCCATGCATGGTAACACTGCTCGAGACTAGAATGCAATCCCATGCACCATTATTAAACGAGTTTGGATTTTCTGAACTCATTGAGGTGCCAGCAGATGGACAAGCTGGAGGCATGGTGCTCCTTTGGGACCATACCAAAGTGACTGTCCACAATGTTGTGCATAGAAACCATGAAATTCACGCAACAATTGAGGTGCGCCCTACTAACCTTAAATGGCTTTTTTCATCAATATATGCTAGCACTAATACTGCAGATAGAGATGTCATGTGGAACAACCTGAAAAATATAGCTGACTCTCACAAGGACTCATGGCTAGTAGGAGGGGATTTTAATGATGTGTTTAGTGCTAATGACAAAATTGGAGGGATACCCTTAATCGTAGACGTGCTTTTAAGCTCTGGGATAATTTAAACTATTATAAACTACAAGATTTAGGCTATAAAGGATGCAAATATTCTTGGTCTAATCGTAGGTTTGGTAATAATGGCCTAATCATGGAACGTTTGGATAAGATTTTTGGTAATAATGAATGGATTCAATGTTTTCCAAACGCTTCTATTACTCATCTACCTAAGATCCACTCTGATTACAAGCCTCTTCTTATTAATCTTATCCCTAAAAAGAGTCATTTACTTAATAAACCATTCCGATTAGAACCTTACTGGTGCAAACACCCTCACTTTAAGGCATTAGTTAGTAATGCTTGGTGTAACAACTCTTATAATCAAGCTTTGTCGACCTTTAAAGATGTTGTCATTAGTTGGAAAAATATTACCTTTGGGGACCTTTTCAAAAATAAGAGAAACATTCTTGCAAGACTTAAAGGTATCCAAAACTCTCCTTCCTACTATTATAGTAAATTTCTTCAATCCTTAGAGCACTCACTAATTCATGATTATAACAACATTCTTCGTATTGAGGAAGATTACTGGAAGCTTCGCTCTAGAATCCATTGGTTAAACGAAGGCGACGCTAACACAAAATTCTTCCATATTGTGGCTACCAACAGGAAAAGAATTAATAAGATTAATTTCTTCAAAAACGACCTAGGAATGTGGATTGATAATCCTAAAGATATTATTATCCACACAAAAGACTACTTTGAAAAAGCTTTCACTTCTTCTCATATTAGTAGCAATTGGAGACATATTAAAGATGACCCCAGGTGTTTTATTAACTTAGATTTATCCTCCCTTGACGACCCCGTTACACATTCTGAAATTACAAAAGCTTGTTTCTCTTTTAAACCATATAAGGCACCCGGGCCTGATGGACTTCACCCTTTTTTCTTCCAAAATTATTGGAATGTTGGAAATTCTGTCACTAGTCTATGCCAAGAAGTTTTCAAGACTGGCATTATCCCTAGGAATATTAACGATACTTTACTGTGACTAATTCCTAAAATCCCTAATGCTAATAATTTAAAAACTTTAGACCTATAGGACTTTATAATACTGTCTATAAAATCATTACTAAGATCATCTCTACCAGGCTGAAACCCTTCCTTAATAACTTAATTAGCCCATTCCAAAGTAGCTTCCTAAAAAATAGGAAAGCAAGTGATAATGCCATTATCATTCAAGAATTAACTCTTAAAATGAATAAATATAGTGGTAATAAACACAACATGATTTTGAAAATTGACTTAGAAAAAGCTTTCGATCGTTTAGAATGGTCCTTTGTCTATAGAGCTTTAAGATTTTTCAAATTTCCTCCTAATATTACAAAGCTCATAATGAACTGTATCTCTTCTAGTAGAATATCCATCTTGGTCAATGGTACAAGAACTAGTTATTTTTCACCAAGTAGAGGTATTAGACAAGGTGACCCTATGTCTCCATATATTTTTATCCTTTGTATGGAGATGCTCTCTACCCTAATTAACCATAAAGTCGATATAGGTTGTTGGGATCCCATTACAATTGGCAGCAATAAGCACCAAATATCTCATCTATTTTTTGCAGATGACCTAACCCTAATGACTAAAATTAATGATAAAACAATTGAAGCCATCAATGACTATCTCAACTCTTTTTGTCACCTATCAGGGCAATCCATCAACAAAGCTAAGTCCAAAATCATTATTTCCAAGCACTGCCATAAGCCTACACAAGTTATCCTCTCACAAACCCTTAAGATCAAAGTTAGTAGTTTTTTCGAAAAATACTTAGGTTTTCCTATTACAAGCTCCAAACCCAGGGCCCAAGATTTATAATTTGTCCTTGACAACATGATTTCTAGACTCAGTACCTGGAAATCAAATTTACTAAGCATGGTTGGTAGATGTACCTTAGTAACCTCTTGTCTAAACTCTCTTCCAAATCACTTAATGCAATATACCCTTCTACCGGCTAAGATTCTAAGTAAAATTGATAAGATCCAACGGGATTTTATATGGGGTACTTATGGAACCTCAAAAAAACTTCATCTCATGAAATGGGACAATATCACTCAAAACAAAAAGGATGGTGGGTTAGGGCTTCATGCTGCAAAAAAGAAAAACCTAGTAAGCCTAGCTAACCTAACTTGGAGACTCCTCCACAATACCCATTCTCCCTGGGCTAAAACAATATTAGGTCTATATGGTGCAAGGAAAACACTGAAAAATAATTCCTTTATATGGAATAGTATTGAACTAGGCTGGGAAATATGTAGCAAAGAGATTACTTGGCTGCCTCATAAGTCCTCGGCCTTGAGTATGTGGAATAGTCGTTGGATTCACCAATCCAACTCTCTCTGTCAATATATTCAGGGTCCTTTAACCCTCTAGGATGAAACCCTTACCATAAAGAATATATGGAAATAAAACATTCGGGAGTTATCTCATCTATCAATGACCCTAGAACCCGGAATTATCAAGAAGATAAATGCTACACAACCCACAAACAAATCCCATGATACTCCGGTTTGGTCATTGAACTCCAATGGTCTTTTCACTAGCAAATCATGCTACTCTCTCTTAGACAATCAGTTGGATTGCTACAAGGATTTCTCGTGGATTTAGGAATCTAATTGTCCAAATAAGATAAAATTTCTTTTGTGGAAAAGCTACCATAATAGACTTTCAACAAGAAGCTTCTTAAACCATATTGGCATTAACATAGATCCTATATGTTCTACTTGTAAAACTGATAAGGAAACTATTAATCATGTTTTCTTGGAATGCATGGCAGTTAAACAACTATGGTCATACTTAGGAATTGATCCCAAAAGTCGGAATGGTGCTACATATTGGCTTACTTATATTCGATATCACAACTCTACTTTTAAAAACCCTATTATCACTTGGCATGACCTATTTCCCTTTGTCATTTGGATAATTTGGATTAACAGAAATAACAATTTATACAATAACTACATGCATTTGGCAAGTCTTAAAAGTGCTATTAACTTATCAGTAGAGTTCAAGCTTTTAACTGGAAAAGAAAATAATAGGCGGGAAACAATTCTAATAAACGTTAACTGGAATAAACCCCCTAGAGGTCTCATCAAGCTCAATATTGATGGCTCCTTCAATGAGGACCAATCGCTCTGTGGATTTGGTGGGGTGTTCAGAGACAACTATGGCCAATGGATAGTTGGCTTTCATAGAAACACCCCAGGAACTTCTGCACTTCAGGCGGAATTAATGGCCCTGAATATTGGTTTGAAAACTGCCATTAGGCAAGGATTTACAAAATTAGAAGTAGAAACAGACTCAATCGATGTTATTACTTGTTTGGATAATGGAATGGTATTACTTAATGACATTATTAACGAGTGCAGGTTGTTAATGGGACAAGTGAAGATCCAGGGAGTACATCACATCTTCAGGGAGGCCAACAAGCCGGCACACATACTGGCTAAAGATAGGGTTGTGCACGGATCGGATAGGATCGGATTTAGCATATTTCGGATTCGAATTTCGGATTTCGGATTCTAGAAAATGCAATCCAAATTCGATCCGAATTATAGCGGATCGGATCGGATTTTAAAGTTTGGATCGGATCGGATATCGGATCGTATTATTATGCCTCAAAGTTAAACTAATATGTATATTTTCTTTGTAAAAGCGGCAATACATTAAGAAAAATTCATGTTTATGCAATTATGAGAGTACTATGGTGCCAGTATAGCTAAATCTAGCAATTGTAAAGGTAATAACTTGGAGGTTGATGTAAATTAAAGTGTAGTATTTATACATGTCCTAATAATTTCGGATTTCGGATTGGATTGGATTAAAATATACCAATCCGAAATTTTAATAATCATAATCCGAAATCCGATCCAATCCGAAATCCGAAATTTAAAATTGAATGGATCGGTTCAGATTTCGGATATCCGATCCGAATGAACAGCCCTAGCTAAAGAAGGGCTGAGTGGCAACAACAATAGGGATCTTAATGTTATCTACTATGCACCTTATTTTGTAACCAATATCTTGAAATCAGATTATAAAGGAAAGACTTATGCCGTTAGGTTCCTTAACAAGGATGTTTGCTCTAGGCTAGCAGCTTTTGGTAACAAAAATGTCCTAAGGGACATGTTATTAGTTTGTAATAACCAAGTAGGTAATGCCCCTTCGGGCAACATGAACAACATTATCTCTACTATTTCGTGATATATATAATATGATCCCTGTTGGAAAATTAATATTTTGTGTTATTTTAGACAGTTTTCTTCGCAGTGAAGAATTAAAAAAAACCAAAAAAATAGAATTACTTGTCCAACCCCAACCAAACTCTTTTGGACAAATATCCTTTTTATAAATGATGATTTTTTGTTTTTTTAAACCTTTCTGAGTATTTGTATTTTGACCGTTGATTTTCTAAATATATTGTGATTGTTGAGAGTTGTAGCAGTTTTATTCTTGAGTTGGTTATGTAGAATCAGTATTCCTTATTCTATATTAATTTATATTTTTATTTTATAACTCAAAATATTTATATAAAATTTAATAAGTTTTTATTTATTTAAATAGGTTACACGTGCAATGCACGTAAGTAAGACTATTATACCGGTGTAAGCATAGTTACCACCAAAGCGGGGTGGCGTGTCAATCTCTCCCTGCAACATGGATCCGCATAGATCCGCACTTGGATACAATCAGTATTTGTTCCGTGCCAAGCTGATAGAGGAGTATGATCAAAATAGAGAAGTTACTGTCTTTTAATTTTATTAATAATAATTATGCAAAAGTTCTTTTTGGGTCAATTTTATAAACTCTATGATTAGCCTTAAGAAGTTATTGTCTCACCAACATCATTCCAAACACTTGCTTCTCCACGTTTGTTAAAAAAAGGATATTGAGCATTTATTGGCTTCTAATTTTGTACTATTTAGTCATTTGATAGCCAAAGATATGACTGATAGACAAAGGAAGATTTGTATATTAATTAGATGCAATATGCCTCCTTAAACTGTGTAGATAACTAGATTACAAAATATAAGAGACAAATCTCATGAAAATGACACACATCACAAGAAATAAAATGAAATGAAGACATCCAGCATCTCCAGCCTGTATTATTGACCCAAATGAAAATGTGAATCGAACAAGAGCCACCAATTGAACAAAGTCGGTTCCCAGTTCCAACCCCACCCCATTTATTAACAAATCCTAAAAGGAAATGTGATTCTTGTACGTTATAGTTGGCTTATTATTTCTTAGTACTTAGAATTGATGGGAGACCAAATCATAACCTTGTGTAACAAAGAAGTGCAGAAAGGACAAAATAGTTCTTGGACTTGTCGATATGTGATTGGAAAACAAGATTTACATGAATTTGGGGGTAAATTTCACTAATAGTAATATAATTATGACTTTTTTCACCAAAGTCTCACACACATGTATATATATATAAATCATAAAAGTTTTACTAAGTCACGTAAAAATCATAGTGACTGAAAATACAACTTTTCAGTAGTATTTTCTTATTCTACAATTATTTTCAGTTTAATAAATAATATTTTAATTAAAATAGGAATGACTCAACCTCACTCGACCCTATATATATATATATATATATATATATATATATATATACAAAAAGTGAATCATTTAAAATACAATACTTCTATCTTGTTTTTCAAGATTTTCATCCAAATTGATTGCATTTTGTATCAAGTGCTCTAAAATTATACTCCCTTCGGTTCACAATAAGTGACCAATTTTCTTTTAGCACGCCCATTAAGAAAATACTAAATTCTATGCAAAAATGCCTACTATGACTAAACTACCCCTAATTAAACATTTAATGTGAGGAGTAAGAAAACTTTTTAGGGATATGTACATAGGGGTTATTTTGTAAAAATAAATTGAATTCTTTCTTGATTACATAACTGGACACTTATTTTGAACCAAAATTAAAAAGTAAATTGGTCACTTATTGTGAACCGGAGGGAGTAACTTTTATTTCTTTCTTTTTTTAACCAGAATCTCATGCATGCCAAACTAAGTTTTTTATAGTGGAAGGATTCATTTTTAGTATTAGTTAATATATGATATGGGTATTGGGTCAAGTTGGGATGGGTCATTTCTATTTTAAGGGAAAAATATAAAATTGACCGATCGGTCAAAATTAATTGCATTCTCTAGCCAATAATTATATTAAAATATATAGATATTATATGTATATAATACACACATATATAAATATATATATATATATATTATCGGCTATTATTTTTAGAACGGCTAAAATATATATATCCTATTTTAACTAGCTTATTATTTATTAGACTGAAAATAAAAATCAAAGAATCTGGAAGAAAATATTACCGAAAAATTATATTTTTCGGGTCACTATGATTTTATTGTGAGTTCGTGAAAGTTTTATGGTTTTTGTGTGAGAAAACAAAATTATATGATTTTAGTGAAAGAAAGCCATAGTTATATGATCATTTGTGAAATTTACCCTGAATTTTAGTCGAGTAGTAATATAAACTATGCTCAAATAAGATGTGTCACGCCTCCTTTTTTTACTACCCCAAAAGGGATATGAGGGAGTTTTTTTCAATTTAAGTGACAATCGAAACGGGATCATTATTTAAAATTCAGAGTCGTCACTTGGGATAATTTATGGTGTCCCAAGTCACCGGTTTAAAATTCCGAATCGAGGAAAGTTTGACTCTAATTATGGTCCGTGAACACAGAAATCCGGGTAAGAAATTCTGTTAACTCGGGAGAAGGTGTTAGGCTTTCACGGGTTCCGTAGTTCTAGCATGGTCGCTCAACTATTATATTGGCTTGATTACAACAACAACGACCCAGTATAAATCCCACAAGTGGGGTCTGGGGAGGGTAATATGTACGCAAACCTTACCCCTACCCCGAAAGGTAGAGAGGCTGTTTCCAGAAGACCCTCGGCTCAAAAAAGCAACATGAGACGATATATTAGTGCCATAAAAATGCATAATAAAATAACAGCAATATAAGAGATATAAAATACAGAATACGAAATAGATGGCTAGTATAGTAAAAACTAGCAGGTAAAGCCCTGCATCAATAGACGACCAATGGCATTCTTAGTCTAACTTCTAACTGGCTAGTCTCACTCTATTGTGCTGTAGAAATATTCACAATTTTCCCCTAACCTACAACCTTAATGCTCGACCTCCATAATTCCCTGTCAAGGGCCATGTCCTCAGTAATCCTAAGTCGCGCCATGTCCTGTCTGATCACCTCTCCCCAATACTTCTTAGGTCGCCCTCTACCTCTCCGCGTGCCCACTACAGCCAGTCGCTCACACCTCCTCACCGGTGCATCAGTGCTCCTCCTCTGAATGTGCCCGAACCATCTGAGTCTTACTTCCCGCATCTTGTCCTCCATGGGGGCCACGCCCACCTTCTCTCGAATATCTTCATTCCTAATCTTATCCATCCTTGTATGCCCGCACATCCACCTCAACATCCTCATCTCTGCTACTTTCATCTTCTGGATGTGTGAGTTCTTTACCGGCCAACATTCAGTTCCATATAACATGGCAGGCCTAACCACTGCTCTATAAAACTTACCTTTTAGTAACGGTGGCACTTTCTTATCACACAAGACTCCCGACGCATTTTTAAACTTTATAACTACTTTTAATATTTTAGGAAAATTCAAGATTATTTAAAACGCATCCTAAGCTATGCTACATGAAATGCACCTGCGGTTTATAATATTTAACCTTGTTGGAAATTAGAATTGGTTCATCCTAAAATGTACACCCGGATTTTAGTTAACACGCCTAAAACAAATTACGAGATTCATTTTTAATATCTAAGTTATAAAATATGAGAGCCATAGGTTATGAAATTTATTTATGAAATGGCGCACCTCAATTTATCTTAAAATCTTATAGGAACACATTCCATTGCTAGCAACTAAATCCGCCATTCCCCACGATCTAACACTCGTTTGAAAAATGACAATTCCGTATCCAACCAACTAGTCAGCTAAATAAGCGCCTAACAAGCAAAGATCCAAACCATAGAATTAAGAGAAACTAGAATACAACAAAAGTAAGAAATGTGAATCCAATCCATCAGAAAGAGCCATTTAAACGTCCTCTACCACCCTAATTCCGTCGTAAATTTCCAATTAAAACAGTGATAAATATCTGGACTGATTTAACAATCCAACACACAATGGGAAAAGAAAGAAACGGGTTGGGTTTGACATTCGATGAGCCAATTAAGATGTGAAGGTCTTAAAAATATCCCTAGCCATTTCTATAGATTATTACTGTATGAGACTTGCAAAAGATGAGATTATAACACAAAGAGAATTTAGACCTGAATGCTTAAAAGACTCGGCTAGCAGACAAAATGAGTTTAAAAAATGCTAAAATTGGGTCCAAATGGGTAGGAGAACTTACAAGAATTTCATGAACTTACTTTTACTCTAGTTAGGAGATTATGACAGAACTCATGAAAAGAACTAGAGCCACTGATTCAGATTAGAAGGACAATTTAAGGACATGCCTATTATTTTGATATAAACTAATGGACCAAAACAGCGACAAATCAATTTTTATGCAGATTCGATGATTCGATCTTACTTAAAAATCTAGGAAACCGATGAATGTTTCGATCCATTTTTAGAGTGCAGACTGAAGAAGGAAATATTTTTTAAAACCAATATGTTATCATTTCCTCAAAGAAATAACCAAACAGATACACAAATTGGGCACAGTAATTATACAAAAATACGGAACCGAAACATATTTCAAATTTACTATGACCAAACAACAGAAGAGAGTCATGAAAGGCAAACAATCTAATTGATTCAAGCTGAATAAACAGTTTCTTGCATAAATATATTTTAAGTCTGTATAATAGTCACGATGTGATCCCACCTTCGTCGGACTCTATGCATAACAAGAGCTCAATGCACCATACAATTTTTTTTACTGTATTATAGAGAAATATCTAACTCTAATTCAAAAAAATAATCTGTTGATACAAAATAAATGTAACGTTGTTATGACAAAATAATTAATAATATATATATATATTTTTGTAACGACCCGGTCGGTCGTCTCGAGCTTTAGCGTTCCATTCGGTGGTTTGAGACTTTGAGTAGCTTCATATTATTTATTATGACTTGTGTGTATGGTTGATTTCGATTTTCGAGCGGTTCGGGATTGATTTGCAAGAATGATTCTCATTTTTGAAGCTTTAAGTTGGAAGAGTTGACCTGTCACGACCCTAAATCCGTACCCAGTCGTGATGGCGCCTATCGTGAAACAAGGCCAGCCGACACAACACCCAATTCATTTTAAACAACTATAATAACACAATTTAAGTCATTAACTTGCTAATAATCCCAAAATAAAAGTGAACTAGTACAATTTGCGAAAAACTAACACACCCCGACATCGAGTTGTCACCAGTCATGAGCATCTAAACATGTGTCTAAGAGTCTGAGAGAGCTTATACAGTCAATTACAGAACTAGAAACAGAAAGTAAGATAAGAGGGAGAAACACTAGGCTGCGAACGCCGAGCAGTTACCTAATGGACTCCGAATAGCCTGCTGGGAGCAATCAACCCTCACTGGTGGGATCCGAAACTCTTGAATCTGCACACAGGGTACAGGGAGTAAAGTGAGTACTCCAACTTAGTGAGTAATAAAAATAAATAAAGACTGAGCGATAAAAAAACACGTAAAACACAGCAAAATGCTACAAAGAGGCAGTGTAAAGCCAATACAATGCAATAAAACAGTGAAATCTTATAAAAACACCTTAGTTCAGTATAAGCTTCTTTAAAACATCTTTTTAATAGTTAAACCAGTAAATGAAAAGCAGCGAGAAAAGATAAACACATAAACTCAACCCCTCGGGCACAATACCAATAGAAATCAGCTCCTCAGGCAACAACATGGAACAACCTCAACTCCTCGGGCTATATCACATATCTCATTGGGTACCCGCGCTCACTGGGGGTGTACAATCTCGGGGAGGGCCCTTTACGGCCCAAGCGTAATATCAAGCTATCTCGTGGAATAATCAATAGGCTCTCAGCCTCATATCAAGCCACATTGTGGCGTACAACTTAGGCCATCGACCTCATAATCATAATCAGTACAACATTGATGTGACGTGCAACCCGATCCCATAATGATCCTTACAACACAGGCCCTCGGCCCTACTCAGTCAGAAATCTCTAAAAGCTACTCGGGCACAGTAAAATATGATGCACAACCCCAAAATATCATTTAAGATATCAAAACAGAGTAAACATGGCTGAGTTATAAAAACAGTAAAATATGGCATGACTGAGTACAAGTATAAAGTCAAAACAGTGAGAAAATAGTAATAAAAATCCCCTAAGGGTCCAAAACTGTTGGCACGAGGCCTAAATATGGCATTCATCCCAAAACATGATGATAGCAAACAATTTTCAATCAAATACACGGTAAAACAGTCATTCGAGATGGACTAAGTCACAATCCCCAACGGTGCACGATCCCACGCTCGTCATCTAGAGTGTGTGTCACCTCAACATAGCACAACGATATGCAATTCGGCGTTTCATACCCTCGGGACAACATTTACAATCATTACTCACCTCGATTCGGTCCAAACTCTAACCCGTGATGTCCTTGCCTCTCGAATCGGCCCCCGGATGCTCCAAATCTAACCAAAATCAGTACTAAACCATCAAAATGTGCTAAGGAAACAAAGCCCACTCGAAAGAAATCAATTTAAAACACAAATCCCGAAATTGGCCAAATTCGACCCCCGGGCCCACGTCTCGGAATCCGATAAAATTTATATCAATAGACTCCTTATCACCCCTCCCCCTTACTTCCCGAGTTCATTCATATCAAAAGCACCAAAATCTAACCACAAACGACCCCTCAAATCCCAAATTCTAGGTCTCCAATTACAAGCCTTAGTTCTTCAATATTTAGGCTTAAATTCTCCAAATTCCATGATTATTTAGGTAGAAATCACATTAGCATTGAGTATTAAGTCCATAAATCTTACCTCCAAGTGTTCCCCCTTGATTCCCTCTTCAATCCCCTTCAAACAGCTTCAAAATCGCCCAAAATGGAGGAACTTAGGCTAAAAATCGCAGAATAGGCCTTTTAAATCATTCTGCCCAGTTATTTTAGTTCCTTCTTCGCGAACGCGGTCAATGCCTCATGTTCGTGAAGCACAAACTTAAGTTGACCAGAAATTCCTCTTACGCGAACGTGACCACCCCTCTTGAATGCGATGACTCAACTACTCAACCTTTCACGGATGCGGCATCAACCTCGTGAACGCGATGACCAATGAGCTCAACCCTTCGTGATCGTGGGACCTCCTTCGTGAACGCGAAGGCCAACTTCATAGCCTCCCATCCTAACCCTTCGCTAACGCGAAGAACATTTGTATGCAACATCAATAGCGGATTTTTCTGCAATTTTATCCAACTTGAAATGGTCCGTTTAACCACCCGAAACTCACTCGAGGCCTTCGGGACCTCAACCAACCATGCCAACATATCCCATAACATCATTCAAACTTGTTCCAACCTTCGGAACGCTCAAAACAACATCAAAACACCAAATTTGCATCGGATTCAAGCCTAAAAATTCTAAAAACTTCCAAATTCCGCTTTCGATCAAAAAGTCTATCAAACCACGTCCGAATGACCTGATATTTTGCACACACATCCCAAATGACACAACAGACCTACTGCAAATCCCGGAATTCCATTCCGACCCTTATATCAAAATCTCACCTATCAACCGGAAAACGCCAAAATTCCAATTTCACCAATTCAAGCCTAAATCTACTATGTACCTCTAAAACACATTCTGATCACGCTCCTAAGTCCCAAATCACCTCCCGAAGCTATCCTACCCATTGGAACTCACATCCAAACCCTTTAACACATAAGTCAATATCCAGTTGACTTTTCTAACTTAAGCTTACTCAAAAGAGACTAAGTGTCTCAAACCTTACCAAAACCTCTCCGAACCCGAGCCAACCAACCCAGTAACACATAATACCGCTGAACAAGATAATAAGAAGTAGAAATGGGGAAAAAGGAGAGGTAACTCATGAAATGACTGAACGGGTCATTACATCCCCCCTCTTAAACAAACGTTCTTCCTCGAACGAGTCAAGAAACATACTTGAAGCCTCAAATAGGTGAGGATATCTGCTCCGCATCTCCCGCTCGATCTCCCAGGTAGCCTCCTCTACAGGCCGACCTCTCCACTGCACTTTCACTGAAGCTATATCCTTTGACCTTAACTTTCGCACCTAACGCTCCAAAATAGCCATTGGCTCCACATCATAAGTCAAATCATCATCTAATTGAACCGTGCTAAAGTCCAAAGCATAAGATAGATCCCCAATATACTTTCGGAGCATAGAAACATGAAATACCGGATGCACACTCGATAAGATGGGTGGCAAAGCAAGTTCATAAGCCACCTCCCCAATCCTCCGAATCACCTCAAAAGGTCCAATGAACCGAGGACTCAATTTACCTTTCTTCCCAAATCTCATAACACCCTTCATGAGTGAAACATTCAACAGAACCTTCTCACCAACCATGTAGGATACATCCCGAACCTTCCTATCAGTATAACTTTTTTGTCTCGACTGTATTGTACGAAGCCTCCCCTGAATCACCTTCACCTTGTCTAAAGAATCATGTACCAAGTCTGTCCCCAATAGCCTAGCCTCACCCAGCTCAAACCAACCAACTAGAGATCTACACCGCCTCACATACAAAGCTTCATATGGAGCCATCTGAATACTCGACTGGTAGTTATTGTTATAAGCAAACTCTGCGAGCGGTAGAAACTGAACCCATGACCCACCGAAATTAATTACACAAGCGCGCAACATGTCCTCCAATATCTGAATAATACACTCAGACTGCCTGTCCGTTTAAGGGTGAAAAGCTGTGGGTACCCAACTCTCGCTGCACAGACCTCCAAAACTGCGAAGTAAACTGGGTGCCCCTATCTGAAATGATAGAAACTGGGACACCATGCAAACGAACAATCTCCCGGATATAGATCTTTGCCAACCGCTCTGAAGAATAGGTAGTACACACCGGAATGAAGTGCGCGGACTTGGTCAGCCGATCCATAATCACCCAAATAGCATCGAACTTCTTCAATGTCCGTGGGAGCCCAACTACAAAGTCCATGGTGATCCGCTCCCACTTCCGCTCTGGAATATCCATCTGCTGAAGTAAGCCACCCGGTATCTAATGCTCATATTTCACCTGCTGACAATTGAGACACCGAGCTACAAATCCCACAATGTCCTTTTTCATTCTCCTCTACCAATAATGTTGTCTCAGATCCTGATACATCTTCGCGGCACCCAGATGAATGGAATACCGCGAGCTATGGGCCTCCTCCATAATCAACTCCCGAAGCTCATCTACATTAGGCATACATATCTGGCCCTGCATCCTCAATACCTCATCATCACCAATAGTCACATCTCTGGCATCATCGTGCTGAACTCTTTGCTTAAGGACAAGTAAATGAGGATCATCGTACTAGCGCTCTTTGATGTGATCATATAAGGAAGACCGAGAAATCACACAAGTCAATACCCGACTAGGCTCCGAAATATCTAGCCTCACGAACCGAGTGGCCTAAGCCTGAACATCAACTGCAAGAGGTCTCTCCCCAACTGGAATATATGCCAAACTCCCCATACTCACCGCCTTCCTTCTCAAAGCATCAGCCACCACATTGGCCTTCCCCGGATGGTATAAAATAGTAATATTATAATCCTTTAGCAACTCCAACCATCTCCGCTGTCTCAAATTGATCTTTCTGCTTGAACAAGTGCTGGAGGCTATGATGATCGTAAACACCTCATAGGACACATCATACAAATAATGCCTTCAAATCTTCAACGCATGAGCAATGGCAGCCAACTCCAAATCATGAACATGGTAGTTCTTCGCATGGGGCTTCAACTGACGAGAAGCATAAGCGATAACTCTACCCCCATACATTAATACACACCCAATACCAACTCTCAAAGCATCACAATACATGATATATGAACCTAAAGTTGATGGCAAAACTAACACTGGAGCTGTGGTCAAGGCAGCCTTGAGCTTCTGAAAGCTTTCCTCACACTCATCCGACCACCTAAATAGAGTACCCTTTTGAGTCAACTTGGTCAAGGACGATGCAATAGATGAGAATCCCTGAACAAACCGACATAATAACCCGCCAAACCAAGAAACCTGCAAATCTCTGTGGCTGAGGGTGCTCTGGGCCAACTCTGAACTGCCTCTATCTTTTTCGGATCAACCTAAATACCCTCACTGGACACCACGTGCCCCAATAATGCCACTGAACTGAGCCAAAACTCACACTTGGAGAACTTTGTGTAAAGCTTCTCCTCCCTTAGTCTCTGCAATACAACTCTCAAATGATCCGCATGCTCCTCCTGACTACGTGAATACACCAGAACATCATCAATAAAACTATGACAAACGAGTCGAGATAAGGCCGAAACATGTTGTTCATCAAATGCATGAACGTTGTCGGGGCATTGGTCAGCCCAAAAGATATCACCAAGAACTCATAATGACCATATCCGGTCCTGAAAGCCATCTTAAAAATATCCGAGTCCCTGATCTTCAACTAGTGATGACATAAACGGAGATCAATCTTGGAGAACACCCTCGCTCCCTGAAGCTGGTCAAACAAATCATTAATGCGAGGCAGAGGATACTTGTTCTTAATTGTTACTTTATTCAACTGCCTATAATCAATACACATCCTAATAATGCCATCCTTCTTTTTCACAAATAGAACTGGCGCACCCCAAGGTGACACACTAGGCCGAATGAACCCCTTATCAAAGAGTTCCTGAAGGTGCTCCTTTAACTCATTCAACTCCGCTGGTGCCATACGATACGGTGGAATAGAAATGGGCTAAGTGCCCGACACTAAATCAATACCAAAATCAATATCCCTGTCCGGTGGCATGCCCGATAGGTCTGCAGGAAACACATCGGGAAAATCCCTCATAATAGGAACAGAATGAATACTAGGAGTCTCTCCACCAACATCCCTCACAAAGGCTAAGTAAGAAAGAAAACCCTTCCCAACCATACGTTGGGCCTTCAAGAATGAAATTACCCTATTGGGAACATAATCAGTTGAACCTCGCCACTCAATCTGTGGCACACCCGGCACAGCCAATGTCACTGTCTTAGCATGACAATCCAAAATAGCATGACACGGAGATAGCCAATCCATGCCCAATATAACATCGAAGTCTACCATACATAACAACAACAAATCCACTCGGGTCTTCAGACCCTAATAGTCACCACACATGACCGGTACACATGGTCTACAACAACTGTATCACCCATCGGAGTAGATACACGAACAAATGAAACAAGAGACTCATGGGCATATCCAAATAACGAGCAAAGTATGATGACACATAAGAATAAGTGGAACCGAGATCAAATAATACAGAGGCATCTCTGTGGTAGACTGAGACAATACCTGTGATCACGGCGTCTGAAGCAATAATATCGGGTCTAGCTGGGAGTTCATAGAAACGGGCTTAACCGCCACCTAATCAACATTCCCCTCTAGGGTGACCCCTAGCTGACTGACCTCCACCACTAGCTGACTGGGTGGGTGGTGGTACAATAACTGGCGCTAAAGTCGATAGCTAACTCCTCTACTGAGATGAACCCCAAAGATGACGAGGACACTACCTCCACATATATCCCATCTCTCCACACTCATAGCAACTCTCGGGTGCTGGAGACGAGGATTGAAGGGAACCTCTTGCACCAGAATGACTAGAAGATGCACCTAGCATAGAAGAGCCCAGAACTGATGGAGCACGGGACGAACTCTAAGTTAGAAGGGCACTGAGTGATGACTGGCCCTGATGTGAACTATGAGAACCATGACCCGATGACGCCCCACGATAACCTGGGCGAGCTGGCTGAGCATGCCTGAATGGACAGCCTCTACCATGCCGAAACTGACCTCTCGAAAGAGCACCACCATAACTACCAGATCCCGAGGCCTCTTGGCCTCTTTCTCATCTCATCATAACGACGAACTGACTCAATCTCATGAGCAATGTCAACAACCTCCTCAAAAGTAGCACCAGACACCCTCTCCCTAGTCATGAGAATACGATGCTAATAAGTGAGGCCATCAATGAACCTCCTAATCCTCTCTCTTTGTGTAGGAACCAACCAAACAACATGACGAGCTAACTCCGAGAACCTCATCTCATACTGCATCACAGTCATCTCTCCCTGACGCAACCACTTGAACTGCCTATGCAGCTCCTCTCTACGATACTGTGGCACATACTTCTCCAAAAAGTAAACGGAGAACTGCTGCCAGATAAGGGTGCTGCACCAACAGGCCTACGCCTCTCACAAGCCTCCCACCAAGTGAAGGCAGCTCTAGAAAACTAAAAAGTAGTGAAAACGACCCCGCTGGTCTCCAGAATACCCGTTGTACGAAGAATCCTCTGACACTTTTCCAAGAAATCCTAGGCATCCTCGCCCTCTGCACCACTAAAAGTCGGAGGCTAAAGTCTACCAAACCTCTCCAACCTGTGATGCTCGTCCTCTGGCATGGCAGGAGCTATATAGTCCTGAGCATCTGCAACCGGCTGGGCTAGATGTGCCCTCGATGTCTGAAGTCCCTGCACGACCTGCTCAAGTATGCGAGTGGCGGGAGTCTGAGTGTCTTCCCCGGCCTGAGAAGTAGTTGAAGCGGTGGTAACTGAGACAGCCTAAGCTAGGCCAGTGCATACGAATAGAATCTAAGCCAGGGCCTCCTAAAGACCCGAAATCACAATGGGCACAGCTAGTGCCTGAGCTGGTGCTGCTGGAGCATCCACAATTGGGACCTGATCCTGAACTAGCGCGGTTGGTGGATCTGTAGGTGCTGCCTTAGCTGTTGTGCGGGCCACACCCCTGTCCCTACCATGACCACGACCGCATCCTCGGCCTCTAGTGGCCATAGTTGGTGGTACTGGTGGTCGTCTATCCTGACCGATAGCGCGTGTACTCACCATCTGTGAGAGAATAGAATAACAAAAGTTTAGTACTCGGATCACCAGATTCGCACGACAAGAATTTCAAGAATACGAAGTTTTTCTTAAAGGTTCTGCAGCCTCTCAAGGATAAATACAAACGTCTCTGTATCGATCCGCGAGACTCTACTAAACCTGCTCATGACTCGTGAGACCTATGTAACCTAGCCTCTGATACCAACTTGTCACGACCCTGAATCTGTACCCGATCGTGATGGCGCCTATCGTGAAACAAGACCAGCCAACACAACACCCAATTAATTTTAAACAATTATAATAACACAATTTAAGTCATTAACTTGCTAATAATCCCAAAATAAAAGTGAACTAGTGCAATTTGAGGAAAACCAAAACAGCCCGACATCGGGGTATCACCAGTCATGAGTATCTAAACATGTGTCTAAGAGTCTGAGAGAGCTTATACAGTCAATTACAGAACTAGAAATAGAAAGTAAGATAGGAGGGAGAAACACTGGGCTGTGAACGCCAAACAGCTACCTAGTGGACTTAGAATAGCCTGCTAGGAGCAATCAACTCTCACTGGCGGGACCCGAAGCTCCTGAATCTGCACACAAGGTGTAGGGAGTAAAGTGAGTACTCCAACTCAGTGAGTAATAAAAATAAATGAAGACTGAGTGATAAGAAAACACGTAAAATACAGCAAAATGCTATAAAGAGGTAGTGTAAAGCCAATACAATGCAATAAAATAGTGAAATCTTATAAAAACACCTTAGTTCAGTATAAGCTTCTTCAAAACATCTTTTTAACAGTTAAACCAGTAAATGAAAAGCAGCGAGAAAAGATAAACACATAAACTCATCCCCTCGGGCACAATACCATCAAAATCAGCCCCTCGGGCAACAACATGGAACAACCTCAGCCCATCGGGCTATATCACATATCTCACTGGGTACCCGCGCTCACTGGGGCTGTACAAACTCCGGGAGGGGACCCTTACGGCCCAAGCGCAATATCAAGTCATCTCGTGGCATACTTAATAGGCTCTTGGCCTCATATCAAGCCACCTTGTGGCATACAACTCAGGCCCTCGGCCACATAATCATAATCAGTACAACACTGCTGCGACGTGCAGCCTGATCCTATAATGATCCTCACAACATAGGCCATCGGCCCTATTCAGTCAGAAATCTTTAAAAAACTACTCAGGAATAGTAAAATATGATGCTCTACCCCAAAATATCATTTAAGATGTCAAAACAGAGTAAACATGACTGAGTTATAAAAACAGTAAAATATGGCATGACTGAGTGCAAGTATAAAGTCAAAATAGTGAGGAAATAGTAGTAAAAATCTCCTAAGGGTCCAAGACAGTTGGCACGAGGCCCAAATATGGGCATTCATCCCAAAACATGATGATAGCAGACAGTTTTCAATCAATTACGCGGTAAAATAGTCATTCAGGATGGACTAAGTCACAATCCCCAATGGTGCACAACCCTACGCTCGTCATCTAGCGTGTGTGTCACCTCAACATAGCACAACAATGTGCAATCCGGGGTTTCATACCCTCAAGACAACATTTACAATCATTACTCACCTCGATCTGGTCAAACTCTAACCTGTGATGTCCTTGCCTCTCGAATCGTCCCCCGGATGCTCCAAATCTAACCAAAATCAGTGCAAAACCATCAAAATATGCTAATGGAACAAAGCCCACTCGAAAGAAATCAATTACAAAACAAATCCCGAAATTGGCCAAATCTGACCCCCAGGCCCACGTCTCGGAATACAATAAAATTTATATCAATAGACTCCTTATAACCCCCCGAGTTCATTCATATCAAAAGCACCAAAATCTAACCACAAACGACCGCTCAAATTCAATATTCTAGGTATCCTATTACAAGCCCTAGTTCTTTAATATTTAGGCTTAAATTCTACAAATTCCATGATTATTTAGGTATAAATCACATTAGGATTGAGTATTAAGTCCATAAATCTTACATCCAAGTGTTCCCCCTTGATTCTCTCTTTAATCCACTTCAAAAAGCTTCAAAATTGCCCTAAAATGGAGGAACTTAGGCTCAAAATTGCGGAATAGGCTTTTTAAATCATTCTGCCCAATTATTTTAATTCCTTCTTCGCGAACGCGGTCAACACCTCGCGTTCGCGAAGCACAAACTTCAGTTGACCAGAAATTCCTCTTACGCGAACGCGACCACCCCTCGCGAATGTGATGCTTCAGCAACTCAACCCTTCGCGGACGCGGCATCAACCTCGCGAACGCGATGACCAACAAGCTCAACCTTTTGTGATCGCGGGACCTCCTTCGTGAACGCGAAGGCCAACTTCACAGCCTCCCATCCTAACCCTTCGCGAACGCGAAGAACAACTGTCTGCAATATCAACAGCAGATTTTTCTGCAATTTTATCCAACTTGAAATGGTCCGTTTAACCACCCGAAACTCAATTCGAGACCCTCGAGACCTAAACCAACTACGCCAACATATCCCATAACATCATTCAAACTTGTTCCAACCTTCGGAACGCTCAAAACAACATCAAAACACCAAATTTGCATCGGATTAAAGGCTAAAAATTCTAAAAACTTTCAAATTCACTTTCAATCAAAAAGTCTATCAAACCACGTCCGAATGACCTGAAATTTTGCACACACATCCCAAATAACACAACGGACCTATTGCAACTCCCGGAATTCCATTCCGACTCCTATATCAAAATCTCACCTATCAACCGAAAAACGCCAAAATTCCAATTTTGCCAATTCAAGGCTAAATCTACTTCGTACCTCCAAAACACATTCCGATCACGTTCCTAAGTGACAAATAACATCTCAAAGCTATCCAAACCATCAGAACTTACATCCGAGCCCGTTAACACTTAAGTCAATATCCAGTTGACTTTTCCAACTTAAGCTTACTCAAAAGAGACTAAGTGTCTCAAACCTTACCAAAACCTCTCCGAACCCGAGCCAACCAACCCGGTAAAACATAATACCACTGAACAAGACAATAAGAAGCAGAAGTGGGAAAAACGGAGCGGTAACTGATGAAACGACCGGTCGGGTTATTACATGACCAAAGTTTGAGTTTTGGGTAAACGGACTCGGAAATGAGTTTTAATTATTATAATAAGTTTGTATGATAATTTTGGACATGTACACAAAGTTTGGTTAAATTTAGATGTGTTTTGGATAAGTTTGGGTTTTATGATGATTGTTTTCGGTTTCGACATCAATTTGAGCATAAAGGTTACCATATTGAGCAAACGACATTTGATTTGTGTTTAGACTAAACCATTATATCTGTATCTTAATTTTTGAACTATAGCAACTGAAATCATCAAGTTTTGACTTCGTATGAGAAATTTATGGCCATTTTACTACGAATTAGGTTGCTAGATTTTTTTCAAATTAATGACGAAATTGTCACTAAATTCGTATTTAAAAATCTGCATTGTTTTCAAATATTAAAACCAATATATCTCCTTCATTATAAGTTCAATGGAGTGATTCAAAAGCCTAACTTGACTGAAATTTCACGAGGAATCAATTGGAGGCATCAAAAGCGAGTTTCGGGATTATTTGGCACAAGAAACGAGGTAGATCAATTGGGTGTTTTTGGCTATTAATATTGTTGGAGTTTTTCTCATCTTAAAAGTTTGGAATTGGGAGAATTCAAGGATGTTCTTCAAGTTTCTTTCATGGGGTAAGTGTTTTCTATTCGGTTTTGATTATATTCCGTGATTCCATCTTCGTTTTTAACATTTGATTGATGATTTCAAAAGAGAAATTAGGGGGTTTTGTCTAAACTTTTCTAAAGTGAATTTTTTAGTTTTGAACACCTATTCGGAGTTGGAATTGAGTGAAATTTGTATAGTTGGACTCGTAATTGAATAGGTTGTCGAATTTTATGAGTTTTGTCGGCTTCCGAAGTGCGGGTTGGGATTTGATTTTTAGGTTGACTTTGGATAAATGTGTAAAGATTCTACCTTTATCAATTGGGTTTGCTTCCTATGGTATTATTTGATGATTTTAAGTTGCTTTTGGCTAGTTTCGAGCCATTCAGAGGATGATTTAAGCAGGAAGGCGCTTCTACTGTATCGATTGGGCTTGTTTGAGGAAAGTATCTTGCCTAATTTTGTATGCGAGAAACTACCCCTTAGGATTTGGGTTGGTTGTGCTATTTGTGTTATGTGAAGGCCGCGTACGCAAGGTGACGAGTGGGTACACGTGCTATATGTGGTAGTTGATCGGTTTAGATTATCTAGACTTTTCCATACCTTTAACTGAATTGTCATAACATGTTATATCTCTCATTGTTAATCTACTCTTACATGATCTATTTGACATTGTTAGCACTTGTTCTACCTCTTACTTGTTATTTTGCTCTTATATGCTTTAGTTGAGGTTATTGCCCTCCTTATTGTCTTGTTACCTCTTAATTGTTTAATTACTTTTAATTGAAATTGTTATTTTGTGGAATATCATCTTGTTGAGTTATTGGTGTTGAAGTTGTAATAGTCGTTATCACATTGAGGCGAAGTTATTAATTGTTGAGATAATTTTTCTTGTTGATCATTCCCATTCATTTTGTTATTGTTGAAATTCTTGTACACACTGTGATTGAGCAATGGGTTATTGTTGTAGAAATATTGGTGTTGTTGATTTTGTGGTAAGTTGAGGCATATGGGCACTTGTGGTGTGAGTTGTGATTGTGTTGTGATATTGATACATACGATGTGGTATAAGACTAGGGGTTGATACTCATGCGGTGAGATAAGGTGGGCTTGATACGCGTGTTTCTAGTAGGAGAACTACTTGAAGTCACGCGGTGAGATAAGGTGGGCTAAAACGTGTGTAGCTATTTTGGGAAAAATGATTTTCAAAACTAAATGTAAGGTTCACGTGGTGATATAAGGAAAGATTGTGAAATAGAATACGAGGCGGTACCTCGATTGTGATTTTCATTGTACATTCCATGTTGAAACAACTTGTTGATTTGAATGATCATTGTTCTTCCTTCAATCATTCATCCGTATTTTGATTATATTTGGTTATTCGTTGTTATCTTGGTATTTAAACGATTGTGATTTCTTATGTGAGTCATGCATTCTACGTGATTTATTTTGTTGCTTTAACATGCCAATATTTGCCTCCGTTATGACTTGGTGAATTGATTGTTAATGTGAATGTAATTGCGTGGAGTCACTATATCATATTTTGTTGAGTTGTTGATAACACAATAGTTTAAATAAAAAAAATTATTAACATGCTTTATTCTTTGTGCCTCTTAAGATAATACTCATTATCTGACTCGGTGTCTTATTATTTTAAATGGTTATTGCACTTTCACTATAATTGGGTTCTCAAATTATATTCATCACCCTATTAGATGTTTACCTTACTTAAAATTGTTATCATATTTTTTCTTAACAAATTCTATATTTAATTCGTTAATTTAACTTATGTTTTGTTTTGTTTAAAATGATAGTTTTACTCAATTTTATTGATTTCTAAACTAAACCCATCTTATACTCTGTTTCGTACAAATTGTATATTATTTTACTTGATTTCTAAAATAAACTCATTATTTCATTTGACACCTTACTTTATTCAAGATTGTTATTATATTTTATGGTGTTTAAATATATCTTTTGTTCATCTAAATTAATATTTATCATGGTTGTAATGTACAAGTTAGCACATGGGCTTTGCTGTGAAGGTGATTGTTATTGTAGGCACGAGGTGTCATATGTGTAAGATTTGAAAATTATTGTCCATGACTTGTGGTTCATAAGGTATGGTGCCTCGGAGTAATTCTTGTTGTTAGTCCATGCGTTGGGAGCGATTTGATTATTTGAGTTGTCATCCGTTTTTCCTTATTTGAATTCATTTACTTTTCATCGGTGTTCTGATTATGTTGTTTCTGTTGGGGTTTTAAGCTATATTAATGCTTAAAAGAGGGTGAATGAGAAATGGAAGGAAAAATGAAATATTTGAGTAATATTTGAGTTTCCCTCCTTGACAAAGGGACATTGTCCCATATTGGAAGAGGAAGGGTTTTTGATGGGTATATAAGCAATTTCTCTTCTTCTAGCTCTTAAAGAGTTGAGAAGAAGGCAAGCCTCGACGGTCGCCGTCGTCGCTCGCTCGGCTCGGCTTTGGCTTCGGATTTGGTCAAATGATTGATTGATTAATTTTTTGGATCAAATTTATTTGTTAATAGTAAAATATTAACAGAAATGTTATTAAATATTTGTTTTAATAACAGAATATTAATATTAAAACGAATATTAATATTAAATCCAATGGTCCGTTATCAGTTTTTCATTTTTCATTTTTGTAACTGAAAACTAACCTCCCTCTTCAATTCTCGATTTATTATTGCATAAATTAGCCAGTTATGTTATGGCATTTATGCTATGGCCGTTTTTCATAAACAGTCATTCTAAAAAGTTGCACCTCTTCAGTTTTCAGCCCAACGTTGGCTATAAATGCAAGTCTATTCTCTCAGAATTTTCATATGATTTTCTGAGTTCTCCTCCTTTCTTTTGCTTACTTTTAATTTCAAAGAAAGCAGCAGTAAGTGTGATTCGCTACCGAACTTTGTGGTCGCTGAAACACTGGGGTTTGAAGTACCACTACACCAGTATGTAATTCGTTCTATCCTGGGAGAAAATAATCCATAACCTTGGATACTAGGAGGGGATTAAATTCCTTAAGGAAACACTATGAATTCAGTGGGCTCGGATTAACTTTTGTTTCGTTTATATTTTCTGTTTATATGTCATTTTATCTTTTCCAGAATTAGTTTACAAATACAGTATATAACAATATTTTTATTACTCGTTTATTACTTGCTGCCATTTATATTTCTATTACTTTATTGTTGGTTGTAAATCAATAACTTTTTCGATGTTGATCTTACATGGATGTTCTTTCCATTGTTAGCTTATGTATATCTTGAATAGGTTTCTATGTCTAGTTGGTGTCTTGACCTGGCCTCGTCACTACTCTATCGAGGTTCGGCTTTATACTTACTGGGTACCACTGTGGTGTACTCATACTACGCTTCTGCACATTTTTGTGCAGATCCAGGTATTTTGATTGTGTTGTTGAGAGTTGCGTCTGCGCGACGGGAGACTTCAACGTATACCCGCTTGACGTTCGCAGGCCTCGGAGTCACCATCTTACTTCATTATGCTACTGTTAAATTATAATTCAAAACAATATTGTGTTTAGAAATTCTAGTGTGATTTAGTAGTGCTTATGACTTCGTACTACCGATTTTGAGAAATGTATAACTATTGGTCGCTTACGGCTATGTATGTTATTTAATGGTTTATGATAAATGATTAAATAGTTCAATTCTGTTATTAAATCAGCATATACTAGTTTTATTTAGTCTTAGAGACTATGTGCCGTCACAATATCCTAAAGTGGGAAATTGGAGTCGTGACAGCTTTGAAATGAAATGAATACTAAAAATTATTAGAAACTTATAAAAAATGCATGTAAGCCATCAAAATAAACAAACCTATATAAAAAAAAAATAACGCAGTAGTAGAAGCAGCAACCCTCAATTTCAAACACTCGTTTGTACAAGACCATATTGAAGTCCTCCATAAAAAATCAAGGAAAATATTACAATTATCATACACCTTGATCTTGGCGGAACCCTTGATAGAGATCACTACCTTAAATTTGGACATGATTCGATCGATTTGAAGTCTTATTTAAAGGAATCTTCCTACAATGGTAAACTTACCTTCAACATCCATAATTGTAGTCTGTTTCCTTAAAGATTACTACGGTCATCCCATTGTGAGTAGTTTGCTTTGCAAACATCGATTCTCTTTCACATGTTACTTTCTTATCATAGGAGAACTTTCCATCAATTGTTTCAGTATTTTGGGTTCGCCATTACTTAAGGAATATTTTGACTTTTCAGGCGCAGTGGAATGGTGTCATCCGGCGGGTCCATTAGACATAGGCGAGGCAAGGATTTCAACCTTGTGGGTTTAGAATTATAATCCTTTTAAATTAATGAGTTTTAAATTAATAATTTGTATATATTTATTGAATTTTTTAATACAAATATATAATTTGAACAAAAGCTATTGGATTCGGTCCAATCCACAACCAATATTGTGGCTCTGACTCTGCCATTAGGGAGTAGCGTGGGGTTCCTCGTGTATTTAGGTATTCATTGAGGATTTTCTAGAGAGAAAAGAGTCGTTAGGTTGGTTTTAAAGAATATCGGAGATCTTACAACCGCGATCGCCATTAATTACAGACTTATCAATGTAGACATGTGATTTTTGACCCTTCCCAAGATTTTTCATATTTTAGCATGTAAATATTTAATTTAGGCCTAATATAGCTATTTCAACTATTTCTAACTTCTTTACTTTATTTTCATCATAAAAATGGAAAATTACGAAAAATATTATTTTACCTTATGTATCTTTCATAAATTTAAATAAAAAATATACAAAAATAGTACTTATTTTTATCTTTATATAATTTTGAAAATACAAAAAATATATCATAGTTTCATGTTAGCTTTCGCATTGTGTAGTATTTTTATCTTATTTTAAAAGGAGTCGATGAAGGTGTTGGATCATAATTTTAAGAGTTTTAGAACCTAATTTTTGGCCCAATTCAGATTAGTCCATTAAGCCTAGGGACCCTTCTAGACTCTTCTTTAGAACAAAAAATAAATAAAAAGACCCTAAGGACTTAACACAAAAGACCTAGGGACTAATTGACAAATACACAAAAATAACCTAGACCAAGATATATATACACAAGTCTAGTAGATGAAGAAAGAGAAGGGAGTACAGCTTTTAACGGATCCCCCCCCCCCCACTTCGTTTTCTTCACAAGCACCCCCCCTTGTTTTAATTTTTCTTCAGCAAACAAGAACAAAAAGCAGAAATACACAAGATACCCACCCCTCTGCGCGTCGTCTTCTCCAAACGACCCTAGCTCTACAAAAACGACCCCCCCGCCCCCCCCTCCCCCGGCGTCGTCTTCTTCAACTCCCCTGCCCGTTGGCCTTCTCCGACACTAACAGCCATGTGACCTTCATGACCTTCAACCAAGGGACGACCCTTGCCACATCTCTAACCAACGACCCCTATCGACCTTCCTTTTTAGAAGAAAATGAAGCAGCCTTCGATGGCTTCTTTCTGAACAAACACCATACTCGTTTCCTCCACCCAAAAGCAGCACGCTCGAACCCAGTAGCCTTACTTCAGTCGCGAACCCACTCGTTGGAACTCATACGGACAGACACACAAAACACGCACATACACTGAGTCGTCTTGTCTCTTCTCTGTTACTGTTGCAACAAAGGTAATGTTTCTGTTGAGATCGGGCTCAGCTAGAGCTTCGTTCGTTGGTTGTTAGTTCCTTTCGAGATTCCGATGAGGTTCCGTCACTGCTATGTTTTCTGTTCGAGTGTGTATTTGTTAGTCTAGCATCGAAACAATATCGTGAAGTGCATGGAGTTCATTCACTTGAGTTCGGAATTGTGGTGTGACCGGGTTGCGCGGAGATCGTTGGTGAGGTTCGAGTAGGCGAATCTGTGTTCGGGTTTCCCGTTGCCGTTAGTTTCTGTCCTAGGTTCTGTTTTCCGGCCATGTAGCGCATCCAAATGTTCGGAGATCTAGAGGTCGATTTCTTCTTCTCTTAGTTCTATTTGATGTTGTTCTTATATGTTGTTTGGGATCATCTGCTATTCATCGAATTCATTTGAAGTTAATTCAACAATTTTGGTTCCATGTTTTTCTGGGAGACGTATCTATTAAGAGCAATCTTATGTTTTATGTTTGGCTCATTAAGTAGAGATGGGTGTTTTCGTTTGATGGCTTGCTTATTAGAAGATCAATTTTTATGTCAATTTTTCTTCTATTAACTGTTGTTGCCCTACGTTTGTTAATAAGGGTTAGTAAGGATCCTTCTTGTTTGTTATTAGCTAATAAAAAACGGAGCTCAAGTATGCTGAAGAAATTAGTTCTCGAGTGAAATGTAGTTTGGGTCTTTGGCGACGTTACTAGAGTTAAATGTAATTAGATGGGTTCAAAATTGTTGAAATGTAGGTGCAACAATAACTATTTGGTGACATTACTGGAGTGAAATCTGTTGAAATGGTCTTTAATTTGTTTTATTAAAAAAAACCTATTATTTGAAATGTTGTGGGGTTTGGATCAAAAGAGCAAACAATATTGGGTTACAAGATTTGGATTCAAGAAACAGATTGGAAATGTCTTTTAGTAATTTGAGGCGAGCCATGTTAGACGAGTCATAATTTATGGCCCTCAAAGCTAAGTTAGAAATACTTTGATAGAACAATTTGAGGTGTGTCATGCCAAGTAAAATCCCAAAATGCATGGCCCTCGCTTAATTGATACTTGAATCCTTAGAAATCGAGGTGCGCCATTTAGTTGAATTTTCCATGGCCCTCGCAAAATTGAAAATACGTAGTTGCTTTAGGCGCGCTATTTAAAAATTACCTTCCTAAACTCGGGTGTGCATTTCATGTGACTCAAATCCAAATCTTAACAACGTTAAATAAAATGTGTCTCGGACTGCGGGTGCATTTCATGTGGCGTGGTCCAAAGATGTGTTTTAGATGATGTTGAAATCTTTCTTAAAATAATTAAAAGCGGTTAAAAGTTTAAAATGGTATAATAGGTTAAAACGTGTTTCTAAAATCAGATAGTTAAGCCAAATATAACAGTTGAGCGACCGTGCTAGAACCACGGAACTCGAGAATGCCTAACACCTTCTCCCGGGTTAACAGAATTCCTTACTCGGATTTTTGGTTTGCGGACTGTTGAACAGAGTCAACCCTTTCCTCGATTCGGGATTCAACCGGTGACTTGGGACACCATAAATCTCCCAAGTGGCGACTCTGAATCCTTTAATAATAATCCCGTTTCTATTGTCCTTTAATTGGAAAAACTCCTTTACGCCCTTCCGGGGGTAGGAAAAAGGAGGTGTGACAGCTCTGGCGACTCTGCTGGAGCCAGGAATCCAGAATCTCTGGTTCAGGGTTCAAGAATTATAGCTTAGATGAATTGTTATTGTTGGCTTTACCCATTATCTGATTTTGTTGCATGATTTGGGCCTAATGTGCTAATTGATTGCTTTTACCGCTTTGATATTCTGTGAATTGTATATAAATTGCTATGAAACCCCTCTTCTCTCTGAGTCTTCTAAATCATGAAGAAGTATGCATTTCGTGTGACTTCTTTTCTGTTAGAGTCTTATCCCAAATTTTAGAACGAGGTTCAGACAAGTTGCAAAGTCAGTGAAGCTTCTGTATTCCCGATACGCTTCCCTCCCCCCTCGGCTCGAGTTGTCTGCTCGGGTAAGCCAGGTCTAGAACAATAAACCCAGGTTTTAAATCTAGTATAACAAGACCTCATATCGGATCCCTAGTAGGAGTGCTTGCTTGCATCATGTGCATTTTGACTTTGGGGACTCAACACAGGGGTTGGGTTCGTCTAGGACAGGTGCACCCAAAATAACAAACCATCTTGATGCATCCTATGTGCTACATGTTGCATTTATTCAAGGGTTAAAGGGTCATTTGGACGACCAATGATAGTTGAGGGCAAATGAAAAATGAAAAAGACAAAAAAAAAAAAAAGTGAAGTGTGAAGTTAAAGCGAGTTGGTCCCAATTATGTTGTTAAAAAAAAGAGCTTGAAAATTATTTAAAAAACAAAATTTTGCACTTTTTCATCATTTTCCGAAAATCAGAAAATCAAAAAAAAAAGAGAAAAAGGAAATCCAAAAAGATTTTGCATGTTTCATCATTTTTCAAGAAAAAGCAAAAAAAAATATTTTCTCTAAATTAGTTATTTTTTTAATTCTCGCCCGTATCCAATATGCCCGAACTACGCGAACCTGATTCTCGTCTCTCGGGGCGGGATACGTAGGCAACCCACATAGGGTTCGGTCTTCCTAGTAAATCTTAGGTTCTTGACTTTGCAGGGTCTTAGCCAAATTTTGCACTTCTAGCCACCTTTTGGCCAAATAAGCCATTTTGCAAAACAGCTTCAATCATGTCTTACATGTGTCTAGTAGGGAATGTTATTATCTCACATAGTGTTGGTTTAAGTTTTATCATACATGTATGGATTTATTTACCGGAGTTTGAGCATGACAGACGCCCCATGACCATCCAGTCAGGATCGCTCAGTCAGGAGTTGCTTAAGGAGATTTGTTTTATTTTTGTGTTTTGAGTTTGTTCTTCATTTTATGTCGTCTTTTACTTTCTAATTTTATACAGTAATGTCAAGTCTTTTGTTATTGTATTTTCCGCTTTATATTTGAAAAATGTGTTATAACTCAAAAATCCAAAAAAAAGAGATGTTGCATTTTATATTTCCGTTATAAGTTTTCTTTAGAATACTAATTCTAGAAACGACAAAAAACAATTGAGGTTGTTTTCCTTTAGGCAATTAATATCTAGGATTTAAAATGAATTTTTTTTATGTTTCTTTTAAGTATATTAGGACCAAAATTCAAAAAAAAAGAA
The DNA here is from genome assembly GCF_000393655.2 of Nicotiana sylvestris. NCBI lineage: Eukaryota > Viridiplantae > Streptophyta > Magnoliopsida > Solanales > Solanaceae > Nicotiana > Nicotiana sylvestris. The sequence goes on from NC_091067.1 coordinate 31,169,414, forward strand.
TTTTCTTTTAGTACTTCTTTAAAAGCTTTCTTTAAAATGTTAATTCCAAAATCCAAAAAGATTTTCTTTTGAGGTGTTTCTTTGGAAATTAGTGAAAAATGAAAAAAAGAATCTTTTGATCTTCATTAGAACTTTAGGATATTGTACATAGAAGAAAAAAAAAGACAACATACTTTATCTTTGGTTTATTTTCAGAGTTTCTCTTTTAGGCAATCAAAATCCAAAAATATTTTATTGCTTGTTTCGAAATCTTGCGTCAAGATATCAAATGAAAATTCAAAACATTTTTCTGTGGTTTATTCTTTAGATTTTCTTCCTAAAAAAAGAATCAAAAAATATTTTTCTCTTCTTGGATATTTCCCTAATAGAGTATTTGTTTCAAAAGGATAAATAAAAACATGCCCATTAGGCTTGAGGTTAGAATAGGTCATAGAACGTTAAGTTTAGGATTTGCTGCTTTTATTTCTCTTTTCTCTCTAGAATAGTCCTTAAGGTAGAAAGAAAAGGGAGAACGTCAGTTTGTTTCCTTTATTCCTGATCTTTCAGAACTACGCAAAGATCTGAGTCATGCGGGGTCATGATACGTAAGCAACCTACATAGGGTTCGATCGAATCATTTATTTTTTTTGTTATTAAAAAAAAGAAAAAAAGAAAAGAAAAAAAAGAGAAAGAAAAAAGAAAAAGAAAGAAAAGAGGATGAAGCTATGGGATGCAAGAAATGAGAGGAAAAAAAAGAGTGATGATTAAAAAAGAGCAAGGAATGAAAATGGGCAAGCCAAGAAGTGTTGGAAAAGAAAAGAAAAAGAAGATTGAAATGAACAAATTGGGATGATGCCAAGTGACCTTATGACCCTCGAAGTCATTCTAGAACCATTAATTGTTGCTAGGTGCATTGCACACAATGCGATATTTTTTGCTGTTAAATGCCCTAACACTAACGGGATGACCCCATTTTGTTCCTCTTGTTATCTTCATTGAGCAGAAGGGTGGTTGGTTTGTGGTTTTTAAGTAACTCATCCATACAACACAAGGTCAAAGAGTAAGGTAGTCATGGCTAGCAAAGACTTGGACACAAGGGTTGTTGATCCGTTTAAGGGAATTATTGAATCAGAATCTGGGTTGAAAGAATAGGTCTTAAGGTTGAAAAGACAGATGACCGAAATATACCAAGCTTGGATTAGTGGGCGTCCTCCACCATTAGTCCCCGGTACCCAACACTATGCTCCAGAACCAATTTTCAAAGTCTCGGGTCCATACTCACACGCTCCTCATTTTGAGCCTCCCGGTGAGACTACAAAGCTTGCTAAGACAGTGGAGCATGATGAGATATCCAGAAAGCTGAAAGGGTTTAAGATGCCGAAGTTTAATTTATATGATGGGCGGGGAGATTCAGTAGCTCACTTGAGGGGTTATTGCAGTGAAATGAGAAATGTTGGCGAGAAAGATGAGCTGTTGATGGCGTATTTCAGTGAGATCCTGACTGGGGCAGCTTTGGAATGGCATACTCATCAAGATGTCGGTAAATGGCATACCTGGGATAACATGGCTCAATATTTTGTGCGGTACTTTTAATACAGTATAGACATTGTCCCAGCCAGCTCCTCCATATCTCAGATAGAAAAGAAACCCAAGGAAAGTTTTAGGAAATTTTGGTTCACATGGAATGAACAAGTTGCTTGGGACAGTCCTTCCACTGATAGAAAAAGTGTTTCCGAGCCCCGCCAACGGTAGGATCCAGTAGGCATTCCTGCTAGCGCTTTAAGTCTCAATACCAACCCCATAGATATCCTCGAACTCCACATAATCCACCCCAGTGTTATCCTCCGAACAATGTTCGGCCATCTGTCCAACCACTGGGTCACTCCAAAAGGCGAGCACGAGTACGAGCACCACAAAATCCCCACCAGCCTCCGCAAAATTTTCAAGTACCCTATAACCCACATTCAAGCCAAAGGTGTAGAAGGGAACAAAGGCTGAAAGATAATTTTACACCAATAGGAGGGTCCTATGCAAGTTTGTTTAAGAGATTAAAGCATTACGACATGATTGCATCTATTCCTCTAAATTATATAGACCCACATGCGAGAAATTTTGACCCTGCTAAAAGGTGTGAATACCATTACAATGCCCAAGGGCACAATATTGAAGATTGTCGTGCTTTGAAAAGGGAAATAGAAAGAATGATTCAAGAAGGGGTAGTTGTGGTCAATGATAGTGACAGGGAGCATGCGAATCTTCTTGGGAACTTGTTGATTAAGGTTGATAATGTTGAAGTTGGTAATGGTCTTGGCAATATTGATGCAAAACCTAGTGGCTAAGATGTCGTTCTTGGTAATTGGGAAGACGCTCCATTTCTTGGTCAGCTGGAATGGAGTTTTGGTGGTTTATTTTGTTGTCATTTCTGTTGTCCGGGTTATTTCAGGGTTGTAATCCGGATATTGTCTTGTGACTCAAACCCTTCTGTCCTTTCATTTTTCCTGGTTTGTTTAGTCGTAGTAACTCGTTTAGTGCTGTCTAGGTTTGTTCCAGGGTTGTAACCCTAGTCTAGTTTGCTTGTCTTGTTGTTCGAACTATTTCATCGCCTGTCTAAAGCAATTTCCTGTTTTCTGTTAGTTCTAGACATTTTCTTTTGTTTAGTTCTCTTTTCTTTCTACAATTATTTTCATGTTGGCTTTAGTGACATGACATGCATGCATAATTCTCAGCCTGAGCTCAAAAAGTTAGTTTAGTCATGAAGCATTGAAACAATTTTGAAGATGATAGGGGCATTTGAGGGAAATAAGAACAGTTTGGATATTATGAGATCATTTGAAGCCCGAACCATGTGAAACTGGGGCAGATAGAACATAAAGAAACCCTAAAGGCAAGTTTGCCAAATTCACAGGGGTCGTTCGTGGTAAGGAGAGTGAGAGTGTTGTCAAGTGGTGCTTTGTATTCAATAGATGTAGAGGGTGAATGTGTGGATATGGTTATCAAGTCCGGTATGATCAAAAGATGTTACAAATATTTTCCTTGGTTTGTTTAATTGTGTTGTTTGTACTTGGCATATTTTGTAGATTGGAATGACGAAGGCATTTTGTTCTGCTATCTAAACACTTTATCCTTCGTTACCCCTTTGAGCCTTATCTATTTTTTTTTTCATACCCCTCTTTCGGAATTAGTAGCAAAGATCAGAAACACAAGCGTGAAAGATAAGTAAAGGAAAAGGAGAAACGAAAAAGAATGAAAATAGAGAGGAAAAAAAGAATGAGAAAAGAAAAAAAGACGAAAAAGAGAAGAAAAAAGAAAAAGAAAAAACAACAAAACAACAAAAAGAGAAAAGGAAGAAAGAAAAGAAAAGAAGAGAAAGAGAAAGAAAAAGAAAAGAAAAATCACAACAACAAAGTAATTCCTATGACATGAACTACGTTCGACCTGATTCCTTTTAAGGATACGTAGGCAGCCTCACGGTTCGGTCTCATCAAAATAAAAATCCAAAAGTCCCCAAGCAAGAAACTGGGGCAGAAGTTGTGGTTGTTGTAAGAAATCTGATTCCGAAAGTTGTAATTTTGAACCCATGTGAATTGTTTTGAGCCTTTGATATCCTTTCTTTTTAACCCTATCCAAAATCCCACGTTACGGTCCAAAGAAAGACCTTCTGATCAGTCTTCGAGAGATGCCAAGTCAAGTAAGGAGAGGTAATTCATATCAGGGGCAACACTCTGGTCCAAGCAGAAAAAATAATGAAAATGAGAGAGTCTTATTGGTGAAAATCCTCACGGGCACCGTAGGGCGACGGGAGCTGAGAGAAATCCAAAAAATGAGAGTGTCTTATTGGTGAAATCCCTCGCGGGCAGCGTAAAGCGACGATAAGTTGAGAGAAAGAACAGAATGAGAGAGGCTTGATGGTGAAAATCCTTCGGGCACTACAAGTCGAATAAGGATTGTGAATCAGATTGGATGATCGGAGCATTGAAGCCCAGTTTCTCAGTTTAGAGGTATAACAGGAGTTGAACATCAGACTTGCTCAACAGAATAGGCTACAGGTGCATGTTATGGTCATTAGAGTTGGTATCCACATCTGATAGGTTTCTACTTTGTAGTTTTCTTGTTAGGAATCATCTCTTTCCTTTGTCCTTTACTCTGTTCCTTTTGTCTTGTTTACTTCCTCTTCCTGAGTCTATTTGGTCAAAATAAGTGAGAAATGACTTCAAAATTTGCCACCAGCTTTCCAATTGCACAAAACGGGATCTGGCCAGCACATCAAAGTGGCATAAGTTATGAAAGAACAACAAGCGCACTGAGTTGGTAGCAATCAACATGCTTTGGGGTCCATGAGAAATACAAAGGTTTGGTATATTTCAATTCATGAACAGTGCAACAGATGGAGGGTGTAGGGTGAATGGATCAAAGGTATTTTTCGTGATAAAATTGACAAAGAAAGTGGTTAACCAGTGACAAGCAAGGTCTTCCAAGCAGAAATCAAAGTTATCATGGCAAGTGAAGGAGTACTAGACCTCAAGGCCAAAGCTAGTGGTTTAAGCAAGAAAGAACAACATACGTACTGAGTGGGTGACAATTGGCGCACTTTGGGATTCATGTGAGACACAAAGGTTTGGTAAATGTCTGTTCATGAGCAATGTAACAGATAGAGGGTATTGGGTCTGAACGGAGAAGAGGTATTTTATGTGATAAGGATGACAGAGAAAGTGGTTAGCAAGGTCTTCGAGTGGAAATCAAAGTTATCATGGCAAGTGAAGGAGCAATAGACCTCAAGGCCAATTCTAGTGGGTTAAGTCAGGAAAGAACAACATGCACATTGAGTGGACGATAATTGACGTGCTTTGGGATTCATGTGAAACACAAAGGTTGGTAAATGTCAGTTCATGAGCAATGCAACCGATAAAGGGAATTGGGTCTGAACGGAGAAGGGGTATTTTCTGTGATAAGGATGACAGAGAAAGTGGTTAGTCCATAAGCAAGCAAGGTCCTCGAGCAGAAATCAGTTATCATGGGAGGTGAAGGAGCAATCGCCCTCAAAGTCAAGGCCACAAACTAACCACCATATTTTTAAACTGACAAAATTTTTCTTTGATTAAAACAGGGCCAGAAAATTTTCTTTGTTTTTGTCTATTTTGTTGAAGTTAGGAGCCCGCCTGGAGAGCAGGGAATACATTCAAGTCTAGCAGTCAGTAGCCCTCCTGGAGAGCAGGGAATACATTTCAAGTCAGCAGTCAGGAGCCCGCCTGATGAGCAGGGAATACATTTCAATTCAGTAATTAGGAGCCCACCTGGAGAACAAGGGAGTACAATTCAAGTTTTAGCTTTCAAGTTCTTACTTGGTAATATGATTTAGTTTTACACTCATATCTGCGCCCAGCCACCAAACTGGGGCAGAAAAATTTTCTTTGTTTTTTGTCTATTTTGTTGAAGTCAGGAGCCCGCCTGGAGAGCAGGGAATACATTTCAAGTTAGCAGTTAGGAGCCCGCCTGGAGAGCAGGGAATACATTTCAATTCATCAGTCAGGAGCCCGCCTGGAGAGCGGGGAATACACTTCAAGTCAGCAGTTAGGAGCCCACCTGGAGAGCAGGGAATACATTTCAAGTCAGCAGTCAGGAACCCGCCTGTAAAGCAGGGAATACATTTCACGTTAGTAGTCAGGAGCCCGCCTGGAGAGCGGGGAATACACTTCAAGTCAGCAGTCAGGAGCCCACCTGGAGAGCAGGGAATACATTTCAAGTCAGCAGTCAGGAACTCGCCTGTAAAGCAGGGAATACATTTCACGTTAGTAGTCAGGAGCCCGCCTGGAAAGCAGGGAATACATTCAAGTTTAGCAATCAGGAGCCCACCTAGAGAACAAGGGAGTATAACTCAAGTTTTTGCTTTCAAGTTCTTACTGATATTTGGTAATGTGGTTCGTTTTACACTTACATATCTGCCCAGATACCCAAACTGGGGCAGAAAAATTTTCTTTGTTTTTGTCAATTTTGTTGAAGTCAGGTGCCCGCCTGGAGAGCAGGGAATACATTTCAAGTCAGCAGTCAGGAGCCCGCCTAGAGAGCAGGGAATGCGTTTCAAGTTCAGCAATCAGGAGCCCACCTGGAGAACAAGGAAATACAATTCAAGTTCAGCAATCAGGCGCCCACCTGGAGAGTAAGGGAATATAGTTCAAGTTTCATCTTTCAAGTTCTTACTGATATTTGGTGACATGATTCAGTTTACGCTCACGTATGTGCCTAGCTACCAAACTGGGGCAAAAGTTTTTCTTTGTTTTAGTCTATTTTATTGAAGTCAGGAGCCCGCCTGGAGAGCAGGGAATACATTCATGTTCAGCAGTCAGGAGCCCGCCTGGAGAGCATGGGAATATGTTTCAAGTTCAGCAATCAGGGGCCCGCTTGGAGAGCACGGGAATACAATTTAAGTTCAGCAATCAGGCACCCAACTGGAGAGCACGGGAATACAGTTCAAGTTTTGGCAATCAGGCATCCACCTGAAGAAAAGGGAAAACATCTCAGATTACAATTCAAGTCAGCAATAAAAGAAGCTCGCGATGAGAATGCGAGTCAGCAGTCCAAGGTATCAACAGAAGTTAGTCACAATAAAGAAAAAGAGAAAGGCAAAAAGTTAATCCAAATGCAGAAGTTGATGAAAGATATGAGCTTCTCTAGACATGGTTGAGGTCACAAGCACTGCATGCCCGGTTTTGATCCGAAAAGCTGAAGAAGAACGAGCTGGCACCTGCAACTAGCAAGCGTCAAGGTTCAAATCTAAAGTCTGCATGAAGAACCATTCAAGACTCAAGATCAAGCTTCAGAAGACTTATAGATAGGAATCTTGTAACTCGTAGTTGACAGGTTTAGTTAGTCTTTTTCATTTGATTTTTTGATGAAATAACAGGAACCGCGGACCGAACCCCGGCAGAACGGCACCTCGACCGGCTCTCCACCTCGGTACTCCATCATCTCACTCGCCTCTAAACTACACGTGGTCTGATTCCTTTATAGCCAAGGATATGTAGGCAGCTCAGATACCAGGGCTCGGTCACATTCCCCTCTCTCTTTGTTTTGGTTTCTTTAAATAAGGGTCGGGTCAAAATACCTGTCTAGTCGTTCTTTATCCGAAAACGCTTCGCGTTTCCAGTCAAAGAGGGGCAGCTGTAGACATGTGATTTTTGACCCTTCCCAAGATTTATCATATTTTAGCATGTAAATATTTAATTTAGGCCTAATATAGCTATTTCAACTATTTCTTACTTCTTTACTTTATTTACATCATAAAATGGAAAATTACGAAAAAATATATTTTAGCTTATGTATCTTTCATAAATTTAAATAAAAAATATACAAACATAGTACTTATTTTTATCTTTATATAATTTTGAAAATACAAAAAATATATCATAGTTTCATGTTATCTTTCGTATTGTGTAGTATTTTTATCTTATTTTAAAAGGAATCGATTAAGGTGTTGGATCATAATTTTAAGAGTTTTAGAACCTAATTCTTGGCCCAATTCAGATTAGTCCATTAAGCCTAGGGACCCTTCTAGACTCTTCTTTAGAACAAAAAATAAATAAAAAGACCCTAAGGACTTAACACAAAAGACCTAGGGACTAATTAACAAATACACAAAAATAACCTAGACCTAGATATATATACACAAGTCTAGTAGCTGAAGAAAGAGAAGGGACCACAGCTTTTAACGGATCCCCCCCCCCCACTTCGTTTTCTTCACAAGCACCCCCCCTCGTTTTAATTTTTCTTCAGCAAACAAGAACAAAAAGCAGAAATACACAAGAGACCCACCCCTTTGCGCGACGTCTTCTCCAAACGACCCTAGCTCTACAAAAATGACCCCCCCCCCCCCCGGCGTCGTCTTCTTCAACTCCCCTGTCCGTTGGCCTTCTCCGACACTAACAGCTATGTAACATTCATGACCTTCAACCAAGAGACGACCCCAGCCACATCTCTAACTAACGACCCCTATCGACCTTCCTTTTCAGAAGAAAATGAAATAGCCTTCGATGGCTTCTTTCTGAACAAACACCATACTCGTTTCCTCCACCCAAAAGCAGCACGCTCGAACCCAGCAGCCTTACTTCAGTCGCGAACCCACTCGTTGGAACTTATACGGACAGACACACAAAACACACACATACACTGAGTCGTCTTGTCTCTTCTCTGTTACTGTTGCAACAAAGGTAATGTTTCTGTTGAGATCGAGTTCAGCTAGAGCTTCGTTCATTGGCTGTTAGTTCCTTTCGAGATTCCGACGAGGTTCCGGCGCAGCTATGTTTTCTGTTCAAGTCTGTATTTGTTAGTCCAGTGTCGAAACAATATCGTGAAGTGCATGGAGTTCATTCACTTGAGTTCGGAACTGTGGTGTGACCGGGTTGCGCGGAGATCAATGGTGAGGTTCGAGTTGGCGAATCTGTATTCGGGTTTCCCATTGCCGTTAGTTTCTGTACGAGGTTCTATTTTCCGGCCATGTAGCGCATCCAAATGTTCGGAGATCTAGAGGTCGATTTCTTCTTCTCTTAGTTCTATTTGATGTTGTTCTTATATGTTGTTTGGGATCATCTGCTATTCATCGAATTCATTTGAAGTTAATTCAACAATTATGGTTCCATGTTTTTTGGGGAGAAATATCTATTAAGAGCAATCTTATGTTTTATGTTTGGCTCATTAAGTAGAGATGGGTGTTTTCGTTTGATGACTTGCTTATTAGAAGATCAATTTTTATGTCAATTTTCTTCTCTTAACTGATGTTGCCCTACGTTTGTTAATAAGTATTAGTAAGGATCCTTCTTGTTTGTTATTAGCTAATAAAAAAACGGAGCTCAAGTATACTGAAGAAATTAGTTCTCGAGTGAAATGTAGCTTGGGTCTTTGGTGACGTTACTAGAGTTAAATGTAATTAGATGGGTTCAAAATTGTTGAAATGTAGGTGCAACAACAACTATTTGGTGGCATTACTGGAGTGAAATCTGTTGAAATGGTCTTTAATTTTTTTTATTAAAAAGAAAAACCTATTATTTGAAATGTTGTGGGGTTTGGATCAAAAGAGCAAACAATATTGGGTTACAAGATTTGGATTCAAGAAACAGATTGCAAATGTCTTTTAGTAATTTAAGGCGAGCCATGTGTCACGACTCGGATTTCCCACCATCGGGTGTCGTATGGCGCCTACTTTCGAAGCTAGGCAAGCCAAATATTTAAAACACCTTTCCTGCTTTCTTTCAAACAATATAATAAACGAGACAAAATCTAAGCGGAAGACTTTAAATCTAAAGCAACTGAAAACCAAAAGTGCGGAAGTTTGAACCAAAATGCTACCCAGAGTCTGGTGTCACTAGCTCACGGACTACTACAGAATACTACAATCAATGTCTGAAGGGAAAATACATCATGTTTGTCTGATACAAGATAAACAAACAAAAAACATGGAAAGGGACTTCGGCCTGCGAACGCCATCTAGGCTACCTCGAGAGTCCCTGGACTGAAGATAGCTCCCAGAAGTCCTACTACTGCGGTCCGTAAGCTGCTCCCTGATTTGTGCACCAAAAATGCACAAAGTGTAGCATCAGCACAACCGACCCCATGTGCTGGTAAGTGTCTGGCCTAACCCCGGCGAAGTAGTGACGAGGCTAGACAGTACCTACCACAATTAACCTGTACAGATATATATACAACAAGTGCAAGAAAACAATAACAAGATAATACAAAGTAAAACTGGGAGGGGACATGCTATCGGGGAGTAACAGATAAAAATGAAATATCGGAAATAAATAGAAGAAACTCCGGTTTCCATGATATATATATATATAGTGGACGGCGTGCCACACGATCCCATAATATCATATATAAGTGGACGGCATGCCACACGATCCCATAATATCATATATAAGTGGACAGCGTGCCACACGATCCCATAATATCATATATAAGTGGACGGCGTGCCACACGATCCCATAATATCATATATAAGTGGACGGCGTGCCACACGATCCCATAATATCATATATAAGTGGACGGCGTGCCACACGATCCCATAATATCATATATAAGTGGACGGCGTGCCACACGATCCCATAATATCATATATAAGTGGACGGCGTGCCACACGATCCCATAATATCATATATAAGTGGACGGCGTGCCACACGATCCCATAATATCATATATAAGTGGACGGCGTGCCACACGATCCCATAATATCATATATAAGTGGACGGCGTGCCACACGATCCCATAATATAGATCGTAATATCTGACTTCATATAGTAGACCCCTTCAGGGGAGAATAACAACTCAATACCTTTAATTACAGCTAACAGCCCAAAATATCCCGACAAGGGAGAATATATATATCAGTCTACACATCCCGGCAAGGGAGTATTCACAACACATTCTCCTTTTAAATCATTCTTCCTCAACCGTTCACATTATATGAAACTTATCAAATAAACAAGGAGCTTGTGTCACATTATTCGAATTAAAAGCAATCAAGACTCACGGTCATGCTAGACTCCGGTGCATAGATAACCGTCACCATGCCTATACACCGTACTCCACATTAGCAAGTAGCAAATATCATCCTAATCCTATTCCCTCAAGCCAAAGTTAGAACAAACACTTACCTCGAATGCTCCAAACTCAACTCACGCTTCTAGTATAGCTTTACCTCTTGATTCCACCACCAATCCGCTCGAATCTAGTCATAAGTTACTTAATCACATTAATAATTACTAAATGAATCATCCCCAATGCATGAAAATAGATTTTTCAAGGTTTTTTCCAAAAAGGTCAAAAATACCCCCAGACCCACGTGGTCGAAACTCGAGGTTCGGACCAAAACCCGGTTACCCATTCCCCCATGAATCCCAATATATGATTTGTTTTTAAATCGGACCCCAAATTGAGGTCCAACTTCTCAATTTGTAGAAAACCTAGGTTCTACCCAAAACACCCAATTTTCCCCATGAAAATCTTTGATTTGAAGTTGAAATTATGTTAAAAGATGTTAAGGAATAAAGAAATTAAGTTAGAAATCACTTACCAATCGTTTTGGAGAAAAAAAGTTGTTTGGAAAATCGCCTCTTAGGTTTTGGGTTTTTGAAAAGTGAAAAATGACTGAGATTTTCCGAACTTGTATACCTTTCTAAGGACCTGGCGCGGACCGCACAAAAATGTGTTGCGGCCGCACCGAGTGGGAGAAAAATTGGGGCTTCTCTGAACCCTTCCAGCGCGGACCGCACTATTTTGGTGCGCGGCCGCACTGGTTGACCTGAAAACCTAGCCCTCAGACTCAGCCACGCGGACTGCACAGAAAGGCATCGCGGCCGCGCGGAAATGACCGCGGCGCGCTGGTGTCTGCAACACCTGAACCTGCATTTTCTTAAGTCCAAGACCTCTCGGGCCCCATTCAAAACTCACCCGAGCCCTCGGGGCTCCAAACTAAACATGCACACAACCTTAAAAATATCTTACGGACTTACTCGTGCGATCAAATCGCCAAAATAACATCATATACATAGGATCAAGCTTCAAACACATGATTTTCTTTCTTCAACTTTCATAACTCAAATTCTCCATTTTTAGTCCGAAACACGTCATATGACGTCCGTTTTTAGCCAAACTTTACAGATAGTACTTAACACATATTTAAGACTTGTACCGGGCGTCGGAACCAAAATATGAGCCGATACCTATATTTTCTAACCCCTTTTCATTTCAAATTTTCATATCAAATTTCAGAAAAATAATTTCTTTCAAAAATTCATTTCTCGGGCTTGGGACCTCAGAATTTGATTCCGGGCACATGCCCAAGTCCCATATTTTCCTACGGACCCTCCGGGACCGTCGAATCACAGGTCCGGGTCCGTTTACCCAAAATGTTGACCGAAGTCAACATTATGCATATTAATACCAAAATTCATCAAATATTTCACATAATTCACATATTCTAACATAAAAACTTTCCGACTACGCGCCCGAACTGTGCACGCCAATCAAGGCAACTAAAAGCGAGGTTTTCATGGCCTCGAAAGCGCGGAACAAGGAAGAACTACGGAGATGACCCTTCGGGTCGTCACATTCTCCACCTCTAAAACAACTGTTCGTCCTCGAACGGACAAAAGAAAGAAGTACCTGAGTCGAGAAATAAATGAGGATAACGGCTCCGCATATCGGACTCGGACTCCCAGGTCGATGCCTCAGGAGGCTGACCTCTCCACTGAACACGCACCGAAGGAAAACTCTTTGACCTCAACTATCGAACCTGCCGGTCTAGAATAGCCACTGGCTCCTCCTCATATGACAGATCCTTATCCAATTGGACAGTGCTGAAATCCAACACGTGCGATGGATCTACGCGATACTTCCGGAGCATAGATATATGAAACACGGGATGCACAGCTGACAAGCTAGGTGGCAAGGCAAGTCTATAAGCCACCTCTCCCACACGATCAAGAATCTCAAATGGATCGATGAACCTAGGGCTGAGCTTGCCCTTCTTCCCAAATCTCATCACGCCCTTCATAGGCGATTCACGTAGCAATACCCGCTCACCGACCATGAAAGCAACATCTCTGATCTTGCGGTCTGCATAACTCTTCTGTCTGGACTGAGCTGTACGAAGTCTATCCTGAATAATCCTGTCCTTGTCCAAGGCCTCGTGAACCAGATCCGTACCCAATAATCGAGCCTCTCCCGGATCAAACCATACAACTGGATACCGACATCGCCTACCGTACAACGCCTCATACGGAGCCATCCGAATGCTGGACTAGTAGCTGTTGTTGTAGGCAAACTCTGCTAAAGGCAAAAATTGGTCCCATGAGCCTCCAAAATCAATGACACAGGTGATCGCAACAGACTCAACCTAAGGATGAGTGGGCGCTAATAGTTTTACCCAATAGCGATATCGGGGTCGATTTTCCACAAGGAAATTCAAATTGGAGTCGAGTATTTGTATGGTCTAGGATAGTGTTTTAACTCATAATTGATCTTCAAACATTTTTAGTTTTCTTTTGTTTAAGAGCTACAATTTATCAACTACAGTTGTAAAACTAGGCTATGCTAAAATTATGATTCTAAATTGTATGCAAGATAGATAAAAGCACTAGGGATGCAGCATTTACCTAGGTGGTCCACTAACGGGTAGAAATTCCTAATGCAAGAATGACGAATATGGGGCTTATGCTATAACCGTTGCACCTTTTACACCCACTCTCACACCTCTCGGTAGAGAGAGTGATTTTGCCCAATTGACTCTCTCGAGACCAATTGGGTAGGCTAATTTGCCCAAGCAACTTATGGTTCAAGTTGGGTAATTACTCTCTCGAGGTTTAACCCGTTAATTGGGACTACCATTCTCATGGGTCCATCCCGATTCCTTGTTGGAGTTAATCTTGAGGTCATAGACTCTCTTTCTCAAGAAGAGTCAAGACCCACTAAGCTAGACTTAGTGTTTGCAACCACCAAATCTTAGTGAAAACTTAAGATTAATCCAAATAGCAAACACCCAACATCATTCATGCACTAAACAATCACACCCATCAATTTCCCACACTAGGGTTGAGCCACAACCCTAGCTAATGGGTTTAGCTAGACATAGTAGTAACAAAAATCAAAGAAATAATAGATGAAATTGACATAATAGTTAACTACAATGTTAATCTACTTGATTCCACTTTAAAACTAGAAGAAATGGCCCAAAATAGGCTGATAATAGGGTAACACGAGTTCAGCTGCTCTCTGCTCTCGAACCGCCTTCCAAAACTGCTGCTAAAAAGTAAAATGTTCTATTTATACTACACAGGAAAAACCTGACAAAAATATCCCTGAGGGTCTGGCGCGGACCGCGCACAAATGACGCGCGACCGCGTAGGGCTTTGGGTCTTCATTACTTGCATCTGGTACTGGGGGGTGCGGACCGCACAAAAGTGACGTGCGGCCGCATGAACTTCATCCACACGGACTGCACTGATTAGGTGCGCGGTCGCATGGGCTTTTGTCTCGAGTGATTGCTTCTCTGATTCTCTTAGGCGCGGACCGCACAAAACGGGACGCGGACCGCGTTGGAACTGGGCGCGGACCGCGCGAGAAGAGGCACGGACCGCGCAGCTTATCTTAAAAATATCATGGCCTCTGAACTTTCCTGCACGGCCGCGTGGCAAAATAGTGCGGTCCGCGCAGGTTGAACTTGGATATGCCCAGCTTCTGAACTTTCCTGTGTGGCCGCGTGACAGAACAGTGCGGACCGCGCAGGGCCTTTTGATCCCCCCTTTAAGTTGTCTCTTGACACTTGGCAGATTTCACTCCTTTTTGAGCGGATATTTAGTATTTGTCATCTTGTCGCTCAAACCTGCAATCAAGTGTCATTTGTAAGCATTTTGGGATTATTATATGGCAATAAATGCACAAAGCTCAGGTAAGAATGGGTATAAAAAAACATGCAAAAATCGCAGTTATCAACTCTCCCAAACTTAAACCTTTGCTTGTCCTCAAGCAAATAAAATGAGACCTACCCCTCAATGAAAAACAACCAAGTAATTCCTGTTTATCTTAAAGTAACCTCAGCAAGCATCAATTGGGACTAGCAATTGCCCTCAATGCAAATGCATCCTCAACATATTTAAACTTGCAAACTTGTGGATCAAGTGCGACACAAGAGCATCAAGAGTTGACACATTTCATCACGGAACCTTTCTCAATTTCTTTGGTCATCATGGAACCCAAACTCACACATCCTTGACTTTCCCTAAGTGAATCTCACCTATTAGGGTATTTGCACACAAATCGAGATGAATGGATTTCTTTCTTGTCTCGCACAAAGAAGAGGCCCTGAGTTCGGCTCTAAGTACCATATGCTTGCCCCTTATGTAAGTATCCACTAATGTAGGCTTCCCTCAACTCAAGATCATATAGGGCTTTTGAGGAGTCATTGTGAAGGCTTTTGGTAAAGGTAGGACGTGTTTTTGTTCAAATGGGTTTAATCTTCCCTTAAGCCCTTCTTTTGATTTATTTTGGCACACTTTCTTGACTCAATTGAGTAGTTCACTTCTTTCAAGGGGTTAGAGGGACACATTGTCACTCTTTCTTTTGCAATTCAAATCCTTTCTCCTTTTTATCACTTTTCTACACCTTTTTCACTTCTTTTTGTCGTCCTTGGATTCCCTTTTTGGTTTTTATTCATTTTTGTCTTTCTTTTTGTCTTTTTCTCTTTTTCATTGCCTTCCTTTTCTTTTGCTTTTGCATCTTTTTAGCACATTGATGCCCTTCCTGTCTTTCCCCCCCAAACTTAGACATTTGCCATTTACTCAAGGGAAGATTTGGGTGCCAAGAGGGGGTTTCGTTAGGAACGGGTATAGGTTTTTAGCTTGGTTCATGAACGAAAAAGATTTAAGGCTCAAAAGGGTTGAACTAGGGATTATTTCATTGGTAGGTCATGAAAAGTGTTCAAATTTTGCATTTTGGATCAAGGAGAGCCTATACTCACGTCTCAAGTCAAGTTCTACCTATGATTTCGCCTCAACAAACATTCAGGGCAAGTTCTAGACCATCGGCTCAGTACTTGGGCTCGCGATTCGAATTCTCACCACACACACTCAAGGTTTCCTAAGACAGAGTCGAGGGCCCACAACAACCTTAGATATAATTCAAGCGCCCCATGGCCCAAAATGACCACGTGATGATTATTTGGTCAACACAAGAGTCTCAAGGCCACAACTTTCACCATCCTAAACACAACATAATGTCTTCGACCATAGGATCAAAGGAAAATGTGTTAGGCCCAAGTGAGGCTTTGCCTGAGGTATCCTTAACTACAAAAACTTGAAAATCAAAAAAGAAAACAAAAATCAAAAACAGACTCAAATCCTTAAGAAGGTTGTCACACCATCTATCATTGGGAAGAGCCACCCGGTTCGCACAATATCTACCCTTGGAAAGAACCGTGGCATTAAGAAAACCAAGGGCTTATTGCAAACGCCAAAACAAAACACAAAGGCTACGAGCCTAACTTTGCAACTAATAAAAAAATAGAAAATCAAGATGAAAACCTAATGAATATGTACAAACGGGGAGTAGAATATACAACCAGGGGGAAATGAATATATACATAAACTCTGAAGATCATCTGGAATGAACAGTTATACACAAACCATCTATCCACTACTAATGTATAGAAATTAAAAGAAGGTAAAATAATATATACAGTCATCCTGACAGTTAATCCAAATAGTAGGGCCACACCCCCATGAATAAGAGCTAGCATTGTCCCCAATGCTAACTACCAAATAAGACATCAAAAATCAAAAATAAGCAAAGGATATAGAGCGGCCCCTCAAGCCTCATCAAACTGGTCCCCAGCCTGCTGCTGTTGTGCTGCTGGGACAGGTGTCTGCTCATGATCCTGCTCATCAACTGGTGGAACTGAAAAGGGCTCAACATTTGCTGTACTAGACGGGGGAGCCACCTCGATCACTATTCCCTCTGTATTAGGGAGCTTCCTCTTCTTCCTTGGCCTATCCTCCTCTGCTTGTGGCTGCTCTGCTGCTGGCTCTCCAGCTGGATCTCCAAATAATAAGTCGAATGGCATCTGATCCGCTAGCAGCTTGTCCACATCCCCTCTCAACTGTGCAACTAACTCCTTGGAAGCTTTCTGTTTCCTTAGCTTTTTGTGCTCCCGAGCCAATTTTTCCAAAGCTTTTCCATGTTCCCCAACCGCCTTGGTCAAGGTATCCTGTGTTGCCATCATCTTTTTCTGGTTGGCCAGGATCTTTTTCAAAACATCCTCAATGGCAGAGGGAATATCTACAGTAGTTGGTGCTCCCTGTGCCTGCACAACAGTGGTCAAAGAAGATAACTTGGATGTCGCAACTGACATCCAGTTGTTTAAACTGGCAAGGGAGTGTGCGAGCTGGTTGGCAGTGAACCGGTGAGTCTTTGATGAAGGAATCACCAGATCAGATGCAACTGATGGACCAGCTGTGGGGGAAGGACCTGGGGGAAGTGTCTCATCAGGAGTAGGGTCAGAGGGTTGCTCTGTCGCAACTGGCTCTTCAGACTGGCCAGGTGCGGAGGAGGTAGAAGCTGGAGTTTTCTTTCCTCTCTTTGGGTTGTCCGGACCCAACTGATCATACCATGAGTAGGGGGCCACTGGAGGTACCGTAACATCATATCTTTTCTTCTTCACTTTCAACTCTCTGAAGTAAAGGGAGAGTGTGTTCGGAAAGGGGAAGTTTGTTTTTGTTTCGTTCCCGACTTGATAAATCACCCTCGACATTATGTTTCCCACATTCAGAGGGGAGCCTGCCATGATATCCGCCACCAAGACAGCCCGAGGAAGGGGGACGGAGTGATCGTGTGTAGACGGGTCAAGTCGACTACACACGAAGGTTAACCACCCTTTTGCTTCAAAGTTGAGGGTGTTCCGCAAAATCTTTTCATGTGCCTTCAACCACACAGGGACTGTACCTGGAGCTGCTAAATGTTCGGCCAACCACGGACGAACCTCCTCTTTCAATGCCAGCTTCTCAAGATATTGAGACTCGTCCTCATCTGCAAACCCCAAAAAGTCATTCAGCGACTTCCCATCAAAGACTACTATCTTGTCCCTCACTTTTGTTGCTTTGGAGTTCCGAACTGTGTGGTGAACATTGCAATAAAACTCCTTCACCATATGCTCGTTTGCAAATTCGACTCTCTCTTTGAAGAATCCCCAACCCTCTCTAGTGCGGAATTGTGCTTGCACGTGAGGGTTGAGTGGGACAAGATCGGCGTCTATGAACCGCCTTTCCGGAATCAACTTTCTCTTCGGCCACCATTCCCTGAATTTGTGGAAAGCGACCTCGCTGACAAACCTATCCTCCCATGCTTCTGGTTTCCTGGTTCTCTCTATACCTCCAACCTGTGGTTCACCCCCTTCGGCATATCCTCCACTATCCCCTGATATTGAAGTTGTGGGAGACGTGGAGTAAGTGCTCCCCTTGTCTTTTTCTGCTCCGGACTCATCAGACGAGTCCGAGATAACATCGACCGGCTCCTTGGAAGAGGCTATATCATCATGATCCGGGGAAGGAGGGTCACGGAGTTGGAATGAAGTGGCCCTATGTGTTGGAGAAGACTCCGAGGTAATGCTCCGTGACGAAGCATACTCACTCCCCGTAGAGTGAGATGCAGCTTTATCTGCTTCCCTGGTCTTAGGATTTAGCTTTACAATTCCTTTTCCCCTTCCCCTACGGGAGGAACCACCTCTCCCGGATTGTATTTGTTTCCCCGTTCGCTTCTTAGCCACATGTTTTTGAATCATTGTCTGCAAGGAAGACATGTCTAGCATTGTTAGTAAAAGCACATGATATGAAATGGACAGTTCAATTGAATGAAAGAATTGCAGACACAGTTTCACAGACAGAGGAACGCGGACCACATCAAAAGGCATGCGGTCCGCGCAGTTTACTGATTCACACAATGGTTTCTCTGAATGAACCGACGCGGTCCACACTGTTTTGTGTTGCGGCCACGTAGCTTCAGCGCGGACCGCACAGAAATGGACGCGGACCGCACAGGTGAACTGCCAAAATGGTGACTTCTCTAAACTTTTCACACGCGGTCCGCACTGTTTTGAACCACGGCCACGCTGGACTCACACGGACCCCATAGAAATGTCACGCGGACTACATGGAGGCGATTCATCATAGCACACAAAAAAGCCACGCGGGCCGCGCAAAAATACTGTGCGGCCGAATAGGGCAGATTTAACTGAGGCGGAAAAAAAAATTCTCTTTAAGTCCCATTTTGATTGGAATTTGGCCCCTCAGTGTCCCTACTCAATTAATTACATGGATTTATGCCCCTAAGTCTCACTAAATAATATAAATCCAAACTAACAATCATTAAGAAGATTAGGCTATGCATGAAATGAACAAGATTTGTTACCAGGATTAGTGAAAAATCGACTGAATGAGCAGGGAGTGCGAATGAACATGAAAATTTAGAGCTCCAGTTGAAAATTTGCGAAAAGGTTCAAATGAGGCCCAAGGCTTCTGTTTATAAAAAATACCCTGGGGCTTTCAGCTTACCTACCAATGCGGCCGCACAAAAATAGCCGCAGTCCGCGCTGGTTTTCTTTTAGTCACATTTTGACTACTCAGCCCACGCGGACCGCACTGCTTTGATGCGCGGCCGCGTGGGAGTTTATCAGAGACTTGGTAATTCCAGCTTCTCACACGCGGACTGCACAGAAAGGGACGCGATCCGCGTTGAATTTTTTTCTAAAGATGAACTCACTGCTGCTCAAGACCACGCGGACCGCACCGCTTTGATGCGCGGCCGCGTGGGGCAATTTCCATGGACTGATCATTTTTTTGTACTTATTCCCTGCACTGGTTCAATATAATCCATGCAACACTTCACAAATTATCAGCTCAAAAATCCTACTCTACAACAGAAAAACAAAGAAAAGGAAAAAGACATGGGTTGCCTCCCACGAAGCGCCTCATTTAACGTCGCGGCACGACGCATGTTACCATCACAGTTATTTCAAATGAATGCGCGCCACCACGTGGCTGTCATCAATCTTTCCCAAATAATGCTTGACACGATGCCCATTGACTCGGAAGACTTCACCATTTTTATTTTTGAGATCAATGGCACCAAAGGGAGTTATCCCAACCACTTCAAAAGGGCCGCTCCACTTGGACTTCAACTTGCCCGGAAATAACCTCAACCGGGAATTGAAAAGAAGAACCATATCACCCACTTTGAATTCCTTCCCTCTGGCATACTTGTCATGAAGGTACTTCATCTTGTCCTTATACAAGGACGAGCTGGAGTAAGCATGAAACCTAAACTCATCAAGTTCATTCAATTGCTCCACCCGAAGATTTGCAGCTACATCCCATTCTAAGTTCAACTTTTTCAGCGCCCACATAGCTTTATGTTCCAATTCTACCGGAAGATGACAAGCCTTCCCAAACACCAACCGATACGGCGACATACCAATCGGCCTCTTGAAAGTTGTACGATAAGCCCAAAGAGCATCATCCAATTTCTTCGACCAGTCAGTCCTATTTGCATCGACAGTTTTGGATAAAATACTCTTAATCTCACGATTGGACACCTCAACTTGGCCACTCGCTTGAGGATGATAAGGAGTGGTTACCTTGTGATTTACCCCATACTTGGCTAGCAGAGAGTCAAAAGCCCGGTTGCAAAAATGAGAACCCCCGTCACTAATTATGGCACGTGGAGTGCCAAACCTCGTGAAGATACTCTTTTTCAAAAATGCCACCACACTTCGAGCTTCATTATTTGGCAAAGCTATGGCCTCAACCCATTTCGACACATAGTCAACCGCTACCAAGATGTAAGTGTTGCCACAGGAACTTACAAATGGTCCTATAAAGTCTATCCCCCAAACATCAAAGATGTCAACCTCTAGAATTGTGTTAAGGGGCATCTCATCTTTCTTCGAAATCCCTCCGGCACGTTGGCATTCATCACATCTTTTCACAAAGTCACCGGCATCCTTGAACAACGAAGGCCAATAGAAACCACAGCTCAACACTTTAGACGACGTCCTTGCCCCGCCATGATGGCCACCATAGGGCGAAGAGTGACAAACTTCCACAATACTCATTTGCTCTTCTTCAGGAACACACCGGCGAATTACACCATCGGTGCAGATTTTAAAAAGATACGGCTCATCCCAATAGTAATCCAAGCAATCCCGCTTGAGCTTCTTCCTTTGGTTAGAAGAGAGCTCATACGGAACCACACCGGTAACAAGGTAATTGGCAATGTCGACAAACCATGGCATGTCTAGCATTGAAACCGAGAGGAGTTGTTCATCAGAAAAAGCATCATTAATCTCAAGGCCGTCCAAAGGCCTCCCTTCCTCCTCCAATCGAGACAAGTGGTCCACCACTTGGTTTTCACTACCTTTTCTATCAATGATCTCCAAATCAAATTCTTGAAGAAGAAGCACCTATCTCATTAACCTCGCTTTAGAATCTTTCTTCGTCATCAAATACCTAAGGGCGGCGTGATCGGTATGAATAATCACTTTGGCTCCCATAAGGTATGGGCGAAACTTTTCCATGGCCAAAACAATGGCAAGCAATTCCTTTTCGGTGACCGTATAGTTCATTTGAGCTTCATTCATTGTCTTACTTGCGTAGTAAACCGGATAGAACATCTTGTTGATTTTTTTGGCCCAAGACCGCCCCACCGCAACATCACTAGCGTCACACATGAGCTCAAAGGGCAAGCTCCAATTTGGTGCGGTAATAATGGGGGTAGTCGTTAACTTTTGCTTTAGAAGCTCGAAAGCCTCCATACATTTCTCATCAAACACATATTTGGCATCTTTCTCAAGCAATTTACACAACAGGTTAACTACCTTAGAGAAGTCTTTGATGAATCTTCGGTAGAAACCCGCGTGTCCAAGAAAACTCCTCACCCCTTTGACAGAAGTAGGGGGAGGGAGCTTCGAGATAACCTCAATTTTCGCTTTATCAACCTCAATCCCTCTTTTTGAAATTTTGTGACCCAACACAATGCCTTTTTCTACCATAAAATGGTAGTTCTCCCAATTGAGAACCAAGTTTGTGTCTTCGCATCGGGCTAATACACGATCCAAGTTTTGAAAGCAATCACCGAAAGAGTTCCCGACCACACTAAAATCATCCATGAAGACCTCCAAAATGTCTTCCACCATATCGGTGAAGATTGCCATCATACATCGTTAGAAAGTCGTCGGTGCATTACATAACCCAAATGGCATTCGAGAGAAGGCGAATGTGCCATAAGGACATGTGAAAGTTGTCTTTTCTTGGTCTTCCGGGGCAATGAGAATTTGGTTATAGCCTGAATACCCATCCAGAAAAAAATAGAAAGCCCGGCCTGCAAGACGATCAAGCATTTGGTCCAAGAACGGCAATGGGAAATGATCCTTTCTATTCACCTTGTTCAACTTCCGGTAGTCCATGCATACCCTCCAACCCGTCACAGTGCGAGTCAGAATAAGTTCATTATTGTCATTAGTCACCACAGTCATTCCTCCCTTCTTTGGCACACATTGTACTGGAGAAGTCCACGAACTATCAGAAATTGGATACACCACACCGGCGTCAAGCCACTTGATGACTTCCTTTTTAACCACCTCTTGCATGGATTCATTGAGTCTCCTTTGATGTTCAAGAGACGGCCTAGCATCATCCTCCAATATTATCTTGTACATGCAAAATGGGGGGCTAATACTCCGAATATCCGCCAAGGTCCATCCAATTGCCCGCTTGCGCTTTTGAAGAACCGCCAAAGTGGCTTCAACCTGCACGTTAGTCAAGCAAGAAGAAAGTATAACCGGCAAAGTAAAATTAGGACCAAGAAATTCATACCTGAGGTGAGGAGGAAGTGGTTTCAACTCCAACACCGGTGGCTCCTCAATAGATGGCTTGGTGGGAGGAGTTTTGCGATTTTCAAGATCAAGAGATAACTTCCTCGGTTCATAAAAATATGAGCCCATGCCATGTAATGCATTCACACACTCCACCCTTCTAGCATCATCATAAACATCCATGTTCAATAGCACGGCCTCAAGTGGGTCCTCAACATTAGCCATAGCGCTTGTGTCATCCACTATCACTGTCGTGACAATGTCAACAAACGAGCACACCTCGTTGCTATTTGGTTGCCTCATTGATTTGCATACGTGGAACACCACCTTTTCTTCACCAACACGGAAGGTCAATTCTCCCGCTTCCACATCAACCAAGGCCTTTCCCGTAGCTAGGAAGGGCCTCCCAAGAATGATAGGCACCTCAAAATCCACTTCACAATCCAAGATCACAAAATCGGCTGGCAATATGAACTTATCAACACGAACAAGGACATCATCAATAATTCCTAAAGGCCGCTTCATTGATCGGTCCGCCATTTGAAGCCTCATAGAGGTTGGACGAGGTTGGACGATTCCCAAGGTCTTGAAGACCGAATATGGCATTAAATTGATACTTGCCCCCAAGTCGCAAATGGCTTTTGTAAAGTCGGCACTTCCAATGGTACATAGGATAGTGAATGCGCCGGGATCCTCAAATTTTGGAGCCATAGAATGCACAATTGCGCTCACTTGATGGGTCATCTTGATTGTCTCACACTCCATTGATCTCTTTTTTGTAACCAAATCTTTCATGAACTTTACGTATCACGGCATTTGCTCGAGTGCCTCCACCAAAGGCACATTGATAGTCAAACTCTTCATCATTTCAATAAATTTCTTAAATTGGTTGTCACCCTTTTGCTTGGCCAACCGTTGAGGGTAGGGCGGAGGAGGTCTAGGCAAGGGTGCCTTGGCTTTTGGCACCTCCGGTTCGGTCAAATCAATGATGTGTTCCCTAGACGGGTTCACGTCCTCTTGAGTCTCCTCCTCACCCTCATCAATTGCAATTCTCCCATCATCATTTGCACTTGGTTCGACAACATCCTCAACTACCAACGGGATCTCATCATTTTGCAACTCATCTGCATCTACCGGAACTCGGTTATCTCTTGAGGCATGCACATTACCGCCTCTTCCACTTCGTGTTGTCACTGCCTTCACATGATTGTTGTGCCCTCCCTTGGGGTTTACTACTGTGTCACTTGGTAGAGCACCCTTTGGGCGAGTATTTAAAGATTGAGAGATTTGGCCTAATTGCACTTCCAAGTTCCTGATAGATGTGTTATGTGAAGCTAATTGGGCCTCAGAATCTTGACTTTTTTTCATCATTTGTTCGAACATGCTCTCTATTCGACTCATGTCATTGCCCGACGAACTCGACCCTTGAGATTGGAACGGAGGCAGATTATTGGGCTGTTGATACATTGGGGGCCTTTGATAGCCTTGCCCCCTATTACCTTGACCACCATTGTTGTTGTTCCAATTGTTGTTCCTGCTCCAATTTCCTTGATTCCCAGTATTATTGTTCCCCCAATTGCCTCCTTGATTGTTGTTGTAATTCCAATTGCCGCCTTGTTGATTGCCCCAATTACCTTGGGGTCTCCATTGTTGATTCCCTTGGTTGCCTCTATTCCCTTGGTAGTTGTTGACATATTGGACTTCCTCACTTTGGTCATCAAAACCTTCATTCGAATACCCACCACCATCATTGTTGTTGTCATATTGTTCACAATTACCTTGAGGTTGTTGTCCTCTTTGCCTCCTTTTCAACATAGAAACACCTTCCATTGCATTGACTTGGCGCGGGTTTTGGACTTGTTGCAATTGCGCCTTTGCTAATTGATTCATAGTTGTTGTAAGTTCGGCTATCGCTTGGCCATGATCGTGCAATTCCTTGTGCAAATGGATGACCGTGGGGTCACCTTGTGGCACGTTTGCTCGGCTTTGCCATGCCGAAGAGGTGTCGGCCATTTCATCAAGTACATCACATGCCTCTTGGTAAGAAAGTTTCATAAAATTCCCTCCGGCCAATTGGTTCACAATGCATTGATTTGTGGTGTTGATGCCCCGATAAAAAGTTTGTTGAATCATAGCCTCGGTCATGTCGTTATTAGGGCACTCTTTCACCATTGTTCTATATCTTTCCCATATTTCATGCAAAGGTTCTGTTGGCTCCTGCTTGAAAGCTAGAATTTCATCCCGAAGAGCCGCCATATGACTTGGAGAGAAGAACTTGGCAATAAATTTGTCCGCCAATTCATCCCATGTTGTGATAGAATGATTGGGGAGCCTTTCTAACCAATCCAATGCATTACCCCGAAGAGAAAATGGGAAAAGCCTCAATCTCAACGCGTCTTCGGACACGTTTGTCTGCTTGCTACCCCAACAAGTATCCACGAACCCCTTCAAGTGCTTGTAGGCATTTTGATCGGAGGCACCCGTGAAATAACCTCGTTGCTCGAGCAAGGTCAGCATAACATTTGTGATTTGAAAGTTCCCCGCCCGGATTCGGGGAGGAACAATAGCACTGGCGTATCCTTGATTTGGTAGAACTCTGGGAGTCACGCTCGGCGGTTGCGGAGGAAGGTCTGGAATGTTGTTGTTCTCATTTGCATTTATATTGACATTCTGGCCTCTCCGTGGAAGTTGAGGTAAGACCTCATCTTGTTCTAGATCTTCTACCTCCACCCACGTTATCACATTGCCGAGAGGGTCATTTGTATTAAGATCCATGGTACCTGATTGATCAACACACAAAATTAGTAAATAAGAAGGAAAGAGAAGCAAAACACAATACTAGCTACACAGATAGTCAACACCGTAAAGTCCCCGGCAACGGCGCCAAAAAGTGATCGCAGCAGACTCAACCTAAGGATGAGTGGGCGCTAATACTTTTACCCAATAGCGATATCGGGGTCGATTTTCCACAGGGAACTTCAAATTGGAGTCGAGTATTTGTATGGTCTAGGATAGTGTTTTAGCTCATAATTGATCTTCTAACATTTTTGGTTTTCTTTTGTTTAAGAGCTACAATTTATCAACTACAGTTGTAAAACTAGGTTATGCTAAAATTATGATTCTAAATTGTATGCAAGATAGATAAAAGCACTAGGGATGCAGCATTTACCTAGGTGGTCCACTAACGGGTAGAAATTCCTAATGCAAGAATGACGAATATGGGGCTTATGCTATAACCGTTGCACCTTTTACACCCACTCTCACACCTCTCGGTAGAGAGAGTGATTTTGCCCAATTGACTCTCTCGAGACCAATTGGGTAGGCTAATTTGCCCAAGCAACTTATGGTTCAAGTTGGGTAATTACTCTCTCGAGGTTTAACCCGTTAATTGGGACTACCATTCTCATGGGTCCATCCCGATTCCTTGTTGGAGTTAATCTTGAGGTCATAGACTCTCTTTCTCAAGAAGAGTCAAGACCCACTAAGCTAGACTTAGTGTTTGCAACCACCAAATCTTAGTGAAAACTTAAGATTAATCCAAATAGCAAACACCCAACATCATTCATGCACTAAACAATCACACCCATCAATTTCCCACACTAGGGTTGAGCCACAACCCTAGCTAATGGGTTTAGCTAGACATAGTAGTAACAAAAATCAAAGAAATAATAGATGAAATTGACATAATAGTTAACTACAATGTTAATCTACTTGATTCCACTTTAAAACTAGAAGAAATGGCCCAAAATAGGCTGATAATAGGGTAACACGAGTTCAGCTGCTCTCTGCTCTCGAACCGCCTTCCAAAAACTGCTGCTAAAAAGTAAAATGTTCTATTTATACTACACAGGAAAAACCAGACAAAAATACCTCTGAGGGTCTGGCACGGACCGCGCACAAATGACGCGCGGCCGCGTAGGGCTCTGGGTCTTCATTACTTGCATCTGGTACTGGGGAAAGTGACGTGCGGCCGCATGAACTTCATCCATGCGGACCGCACTGATTAGGTGCGCGGTCGCATGGGCTTTTGTCTCGAGTGATTGCTTCTCTGATTCTCTTAGGCGCGGACCGCACAAAAAGGGACGCGGACCGCGTTGGAACTGGGCGCGGACCGCGCGAGAAGAGGCACGGACCGCGCAGCTTATCTTAAAAATATCATGGCCTCTGAACTTTCTTGCACGGCCGCGTGGCAAAACAGTGCGGTCCGCGCAGGTTGAACTTGGATATGCCCAGCTTCTGAACTCTCCTGCGCGGCCGCGTGACAGAACAGTGCGGACCGCGCAGGGCCTTTTGATCCCCCCTTTCAGTTGTCTCTTGACACTTGGCAGATTTCACTCCTTTTTGAGCCGATCTTTAGTATTTGTCATCTTGTCGCTCAAACCTGCAATCAAGTGTCATTTGTAAGCATTTTGGGACTATTATATGGCAATAAATGCACAAAGCTCAGGTAAGAATGTGTATAAAAACATGCAGAAATCGCAGTTATCAACAGGCTCAGAGCATGTCCTCAAGAATCTGAATAGTCCTCTCGGACTGACCGTCCGTCTGGGGATGAAATGTTGTACTCAACTCAACCTGGGTGCCCAACTCTCGCGGAACTGCTCTCCAGAAATGCGAGGTAAACTACGTACCCCGATCCGAAATGATAGATAGCGGCACCCCATGAAGGCGAACAATCTCCCTGATATAAATCTCGGCTAACCTTTCGGACGAATAGGTGGCTGCAACAGGAACAAAATGCGCTGACTTGGTCAGCCTATCAACAATGACCCAAACTGCATCAAACTTTTTTCCGAGTCATCGGGAGTCCAGTAACGAAATTCATCGTAATCCTCTCCCACTTCCACTCGGGAAGTGCAATCCTCTGAAATAGACCACCGGGTCTTTGATGCGCGTACTTAACCTTCTGACAATTCAAACACCGAGCCACGTACGCAACGATGTCTTTCTTCATCTTACGCCACCAATAGTGCTGCCTCAGATCCTGACACATCTTCGCGGCGCCCGGGTGAATAGAATACCGAGAACTGTGGGCCTCCACTAAGATCAACTCTCAAATCCCATCAACATTGGGCACACAAACTCGCCCCTGCAATCTCAATACACCATCATCAGCTAAGGTTACTTTCTTGGCACCTCCACGCTGCACTGTGTCTCTCAAGACACATAAATGGGGATCCTCAAACTGCCGCTCGCGGATACGCTCTAATAGTGAGGAACGAGCAACCGTGCAAGCTAACACTCTGCTAGGCTCAGAAATATCCAACTTCACAAGACGATTGGCAAGGCCTGAACATCTAAAGCAAGCAATCTCTGGCTGACTGGAATATAAGCAAGACTACCCATGCTGGCGGACTTCCTGCTCAATGCATCGGCCACCACATTGGCCTTCCTCGGGTGGTATAAGATAGTAACATCATAATCCTTTAGCAACTCTAACCACCTCCTCTGCCTCAAATTCAACTCTTTCTGCTTGAACAGATACTGAAGACTCTTGTGATCAGTGTAAACCTCACACGTCACGCCATATAAGTAATGCCTCCAGATCTTCAGGGCATGAACAATGGCTACCAACTCGAGATCATGAACCGGATAATTCTTCTCGTGGATCTTCAACTGCCTCGAAGCATAAGCAATGACATTGCCTTCCTGCATCAACACTGCACCAAGCCCAATACGAGACGCATCACAATAGACCGTATATGGCCCTGAACCTATGGGCAGAACCAATTTCGGTGCCGTAGTCAGAGCCGTCTTGAGCTTCTGGAAGCTCGCCTCACACTCGTCCGACCACCTGAACTGGGCACCCTTCTGGGTCAATCTGGTCATAGGGGCTGCAATGGATGAAACCCCTCCACAAACCGACGGTAGTAACCTGCTAACCCCAGGACACTCCGAATATCCGTAGCTGAAGCTGGTCGAGGCCAGTTCTTGACTGCTTCTATCTTCTTCGGGTCTACCTGAATACCTGTTGCTGATACGACATGACCCAGGAATGCAACCGAACTCAACCAAAACTCGCACTTTGAGAACTTAGCATACAACTGACTATCCTTTAGGGTCTGAAGGACCACTCTGAGGTGTTGCTCATGCTCCTCCTGACTGCGGGAGTATATAAGAATATCGTCAATGAAGACTATCACGAACAAGTCCAAATAAGGTCTGAACACTCGGTTCATCAACTCCATGAACATTGTTGGGGCATTAGTCAATCCAAATGACATGACCAAAAACTCATAGTGCCCATACCGAGTGCGAAATGTTGTCTTAGGGACATCAGACGCCCTAATCCTCAGTTGGTGGTAGCCAGATCTCAAATCTATCTTTGAAAACACCCTCGCACCCTGAAGCTGGTCGAATAAATCGTCGATCCTCGGCAGTGGATACTTATTCTTAATTGTAACCTTGTTCAATTGCCGGTAATCGATGCACATTCTCATCGAACCATCTTTTTTCTTAACAAACAACACCGGCGCACCCCAAGGCGAAACACTGGGTCTAATGAAACCTTTCTCAAGCAAATCCTGCAGTTGTTCCTTTAACTCTTTCAACTTCGGCGGGGCCATACGATATGGCGGGATAGAAATGGGTTGAGTGCCCGGGGCCAAATCAATACAAAAATTGATATCCCTGTTGCGCGGCATACCTGGCAGGTTTGAAGGGAAAACCTTAGGAAACTCCCGAACAACGGGCACAGAATCAATAGAAGGGGCCTCCGCGCTAGAATCGCGAACATACGCCAAGTAGGCCAAACATCCCTTCTCGACCATACGCCGAGCTTTCACATACGAGATAACACTGCGGGTACAATGACCAGAAGTCCCTCTCCACTCTAAGCGGGGTAAACCCGGTAAGGCTAAGGTCACGGTCTTGGCATGACAATCCAAGATCGCATGATACGGGGATAACCAATCCATCCCCAATATGACGTCGAAATCCACCATATCCAAGAGCAACAAGTCAACACGGGTCTCAAGACCCCTGAATACCACAACACATGAATGATGAACCCGGTCCACCACTATAGAATTCCCCACTGGCGTAGACACATATACAGGAATACTCAAGGCCTCACTAGGCATAACCAAATAGGGTGGAAAATAGGACGACACATATGAATACGTAGATCCGGGATCAAATAGCATAGAAGCATCCCTATCACAGGACCAGAATAGTACATGCAATCACAGCATCTGATGACTCAGCCTCTGGCCTGGCTGGCAAGGCATAACAACAGGGCTGGGCCCCACCTACTTGAATCATATCCCTGGGATGATCTGCTGCTGGCTGACCCCTACCTCTAGCTGTCTGAGCTCTACCTCTAAGACCTCTACTTCCACCTCTATGTCCTCTACCCCCGCCTCTAGCTGGCTGGGCAGGCTGTGGGGCAACTGGTGCCTGGATCATCGGGCGAGAACCCTACTGCTGCGAGCTGTTGGAAGCTCGAGGGCAATATCTGGCAATGTGACTCACATCGCTGCAAGTATAACAAGCCCTCGGCTGCTGAGAATAACGAAGTGGTGGTGCACTGATAGGTGCTGATGGTGAACTGAAGAGCTGTTGGTGAGAATACTGCGGTTGAGAACCACGACCACCTGGTGTACCATGAGAAGCCTGAAGAGCTGACTGAAAGGGCCTCGAAGGATGGCCTCTACCATAAGAATCCCTACCTCCAGACGAGGTACCACTGAATCTACCAGAATGACGGGGCCTCTTATCAGACCCATGACCACCTCCCTGAGCAAGTGCCATCTCTATCCGGCGGGCACCATCTGCCGCCTCCTGAAATGAAATCTCACTACCGGCACTCATGGCCATCTGAACACGGATCGGCTGGGCCAACCCATCAATAAACCTCCGCACCCTCTCTCTATCGGTGGGGAGTATCACAATGGCATGACGAGCAAGATCAATGAATCGGGCCTCATACTGGGTGACCGTCATAGGACCCTGTTGGAGACGCTCAAACTGCCTGCAAAGAGCATCTCGCTGAGTAACTGGAAGAAACTTCCCCAGAAATAACTCTGAAAACTGATCCCAGGTCAATGATGGCGACCCTGCTGGCCTGGCTAAACAGAAATCCCTCCACCAAGTCTTGGCGGATCCTGCCAGGCGAAAAGTGGCGAAGTCGACCCCATTGGTCTCTACAATGCCCATAGTCCGTAGAACCTCATGACAGCTGAATATGAAATCCTGAGCATCCTCTGAGGGGGTGCCACTATATGTGGTTGTGAAGAGCTTGGTGAAACGATCAAGCCTCCACAAAGCATCCGCGGACATAGCCGCACCATCGCTGGACTGAGCCGCAATACCTGGCTGGGCTGCCACAGCTGGCTGAACTGCCACGGCTGGCTGAACTGCTGGAACCTGAGCCTGAGGAGCTACCGGCTCTGGAGTACGAGTATCGGGAGTCTGAACTCCTCCCCCAGCCTGAGATGTGGCTGGAGCTACGGGAAGCAAACCCGCTCTAGAAATGCCCTCCATAAAGCCTACCAGTCGGACCAAAGCGTCCTGAAGCACTGGAGTAGCTATGAAACCCTCTGGGACCTGAGCTGGGCCCACTAGAACAGGTGGGGCCGGAACCTCCTCCGCAAAATCGACCTGAGGCTCCGTCGCTGGAAATGCTGCGCGGGGCTGAGCTCTGCCCCGGCCTCGGCCTCGCCCTCTGCCCCTAATAGGGGCTCAAGCTATTGCGCGGTAGAAGAGGAAGTACGTGTCCTCGCCATCTGCGAAAGAACAGAGTGGAAAGACAATCAGTACTAGAGAAACAGAATCGCACGACAAGAATGAACAAGGTGAAGTTTTCCTAACTCAGTAGCCTCTGCGGGATAAATACAGACGTCTCCGTACCGATCCCTCAGACTCTACTGAGCTTGTCCGTGAGTTGTGAGACCTAAGTAACCTAGTGCTCTGATACCAACTTGTCACGACCCGGATTTCCCACCATCGGGTGTCGTGATGGCGCCTACTATCGGAGCTAGGCAAGCCAAATATTTAAAACACCTTTCCTGCTTTCTTTCAAACAATATAATAAACGAGACAAAATCTAAGCGGAAGACTTTAAATCTAAAGCAACTGAAAACCAAAAGTGCGGAAGTTTGAACCAAAATGCTACCCAGAGTCTGGTGTCACTAGCTCACGGACTACTACAGAATACTACAATCAATGTCTGAAGGGAAAATACATCATGTTTGTCTGATACAAGATAACCAAACAAAAAAACATGGAAAGGGACTTCGGCCTGCGAACGCCAGCTAGGCTACCTCGAGAGTCCCTGGACTGAAGATAGCTCCCAGAAGTCCTACTACTGCGGTCCGTAAGCTGCTCCCTGATCTGTGCACCAAAAATGCACAAAGTGTAGCATCAGCACAACCGACCCCATGTGCTGGTAAGTGTCTGGCCTAACCCCGGCAAAGTAGTGACGAGGCTAGACAGTACCTACCACAATTAACCTGTACAGATATATATACGGCGTGCCACACGATCCCATAATATCATATATAAGTGGACGGCGTGCCACACGATCCCATAATATCATATATAAGTGGACGGCGTGCCACACGATCCCATAATATCATATATAAGTGGACGGCGTGCCACACGATCCCATAATATCATATATAAGTGGACGGCGTGCCACACGATCCCATAATATCATATATAAGTGGACGGCGTGCCACACGATCCCATAATATCATATATAAGTGGACGGCGTGCCACACGATCCCATAATATCATATATAAGTGGACGGCGTGCCACACGATCCCATAATATCATATATAAGTGGACGGCGTGCCACACGATCCCATAATATCATATATAAGTGGACGGCGTGCCACACGATCCCATAATATCATATATAAGTGGACGGCGTGCCACACGATCCCATAATATAGATCGTAATATCTGACTTCATATAGTAGACCCCTTCAGGGGAGAATAACAACTCAATACCTTTAATTACAGCTAACAGCCCAAAATATCCCGACAAGGGAGAATATATATATATCAGTCTACACATCCCGGCAAGGGAGTATTCACAACACATTCTCCTTTTAAATCATTCTTCCTCAACTGTTCACATTATATGAAACTTATCAAATAAACAAGGAGCTTGTGTCACATTATTCGAATTAAAAGCAATCAAGACTCACGGTCATGCTAGACTCCGGTGCATAGATAACCGTCACCATGCCTATACACCGTACTCCACATTAGCAAGTAGCAAATATCATCCTAATCCTATTCCCTCAAGCCAAAGTTAGAACAAACACTTACCTCGAATGCTCCAAACTCAACTCACGCTTCTAGTATAGCTTTACCTCTTGATTCCACCACCAATCCGCTCGAATCTAGTCATAAGTTACTTAATCACATTAATAATTACTAAATGAATCATCCCCAATGCATGAAAATAGATTTTTTTCAAGGTTTTTCCCAAAAAGGTCAAAAATACCCCCGGACCCACGTGGTCGAAACTCGAGGTTCGGACCAAAACCCGGTTACCCATTCCCCCATGAATCCCAATATATGATTTGTTTTTAAATCGGACCCCAAATTGAGGTCCAACTTCTCAATTTGTAGAAAACCTAGGTTCTACCCAAAACACCCAATTTTCCCCATGAAAATCTTTGATTTGAAGTTGAAATTATGTTAAAAGATGTTAAGGAATAAAGAAATTAAGTTAGAAATCACTTACCAATCGTTTTGGAGAAAAAAAGTTGTTTGGAAAATCGCCTCTTAGGTTTTGGGTTTTTGAAAAGTGAAAAATGACTGAGATTTTCCGAACTTGTATACCTTTCTGAGGACCTGGCGCGGACCGCACAAAAATGTGTTGCGGCCGCGCCGAGTGGGAGAAAAATTGGGGCTTTTCTGAACCCTTCCAGCGCGGACCGCACTATTTTGGTGCGCGGTCGTGCTGGTTGACCTGAAACCCTAGCCCTCAGACTCAGCCACGCGGACCGCACAGAAAGGCATCGCGGCCGCGCGGCTCCAGCGCGGACCGCGCAGAAATGACCGCGGCCGTGCTGGTGTCTGCAACACCTGAACCTGCATTTTCTTAAGTCCAAGACCTCCCGGGCCCCATTCAAAACTCACCCGAGCCCTCGGGGCTCCAAACCAAACATGCACACAACCTTAAAAACATCTTACGGACTTACTCGTGCGATCAAATCGCCAAAATAACATCATATACATAGGATCAAGCTTCAAACACATGATTTTCTTTCTTCAACTTTCATAACTCAAATTCTCCATTTTTAGTCCGAAACACGTCATATGACGTCGGTTTTTAGCCAAACTTTACAGATAGTGCTTAACACATATTTAAGACTTGTACCAGGCGTCGGAACCAAAATACGAGCCGATACCTATATTTTCTAACCCCTTTTCATTTCAAATTTTCATATCAAATTTCAGAAAAACTTTCTTTCAAAAATTCATTTCTCGGGCTTGGGACCTCAGAATTTGATTCCGA
The DNA here is from genome assembly GCF_000393655.2 of Nicotiana sylvestris. Lineage (NCBI taxonomy): Eukaryota > Viridiplantae > Streptophyta > Magnoliopsida > Solanales > Solanaceae > Nicotiana > Nicotiana sylvestris. Next base: position 31,203,272 of record NC_091067.1, read on the forward strand.
GCACACGCCCAAGTCCCATATTTTCCTACGGACCCTCCGGGACCATCGAATCACAGGTCCGGGTCCGTTTACCCAAAATATTGACCGAAGTCAACATTATGCATATTAATACCAAAATTCATCAAATGTTTCACATAATTCACATATTCTAATATAAAAACTTTCCGACTACACGCCCGAACTGCGCACGCCAATCAAGGCAACTAAAAGCGAGGTTTTCAAGGCCTCGAAAGCGCGGAACAAGGAAGAACTACGGTGATGACCCTTCGGGTCGTCACACCATGTTAGACGAGTCATAATTTATGGCCCTCGAAAGATAAGTTAGAAATACTTTGATAGAACAATTTGAGGTGTGCGATGCCAAGCAAAATCCCAAAATGCATGGCTCTCGCTTAATTGATACTTGAATCCTTAGAAATCGAAGCGCGCCATTTCGTTGAATTTTCCATGGCCCTCACAAAGTTGAAAATGCGTAGTTTAGGTGCGCTATTTAAAAATTACCTTCCTAAACTCGGGTGTGCATTTCATGTGACCCAAATCCAAATCTTAACATCGTTAAATAAAATATGTCTCGGACTGCGGGTGCATTTCATGTGGCGTGGTCCAAAGATGTGTTTTAGATGACGTTGAAATCTTTCTTAAAATAATTAAAAGCGGTTAAAAGTTTAAAATGGTACAATAGGTTAAAACGTGTTTCTAAAATCAGATAGTTAAGCCAAATATAACAGTTGAGAGACCGTGCTAGAACCACGGAACTCGGGAATGCCTAACACCTTCTCCCGGGTTAACAGAATTCCTTACTCGGATTTCTAGTTTGCGGACTGTTGAACAGAGTCAACCCTTTCCCCCGATTCGGGATTCAACCGGTGACTTGGGACACCATAAATCTCCCAAGTGGCGACTCTGAATCCTTTAATAATAATCCCGTTTCGATTGTCCTTTAATTGGAAAAACTCCTTTACGCCCTTCCGGGGGTAGGAAAAAGGAGGTGTGACAATCAAAACTAGCCAGGCACATAAAAAAATTTAAAACCTAGACAAATAAGTATTCTTTCTATCCATGAATCATACGCAAAGATCACATTCCATATTTTTAAGCGTGGTCAGTAGGGGTGTTCACGGTTTGACGAAAAATCGATCCAAACCGAAAACCGAACCAAACCGATTAAGTAAACCGATATTTTTCGTGATTTGGATTGGTTTTGGTTTTAAATTTTAAAAATCGATAATATTTGGTTTGGTTTTGGTTCTATTTTAAAAAACCGAAAAATAAACCGAACCAAACCGACTAATTATATATAAAATTTAATAATTATTTATATACAATATAATATCTTTTTGTAAATAATTTTAAATATTTTATGCATTTTAATTGTTATTTTGAATTTTGATTTATCCTTTTATATCTTAAAAGATTGCCTAAGCCCAAAACAATAGGACTCGGCCAATTTTCTTTTCATTAAGAGACTCTAATTCTCTAACCCTCCGCACATACTTTTGCCTAACAGAATAGTTAGAAAAAAAACCACCACAAGAGTAAAGAAAGCAAATTCAAATTGCAAGACAACAATGGCTAAAGCTTGAGAAAGCAAACTTTTAGTTTGTTTTTTGTTCATTCTTTTCATATAAACAGGTAAATAAACTTTCAGTTCTGAAAGAAATATATAAAAAAGCATAAATTTAGCAAATTATTTTCAAATTGTTGTCTAGCATTGTTTTACTATTATCGACTTATTATTAGCTTACTAAGAACCGAAAAACCGAATCAAACCGAACCAAACCAACAACAATCAAACCGATGGTTTGTATTTAATTTGGTTTGGTTTTGGTTTTAAAATTTTAAAAACCGATTAAATTGGTTTGGTTTTGGTTTTAATCAAAAATCGACCAAACCGAACCGTGAACACCCCTAGTGGTCAGCAATATTAGATGCAAGACGGAAAGAAAATTTCATGGATTAGATAGCACAAAGGTAATGAAACACAACGAAAATATATATATAATATTCTAAGAGCCCGTTTGGCTTAGCTGATTTGAAGTAGCTGATAAGTATTAAGTGCTGAAAAGTACTTTTAAGTGCTGAAGCTGATTTAATAAATACGCAGTTATGTGTTTGGATAAAAGTGCTGAAATTAATAATAAGCAGCTACAGAATTGAGTATACGAGGAGTTTTGTTTTAAAAAGAAGTATTTTAGGGATAGAATAGTAAATATTCTGGTCAAGCCTAAAGTGCTTATAAGCTGAAATTTGATAAGTTGGGGGAGATCAACTTATGGCTTTTGACTTATAAGTACTTTTAATTTTACCAAACGCGTAGATAAGTCAAAAAGTGTTTATAAGCCAGTTTGACCAGCTTATAAGCTTAGCCAAACACCCTCTAAATACTAAGCAAAAAAGAGACCTTTTCCAATGGTTATAGTTGCAATTCATTGAAAACATAAAGATGATTCAATATACAAATTTTGAGGAAGATTGGTGGTGATTGGGACAAGTTTTTAGTCAAAATTCATAGTTGAAATCGAGTTTAAATTGTTTTTCTACGACACATGTATCGTGCGTGTATCTCACACACAAGTATACATGGATATACATGTGATGCATATTTGATACGCATATGATACACAAATGATACACGTGTGATACAAATATCATCTTTTTCCATGTTCTCATTCTACTTCATATTTTCAATTCAAACTACCTCAAAACTCTACCAAATCATTCCAAAACTGAGGTTCAAATTCTTTAAGATGTACCTAATATATTCCAATAATACCAACTCAAAAGAAAATAAAAATTTGATATTTGTTTGCTACAAATAACTAATTAGCTAATATTGGTAGCATTTGAGTAATATTGGTAATATTTTATGAAATGAGTAATTTTTTTGCTAATTTACTTATGGGCTAATATAATTGGTAGTTGAAATAAGATAGTCAAGAGTAATTAAACAAAATAACTGTCAATCAACTGCTTAAACTAAAAATAACTTGTAAATATATAATTTATGCATTAGCAGCTAGAAAAGATAAAAAAAAATTGTTAGCTATTTGTGTAAAAATCCCATAATATATGCAAAATGGCCCCAATATAACACAGTTAAGTGGCAAAACTTGTTCTCCAAGAAAGAAAAGAGGTCTTCACTGCTAACTTCCCACCTGAATTCGTGAAATCACATAGGCCTTCCGGCTGCATGCTTCTCAATATCGATAATTCGTAAAAATTGTACGGGGCGTCCTATATGGTTTAAAATTATTTAACTTATATTCATATTTTTAAAATTATTTAACTTATATCCTAATTTTTACAACTTTAGGCGCCTCCTTCTTCCTGCTATCTGTGCGCTCCTTTCTTCCTCCTTTCGTTGTCAGTCTTCTTGATTTTAATAACATGATACTTCACTTCATCATTTATATTTGTGCAGATGCTTACATATGCTTGGGGTGAACTGCTTTTCTTTGTGCTTTTCATGTTTATTATTTCCAAAATTTATGATTTAGATACTGTTGACAATCTGATTATTTTATAGTAGTAATACACTACTATAAATAAGGTGATTATTTATCTAGTATGTTAGAAAGCTTTTTCAAAAACTTCAGCTTATATAGTGTTGAAATTTTTACAAATGAACTAAATAACTTCAGCATCTTCTGCTGAAGTTTTTGAAAAAGCTTTATAACAAAACTAATGAATCCAGGACAAAAAAACTTCAGCTTATTTAGTGCTGAAGTTTTTACAAATGAACTAAATAACTTCAGCATCTTCAGCTGAAATTTTTGAAAAAGCTTTGTGACAAAACTAATGAATCCAGGACAAAAAAAACTTCAGCTTATTTAGTGCTGAAGTTTTTACATATGAACTAAATAACTCCAGCATCTTCTGCTGAAGTTTTTGAAAAAGCTTTACGACAAAATTAATGAATCCAGGACAAAATTTCAGCTAAAACATGCAGAAGTTCAGCAAATAGAGAACAAAGCTTCAGCTAGTAGAATACTTAAGTTCAGCAATTACAAACAACTTTAGGCCCGTCTACTAGAATGTTGAAGTTTGTGTGATTGCATTTGCTACTTTAGGCCCGTATGCCTAAAATTTACGCGAAAAGTGGATACGCTTGCAATTTTTTTTACAAAACAGGTATAAGTTAAAACGTGATCCAAAAAACATGCCTCTTTTACGCATCCAAAAATATAAGAGGCGACTCGTTACGACACGAGCACATCCAAGATTTAAAGACAGTGAGCGCATCTCCTTATACATGTACAAATATACATATGTTTCCTCCGTTCTACTTTACTTGTGTGAATTTCGGAAGTAGGATATTAAGCTCTTTGAGATAAAATTTAGAACCTAAATAGAGGTACTATAAGTTACAATAATTAACAATTTGATATCTTTAAAAATATTAAAAAATCGTGATTAAAGAAAAATTTATTCAACTCTACGAATAGTAATTACTTTCACATAAAGTGGAATGGAGGAGTACTTTTTTGGATTAATAGGATGAACACATTCATGTTTTTGTCTTACAAAATCGATTGAATATGTACATGTGTGTGAAAAAGTATAATAGCGACATAATGTAAATCTGTGTTTGAAAGAGAAAAGAAATAAAAATATGTGCATATAAAGAACAAAACTTAATTGTAGATTTCTTGCATAGAATGTCATACACAGGGCGGAGTTATAAGCTAGGTATTTTATGTACATATTTTTGGAATTGGTCTAATATTTTTTGCTCGTACTCATGCTTCAAAGAGGCTAAATGGTGTACTTGGTTGAATGTTGAGTTATTTACCTTGAAGAATAGGGATCAAATCTCACTTAATAATTTTTTCTCCTTTCTTTAATGGTGCACCAGTTTGACCAAAAAAGTATTAAACTCTTTTGTTAAACTAATTAACAGAGATATAGAAGATAAATCATAGCCAAACATAATTAACTCTAGATCCAAATATACTGAGTACAAAAATCGAAGAAGAACAAGAACGTATAATGTTTCTTAAGATAATTATCGTACATCAAATGTGAATGATAGGCTTACATTTATGACAGGTTTGCATCATAATCGTGGAAGCAAAGGAGGAGGAGAGAGGGAACTATTGATGACTAAGAGATTCCCCTTGTAGATTCCACAGTGATGACTATCAAAAACCCCTTTTAGATCTGGGCTCAGCTCCCCATATATATATATATTAACAATTTTCCCTTTTATCCAATGGTTTTTGACCAGTTTACTTTCTTATGATTGTATCCTTCATCACTTGCCCAAACCTTATGATTGTTCTGCGATGTAAGCTTTCCAACGGTTTGACCCCGGCAATGGACGAGGTGCTCTTTGCTATCACACCCCGTGGGCATGATTACGGCCTGGTTGACCTCTTATCATTTCTTTTAAGAACAACTATCTTATGGTCAGATTTTGACCCATACAGTTAGTCCCTTCGTCCGTCGGAATCGCCTCTTGGCGAGCTCAACGGACGGATTCTGTTGATTCAAAAGTTAGGAGAAATCTGAATGTTGTGCGTTGAACGAGGTCTTTAAGTCGAGGTGGCAACATGATGCTTCAGTGGTATCATCGGACCGTTACGTTTGTTCAGAGCTGAATCGTTGCATCGATTCGAGGTATCATGGATACACATTATGCATCATTATGGAGCACATTTCCCAGGCATCATATCATTTCCTGTGCCATTTCAGTTTTTTGATTAGCGGCTCTTGGGTTTCCCGCTCAAGACATTTATGTTCCTATAAATAGGGTGAACCCACCATTCGATTGTTATGCTTTTCGATTTACCTGAGGAATTTTGCAAACTTCCACCTTCTTCAGTATTTCATACTTCTGCTTTCATCAGAATTTGACGTGACCATCCTCTCTTTTCCTTCATCACTCTTGTTTATTTCGATCAAGTTAGACAAATGGCTGGTACTTCTTCCCAGACTGACAGATTCGTCGAAGCTCCGGTGCCGGACACTGACGTATCTCCTCTTGGAGAGGGAGTAGAGGTGACGGAAGATGAGGAAGTTTCGACAGTGGCTGAGATACTACCCTGTCCGGGGAAATTATGAACTGACTTTAACAGCCCTGGCGGAGAATAACCGAAACATGTCCCTTCTACCATGGATAAAGCGGCGATTATGGCGCTCAAGACTAAGTGGGGAATTCCAAACCATATCGAAATGGTGCCGGCGACGGGGACAGACATTGTACACTTGCACCGCCTGAGGTATTGCGCATTTTACGAGTATCCTTTTATTGTCGAATATACGCTTCCTCTCCCCTCTCTAGTGGTAGACTTCTGCCGCTTCTATGAAGTGTGCCCGCCTCAGCTCTCACCGTACGCATACAAGCTTTTACTCATGCTCATCAAGTATGCGGAGCTCGCCGGTCGAGGGATTACTTTGGGGCACATGCTTCATATTTTTGCCCCACAATTTATTCGGGGCACAATGATCCACATGCGCCATCGAGGAACCAAGAGTTTGGTGGGGAATAAAGACGATAAGGCTAATTGCCACTTCTGGGAAACCTATGTTTATATGCGAACAGAGCACCTTGTGGAGGACTCGGAAGGGTTCCCTGAGACATGGAACTTCGCTTGTAAGTTTTCCTTTGTTTATTTTATGATTCCTCTCGAGGCGGTCGTTGATCGTTCTTCTTTAGGTGACATTGCTAATGACTTGTTTTTGCTTTTGCATCTAAGAGACTGCCTCCCCCGCCAACTGACGACATCCGTGAGTGGGTGAATGCAATTCTTCCCCATATAATGGGGTTCGCGAATGGGCATCCTTCTACGAGAAATATGGGCGTAAGCCTCTCACAGGTGAGTCGGCCCGCTGCAGTTCTCTTTTCTTTGCCTTACGGTTTGATCTTGTCATTATATGATCGTATTTCTTTGTACACAGTGAGGGTACGAAGGACGAGGGCTCCTCTATTCGCGTTTTGTCAACTAGCACCCCCTACCCGGCCTGCGTGAGGGCCACTACCCAGCCTGCATCGAGAACTACTACTCAATCTACGCCTGCGGCCGGAGCCGTGTGCGCGGAGGCTACTCCTCAACCCGAGACTCCGGTTTCTACCGTCCACTCAACGGGCGAATATTCCCCGGATGATAGTGGAGAGGCCTCATCAAAGAGACGACCAATGGTGTTAGAAGTGGATCCTCAAGCCAAAACATCTTCGATGGGCGACCTTCCCTTGGCGGTGCTCAAAATTGACGGTGGTGCCAACCCGACCGCAGAGGCTACGCCTGTTGTGAGCAGTCAACAGACTGATGTGGCGGAGAGATAGAGTCCCGAGGCTGTCGTTACTATCTTGGGAGGCCCTTCATCATCTCGGCCGAACCACACCTCTTCTTCGGTCGCAGAGAGGGAAAACGGCATCATGGCTGATGATTATGAGTCTGACTCCGATATCAATCCTGATGATGTTAGGATGTTCGAGGAGGGCTTTACCCGAACTGTGGTGAGAGCGGGAGGTCCTTCCCGAATACTCGAAATTCCATTGGACCTCAATCTTCTACGAGACACGGTGGATTTTGTGCCATAGTTCGACCTTCTATGCTCTGTCGCAGAAAATGGAGCTCTTCAGGACGTCAGTGATGCCGAATTATCGCGTGGTGTGGCCGCAATGGGCTTGAGGGTAAGTTTCTTTTCCTTGTTTGTTTTCCCCCCATTTTTCTTTTTGCGGTGTTGGCCTTTATCGACCTTTTTCTTTGTTTTTAGTCTTACATGCTGGAGATCGAGAGTGCTCGCAGGACCTAGACTTGGTCCAAGATTTTTCTGATGATGCTTAAAAAGTATCAGCGGTATCGCAACAAATGCCATGATATGCATGAGCAGCTCAGGCGCCCAATCCCTCGAAGAGGAGTTGGAGAAAAGGAACCAGGAGCTGATGCAGTCCATTCCAGGTGTAGTGAGATCGAGGAGCTACTCTGTGCCAAGGATGAGGAGCTTGAGTTGGGAAAGGGGGTCGCTGCAGAGTGTGAGCATCTTCAGGCGAAGGTGATGTCGTTGCAAGCCAAACTTGATCAGAATGTAGCCAGAGTTGAAGCTTTGAGTGCAGAATGGATAGGCAAGTTAGCCGAGCTGGAGAGAAAAGTAGTTAAGTTGGAGAATGCCGAGAACGCTTGGGTGTTGGCTTTGGCAAGAGCGGCGGCATTAGAGGACACTATCCACGTCATCCAATTTGAGTAGGAATCCGAGAGGGCAACGACAATGTTGAGGGAGGCGCGGCTCGATGAGTACATTGGCGAGATTGATCGGGAGGCTTCGAGCCTAGGTGATCGGGTCGTGGCGCTCGAGGCTGAGAGGGTGCAGTTGTTAGCTCAAGTTGAATCTGCCTCTGCCGCCGTTCCTCATCGCTTAAATGAGCTTTGGGTTCATGTCGAGGCTCAACGAGGCATATACAAGGGTTTGTGGGAGGCGAGCAATGTCTCTGAGGCTGCTTTTGAAGAAGCCCGGGCGAAGGCACGCGACGCTCGTATCAATTGCGGCTATAACCCTGTGACACCAGAGGCTGGCGAGGACGCTGATGTTGAGAAGGGGTTTCCTGAAGACAATGATGGGGAGAACGGTGGTAATGACGCCAAGTGAAAAGTTGTTGCTGCTTTAGTACTCTCTTTTCTGTGTTGTTCATTTTCATCTTCTTTTTTTTAGGCCTGTTTTGTCCTTTTGTAAGGTGCAGCTGTTGCGCGCGTATATTTAAGTAAAATAGTTGCTTTGCCTTTGTGTATTTTTCGATTCTCTTTTTCTTTTTCTGTGATGAGTCTCTAATCTTTTAGATCGGGATCCGGGCGAGGTTGACTTCCGACTCGCCGACTTAGGTGGAATCATCTTTGGTTCAAACGAGGTTGAATTTAGACCCATCATTTGGACGAAGTCATTTTTTATTTGAACACTCGAGTGGGATTGAATTTAGACTTACCTAGTTAGGCGGAGTCAACTTTTTCATACGCATTCGAGCGGGGTTGAACTTGGAATCGCCATCTCGGGCGAAGTTAATTTCTGACTTGTATTTGAACGAGGTCGAACTTGAAGTTGTAGTCTTGGGCGAAATCAGTTTTTGACTTGCGTTCGAACGAGGTCGAACTTGGAGTTACTGTTTTGGGCAATGCCAATTTCTGACTCGTATTTGAACGAGTTCGAACTCTCTACATTTTTTCTCCTCCTTTTGACGCTAGACGGCCGCCGTAAAGGTGTTATTCTGAGCGAGGTTGAATTGTATCCTGCTTGATTTGACGATAGCCAGCAGCCGTAAAGGTGTCAATTCGAGCAAGATCGAATTGTGACCTATTATGAGTTCGAGTGAGGTCGAACCCTTCTTCTAGCGACGGTCGTTGGTCGTAAGGGTGTTATTTCGAGCAAGATCAAAATAGTAACCCATTATAAGTTCGAGCAAGGTTGAACTCTTCTTTTGGCGATAGTCATTAGCCGTAGGGGTGTTATTTCGAGCAAGGTCGAAATAGTAACCCATTTGTAAATTCGAGCGAGGTCGAACCTTTCTTTTGGCGATGGTCGTTGGCCGTAGGGGTGTTATTTCGAGCAAGGTCGAAATAGTAACCCATTTGTAAGTTCGAGCGAGGTCGAACCCTTCTTCTGGCGACGGTCGTTTGCCATAGGGGTGTTATTTCGAGCAAGGTCGTAAATTTGAGCGAGGTCGAACCTTTCTTTTGGTGATGGCCATTGGCCGTAGGGGTGTTATTTCGAGCAAGATCGAAAGAGTAAACCATTATAAGTTCGAGCGAGGTCGAACTCTTCTTTTGGCGACGGTCGTTGGACATAAGGGTGTTATTTCGAGCAAGGTCAAAATAGTAACCCATTTGTAAGTTCGAGCAAGGTCGAACCCTTCTTCTGACGACAGTTGTTTGCCGTAGGGGTGTTATTTCGAGCAAGGTCGAAATAGCAACATATTTGTAAATTTGAGCGAGGTCGAACCTTTCTTTTGCCAATGGTCATTGGCCACAGGGTTGTTATTTCGAGCAAGGTTGAAATAGTAACCCGTTGTAAGTTCGAGCGAGGTCGAACTCTTCTTTTGGCGACGGTCATTGATCATAGGGGTGTTATTTCAAGCAAGGTCGAAATAGTAACCCGTTTGTAAGTTCGAGTGAGGTTGAACCCTTCTTCTAGAGACGGCCGTTTGTCGTAAGGGTGTTATTTTGAGCAAGGTCGAAATAGTAACCCGTTTGTAAATTCGAGCGAGGTCGAACTCTTCTTTTGGCGACGGTCGTTGGCCATAGGGGTGTTATTTCGAGCAAGGTCGAAATAGTAACCCATTTGTAAGTTCAAGTGAGGTCGAACCTTTCTTCTGGCAACGGCTGGTTGTTATTTCGATCAACGTCAAAATAGTAAACCGTTTGTAAATTTGAGCAAGGTCGAACCCTTCTTCTGGCAATGGCCGTTTGCTGTAGGGTGTTATTTTGAGCAAGGTTGAAATAGTAACCCGTTGTCAGTTCGAGCGAGGTCGAACTCTTTTTCTTGGTGACGGTCGTTGGCCGTAGGGGTGTTATTTCGAGCAAGGTCGAAATAGTAACCCATTGTATTATTATGTATATTTTTTGGAGAACTTTACGCATTGTCATATTGTTTATGCATATGTCGGGGTGAGCCCCGGTGTGCTCGGCTTTGTTTTTACTGAAGAATACAGGGCATTCCCTAGGTGAATCCTGGTTTGCTTAACTTCGCTTTCATTCGAGTATATTGTGCAATTTCTGGGTGAGTCCTAGTTCTCTTAACTTCGCTTTCATTGGAGTTTTTTTTATATTTTTTTATAGTTGTTCTGTATCGAGCCATTTTTATTATTCGTGATATGCTGCGGTTTGGGGGGTTTTTTGCTCGGTCATTACTTGCGGGGTGGTATGCTACGGAACCATCTCAGGGGTGTTTTGGAGGCGTTGGTCCCTCACTTGCTTACCCATGCGAGTGCTCGCATTCCTGTTTGAACCAATAAAAGAGTGAAGATAAACCAAAATGAAATTTTATGTTACCTCGACCCAACAAGTCAGTGAAAGAAGGAGTGACGTTGTAGGGTTACTCGCTCCGCCTGGTGATCGAATGGTGGTTTTAGATTTGGCGGCTGTGTTCGGCTCCATCATTAACAACGTCTAAGCTTCTCATGTGTTGGGCCCACCTCACTCGCTGAAGTGTTAAAATCGAGTCGCGGTCTGATCTCGTCCGATTTGCACCAACAACAAAGGAAACATGTCACACTTCATTCATAGACCATCCAATGTGTGGGGGAATGTGAAAATAGGGTAGGATGTGCCCACTCTTTCAAAAGATCGCATAATAAGCTGTCGTTCCCTCCCAAGGGGTGGGAATACGGGTCAATATATAAGGTAGATACGTCAAATAGGGATGTGGTCATGCCAGATGATCGTGATCCTATTTTGAACGTGCATATGTCGTGCCAAACCTATCATTACAGGTGAGACGTGGGTTTTGCATAAACATTGGTTATAACTTCTATTTTATGTAGCAGCCTGACCTAGATTGGTACGGTTGTCTCGAAGGCTTACCTACTGCTTTTTCGAGTAGGTGTTCGTGTCGAGATGGTGAGGCCATGATAGCCTGGTAGTGACGTTTCGCTGGTTCTAGATCTAAAGGAAACTAAAACAATTGGTTAAGAAATTCCCACAGACGACACCAAATTGTTTTACCAAAAAAGTATTAAACCCTTTTGTTAAACTAATTAACAGAGATATAGAAGGTAAATCTTAGCCAAACATAATTAACTCTAGATCCAAATATACTGAGTACAAAAATCGAAGAAGATCAAGAACATGTAATATTTCTTAAGATAATTATCGTACATCAAATGTGAATGATAGGCTTACATTTATGACAGGTTTGCACCATAATTGTGGAAGCAAAAGAGGAAAAGAGAGGGAACTGTTGATGACTAAGAGATTCCCCTTATAGATTCCATAGTGATAACTATCAAAAAAAAACCTTTTTAGATCCGGGCTCAGCTCCCCATATATATATTAACGATTTTCCCTTTTATCCAATGGTCTTTGACCAGCGTACTTTCTTATGATTGTATCCTTCATCACTTGCCCAAACCTTACGCTTGTTCTGCGATGTAAGCTTTCTGACGGTTTGGCCCTGGCAATGGCCGAGGTGCTCTTTGCTATCACGCCCCGTGGGCATGATTACGGCCTGGTCGACTCCTTATCGTTCCTTTTAAGAACAATCATCTTATGGTCAGATTTTGACCCATACAGCACTCATGTTAAAAAAATCCTAGATTCGTCTCTGATCATACACACACTTATACCTTGAATTTTTCTCTATTTTGCGGGAAACATTTGTTCAATGATTAAGCATGCCTTATTTTGGTTATGATAATATTACTCCAGTTTTAAACGGGCTTGCTTGCCTTTACAGGGGCCATCGAGTTTCACTTTTTAATATATTTACTTGTGAGATTATGGAGCTTTTTCCTTCTGGTGTATATATTAAAGGTCCTGGAATTTGGTATGCACTTGGTTTCGATCGTGTGGATAATGTGTACAAATTGCTTAAAGTTAGTCCGCAACTAGATTACAAGATCCTCACTCTGAATGCAAGTTCAAAATCGACATGGAAATGGAGAAGGAAAGATGTTCCACAAATAGTATCCATAATTTCTGCCAAGGATCAACGTTACTTTTGGAAATGTTGTAACTGGCGAGAAGAATTTATTATAGCTTTTGATGTCCACAAAGAAAATTTCACCACTATAAACCCTCCAACAAGCTTACCAATTAGAAGATTAGGTCAATTTGAGGGGCACCTAACACTATCTTATACACAGTGGAAGAACACTAATTCTTGGGTTTTAGACATTTGGGTGTTACAAAATCATCAAAATTCTATTTGGAATAAAATCACTATTGATTTGCTAGCTGAAGTAGATAAACACTTTTATATGGCTACATCTATTGGAAACTCCCCTCTGGTGAGTTGTTACTCTCTTGCTTTTGCTTTGCAAGTGTAATAATGGAGATGGACTACTTATTTTATACTTATGATCCTATCAAGAAAAAATTCACCAATTTGATGATCGAGCTTCCTGCATATGTGGATCGTCTATGTCCATATTGGGTTGGTCCGTAACCGGACTGGCCAATACCGGAAAAAACCTGACCGGCCCGGTACATAGGGGCTGGGTAGGAGGGGTAGAGGGGGTTGGTCCGTTTATTTTTTGGTAACGGTTAACCAAACCGGTCAAACCTGGTCCATGTGAACAGTATCGTGTACCGGTTTAACCGACCAGACCGGACCGGTACAACGGCTATAACTTTTTTTTTGTTTTTTTTAAATTTTTTGAATTAAGTGGGGCCCATTAATCATTGGCAACGGTCAGACCTGGAATTGATCCCTTGGCCAACGGGTCAATTGCATAAATAGCCTCTTTTTTAAAAGAAATTTAACCTTTTTTCAATTTACAAAATTAACCTTCTCTAAAACTATAAATACCCCCCCCCCTTCTTCATTTCTTCACTCAACTCTCATTTCTCAATCTCAATTTCTCTCATTCTCCAATTTTCAAGTCTTTAATTCATCTTCTAATTTTATTTGGCTCTTTTCTCTTGAATTTAATTTATCGTGTTTTATCATTCGGATTTTGAATTTTGAACAATTGAACTTCAAAATTGAAATACTTGCTTGACATTTGTTCGTGGTAACATCGGAATTGTGTAATCAAGTGCTCAATTTATTGTCGAATTCTGTGCACTCCCTCCAACTCTTTCTCTTATTTACTATTTTAATTGCATATTTAATTTTAGCTTATACTTTAACTTTTACAATATGTTTAATGCTGCTAAAAGAGCATGTAGAAAATTTATCGGTAGGAAAAATAAAAAAAGAGGTAGTCCTTCAGCATCTGGTAATAATAGTAATACCACATTAACATTTACACATGTTTCTGAAACATCGCCTAATGATAATATAGATTATGAACAATTACAAGAAGATTTTGGAATAAAAAATAATGAATTAGGAATGGAAGATGAGATACCAGCAACACCTACTAGTGTTGGAGCTAGTAGTGCTGGAGTTGCTACAAGGGGTGGTGGTCGTGGCACTAGTCGTAGACCACCTGTGGCTCCGACTACTAATCGTAGAAAAAGAAGTAAGGTTTGGAATTTTTTTTAAATAATAGAAGGTACTGATAGAGTTAAATGCAAACTTTGTAAAGGTGATTTTAAACATTTGACTAGAGGAAATTTAGGGGGACTGAGACGCTTAGTAGACATATGAGAACTGAGCATCCCATAGAATGGGGCGCTGATGGTGATGGAAATCAAACAACTCTTAACCCTACTACTGGAGGTCTTGTGAAATATGATAAAATGAAGGATCGTGAGGAGTTAGCAAAAATAATTGCTTTGGGTTGTCTACCTTTTTCTTTTGCTTCTTCATTATATCTTATTATGTATATTCAAAGGATTTACAATCTTTTATTTAAAAGTATCCCTAGAAGTACTTGTAGAGTTGATATCTTTAGACTTCATGGACAATATCAAACATACATACGTTATTTGTTTAGCCACCTTCCTTGTAGAGTTTCTCTAACTTCTGATATTGTCCATGTTGTTAATGGAGATTATTTGATAATTACATGTCATTGGATAGATGATACTACTTGTATGCAAAAATGTATTATCGCTTTTAGATATGATGAAGATCAGAGTCACACTGCTGCGTTTATAAGTAGTACTATTTGTGAAGTTGTTGAATTTTATAATCTCAAGCAAAAAGTTTTGTGTATGTCTTTTGATAATGCTTCTAACAATAATGCCGCAATTTCAATATTAAAACTGCATTTGCAACCACCTCTTGATGAAATTTTTCATGTTAGGTGTGCATGTCATGTTTATAATTTAATTGTTAAAAGTGGCATTGATTTATTTTCAACTGAGATTACTCATGTTAGAAGAGCAGTTGGTGTTATTCAAGGAAATAATAGATAATCTAGAATAAAGGAATTTAAGAATAAGTGTGTCTAGTATAACCTTAAACCCAGATTCATGCCAGACGAAATTGTTACTAGATGGAATTATACATATATATTTTTAAAATGTTGCTACAAATATAGATTCTCAATAACTGAAGTTGCTAATGCACATTGTACTGATCCAAACTGTATGTTAACAACTACTACTTGGGAGGTCATTAATGATGTTGTTAAATTTTTACATAAATTTTATACAGGTACCGTTGAGTTTTCTAGAGCATATTACCCTACTGTTACTATGGTTTTAGTACATATAGCTGAAATTTCTTTTCTACTCTTTGAATTTAAGAAGAAAGAAAAATATAGGGATGTTGTTGAAAAAATGCAAGCAAAGTTCAAAAAATATTTCTTTTCAATTCCTCCGATTTACTTAATTGGTGTCGTTTTAAATTCTTCTATAAAGATGTTTGATTGTCACCAATTAATGAATGTTTTATATATTTATATGGAGATTGGACCAACTGAAACCCCAGATTTATATGTTTGTATGAACAAGCTAAATGAATATTTACAACAATTATATAATTATTATGCAATGTAATTGATGATGTTGCTCGTATTGTAGGCAATGTTAATCCCACTATGCATTGTACCACTTCTGCTACTGTGGATGATGAAGAAGGCCTTGATAGTTTTAATATTTTTTCTACATTTTCTAACACTCAAACTAGTAGCAGGAACATTGATGAACTTCAATTCTACTTGCAGAAGCAAAAAGAGCCTCGCACAAAGGAATTTTCACCGTTGGGATGGTGGCATGAGAATGGAAAGCAATTTCCTGTTCTTTTCACTATGGCTTGGGACGTGCTGAATGTGCCAATTTCTACTGTTGCATCGGAGAGTGCATTTAGCCAAGCAAGACAACAACTTGGAGACACCCGTCACTCATTGGGAAGCAATGCTTTGGAAGTTTTAGTATGTTTCAGAGATTGGATTAGATCGGAACGAAGAAATCAAGGACGTGAAGATGTTGATAGCCCAGAAGACGAGGAACTTGGAGATATATTAACACATGGTAACCCATCCGAATTTAACACTCCAGAAGAAGGTCACTCAGTTCATATTGACTATGAAGAACTTACTAAGGAAATGCAAAACCTTTGAATTTACTCTTTTTTGGTTAATTTACTTGTTGTTAAATGTAAACCATTCAATTTGTAAGTTTGAATTTTGAAATAAATGTAGCACTTACAATTTATAAGTGCAATTTTTTCTCATCTTCCTTGTATTCTTTATGTTAATACTTTGTATTAATATAACTTACAACAGTTATATAAAATACAAAAAAAAAAAAAAATACACTAAACCCAGTCCGGCCCGACCCTCTCAACCCGTAACCCTTACGGTTCAATTTTTACCCGGATGAACTCGAACCCGTTAAGCCCCAACCCGTAACCGGCCCGGATCATAACCCGTACGGGTCCAAAAAATCTCAATCCAGCCCGGCCCAGCCCACCCGTTTAACACCCTTAGTCCATATCATGTTGATCATATGTCTCTTCTTTTGGGGAAGATCACCACACTCGATAATTTACTTGGATTTAGAAAAAAGGTTGATGAAAGATGATTAGGAGATGTGCAGTTAGAGATGGATTTATTATTTATACTTGATTTTGTTCGGTCTTTAAGTTTTTTAGTATTAGATTCATTGTACTTTTAAAATTTATGTCTGAATTTAATATTCGTTTAATCATTTTTTACATATGTGTGTGTGTTCCATATATGTGTTAGAAAATCTCCACCGTCTTTTTCATATTATGGAAATGATACATATATGGATGTTATTTGTTAGTTAGATCTTCTCTATTACTACTAATTTTAGTGGTCAATTTTCATCTTTTTCATCATTATATCTTTGCGTTGAGTATAGAAATGTTTAAGTTTCTCGTTTTGCCCTTTATATTTGCTTTTCTGCATTTTGATTATGGAAGGTTTTGTGGAGCATAATATTTCGAGATAAATATAACTTTCTTTCCCTCAAATGTTGGAAAAACCAACACTTTCAATTGAGACAAGAGGTATAAGATACCTTTTGAATATTGTATATATTTTTATTACACATATTTCAGTGAGTTTTAAAAAAATTGAACCAAAATTTTTTTTAAACTAAGTGTCATTGATTAGGCTAAAACTCTACTTTTAGCTATCTGTGTATAGGTTCCTAATCACAATTTGCAGTACCTCTAGTCTTGAAGTTGCAGAATCTTTTGCGTCTGAGGATTCATTGCATTAATACTAAAATTTGAAAAGACAACAATAACTCATCAGACTATTCGACAAATTTAGGAGATAAATCATCCATCAACATCTTAATTAGTATTACTTTTTATCCGAGGACTCTGATAAAATCCTCTCTTCAATCATCAGACTACTGTACAACGATGATGGCACTAATTGCCATGTTCCATTTTGGATGGGCGCATTGTACTCATATGTTATGTGCTAATTGTCCCTTATAGATTTAAAAGAGAAATGCTAAGGGATCCTTAAGCAAATATTCAATCGGATTCACTGTTTATATTTCCTAACTGGTATACATAAGTTATACACTGATTATATACATATTAAACATATTAAACACAGTATATTATTTTTAGTTTAGGTGATTGGGTGAGTGGCGATTTAGGTTAATTCTTCAAATATGTTGTTAATGGGTTTATACGCCTAATGAATTTTCCCCCCTAATAGACTAGTCTTCTGGGTTGGGCTTTTCTTGTTTGGTCTATAAATGAATTTTACTGTATCTTAAAAAGAAAGGGATAAATTCAAAAATAGTCAGATTTACAAGTGGTCATTCAAAAATAACTACAGTTTCAAAAGTCATCGAAATTTAGGGTTAATTTCACTGATGATCACTTAACTATGTTTTAATTTCACTTAAGTCACTCAACTATTTTTGCCACTTAAAAGTAACTAAACTTTCACATTGTCACTTAAAAGTTTTGGTTCAAACTCCTACTATAAATATGACATGACATAAAATTTAATGAGAAAAATCCAAAAATAAATGTCACATAAACTTAAATAGATCATACTCACTTTAGATTCATTTCTTGATTGACCAATACGCAAATGCACTCTAAAATAAGAAGGACTTACTTCTTTTAAAGTAAAACTTTCACATGAATCCAATACCTTTGTGTTATAAATTTTTACTACGGAGAAGTAGGTAATCATATTTGCTGATTTTAGAGTGGAATCTTTTACGAGTAGTTTGATTCTCGGATAAGTTAATGCCGAGATTTTAAAACAAAGATGGTAATATATGAATTATTAATTCATGTAGTGTTTAGTGTATATATATTTCTTTTAATATGGATATTCGAGTTTGTGGATGCTAATATAGATTTTTGAAAATGTTTAGACGCTTCTTTAACCAACAATTGAGTAATTATGCTGTTATTAGTGCTCTTCCACCAAAGCATTTGCGTTATGAGTCAAATCACATTAAGAGAGAAATGAATTTAAAATGGGTATAGCCCATTTAAGCTTATGTGACATTTATTTTTGGAATTTTCTCATTAAATTTTATGTCATGTCATATTTATGGTAGGGGTTTGAGCCAAAATGATTTTTAAGTGACAATGTGAAAATTTAGTTACTTTTAAGTGACAAAAAATAGTTGAGTGACTTTAGTGAAATTGAAACATAGTTGAGTGACCATCAGTTAAATCAACCCCGAAATTTAGCCATTTTTCATATAAAGATAAATATGAACGAACACACTGTTCAAAATCCGAAAAATACTCCAGCATAATATACTGGAACTCCAGTATATTATACTGGAACCAGCAAAGTATACTGGAATTCCAATATAATATACTGGAACTCCAATATATTATACTGGAGAAAGCAAAGTATACCGATCCAGCATAATATGCTGGAAGTTCATACACGGGTGCACCAAACTCCAGTATATTATACTAGACCAGTCTGTTGCAGTAAAATTATGATTATTTTTCAATGACTTGACAAATGCTGACTATTTTTGAATGACCAGTCCAAAAACTAGCTAGCCCGTGCTATTTTGACAAAAAAGAAGCATGGTTTAGATCGAGAGGAGGTTATAAAGGACATTGCAACTTTGTGCAAGCTTTCTTCAGTATCAGTAGAGCCTAATTGACTAAGTTCTTTACATACGTTTAATTTTTTCCTATTTATTGTTCGTTCTAATTTAGAGAGAAGAGTTGTAATCAAAGCTCACAAATGAACAATTACTCTTGCCTTCTATACTCCCAACAAAGTACCAACTTTGTGTTTTATTAAATGTGACTTAGGGATTGTTGCTATATGCCTTTGTATGTGTCTAGGATTTCATTAAATGATTTAAATGCATTAAGATGATTCGGTAGATAGTTGGCTCCTCTTCAGAGATTTTGAAGTATGAGAAAAATATCATGACCAAATAATGGTTTTAGTAAACAAATAAGTCTTATAATTTCACCGTCAAGAAAAACAACGTTTGTTTTCTTGAGAATGATTTTATGAATATCAAAATGTATTTTCAGCATTGTCTTAGACGTGAGATTCCCACTCGGATAAAGATTTTTTACCAAAAAATAAATTAGAGAGACTGAAAAATATAATAGTATATTATTTATTCGAGAGAAATCTTAAATTTGCAAACAAACTTTTAACCTACTTTATTTGCTCGTCACTAGTTAGTATTATTAAATCAAGCTTATCGATTAGGTGAGTGAATAAAGGTATGCCTAATCAAGCATACTGATTAGTGATTAGGTGGGTGAATAAAGATATGCGTGGCACATTACATGTTGTAAGACTAATTAAAATAGTATAAATCATATTTTGTCTCTCAACCTTTCATTTATCAAATGACCAAATAATACAAAATTGGAAGCTAATATATGCCTAATGTCCTTTTCTTAACAAACGTGGAAAAGCAAGTGTTAGAAATGTTGTGATGAGACAAGAACTTCATAAGATTAATCATAATAGTTTATGAAGTTGACCCAGAAAGAACCGTTGTATAGTTAAAAGCTTGTTTAGATGGTTGTTACGCATCGTTTTATAATGTATCGTATCGTACTGTATTATATTTGTACTGTATCGTTTGATAAAAATAATATTTGGGTAGATTATGTCGTTTGCCAACGTTTTATGATATCACGCACCATCAATATGAAGAATAAACTTGTAATATTATAAAGAAAAATTATGATACAGGGTAAAATTACTATATAAAAAGGTAAGGTAAATGATAAAATAAAATCATTTTATAATAATAAAGGGTGAGATTGAGAGAAAAAACAACACAAGGTAACGATGCGACCACACCAAATCGGTCGTTACATAAAATGGTACATTTCGTCGTTATGTAACGACGGATTTAACGATACGATATAATAAAATTTAAGTAATAATCAAAACAAACATTGTATTTAAAGTAACAATACAATACAATCTAATGGGTAACAACCATCCAAACAAGCTGTAACCGGATCTTTACATAAATAGTCGATCGAATTTATCGTTTATTTTTATAGCTGGTATATATAAATGATATACTGATTATATATATATATATATATATAATTTTCTTAGCTAATTTAATAATATATTAAAAACGGGTCCATTTTGTGGCTCTCCTCGAGTGAACTTTGCTCTATTTTGGTCATACTCCTCTATCTTGATTAGACAGAGTGGACACGCAACAAACATTAATTGTATCATATCCTGTTTCGACCAAACAAAAATTGAATGTCTTAATCGCCATAATTGATGATTCCATTTGTTTGTTATTATATCACATTTCTTTGTCAAAAATTCTAGAGACCCACATTCACAAACAAAGAGATTTGACGGATCTATCTTTCTCTTATTATTCATCTTTTTCTTGGTGGAGCAAAATCCCAAAGTTTAGTTTCCTGTTTTTTTTCATATTTTGTCTTTTTCTCCTTCATTTCCTGATTAATTTTTATTTTCTTTCTATTATTTTGTCTTAATTTTATTATCAAGCGGATGAATAACCTTAATATTGTTCCTTGTTTCCTTTTTGAGGAATTACGCTCTTTGTCACTTGGCCCAAGAGTCCATCAAAAAATGACTCACGTTTGAAGCCCTTATCTGATATGGCCTAGGTTGTACATAATCTGAAAATTATTTTTCACCAGTTAGCTCACCCTATTTTTTTCTTTTCTTCGTTCTTCTTCTTCCTCTTTCACGACTTTGCACCCCAAAGTTTCTCTATCATTATATATATTCTTCAATTCTCCTTCCAGATTCAAAGTTGATAATCACTATTAAGATGAGAAGAAAAAATATCACTTAAGAGAATTATTATTTTTGGAGTCACCATTAAAGGTCATTCGAAGCTTCAATTTCAGAAATTGAATTTTTCGATTTTGTTAGTTGTTTGGATTGGGTGTTGGCCCAATTGATTGGGATCATCAAGGGAAGTTCAAAACTCAAATTTGAAGTGATTTGGAGCAGATTTGAGGTAGATTTGAGTTAAATTTCAAAAATTAAATTTTTCGTTTTTGTTAGTTGTTTGGATTGGGTGTTGGCCCAATTGATTGGGATCGTCAAGGGAAGTTCAAAACTCAAATTTGAATATTTGGAGCAGATTTGAGGTAGATTTGAGTTGAATTTCAGAAGATGCCCAAAGAAGAAGAAGAACTAGTGAATTATAAGTAATGTATAATACTGTATAAACACATCTTATACATTATTATATACAAGGCTGATACATTATTTACAGGTATTTGGTGGATTTCTCACATTTCTTCTTCTTCTTCTTCTTCTTCAACTGCTACACCTATATACATGGTGTATCACTAACATTTTCACTACTGTGCTTATATATTTTTATACACTTTTATACAACTATATATATATATATATATATATATATATATATATATATATATATATATATATAATATAACTCTTTGTATAAAAGTGTATAATATTGTATAAAAGTGTATAAGCATCTCTGACGAATTTTTTGTACGATTTTCACTTGCAATTCTTGATTAAGACTATTCCAAATCTCCACTAAATGACTTTAAACTTTGTATACAATCTACTTAGACTAATTTTAATAAGTTCAAACAATACCCACTTCAAATTTCTCATAAAATCATATTCAAAAACTAACAAGATTAGCATTAAAGAAGATGAGATTTTACATTTCTCACGTCTGTTTGTGAATTTTCGTAGTTGTGATAGGTATGTAGAAACTTGAGGAAAAAGGAGAATGGAAATATTTCACGCTTGAAGATATAGAGAATAAAAAAACTGGAAAAAAAATTCAGATCTAAGCTTATTGATATTTGGCTACACATTTGCAAACTTGTAAGTGAGCTAAAATAATGTAAGGTCAACTTATGGAGTGTATTATTATGTAATTTTGTCTTTCCTTTTCTATTATCCCCACTATTAGGGGTATGGTTGGTGGGATAGAAGCGGAGCTTTCGAGCAACAGTAAAATTGTCTATGTGTGACCTATAGGTTAGGGGTTCGAGTCATGGAAGCAGCCACTAATGCTTGCATTAGGATAACATATCTACATCGCACCATTGGGATGCAGCTTTTTTCCGGGTCCTACATGAACGCGGGATGCCTTATACACCGGATTGTCATGTCCTTTTAGTTGGTGGGATAAGGGATAATAATTCTGAGAGTCTATGCAAAATTATTTTATCTCACATTTAGTTAAATGTTTAAATTCAAAATTAGTAATCTCAGGATTAGTTTATACTACAATTATGATATTATTTTATCCCGCATTAAGGATGAAAATATAATTTTGGGATTACTTTATCCTGGGATAAAATATTACAATGATAAAAATGCTCTTTTTCAAGGCTCTTCCCTAAAAATCTTTTAAAAAGTCTAAGGTTACAATTAAAATAAAAGTGTATCCCAACTTATCTAGTATACACAAAACATATTTTTTATATTATATCTCGGATATCCCACATTAGTCCAATAAATAAATATTTTTCAATAAAAATATATCCACTAAATAATCATGTTATTATTTAATTCTATTATTATAATTCTAACATTATAATTTTGAGATAACTTATTCCCAACCAAATGACTCATTAATGTATCCTTTGAACTCTCTTCACATAATGTCGAATGCAGTGAATGACAAAATATAATAATAAATTAACATGCAAAATTTTATGACCAAAAGTAAGATTTTCTCCTTTAAAAATATTTTTTTATATTTGCTATTCGGTGTTCGGTATCCTCAATTGAGGGGCTCAATGATCAAATTTGTACTGTTAAGGTCCATTAAATGGAAAAATACTCTTTATCAAGATTTCCTCATTCGACACGAGTTTTAATTAAAAATAAAGAATTCTTATCTATCCCACCATAATGACGGTAACATTTATAAAGTCTAAATATCTCTTTATGCTCTTTTCGTTCACTTTCAATTGTACATAATTACAAAAACTAACTAGTAGAAACCTATACTTGTACCATCCATAGTCACAAAGAAGCAAAATAAAATTAAAAGATGCGGCATTTCCACCCTGTATTTTATATTGACCAAAATAAAAATGTGACTTGAACAAAGGCCACCCATTGCGATTTATGCAAGTTATAATTGGCTTCTACTTTTTTAGTTCTTAGAATTTATGGGAGACCGAATCATAATCTTGTACAACAAAGACGTAGAAAGGAGAACCTAGTTCTTTAGACTTGTCGTTAGTTGGTTGTTAAACAAGATTTGCATGAATTACATTAGAGTTGTAATATAGCTATGCTCAAAATAATAAATAAGATGCAATATAGAAGTAAAAAACTTAATAGATATTGTTTCATAGAGTAAGAAGGGGAGCCATGGTACGTTAATAAAAATTATTATTTGTGACCTGGAAGCCACGAATTGATCAAGTTGTGTAAACAACTTCTTACAAAAATATAAAGTAAGGTTGTATAGTTGATTTGATTCTACCTTTTCTGCACTCTGTGCACAACCAAAGCTCTCTGCATTGAACTATCTTTTTTTATTTTATTATAGAGAAATATTTTGTAGCTCCATTTTAAGAAAACAATCTGATACATAATAAATATGACATTTTAAAGATAAAATAATAAATAATGCCTACGTTTTCTGATGAAATGAATACTAAATATTATTAGAAACTTATAAAAAAATGTAAGCAATCAAAACAAACAAACATATATGAAATAAATAACCACAGATAAATTTGATAAGTCATCTATCTACAATTAGCTGAAAAATTAAAATCCACAAAACTTGGATAACAAAAGGCCTGTGACATGATCATTTTGGGGGAAGTTTAGCAAATACCCATGCGCAGTAAATTATATATCCGTCCCTACCCATTGCTTTTTCTCCCTACCCATTTATCAGCCAAATGAAGTCAAACTACGCTACTATGAACCAAGTCAATTCAAGTCAAATAAAGCCAATTTAAGACAAACCAAATTACTTCAAGCCAAGCCAAGTGAAACCAAACAAAGCTCGGCCAAATCAAGCTAAGCTAAGTTAAATGGGTAAAAAAAAGTTGGGATGGGTGTGGTATTATTATTATTATTATTATTATTATCTAAAAATACACTCAATCACGAGCTTATTAAAAAAATGAACTTTTAGACTTCTTTTCCATATTTAATTTTCATGCCTTATTACGTGTGGTTTCGAACTTCTATCTTTATGGTCATGTTTTGTCAAGTTTTCACTATGGAAGTTTCCAAAATAAATAGATAATGAAATCAAGATTATGTCGTCTTCCTACTTCACACCTTATTTTAAGTCGCAGAACCACAAGTTTCTTTCAACTTGCAAACCAATATGTTGTCAAGATACTTACGAAGGTGATTTAAACAGCAACCACAAATGATTTTTTTTTTTTTTTTTTTGGGTTCAATTTATAAAAGCTTCTTATATAAGTTCTCAAGTTTAAGAAAATAGAACAAACAAACTCGTAATATAAAAGGAATTTTGAGTTGGCAATAGAAAATAACTACGATACGAACTCTGTAGCACGCATTTTTTTTAATAACAATACTGTTGGGACCAACTTGCGTATACCTCGGTTAATTTAGAGACGCATGCTACCCTCCCGCCAGTAAGATATTAGGTAACTCAGCAGAACGCATTTTGAAGTGACATTATTTGTAAACTGAAAAACTTTTCTTTCTTAACGTTTTCAAAAGAAATCTGAGTTTTCTATAAAAAAAATTTAAGTAATCTTTTGACAAATTAACTCTCCTGAAAATAGGCACGGTGATATATATAATTGGGCCAGCTCCAGCTCCAGCCCAAAGTGAATGGAGTAGCTGACTTGTGTTTGTTATCTTGAATTTGTTGTGAATTTGGCCCATTTACTTATTGATGAACCCAATAAGAGATCCGGAAAAACCCCAACAAGAGATCAGCGACGCAATGTGCCTAGTACGTGTTGTAGTATTTAACTATTTTCTTCCCTCCTTTCCGAATACACAAAAAAATTGCAGAAATATTATAGTATTTTTTAGGGTAGCTATTAACTTTTGACTCCCACTTAAAATTTTAAGACCAAAAGTTAAAAATATTAACCATACGATAAAGGAGGGCAAAAATCGAAAAAAATAAAAAATAATCTGATCTACAATTGCTAATTGAAAAATAATCACAATTTTAAAAGTATTTGAGATTTAGCCTTTTTTCATGTACAAAATAAAATCTGAATAAAAAAAATCTTTGAAATCCGAAAAAATTCCATCATAATATGCTCGAGTTCGAGTTTTTACATGTGAGATTCCAGCATAATGTGCTGGAGTTTTAACATAACATGTTAGAAATTTATATGCAAGAGCTCAATAATCAAACATATTATGCTAGAACTTTCCGTATTTTAGCTAGTTATTTTTGTTCAAATTTTATATTCGTATAAAATAGTAGCTATTTTTTAATAACTTTATAAATATCCACTATTTTTCAACTACCAATCTGAAAATTGGCTAGCACATACTATTTATACCAAAAATTCAATACCATGGAAGACTACTTGTGTACTTGATGATAGGCTATAATTACGTATTTTAGTCGATTATTACACTCTAATTTACTGCACTTTAGTTGAGTTTGCGCTTTAATCGCTAGTGTTTTGCACTAATTGTGTGTTTTATGCCTTGTAGGTGTGATTCCGAGCTATATAGATGTTATGAAATAAATTTAAGTGGTTTGGAGCTTTGAAGTCTGAGTAATAGCTCAAGGAATTAAGCCGGGATCGTGTTCGGGGATCAACGGATGATAAAACAACAAAATGAAAACTCGAAGAGGCATATTGTGCACTATCTAGTACAATAGACATAACTTTTTACTCAGAACTCCATTTGAGCTCCACAATATATAGTTGGAAAGCTAACTCAAATTGCTACAACCTTCATGTTTTACATTTTTCCAAATTCCAAACGGAAAAGGGTCAAAAACTGCGACTTCGGCAGAACCGCGGCAGAACCGCGACAGAGGGCAGTCGCGGACAACTGAAGAATCTGAGAGGGTGTTTGGCCGCGGTTCCGGCGCGACCGCGGTGGAACCGCGGCAGGATGCATAAATTTCAGGGACCAAAGTTCAAAACACGGGATTTTAAGCCCTAAACCCTATATTAAACCAAGGAAGCCGGCCAAGAATTGAAAAACGACATATTTTTGACATAGATTTGACCTAAGGAGGAGAGACACAATAGGAGCAAGGCTTGGGAATTCTTCTACAAGTTTTTTCTTTCCTCTTCCTATTTTCATTGTTGGTTATGACTTTTAGTATTGTAGTTTTACATACTATTATGAATAGCTAATTTGTTATCTAGAGTTTTGATAGAACCTTTTGTAAGATAAATTCTTGTTATGTTTTTATATAATTGAGCCGTAGTATAATCTCTATTTGTTCAACTACGTTCTTATTGTAGTTAATTGAAGAGCTCTCAATTAGCTGTGCCTATTTAGTATGCATAACTCGGGAGAGAGTGCATATTTAGGTAATTGTTGAACAACACCACTCCCAGAGTATATGAGGGATCAATAACCGAGGGTTTAAAGGCGGGATTAGGGATAACGAAGCCTTGGGTGCGATCTGAAGTGAGCTGTATCAAAAGCCAGCTAGCGTAGCTCGGGAGAGTGCGTCTAGTAAATTGTCGTGATTACTCGGGAGAGATTTACGGTAATAAGAGTGCTCATGATCGGTAGAGAATACTTAGGCGAAATTATAGAAGACATAGCGGGAAGGATTCCGACAATTGGGGAAATCATAACTCTAGACCTCCTTAATCTTGTCTCTAACTCTTAGTATCTTTAGTTGTTAATTTATTATTTTAATTTGTTAATCAATTAGTTAAACACAAGAATCTAAATATCTATAAGTTAGGAATTGTTCAAGCTTGTCTTCTTGGTGATAGTGAACAACTGTAGCTAAGCCTTAGTTCTCTGTGGGATTCGACTCCGGACTTGTAAACCGGATTATATTTGCAACGACCGCATTGTCTTTTTTATAAGGCATAGTTGGGCGTGATCAAATTTTGGCGCCGTTGCCGGGGAACTAACGGTGTAGCTGTAGGTGTACATATTGCTAGGTTTCAAGTTTGAACTTTTATTTTTATTTTTTGTATTTGATTTTTTTTGTTTTACTTGTTGATTTAAAAAAAACATGGCATCGTGGAATTATGAAAGTTTTGATGTTGGTAATTCTACTTTTAATCCTCCTTATGCATATTGTGATGAAAACCACCCTTGGCAAAATTATCAAAATATTTTCGAGAGCGAGTTTTGTGCACCAACTCAATCTTATGTGTGGAATGTGTGTGATATGTGTGGTGGTCAAGATGGTCACTTTCATGGTTGTGCTTATATTTCCTGTCTTCCCCCAACCCCTTATTATGATGATTTTACATTTTCTTGTGAGGATAACAGGAACAAAGAACCTAGGGAAGCTGACCTAAAGAAGATCGAAGATATGTTAAAGTGCATTATAGAACAACAAAGTAAAATAGAGCTGCAGATAGAAAGGCAAGATGAAACTATTCACAACTTAGAGGCTCAAGTGAGTCAATTAGTTGAAGCTTTTAATGCTCAATATGTTAATATTATGGATAGTAGCCAAGAGCAGTTTGCATTAGAGACGGAAATTGAAGGGCCAATTGAGGGGTCCAAAGTAGAACCCCAACACTCTAACCATCTAGAATTTGAGGATGCCGATGTTGAAGAAGTAATACTAGAGTCAACCAGGGACGTTGAAGATACAAATCTAGTTGACTCTAGTGTTTTGGGTGTTGAGGAGGTCGAAAATCTTGAAGTTCATGTATTGGAGCGTGTTGGACCTCATTCCAAACACTTCTCTACATTATGTTCGGACGGTGAAATGGGAATGGATCTTTACGAGCATAAAAAGGAGTCCAAGGAAGAGGTAGATGGGCCTTATATTTTGAAATTCTCAAGGCCGTCTAGGCAAGGTGACACTCCTCGATTGAGAGCCAAAAAGTGCATAAGACTCTATCTATTTCTCAGCACGCAAGAATTTGTACCGCCCCAAGACCATAATCATAAGCTTGAAGCAGAACTTGGGGTGCGATTCATAAGTTCGAAGTGGAGGTAGAAAGTGATTCACGTCGTGCCGCGACGTTAAATCAAGCGATTGTTGGGAGGCAACCCAGCTTTACTGCTTTCTTTTATTTTTTGTATTAATTTTTTTTAATTGTATTATTTTTGTAGTGTCAATTTTTTATTTTCTAGGAGCATGGAAAGTAAAGGTATTGGAAGGATACAATAATAAACCAAATGGTTGGAACTAAGTGTGAGGTACCCGCACGAAAGACCAAGCTTGGGAGAAGTCTGAGTATCCCATGAGATGTTAGTGTTTCGGCCTTTGGCCTACCAGAGAGTCTCTTTTACCTTTTTTATTAGTTATGGTGTGCATTGGGGACAATGCACAATTTTAAGTGTGGGGTGATGAGATTGTCTGGGGGACTTTCTATGCTATTTTAATTGTGTTAGTTTAATTGAACAATTTTTTTTTAATAGAAAAGATTGGACTTTTCCCTACGATGGATCTATTAGACAATTTTCTTGAGGGATTTAAGTCTAAAAAAAAGTACAAAAAGATTTTCTTTTGTTAGGTAGTGTAATAATTACCCCTTGGTTTTTCTTTAAACTACGGTTCTTTTCCAAGAGTTTTGTTTGAACCGGGTGTAGTTAGTTTTATTTTTTTAAGAGTAAGAGCCATTGTGAGATGAATTGAATTGAAGCAATATCTCTTGACTTTGTTATGCCTTGAGAATAGTGAGTACTTTGGTTGTGACGCTTAAGCTCAGTTTTTGACTCTTGTAGAAGTACCTTAAATTGTATGATCTTATAATTGCTTAACTGCTTTGACTAGAGTGTCCATGAATCCAATCCTGAGTGAGTTATGTGCCATGTGTGTGTGAGGTTTGTTGTATTCTGTGCATTGCATTTGATGTCTAGAACTTGCCCCGTGTGTTTGCAAAGCAAAATAGTAGTTTTATTAAGTCTAGGAAGTGATATAGGCATTTCTTTGTTGAGCCAGATATGTATATTGTACCCGCATAATTGTTATGTATCGTAGTTAACCTCTTTGAGCCTGTAATCCTGTTTTTTTGGCAACCACATTACAAGCCTTACTCATTTGTTTGAATTAACCATCTATTTGAACCATTGTAATCTCTCATGAGCACTTGAATTGTTATGAACTTTGTAAAAGTTAAAGTGTGGGTTGGTTGGTTTGGCTTTTGAGTGGAACTAATGAAATAAGGAGAAAGGGTGCATTGATTTGAAAAGCAAGAGCCACTTGAATTGAAAAAGAAAAGAATGAAAAAAATAATAATATAGTTGTATTGTTGTGAAAAAAATATATTCTTTGATAGTGGTGACTCTTGATATAATTGTGCTTAAATAATTTGTGAGTTGATGTATATTGATGTGAAGGTGGAGTTTGGCTTGACATAAGTATGAGGTTTGAATGTTAAATTATATGTATTAAAGTTCTTAGGGAGGTGTAGTTACTCTTATATCTAAATGTATCCTACCCGTCCCGTAGCCTACATTACAACCAAATAAAGTCCTAATTGATCCTAGATTGAATGAGCTCCATTAGTAGAGTAGTACACTACAGGCAAGCTTATGGTGCATCTTTTGTGGCATATGAATGTTATTTCTGAGAGTGAGTGAATTCTTTCTATCTTGAGTTCCTAAGTGTTCTTAAATTTTATTGTGTGGAACTACTCTCTTTTGTTGTGTGAGGGCACTTGATTCATGAAGGAAAGGTAATGTCAGTGACCTCTATGTTAGAGTAAGTAGGTGAATTGTGAATAATGCGTGGTACTTATGAGTCAAATCTTGAGGTGAAAATGTTACGCTTTTGTGCTTAGTCTATTTTAAATACTCTTGGTGTGATGAGTTAGGAGAATTGTTTAAAAAGGTCGTGTCTATATAAAAAAAAGTGTAGTTTGATTGCTCGAGGACGAGCAATATTTTAAGTGTGAGGTGTTGATGATAGGATATAATTACGTATTTTAGTCGATTATTACACTCTAATTTACTGCACTTTAGTTGAGTTTGCGCTTTAATCGCTAGTGTTTTGCACTAATTGTGTGTTTTATGCCTTGTAGGTGTGATTCCGAGCTATATGGATGTTATAAAATTAATTTAAGTGGTTTGGAGCTTTGAAGTCTAAGTAATAGCTCAAGGAATTAAGCCGGGATCGTGTTCGGGGATCAACTGATGATAAAACAACAAAACGAAAACTCGAAGAGGTATATTGCGCACTGTCTAGTAAAATAGACATAACTTTTTACTCAGAACTCCATTTGAGCTCCGCAATATATAGTTGGAAAGCTAACTCAAAGTGCTACAACTTTCACGTTTTACGTTTTTCCAAATTCCAAACGGAACAGGGTCAAAAACTGCGACCGCGGCAGAACCGCGGCAGAGGGCAGTCGCGGATAACTGAAGAATCTGAGAGGGTGTTTGGCCGCGGTTCCGGCGGAACCGCGGCAGGATGCGTAAATTTCAGGGACCAAAGTGAAAAACACGGGATTTTAAGCCCTAAACCCTATATTAAACCAAGGAAGTCGGCCAAGAATTGAAAAGGGACATATTTTTGACATAGATTTGACCTAAGGAGAAGAGACACAATAGGAGCAAGGCTTGGGGATTCTTCTACAAGTTTTTTCTTTCCTCTTCCTATTTTCATTGTTGGTTATGACTTTTAGTATTGTAGTTTTACATACTATTATGAATAACTAATTTGTTATCTAGAGTTTTGATAGAACCTTTTGTAGGATAAATTCTTGTTATGTTTTTATATAATTGAGCCGTAGTATAATCTCTATTTGTTCAACTACGTTCTTATTGTAGTTAATTGAAGAACTCTCAATTAGCTGTGCCTATTTAGTATGCATAACTCGGGAGAGAGTGCATATTTAGGTAATTGTTGAACAACATCACTCCCAGAGTATATGAGGGATCAATAACCGAGGGTTTAAAGGCGGGATTAGGGATAACGAATTCTTGGGTGCGATCTGAAGTGAGCTGTATCAAAAGCCAGCTAGCGTAGCTCGGGAGAGTGCGTCTAGTAAATTGTCGTGATTACTCGGGAGAGATTTACGGTAATAAGAGTGCTCATGATCGGTAGAGAATACTTAGGCGAAATTATAGAAGACATAGCGGGAAGGATTCCGACAATTGGGGAAATCATAACTCTAGACCTCCTTAATCTTGTCTCTAACTCTTAGTATCTTTAGTTGTTAATTTATTATTTTAATTTGTTAATCAATTAGTTAAACACAAGAATCTAAATATCTATAAGTTAGGAATTGTTCAAGCTTGTCTTCTTGGTGATAGTGAACAACTGTAGCTAAGCCTTAGTTCTCTGTGGGATTCGACTCCGGACTTGTAAACCGGATTATATTTGCAACGACCGCATTGTCCGCATAGTACTTCACCCAAAAACATCATTAAACCCCTGGGAAAATCCAAAAGAAGTCTTGTCGCACCTAAAAGAGAAACTCCAAACATCGTTCAAATTCAATATGCATTAACGACTATTTTGATCACTAGGAGAAAACAACTACTACACCATGAGAGCAAATCTTAGAGCATCACTGAAGCTTGTAACTTCTTCTTCACCTAATAATCATTCACTATGTACTGTTCGATCTTTTTCTACAGCAAAAACAACAACCCATTTGAAAGAGAAGACCTTTTTCGAATCCTCAAACAAAGACCAACTGATTAAGCGGTTATGTAAAGAAAACAAATTCAACGAAGCCCTTCAAATTCTTTGCGAGCAAAGGCGTTTAAAAGAAGCCATTCAATTGCTCGAACGTCACGAAACCCGTCCTTCAGCTACAGCTTTTTCGACCCTTTTGCGAATGTGTACAGAAAATGGGGCTCTTGACGAAGGAAAGAGAGTTCATAGGAGTATGAAATGTTCAGGTTTTAGACCTGGGGTTGTATTATCTAATCGGATTCTTAATTTTTATTGCAAATGTGATAAACCTTATGATGCACACGACCTGTTTGTTGAAATGTCTGAGAGAGATTTGTGTTCTTGGAATATTATGGTCTCTGGGTTTGCTAATTTGGGTTTGATTGATGAAGCTAGGAAGTTGTTCGATGAAATGCCCGAGAAGGATAACTTTTCTTGGACCGCGATGATCTCGGGTTATGTGAGGCATAATAAGCCTGAATGTGCATTGGAATTGTATAGAGTGATGCAGAGGGATGAGGATTTTAAGTGTAATAAATTTACGATCTCGAGTGCTCTTGCTGCTTCTGCTTCTATTCAGTCTTTACGTTTGGGAAAGGAGATTCATGGTCATATTGTGAGAACTGGGTTGGATTCTGATGCAGTTGTTTGGAGTGCGTTGAGTGATATGTATGGAAAATGTGGTAGCGTGGACGAAGCTAGGCATATTTTTGATAGGACTAAAGATAAGGATGTTGTTTCGTGGACAGCTATGATTGATAGGTACTTTGGAGATGGGAGGTGGGAGGAAGGTTATTTGCTGTTTTCACATTTGATGGAGTCGGGGATTAGGCCTAATGATTTTACTTTTGCTGGAGTTTTGAATGCGTGTGCGCACCAAACGACAGAGCATTTGGGAAAACAAGTACATGGGTACATGATGCGTATTGGCTTTGATCCTTGTTCGTTTGCAGCAAGTACCTTAGTTCATATGTACGCCAAATGTGGGAGTGTAGATAGTGCGTATAAGGTATTTAAGCGG
The DNA here is from genome assembly GCF_000393655.2 of Nicotiana sylvestris. NCBI lineage: Eukaryota > Viridiplantae > Streptophyta > Magnoliopsida > Solanales > Solanaceae > Nicotiana > Nicotiana sylvestris. The sequence continues at coordinate 31,236,500 of NC_091067.1, forward strand.
CTCCTAAGGCCCGATGTAGTTTCTTGGACCTCATTGATTAATGGTTATGCTCAAAATGGCCAACCTAATGAAGCTCTTCGGTTGTTTGACTTGTTGCTTAAATCTGGTACTCAGCCTGATCATATTACTTTTGTTGGCATTCTTTCTGCTTGCACTCATGCAGGTTTAGTTGATGAAGGGCTTGAATATTTTTACTCAATAAAGAACAAGCATCGTCTAACCCATACTTCAGACCACTATGCTTGTGTGGTTGATCTCCTGAGCCGATTTGGCAGATTTAAGGAGGCTGAAGAGATTATTAGTCAGATGCCAATGAAGCCTGATAAGTTTTTGTGGGCTTCCTTGCTTGGAGGATGCAGAGTCCATGGAAATGTTGAACTAGCAAAGAAAGCTGCTGAAGCATTATTTGAAATTGAGCCCGAGAACGCAGCTACTTATGTTACCATTGCAAACATATATGCCACTGCTGGAAAATGGACTGAAGTGGCAAAAATCAGACAAGTCATGGAAGAGAAAGGTGTGGTGAAGAAGCCAGGTATAAGTTGGATTAATTTGCAGAGAAAAGTCTACGTTTTCTTGGTCGGTGATAAATCACATCCTAGGTCAAAGGAAATATATGACTTTTTAGGGGAGCTGTGGAGGAGAATGAAAGAAGAGGGATATGTCCCTGACATAGACAATGTGCTGCATGATGTGGAAGAGGAACAGAAAGAGCAAAATCTCTCCTATCACAGTGAAAAACTTGCAGTCGCCTTTGGAATTATTGCTACTCCACCTGGGACACAGATAAAGGTTTTTAAGAATCTACGGACTTGCGTTGACTGTCACACTGCGATCAAATATATCTCTCAAATTGAAAAGAGAAGAATTATTGTGCGGGATTCCAGTCGGTTTCACTGTTTTGAGGGTGGGAGTTGTTCGTGCAAGGACTATTGGTGATTTTCTCCTGTTTTTTCTAAAGGAAGCTACAGAAAGCAAAACTATCATGTCTTGCTATTGAACTGGAATGGTTTTGCAACAAATTGTGTTATTCTAAGGAGGTATTCTACTTCATTCTGCATCTTGTCATTATTTTGCCAATGACTTTTGACTACTTGGTCGGTGACGAAGTGGTAGTAAACAATGTGATTCCAGCATACAAATATTGTTTTTCTTCCGTTATAGAGAGAACTTAGTAAAGCTAGCAGTTTGCAGATGATGAGGTTTTCGATAAGACCCTGTATACAGAAACTTTTTGATAGACACTGTATACAATATTTTTGGATATAATTCATGTCATATCAACATTTTTTGAAATGAATTCATGTTATATCAACTTTGTTCTTTGATAGTCCTAGTTGTGAACTTTCCCTTTTGAGGGTGCTATTCTAATATGTAATTACTGTGAAGTAAAAGTAAGTTTTGTTTGGTTTTATTCTTTAGTTTCCTGTGGGTGTTTTGTGTTTACGTTTGAATTTTGTCTTGATGCTACTTTTTTTGCTTCAGTTTTTTGTTTCTTTTTCATTCACGTGAAATCCTGTTGCTCCAGTGTAAGCAGTGGAGTAGACATCGCATCAGCAAGTGAAATTCTCCTTTCTGATGCATGAAATGTGCATTTCCTTTGTTTTTTTTTCTTCTTTTTTCTGTGCATGTTTTGGTTCTTGTCTCCTAGTATTATCTTGCTGAGATTGTTTGCCTTAAAAGCTCTAGTGACTCGTCAGTAATCCCTTGTCCATATCTTTGTATTCCATTATAGCCGTATAGGATCTCCCCTTTGTATAAACAATCCAATTCGTTGTGCGAATAAGATTTGTATTCTCATCTTCTTTTATTGTATTTCTACTTTATGCAGATGCAATTGGTACAAGGATATGGTTGGACTCTTGTATCCCTTGGCATTTGCTTCTGGAAAAAAGTATTCTCTTCAAGTAACTTTCACGAGACAGCTTTTGGGTGCTTTTTCAGTGTAAGACTCATAAATCTTCAATCTCTTGGATTTCTATGAATAAAGTCTGATAATGGTACAACCTGTGTGCAAATTTAATGATCTAGAATTAGTGAACTCCTTAATTTCTTTTATATATTAAGTGCAAGCTTCAAAGCCACACACACACACACACACTGCACTCTCTTTTCCTTCTATACTTATAACCAAGCAGATCGTCTAGCCAAGCTTTTGTTACTGGTTTTCAGCCTGCTTTCTCCTAATGAATAAGTCAAATAATTTATTAGAAAAGAATTTAGGGGATGCAACCTGCCTACAAAATTTGAATGACAGACATCCTTGACTTTGTTACATGTTAGGAATCTGGAATATTAACTCTAGGGAATTTACAGTGACGGTATGTCTGTGTTGATTCATTTATAAATTCAAAGGCTAATATACAAATAACAACCGTCTACATTTTACGGATTAAAAGAGAAACATCACCTGCATTTTATGAAAGACTTAATTATTAAGGCTAAATGTAATTCTTTTGTTTTGGCGGAGAAAATGATAGAAATGAAGGGTCCAAGTTAGGTATGCTTTTGGTGCTGTGTAGTTTACATGCAACTTTTGACATCTAATATCTGAGATAAGCCAAAGGATAGCCAATTTGGCACAACTTATGGCAATGACGTGCTTTTAGCACTTCTTGAATATGGTGGTAATTTTCACTAAAAGGCCCTAAAAGGTGCATGTGCTGTTCAAACAAAAGGACCTTGATTCCCTTTTAAAACAGCATCGAATTTATAAAGTCCAGTAGAGAGATAACATCATATACAAAAGATGAGAATACACTTGAATTTAACATCTGTAAGCATCTGATTTTTACACAAGATTGCAACTTGTAATGTGTGGGTAAGGTGCATGTCACAGGTTTGAACCTTGCCGCAAACAAAAGCCTGATATTTAATTGGAGAAGAATAGAGGAGCGGGCCCATTATCTGCGGAGTTTCTAATCATGCACCACTAGGTCCTCGGGGATTTCTCGGGTTATCAAAATAAAATAAAAAAATCTAGGCATTATATTAAGAAGTAGTTCAGCAGTGTTGGCTTTCTACTCATTGGTTTATCCTTAGAAGAAGCTATAAAACTGGAGATCACAAATTTTTTAGTCTCGAATAGTTCTGAAATTTCCTAAAAGATTTGTAAGAAACTGTATAATTTGAATATATCTACTTGTTAAGTTCAGAATTTCAGGTTGAATTTATTGAAAGATCTTGAACATTTTGTAGGATGTTTGTGACATTGTAGCATGTTCTCTTCGATTAAATGAACTGATTCTCATGAGCTTTACCAATTTGTCCACTGGTACTGTTTGAATATTGAGCTAATTAACAATTTACGCCCTTCAAGAGAATTTTTTTTTATTTTGAAGCGAATATATTAGCAGAATAAGGAAGATATGATTTTAGTCCATCATAAATGTTATTTTTGTTATGGAACCTTTTCCACAGGAGATCAGCGAATAATAACATAAGAGGCAAAAAAGGCAGCCCGTTGTACTAAGCTTCCGCTATGCGCGGGGTCCGGGAAGGGCCGGACCACAAGGGTCTATTGTATGCAGCCTTATCCTTAACATAGGAGGTGTGTAAATAAAACACATGAATTGTAAGTGGCATAGGAGATCATTTATAGGTATTCTAAAATCTTGATCGATGCTAAAAGAATAAAATAAAACATGCCCTTTTTTCCAACGACTTCCTTTGAATGGAATGTAAAAATGAATATTTGAAGTTTCATATTGCTTTTAATAGATGCTTTTTAATTAAACCAAGTTCCATTCTTTCTTAAATATTGCCCATTTGGTGATGCAGGGAAGGAGTTTTGCTCAGATAGCTTTCGTCCAGGCCTTGGTGGTTTTTGCTATTGGAAGAACTGATCCCTGAAATCCGGGCAATTGTTTGTGCACTCCATATAATTCTACGATGTAGTCCCCAGAGCTTTGGTCTTGGTGGTAAGACCACAACACGTGATGTGTCAATTAGGTTGTCGCGAGCTAAAACCCCGTGACAAGGACTTGGTATTTTAGTGGAGAAGGGTAGATGGATCCATTATAAGAGTTGCCATGACTTCTTCGGCTATGTTATGAATGTTTTGACTTAAATGGAGATTTCCTAACATTATGAGAATTTCATGTGAACTCTAAGACTTGTTGGAACACTGGTATCATGTTTTCTGTATATGAATGGCATGTTGAACTTGAATGCCAAGTTCAAAAGTTGTGTTTACAGCCGAAGGTGCCAAATAATGTTCTTAAAGTGTTTCGGGAGTATCATGAACCTTCATGTCAGATCCATACGAGGTTATGATAGAGACGGCAAAACCGGTCGAGCTGATACCCCAGGTAGGATTAATGTCAGATTACAGCGTTATGGTGAGACGGCTATGTCGGTCGAATCGATACCTCCGAGCAGACTCCATGAATGATTTACTATACACGTGATTATGTTCTAATTCAGTGTCCTTAGGTGCTCATTTAAATGTGATAGGTTTCACAAACGTACTATGACTACGAAATGCTTTATTTATGTTATTGCTTCGATACATATATACATTATTACTTTTTAAATTCTCATCCGAACTTGTGGATAATGTATATATGTGGATGCAGGTAGACGTTCATACGAGTTAGGATTAGGGGTATACATAGGTCGGGTTGGTTCGGATTTTGCAATTATCAAACCAAATCAATTATATCGGGTTTTTAAATCTATAGATCAAACCAAACCAATAAAAGTCGGGTTTTTCAATATCGAGTTTCTCGAGTTTTCCGTTCCGATAAACTTGTGCTCCAAACTATATATAGCTGCCACCATAAAATTCTAATAAATTCCTGCAGCTATCTTGGAGTACAAAAAAGAACAGGAGGACCATGCAAATATAAAAGTCTAAAATTATACACCAAAAAAGGATCATGACAATAACACCTTGTGGGGTCAGGATCAATCTTATACGAGGCATTTTCTTGAATGAGCATGTTGTAACATGTTGCTTGAGTACAACAGGTCTACTTGAATGACAACCATGGTGGCTATTGTGTTAACCAAACAATGAATGGCAATAGGTGTTAAGGAAAAATTACTCCTTACACAATGCAAATGTCTTTTTTCCAGTAAATATTAGAAAAATACTATATATCAGGTATTGGATCTTGATATGTCAACACACTGTGTTCTAATAAAACATTAACAAGCCAATGAACTATTCCTGAAGGCTACAACTCCATACATTTCCATATCAGTTCTACTAAGTCAAGAGAAAGATTGAATTAGATTTAAACAATATCTGACCATTAGGAAGTAGGCAGAATGAGAAAATTATCTCCAAAAATATAAACTGCATATCATATTGCACTCTACATAAGAATTATCACCAACTTTTTAAGAGTAGACATTACACCCAAAATAACTAAAAGATAAACAAAAAGAGAATATATTAAACTCTAAGAAGTTGGGCATCTTAGTAGATATTACAACTAGAGGAGCATGTTTCCAAAATACTTGTAAAGGCATAATGACCTCACTTCCAAAAATAGCCATGAAGCAAATTGTAGTTAATCATCCCTCTAATCAATCCTCAAAGGTGAGTTTACATATTCTGGAAAAAAAGAAGAAAAAACAATTAACATATTTAAATATTAATTAATGTAAAAAATAACTATACTCATTAACAACTGAATATAAATTATTACCTTCTTCAATTTGCTCAATTTTCTGGACTTCCTCTAACATGTCTTCAAACTTATATTCCTTGGAAGGTGATCGTATCCATTGTTGAGTACAAATAAGTGCTTCCACTGTTTTTGGTGATAAAGAACTCCTATAAGAATCTAAAATTCGACCACCTGTACTAAAAGCAGACTCCGATGCAACTGTAGAAATAGGAATAGAAAGAACATCCCTTGCAATCTTTGAAACAATTGGATATTTACTAGATGAAACTTTCCACCATGCCAAGATATTAAGATCCTTGATCTTCACCACATCATCCATCAAATATATCTCAAGATCAGATTTTTTTTAATATTTCCCTCATCTTCCAAAAGTTTCTCCCACTTTGATTGCAACAAATCACCAACTTCACTCATGCTAGTATCGCCTCCAATATTGTCACTAGAAGCCTCAAAAAAAGAATCATTGTAGTTATCATACAAGCGAGTTAAAATGCTTACCACATCTTCGGACTTCAATCTTCCCAACAAAGAACCAAATGCATCAGTAAGAATGAAGTTCACATACTTCATCTTGTATCTAGGATCCAACATAACAGCAACAAGCAATAACATATTCATATCCTCAAACTTACCCCAATATTTCTCAAGTTTACTTTTCATTCTTCCTGCCATATCATTCAAAGTACGATCATCGCTTTTGGTATGCTTTATAATAGCATTTCGAAGATTGAAAAATTCATGGAAGAAAGAGTTGGAAGTAGCATATAAACTGCCTGAAAATTTTAAAGTTGTCTGATAGAAAATGTTAAGAAACTTGATAAAAGCTTTCACATTCTTCCAGTCGTCTGCAGATGGATTTCCTCTTAAAGTGCTTATTTCTTGACAATACTTTTGATACTTATGGTCATCCATATACATTTTTGTAAAGGCTTTTTCAAATTTTAGAGCTGTATCTAACATTGTATATGTGGAATTCTATCTTGTTTCAATATCAAGACTTACAAGATCATGAGTATCTATCTTATCTTTCTCAACAAATGACTTGAAAGAAGCAAATCTTGAAGGAGAAGACCTAACATATTTTACCGCATTTCTTACACGAGTAATAGGCTCAATTTGTTCATCTAACCCATCTTTTACAATCAAGTTCAAAATATGAGCATTGCATCTAACATGCAAAAACTCATTTCCAAGTATTGCCCCTTTCCAATCATCAATACGCAACTTCAAATGCTTAATGACAACATCATTAGCACTTGCATTATCCAAAGTCACTGTAAACAAGTTCTCAGTGCCCCAACCAAATAAACATGCTTCAATTCCCTTTGCAATAGTCTCACCTTTGTGATCCGGTGTTGGAAAAAAGTTCAAAATTTTCTTTTGTAGATTCCATTGATCATCTGTCCAATGTGCAGTAACAACCATATAAGTTAAGTTTTGTATTGATGTCCATGTATCACTAGTGAGACATACGCGTTGGTTCTTAATAAGTTTTTTAATTTTTTCCTTCTCTTCATGATAAATCCTCAAACAATGTCTAGCAACAGTTACACGAGAAGGTAATTCGAAATTAGGTAAGGCTTTAGCCATTAATTTCTTAAATCCTTCTCCTTCAACAACTCTAAAAGGTTGCTCATCAAGAATTACAAATTCGACAATTTCCCTCCTAATGTCATCCACATTATACACTACCCTTTCAGTAGCACCCGAACCACCTTCTAGCTACCCTTCCTTGATAGATTTTAATGTTGATTTTCTCTTATCAATGGCTCTAAAGGGAGATTTGTGACATGTAGAAGTTAAATGCGACCATAATGTAGTAGTCCCATTATTTCTACCTGTAGCAAATGTTTTAGGACAATAATTGTATTTTGCCCTAAATTTACCTCCTTTAGCAGTAAATTTGGAGAAGTGATTCCAAATCTCGGACGTCTCTCTGCCACTATTCCCAGATTTAGATTTTTCTGATGGAGTCGTTCTTTTTTGCTTCTTAGGAGGAGTGCGTCGATGAGGAGTGTCTGCACTTTGTTTTTGAGCTGCCACTGGCGAAGGATTATTGACAACCACCTCAGCATCTGCTCCAGAAGTTGTAGTTTCCATTCTTAGAAAGAGTTCCTGCAAATAGAACATATCCAGTTACTATTTAACTCATGGAATTTACCTTCGCACTGTGACATCAAATGACAGATCACTGGACTATATTTATAGAGGTCATTTTATGTTGAAGTGAAGCCAAAGAAGGTGCAATATATTTATAGAGGTCATGGACTAAGCAATATAAACAGAAGGCTAGATTGTTCAGAATTAGCTAGATTGCGAAACTTCTGGGGCAATAACAGGATCACTGTCTAATCTTTCTACATTTTTTAATATGTGGGGGGGTGTTATATTGAAAGCATAAAGCAGGGAGGGTCCAGAATATGAGTTTTTAGATTCACCCCAATCATAAATTTGGGGCTAAAGTAAAATTAAGGCTGTTATAAAAGAATCCAACTAGGATGAATTAAAGGTATTGGAACAACATTCTTGAGAAGCTAAGCATCTTTTTTTACTTGTTTCCCTTATATCTGTATCATTACTTCTACTTTGATCATCTGATAAAGGACCAATGTAACCACTTGGACTTGAAGCTAGCTTGCCACATCTTAGTTAATTGGGGAAAAGCAAGGTATATGTATGCAGCTAAAAGAAAACATGTAAAATGAGAGCAAAAGAGCTTTACCGATGAGAGATTTACAAGCGTAGGTTTTTTGCCTTTGGAGAAGAGGCAAGATGATTTCAATTGTTTATGTGTTTCAGAACACCTTTTGGACAATCTATCTGCTTTTAAGATTAGGTTTTGGTTTGGGCTCAATTATTCTTTATGGGCCAAACAAAAACAAATATTTACATGGGCTATAATACCAATTTAAAATATTATGCTACATAAAGAAATTATAATAAAAATTAAGAAATAATTATAACTTACATTCTAATAAATATTTTTATTTATCTAATATATAAAATATGTATACATGTAATGTCGGGTTGGTTTGGTTTCGGTTTGACTTTTTTTAGTTAATACCAAACCAACCCTATTGTGGTCGGGTTTTATTTTCCAATACCAAACCAAGTCAAACCAAACCACTAGCCGGGTTTTTTTTTCGGGTTGACTCGGATTTTTGGGTTGGTGCGGGTTATCGGTTTGGTTTGTACACCCCTAGGAGTAGGGTAGTATTGTGTAAACTAACTTAAGATGATGGGTGTATATGTCATTTGTAGAAGTTAGTAACTAACTTAGTGGTTAGTCGTTATGTTAGCTCTATAACAGTAGTTTAGGAAGTTAAATGTACTGTAACTCATTTTTCTCTTTCAGTAAGAAGATGAAGCTCTTAGCTCAATCCTTCATGAATGATCTTCCTCACTAAACTTGACATGGTATCAGAGCAATCAACCATAAGTATGGTCGCTTAGAGTAATCGTCCTACTAGCTAGCTCTTCATCAGAGAATTTTGATAGAGCTCAGCCATGGCGACTGTTGATAATGAACTACCAGAGAAATTGTGTCACAATCATCCACTTTTTCTCAATCGATTGACAATTCCGGAGATGTGTTGATTTCTCTTTAGTTACGAGGACCAGAAAACTATTCCGTATGGAGTCGAGCGATGAGAATTGCAATCCTAGGACGGAACAAACTAGGGTTCATCTACGGCGCTTGTAAAAAGGAAAGTTTTGGTACAAATCTCGTAGATCTTTGGGAGGGATGCAACACAATCGTTTTGCTATGGATTATGAATTATGTTTCACCAGAATTACTCAGTGGGATCGTTGTTACACCTCCTTTTTCCGCACCCGCGAGGGTACAGGGGAGTTTTTCCAATTAAAGGACAATCGAAACGGGATTTATTTATTTATTTCAGAGTCGCCACTTGGGAGATTTAGGGTGTCCCAAGTCACCAATTTTAATCCCGAATCGAGGAAAAGAATGACTCCATATTACAGTCTGCGTACCAGAAATCCGGATAAGGAATTATGTTAACCCAGGAGAAGGTGTTAGGCATTCCCAAGTTCCGTGGTTCTAGCACGGTCGCTCAATTGTCATATTTAACTTATTTATCTGATTTTAATACAATTGTGAACCGATGTGCCAATCTTAACTTTTTACCACTTTATTATTATAATTATTATTTAAAAAAAAAATTAAAAATTGTGAACATCGTTTAAAAACATGTCTTTGGATTACGTCACATGAAATGCACCCGCAATCCGGAACATATTTTATTCAATGTTTTAGGATTTAGATTTGGGTCGCATGAAATGCGCATCCGAGTTTAAGAAGGTAAAATTAATTAAATCGCGCCTAAAGAGTCTAGCGCGTCATTATCTTTGGGGAAGGAAGTGAAATTCACTAAACAATCCATCCCAAATTCTAAGTAATTTTTTTTAAAAATAATTAAATAAATAAATGAGATTAGAGAATTATGTAAATTTGTATTATTTACATCTATTTATTTTTAGCGAAATCCTTCCTTATTTTAAGAATATCCTTTAATGACTACCTTTTTATTATTACTAAGTTTGTCTATAAATATAAAATCAATATCTACATTCTTGAAAATAACATATTAAATAGAAGAGAAAAACAAATATTAACAGAAAGTAATAAAAATTATAATCATAAATACAACATGGAATTATCGAAAAATAAAATAAAAAAATAAAAAAAAAACTAATTATCCCATAGTTTGATTAAAGTTTAAATTGTTAGTAAGACTTAAGCTTATTGAAACTAATTATTTATAAATACTGAAAATTGAAAGAAAGAAAAAAAAACTTGATTACTAAACCATATTTCTAAAAAATTTAAACAATTTAACCTTAACTAACTTTGTTTTAATTCACATCATGTCCTAATACTTGTTCGCAAACTAATTCATGTTTTAACTGAAATTGACTACATGATTCCGATTAACTTATCGTTGACGAAAAACCTTATGAATAAGGAACTTAGTTAACTTTTGCCAAACTGATTCAATAACGCCATTTTTTACGTTATTTCTTCTATTTTTTTATTAAACAGTTTTAATTAATAATCAGGCTTAAATATATTTCCTAATAATCTGGTTAAGGCGTTATTTAATATGCCGCTATAATATGCCTAGTTATGCCAAATGATAGTGATTTACAGAATAATAATACATAAATAACCTAAATACAATACAAAAACTAAATTAAACTAAATTAAAAATTTAACACTCCATTCTTCATTTCAGCTTACAAAATGCCAAAATTACAGTTGTGTACCTGATATTGTTAATATAAGAAGAAGAAAGTCAGCAACGTAATACGTAACACAGCAACAACAACAATAACCAGCAATAACCAGTCAACGAAAATCCCAGTGACAGCTTTGAAAAATTCAAAAATAAAATCCAGGAATGCCGAAAATAACGGACAGAAACCAAGAGAAATTTTCAGATTTTTGAAAGTCTAGTTAATCTTCAACCCTTAATTTCTACACCTGTATACCAGAATATTTATCAGGTGTGTACTACTTTCTCTTCTAATTTTCACCTTTTTTTTTATTTTTCTTTGTATGTTTTTCTTTTTCTTGAGAGTTTCAATGTTTTTTTCAGAATAAATGTTCAGCTCTTTTTTTTTCTAATCTCTCTTTTTTCTGTCTCTCCTCTTCTGATTTTTCAGACCTCTCTATATATAATCCCCACCCTTTAATCAATTAAAATCAATCCCTTTCTCTACCAAACTCATTATCTTCCCACTCATCCCCATTACATTAAATAAATATATCACACCACCCCATTATATTTTGTCCCCCATGCCTAACATAAAATAATGCAAGATTCCCCTTTAAATTAAATCTTGTCCCCCCTTTATATTAAATAATCATATCACAACCCACCCCATTTCAATTTGTCCCCCATGCTTCAAATAAACAATTACAAAATGTACAATTCCTAAACTACCCCTTCCGACCTTACTGAAATTACCAAACTACCCCTGAACGTATTACAAATTTACCAAACTACCCATCAACTATAACACATCAATTAATCAAACTTAACCAAAATATAGACAATATGATCAATTTCTAACAATGTTCAAACAACAATATGAACACGGATGAACATCATAACAACAATATCATATGAACATGATTTTAACAACATTTCAACAACAAATCACATGAACACAAATTGAACAACCAAGAACAACTAAAATTTGATTGAACAATATTTTAGCAACAAACAATCCTATTTTCGGATTCAACACCAACAACAAACAAAGTATGAAGATTTCTAAATTCAATCATATTGAACTTAAAATCAACTCTAACAACATTACAACAAACAATTCTTATATTAAACTTAAACAAGATTATGAGACAAATTAAAAAAAATAATCATAAGTGATAAACAAGAAATCAAACTATACAAATTTCGGATTCAAGAACAATCAAACAAAGTATGAACATGAATGAGTCTATTTTAAAACAACAAACATGACAAATTAAATGATTAAACCAACATTAATAATTTCTGGAAAATATATAACAACATGAAACAAATTGAAGAAATAATCAATTAAATTTCAATTTGAATCTAACAAACAATCAAACTAACAAATTCTTACCTAAACCATAAAACAAACATGAAATAAACATGAAAAACCACTAATTAAATTTCCATTTGAAATCTGAAAATTAATTCAACAAAACATATGAACATGAACAAAACCAAAAATCAAATATCTACCGATTTTAGATTCGAGAAATATCAAAACGAAACACGGAAAAAATAAAACTCAAAATCTACTAACCGGATCGACACGAAATATGTACGGACTGTTTCGACAAACTTCGACCAAACAACTCATCATGTAAAGCTCGACGAAGGATTTCGATTCGACGATAAACCTTCGAACTTTGCCAGACTTTAACCGGACTGCCTTGCGTCGTCAACAAGAATACGATGGTGAGCAACAAACATGACTCATGGAGTCGTCAATGACAATACGCAGCAGTGAAGCGCCGCCGCGTCCATGGCTGGAGCTCGGGAGCTCGACCACCTAATTCGGAGTCGACGAAACAAAGAAGATAAAACAGTAACAGTAGCGCGAGCCGTGAAGCGTCTGAAGCAGACGCAGCTTGACGCCGAAACAGGAGCAGTAGCGCGAGCAGCATCCATGGCTGGAGCTCGGATCTTCGACCACCCAATTCGAAGTCAACGAAACAAAGAAGATGAAACAGTAGCAGTAGCGCGAGCCGTGAAGCGTCTGAAGCAGCGCATCTTGACGCCGAAACAGGAGCAGTAGCGCGAGCAGCATCCATGGCTGGAGCTCGGATCTTCGACCACCCAATTCGAAGTCGACGAAACAAAGAAGATAAAACAGTAGCAGTAGCGCGAGCAGCAGGTGGACTGTTGGGACGTGAAGTTGAGGACTGGTTCTGCAGTGGAAACGATGATGGTGAAAGGGAGTCGACGGACTGGTCGTTGATGATGAAGACGCAGCAATGGCGACCATGGTTGTCGAGTTCGAGCTTGAAGGTGGTTGTGTGGTTTTAATGGATGACGGAGGGGGGTCGTTTGGACGCGAGGGTGTTTGTGTGGACGAAGAAGAAAGTAAAGGGAAGCCATGGGAGGTGTTTTTGAGTTTGGGGAAGAAGAAGGAGAATAGGGGGGGCGGATGCTTTAGGCATTTTTTAGGGTTTTCTTACTATTTTTTTTGTTTTTCTTTGTTTTATTTTTTGAAATGCAAGATAATAGGGTGTTGGGTTATGGACCGGGTTGACCCAGTTCGAAATGGACTGGGTCGTAGGGAAGATTGGGCCATTTTTTGGGCCTGTGGCTTGAAATTGAAGAAGAGGCCCAATTCCGACTTTCTTTATATTTTCGCTCTCTTTTCTTCTTTTATTTTTCTAAAACTAAATTATAAAAATACTTAAACTATTATTAAGAACTAAATTAAGTTATAAAAGCGCAAATTAACTCCCAATAACAATTAACGCACAATTAAGTATTAATTAAGCATAAAATTGTATATTTGGACATTAAATGCTAAAAATGCAAACGATGCTTATTTTTGTAATTTTTTAATTTTTTTGTAAAACAAATTTAATTACTAACAACTATAGAATTAAATCCTACATGCAAAATGCGACATATTTTTGTATTTTTTATTAATTTATCAAATAAACACGCACAGACAAATACAAATAATTATTCAAAATATCACAAAATTGCACACCAAAGAAAAATCATTTTATTTTTGGATTTTTTGGGAGTAATTCTCATATTGGGCAAAAATCACGTGCTTACAGCTGCCCCTCTTTGCCCGAAGACACGAAGGGTTTTCGTGCAAAGATAAAGCGAGCGATTTTTTGCCCATCCGAGTACTCCGTGTGAAGCATTTTTTGAAAAAGATTTGACCGAACCTTTGCTTCAAAGGTTTCCTACATATCCTGGGCTAAACAGGAATCAGGTCAATGTAGTTCGGGAAGTCTTGGTAGCTGGGACTACCATGGGACTGCAATGTTACTGCTGTTGCATGCTACTTTTACTGTTTGCTGACCTCCTTATTACACCATGCTTAAAAAATAAGAAGCTAGACTAAGCTAGAAATTACAGAATCTTATCTGTTTTCCCCCTTGCTCCGGTTGCCTTGCTTTTTGTCGGTTTGTGTTTCCTCTGGTGCCTTTTTACCAAGACTTCTAGCCCTTGGCTTTTTTTTTTTTTTTAATACCAGTTTTCGTCATTTTGTTCGGTCCGCTGGGGACATGGCTTTCTTCATTAAGCTTTTTGGCGGTTCCTCTGGGGACACGATTATCTTCATCAGATTCATCAAGACGCGTCTTTTCTTTCTTTTGACTCATGCGCTTGAATTTGCGCTGGGACTTCTTGTTGCCACCTTCTGCCTTCCGGTGTTGGGATTTTTATTGTTTCCTGCTGGGGATTCTTGTTGTAACCTTCTGCCTTCCGGTGGGGTTACTGACTTCAAAATCTGCAGTATAAGACTGAAAAGTATTCCTCTCGTTATACAGGTGGGCGCCTGGACATGAAATGAAAATGTATACCCGCATTATACTGGTGGGCGACCTGGAAATGGAAAACTGAAATGTATGCCCGCATTATACTGGTGGGCGACCTGGAAATGGAAAACTGAAATGTATGCCCGCATTATACTGGTGGGCGACCTAGAATATGGAATGAACAGACAAAATGTATTCCCTCATTATACTGGTGGGCGACCTAGAACTGAAATGTATTCCCGCATTATACTGGTGGGCGACCTAGAACTTAAATGTATTCCCGCATTTTACTGGTGGGCGACCTAGAACTTAAATGTATTCCCGCATTTTACTGGTGGGCGACCTGGAAATGGAAAACTGAAATGTATGCCCGCATTATACTGGTGGGCGACCTAGAATATGGAATGAACAGACAAAATGTATTCCCTCATTATACTGGTGGGCGACCTAGAACTGAAATGTATTCCCGCATTATACTGGTGGGCGACCTAGAACTTAAATGTATTCCCGCATTATACTGGTGGGCGACCTAGAACTTAAATGTATTCCCGCATTTTACTGGTGGGCGACCTAGAACTTAAATGTATTCCCGCATTTTACTGGTGGGCGACCTAGAACTTAAAAGTATTCCCGCATTATACTGGTGGGCGACCTAGAACTTAAATGTATTCCCGCATTTTACTGGTGGGCGACCTAGAACTGAAAAGTATTCCCGCATTATACTGGTGGGCGACCTAGAACTGAAATGTATTCCCGCATTATACTGGTGGGCGACCTAGAACTGAAATGTATTCCCGCATTATACTGGTGGGCGACCTAGAACTGAAATGTATTCCCGCATTTTACTGGTGGGCGACCTAGAACTTAAATGTATTCCCGCATTTATACTGGTGGGCGCCTAATTGGTAAAGAATAATTTGAATTTGTTTCCTCGATTCTCCGAGAAAATTTCCACTTGTGGCAGAAAATTTTCTGCCCCAATTCTGGCGATCTTTCTTATGGCGTATCTTTAGGCCATCATCAACACTTTATTTTCCTGTTCAAATCAAAGAAAATTTAGTTAGTTTTTTTTTTTTTTTGAAATATGGCGAGTGGTCATGTCACTCCTGATGGGGATGATTGTTCCCTTTCCCTTATTCCTGTTCGGCGTTCTCAAAACTTGTTGGGGATGATGTTATTTGCTGGGGATAACATTCTGCTGGGGATGGTTTTTCCATTTATCCCTTCACCATTTTGTATCTCAAAAATTTCTGGAGGTTATTTTGCCGAAGATGGATTTTCCTTTCTTCCCTTCCACCTTCTGTGTTGTCCGACCACCTCGGAGCTTGGTCGATATTCGGTCGGAGTACTCTGGGGATCGTCTTGGAACTTGGCTTACAATTTCCTCAACATGTAAGCCATGTTGGGGATCGTCTTGGGGATCGTTTTTCTGCTTGTTCGTTTTTTTTTCCGGCTCTTCCCCGTACTTTCCTTGCCATTTTAGGACAGTATTATTCGGCCTGGCAATCAACGTCTTTTGTCTTATTGCCTTGTCTCTGGATTGCCCTTTTCACCTTTTATGTTGTACCATTTTGGCAACTGGTAGTAAGCTCTGAAAGACCTTTCTTAAAACATAAATTTCTAGAAAAATTCTTTTAAACAAAGAAATGAAAAGATAGAAAAATGAGAAAATCTTTCTGAACAAAAAAAAATGAACTTATCTGGGTGATACAACCGATTCCAATGATCATGTTGTGCATTCCGGATTAATCAACCCAGTCTATTTGTGTCGATCAAACTTTCTGATGTCTTCACTTGCTGGGGATAAATAGGTGCCCAATTCTTCGCAAAATACGGATCTTTTCCGTCAATCTATCTTGTCGCCTTATAGTGCCCTTCGCGGGGTTTTCACTAACAAGGCTCTCTCATTTCTCACAACTCCCGTCGCCTTATGGTGCCTGTGAAGGTTTTCACCGATAAGACTCTCTCATTTTGTATTTCTCAGCTTACGTCGCCTTATGGCGCCTGTGAAGGTTTTCGCCGATAAGACTCTCTCATCTTATTTTCTCAGCTTGGGATTGGAGTGTTGCCGATAAGATTTTTCTCTGCCGGGAATTCTTTTGGCTATCAATTCTTTCAATTCATGATCCTCATTCAGTCAGGGACCGACGTTTTATTCTTGGTTTTCATTTGCCTATCTTAACACCTCTCGGATACTGATCGAGAGGTCTTTTTTATGGATATCAATATAGGTTTTAGAAGAAAAGGATATAAAATTCAAAATAACTTTGATGGGTAAAGTATTACAACTCTTGGAATCAAACTCTTTTTTTTTCAAAATTTAGAAACATAATTTCTGCCCCAGTTTTCTTACTTGGGGATTTTTCTTTTGATTTTTTTTTTGTTACCTTATGACCGAGCCGTGAGGCGCCTACGTATCCTCTTTGAGGAATCAGGTCGAACGTAGTTCACTGACTCCTTTGTTTTCTTGCGACCTTCAAAAAGTTTTTTTTTCATACATTTTTTCATTAATGATTCCAAGAGAGGGGTATAAAAAGATAAGTATGGCTCAAAGGGGTAAAGCAAAGGTTAAAAGTGTTTGGATAGAAGAAAGAATTGCCTCCGTCATTTCATTATCCGATAAGCACTAAGTACAAACAAACAAATAAACAACAAAAGAAATTACACATAATATCTTTTGACTGCATCAGAATTGATAGCCATGTCGACGCATCTTCCTTCAACATCCGTCAGACGTAAAGCGCCATTGGATAATACTCTGGTCACAATATACGGCCCTTGCCAATTCGGGGCGAACTTGCCTTTTGCCTCAATCTGATGTGGGAGGATCCGTTTCAATACTTGTTGCCCTACTTCAAATTTTCTGGGGCGCACCTTCTTATTGTATGCTCTTGCCATTCTCTTTTGATACAACTGGCCATGACATACTGCTGCCAATCTTTTTTCATCCATTAAACTCAGCTGCTCTAGTCGGGTTTTGACCCATTCATCATCGTCAATCCCGGCCTCAGCGATAATTCGAAGGGAAGGAATTTCAACTTCCGCTGGTATTACTGCTTCGGTTCCGTATACCAACAAATAAGGAGTCGCACCTATTGAAGTACGAACAGTAGTGCGGTATCCTAACAACGCAAATGGTAGCTTTTCATGCCATTGTCTGGATCCTTCAATCATTTTCCTCAATATCTTCTTTATATTTTTGTTGGCTGCCTCAACTGCTCCATTCGCCTTGGGCCGATACGGGGTGGAATTACGGTGTGTAATCTTAAACTGTTCACATACTTCTCTCATCAAGTTGCTGTTAAGATTAGCACCATTGTCCGTGATTATTATTTTTGGGATCCCAAATCTACAAATGATATGGGAATGGACGAAATCCACCACTGCCTTCTTGGTTACAGACTTGAAAGTTTTGGCTTCAACCCACTTAGTGAAATAATCGATGGCTACCAGAATGAACCTGTGACCGTTCGAAGCTGCCGGCTCGATAGGCCCAATGACATCCATGCCCCATGCTACAAATGGCCATGGTGCGGACATTGTGTGCAATTCCATTGGTGGAGAATGAATCAGATCTCCGTGTATCTGACACTGATGGCATTTTCGTACGAAACTGATACAATCATGCTCCATAGTGAGCCAATAATATCCCGCTCGCAGAATCTTCTTTGCCAACACATATCCGCTCATATGGGGCCCACAGACTCCAGCATGTACCTCTGTCATCACTATCGTGGCTTGACCTGCATCAATACATCTCAGCAATCCCAGATCTGGGGTTCTTTTGTACAACATTCCTCCACTGAGGAAAAATCCATTTGCCAGTCGTCGAATGGCTCTCTTTTGATCTCCGGTTGCCTGCTCCGGGTATATCCCCATCCTGAGGTATTCCTTGATATCATAAAACCATGGCTCGCCATCCATTTCTTCTTCTATTATGTTGCAGTAGGCATGCTGATCACGAACCTGAATATACAATGGGTCAACATGGATTTTGTCTGGATGGTGCAACATCGATGCTAAAGTGGCCAAAGCATCGGCAACCTCATTGTGAACTCTCGGGATGTGTCTGAACTCCACTGATCGAAATCGCTTGCTCAGATCGTGCAAACATTGTCGATATGGTATAAGCTTCAAATCTCGTGTTTCCCATTCACCCTGGATCTGATGTACTAGGAGGTCCGAGTCTCCCAAGACCAAGACGTCCTGAACATCCATGTCTGCAGCCAATCGTAGGCCCAAAATACATGCCTCATATTCAGCCATGTTGTTGGTACAATAGAAACGTAGCTGAGCTGTAACAGGATAGTGATGTCCTGTTTCTGAAATAAGTACTGCTCCTACTCCAACTCCTTTTGCATTAGCAGCCCCGTCAAAGAAAAGCTTCCACCCTGGTTCCTCATTCAGTTCTAACTCCTCTATATGTATCACTTCTTCATCAGGAAAATACGTCCTCAAAGGCTCGTATTCTTCATCAATAGGATTCTCAGCCAAGTGATCGGCCAATGCTTGAGCTTTCATGGCCGTCCTCGTCACATAGACAATGTCGAACTCTGTGAGTAATATCTGCCATTTTGCCAATCTTCCTGTGGGCATAGGCTTCTGGAAAATATACTTTAATGGATCCAGACGTGAAATAAGGTAAGTAGTATGTGACGACAGATAATGCTTAAACTTCTGTGCTACCCAAGTTAGAGCACAACATGTCTTCTCAAGTTGAGTGTACTTATTCTCATAGACTGTAAACTTCTTGCTGAGATAATAGATGGCTTGCTCTTTTCTTCCTGTGATGTCGTGTTGACCCAACACGCAACCAAACGAATGATCCAGGACCGTTAGATAAAGGATTAATGGCCTCCCCGACTCAGGTGGAACCAATACAGGTGGATTGGATAAATAACCTTTGATCTGGTCAAATGCCTCCTGACATTCTGCCGTCCATTCTATCGCGGCATCTTTCCTCAGCAATCGAAAGATGGGTTCACAAGTTGTTGTGAGCTGAGCGATGAATCTGCTGATATAGTTCAACCTTCCCAACAGACTCATTACTTCTGTTTTGTTCCTCGGTGGCGGCAATTCCTGGATGGATTTGATCTTTGACGGATCCAACTCAATGCCTCGCCGACTGACGATAAATCCTAACAGCTTTCCAGATGGAACACCAAATGCACATTTGGCTGGGTTGAGCTTAATGTCGTACCTTCGAAGTCTTTGGAAAAACTTCCTAAGGTCTGCTACGTGGTCTTCCTGACGCTTGGATTTGATGATCACATCATCTACGTACACTTCGATCTCTTTGTGTATCATATCATGGAACACAGTAGTCATTGCTCTCATGTACGTTGCCCCAGCGTTCTTCAAACCGAATGGCATTACCCGATAACAATAAGTCCCCCATGGCGTAATGAAAGCTGTTTTCTCTGCATCTTCTTCATCCATCAAAATCTGATGATACCCAGCGTAGCAATCCACAAAGGAGCCGATTTCTCGCCCGGCGCAATTGTCGATCAAGATATGGATATTGGGCAATGGAAAGTTATCCTTTGGGCTTGCCCTGTTCAGATTACGGTAGTCGACGCATACCCTGATCTTCCCATCTTTCTTTGGTACTGGCACCACATTAGCCAACCAATCAGGATATCGAGAGACCCGAATAACCTTTGCTTGCAGCTGCTTGGTTACTTCTTCTTTAATCTTCACACTCATATCTGTCTTGAACTTCCTCAGTTTCTGCTTGACGGGAAGGCATGCCGGGTCAATGGGCAATTTGTGAACCACTAGCTTGGTGCTTAAACCCGGCATGTCGTCATACGACCATGCAAAAATATCTTTAAACTCAATGAGTGCTTTGATTAATTCTTCCCTGATGCCAGGCTCAATGTGGATGCTGATTTTGGTTTCTCGGACATTATCCGCATCCCCTAGATTTACAGCCTCGGTGTCATTCAGATTAGGCTTGGGTTTCTCTTCAAATTGGCATAGTTCTCGGTTTATTTCTTCGAAGGCTTTATCCTCATCATATTCAGACTCATCGTCATAATCGATCTCTTGTATCATTAAATCAGAGTCAGATTGATTTATTAGACTAGGTCGAAGATCCGTCGTGCATGCCATGTCATTAGAACCAGTAAAAAGAGAACTGTTCAGAAAGAGAAAAGAATAAAACAAAATTAAAATGAGACAAGAAAAGAATTTTATTAAAATGCGGGGTAACAGGGTTCACACTTTTACAAGACAAAATAAGATTTGGATTACACCCTGAATAATCCGAAAAATAAGAAAGCAAAAATCAAAGCCTACTACCAGGACTCTCCCCGAGTAGGAAGAGGAGTAACCGTCCAATTGTTGGTTTTGGCCTCAGGCCCCATAAACTGTATGTCTGTTCCGCTGGAACCCTCTCCGACTTCTACCATATTGACATCAGTGAACAATCTTTCGAAGCTCTGATTCAGATCCCCGTCAATCCCAATCAATGGCCCGAGAACTTTCGGGACCGGTGACCCCTTGGCGCTTGCTCTAACAAAAGATCTTGAGAGACGTGGCACAGGTTTGGGAAGAAACCAAACTTTCTTCTTCATTTTCCGCGCTCGTTTTACATCTGCCGCAGTCGGTTTGAACCCCAACCCAAAGGTCTCCAAATTCTTGGGCAAGGAAACAGGTTGAACAATTCCCTGAAGTTCAGCTCCCAAGCCTTTTCCTGGCATAAACCCATTACCCAGCATTTCTGAAACCATCATAACCGTTGCGGAAGCTATCCTAGGATGCTGAATGATTTCACCCTCGGGGATCTTGTTTGCCGACACTGCATCAAAAATCTGGTAGACCCAGGGACCTTTGTCATCATTGGTCTCTATGAAGGGTACAATGGCGCCTCCTACGGTGCACGCAGTGTCCTCGCCGTGCAACACGACCTCTTGTCTATCCCACTCGAACTTGACCATCTGATGCAAGGTGGATGGCACTGCTTTGGCTGCATGGATCCACGGTCGTCCCAACAGAAAGTTATAAGATACCGTAGCATCTAATACCTGGAATTCCATGGTAAACTGGACTGGACCGATGGTCAACTCAAGTACAATATCCCCCACGGTGGCTGTTCCATTTCCGTCAAATCCTCGGACGCAAATGCTATTCTTTTGGATTCTTCCGTGGTCGATCTTCAATTGGTTCAGGGTGGATAATGGACAAATATTGGCACTTGAGCCGTTATCCACCAATGCCCGAGTAACTGCCGAATCTTCACATTTGACAGTTAGGTAGAGAGCTTTATTATGCTCTGTGCCCTCCACTGGCAGATCATCATCTGAAAATGTTACCCTGTTCACCTCGAAAATTTTGTTGGCAATCGTTTCCAGGTGATTTACAGAAATCTCATTGGGCACATGAGCTTCATTCAGTATCTTCATCAGGGCCCGACGATGTTCATCCGAATGGATTAATAATGATAGCAGTGAGATCTGGGCCGGTGTTTTCTTCAACTGTTCGACCACGGAGTAATCCTGCACTTTCATCTTCTTTAAGAAATCCTCAGCTTCTTCTTCTGACACAGGTTTCTTTATTGCAGCTGGATTGGGTCTTCTCAACTCCGCCGGAGCAAAACACCGTCCTGATCGAGTCAGTCCCTGCGCCTCACAACTATTCTCCTCCACTTGTTGTCCCTTGTACATCACCACTGCCTTCTCATACTTCCAAGGCACAGCCTTGCTATCAATCACTGGTGTTTGGACTACTGGTTTTATGATGACCGGTTCCCTGCAGACCCCCTTCACAACAACCACGGGTGCAGATGATGCTCCCGTTATTACCAACTTGGCTGGTTCTGGTTTCCTTGTAGCGGCAGATGGATTCTTCCCCAATATCACCACTGGCTTGACATCTTCCCCCTTCAACTGTACCCCTGCTTCCTCATTGATCGATTTTTCTTTCGGAGTGGCACGGATCATCATCACTGTCTGTGAGGGTTTCTTCGGCTCCCTCCTTCGTGCACAAGTTCGATCATGTGGGCTTCAGGGTGCTTTGGCAATGAGTTCTGGTTAATGTTGGGTGCCTCCGGTGCCTGTACCTCGATCTTGTTGGTATCAATAAGATCTTGTATTGCATGTTTCAGCCTCCAACATTTCTCGGTATCATGTCCGGGAGCTCCCGAACAATATTCACATCTTACCGAGTGATCCATATTTTGGGGTAAGGGATTTGGTAATCTAGGCTCAACAGGATTTAATAAACCCAACTGCCTCAATTTGTGGAACAAGGCAATATAAGTTTCCCCCAACTCAGTAAAAGTTCTTTGCCTCTGCAATCTTTCATTTCTGGCGGCCGGATTTCCCCTGAAACCCATCCCTGGAGGGTTCCTGTAGGCTCTTGGTGGTGGATAGGTGTTTTGTGGTGGTGGGTATGTGTTATGTGGAGGTGGGTATGTATTGTGGGGAACCGGCGTGCGCCATTGTGGGCGAACCGGAGGTTGGGTGTATGTCTGGGCTTGATGGACGGTGAAATGTTGTTCTTGTGGTTGGTAGTAGGGTTGTGGAGGGTAATTTGGAATGTGTGGGTAGTTTAGACGATGGGGTCTGGGTTGGTAATGAGGGGAAGGACCTCTAGATCTGGACCAATTGTCGGCCTCTAATGTCGTGACCTCCTCTCTCCTTTTCTTCCCTAGCGCACCTCCCGTGCCGCTCTGAATGGCCTGAGTTGTTGCCTTAATTGCCGAATAACTCAGGATCTTATTGGACTTAAGTCCCTCTTCTATCATACCTCCCATTTTCACCACTTCATTAAATGATTTGCCAACTGACGTCACCAAGTGACCAAAGTAAGTTGGCTCGAGAGTTTGTAAGAAGTAATCCACCATTTCTCCTTCTCTCATTGGGGGATCAACTCTGGCTGCCTGTTCTCTCCATCGGAACCCAAATTCCCGGAAGCTCTCTCCGGGTTTCTTCTCGAGCTTTAGCAATGTGAGACGGTCTGGGACTATCTCAAGGTTGTATTGGAAATGTCCTGCGAAAGCCTGTGCCAAGTCATCCCAGGTGTACCACCTGCTCGGATCTTGTCTTGTATACCACTCTAATGCCGACCCGCTCAAACTCTGGCCAAAGTAAGCTATCAATAGCTCATCTTTGCCCCCTGCTCCCCTCATTTTGCTACAAAAACCCCGTAGATGTGCCATAGGATCACCATGCCCTTCGTATAAATCGAACTTGGGCATCTTGAACCCTGCTGGTAATTGAACGTCAGGGAAAGGGCATAGATCCTTGTAAGCCACGCTGACCTGGTTACCTAACCCGTGTATGTTCCTGAAGGATTGCTCCAGGCTTTTAAATTTCCGCATCACCTCGTCCTGCTCTGGGCTCTTAGCCGGCTTTTCAATCTCCGCCGGGACCTCAAAGTGGGGATTATAGGTATGTGGCTCGGGTGCTTTGAATGTGAGTTCAGGGGGGTAATATTGTGTATCGTGAGCCTGAAACAGTGGCTCACTAGATGATCTGTGCAATGGGGCTGGGGGAGGTGCCACAAAGACGGGAACATTTGGTGGAGGAGGGTTTTGAGTGGGTGGTGGAGCTTGGGAATCATAAGCCTCTCTTCCCTGATAATAGTGATGGCTTGGGAAACTTGTTGAAGGACCGGGAGAGGGGTATTCCGGCGTGTGTACTGGTTGGAGGGTAGGAGTAACGGGTAGTTCTTGCCCCTTCTGGGCTCTAGCTAAGGCTATCTGCATTTCATTCATTTCTAGCCTCATTTTTTCCATTTTCTCCAGGGCTTCCTTCAGCATCTGATTGGCCGTTTTTTCTGACTCAACGCTGTTGTCTGACCCAGTCATGCTTTCTGGTATAGGACCTTTTGATCTTGTTTGATAATGGTACGGTGCCAGTACGCTCTAACAACTAACTGATATTGATTGGAAAAACAACAAACTTGTCAGTGTTAGAGTCTTAACAGATATTGTAATTGCACGTTAGGGGGATGCAATGCTCCTAGGCAGTTAATCATTTCTAACATGCTTTTGCTCTGACCGCATGCATCATCCCGGCTTATTTTTGCTCTGACAAATATATATTCTTCCTTTTTTTTTCTTTTTTTTTTAATTACGGTCGAATCCTATAGAGATTGCCTACGTATCGTGACTCCGCACGAATCAGACCAAGCGTAGTTCGTGCCATAAGAATTTTTTTTTTATTATTATTTTTTTTATTACTCAAGATAATGCTATTACAAGCCATCACAAAAAAACAAAAATACAGACTTTATATATATATATATATATATATATATATATATATATATTTGAGAATGTTTGAAGAAAAAAAACATATGGGTAGACAACAGACTCGAAAAAAACAAACAAGTGCAAGATTGAACTAAGGATACATTAAAGCTTTGAATTTTGGTGCCCGCGAGGCATCATTCGGCCTTTCCGCGGGCTTGGGGGCCAGGCTTCTTTGCAAGCTTTTTAGTTCCTCCATGATCTGATGGACATAACCCATGACTGAGGCAAAAAGGATATCACGAGGCATCTCTTCACATGTTAGGCACTTCGTGGTGATATAGCGCCCTATATCATTGATCCTACCCCTGATTCTATCCCTCTCTATGCACAGCTGTTCTATCCGTTGATTCTTTAGTCCCAATATTCGAGTATTGTCAATGAGCTGCTCTTGGAACCTCTCCATTTGTTCTTCCATCCGGGCTATCGACTCATAGCAGCGTTCTCTATCTGTTCTAGCATCCTGGGCTTGTTTGAGGACCCGATTATTGAGAATGGAGTTTATCTCTCTCAATGTCGCAACACTCATTTCGTAGTCCCTTTTTACTTGCCATAGGTGCTCTCTCCGTGATGTTGTAACTGTGGCCCACCTGACCCGCATTCTTGTTATACAAGCCTGGGATCTCTCCAAGTCTTCTCGGCTTTGGCTGACTTGATCTTTCAATTCCGCTATCAACCTTTCATCAGAGCGACGTTTCTGTCGGTCGCTATCACTCTTACCGACTTGGCGAATTCGGGCTTTCAGTGCCTGGTTTTCTTTGGCTAATTTGTTCTTCTCACCCTGCTCTGAGGCTACTTGAACGTTGTTTTCAAACATAAGCCTTTCAATTTGTCGCTTCAGCTTCCCGATTTCAACCCGGTAGCCTTCCTCTCTCACTAACCAGCCCCACTGTTCCTGCGAATCATCCGTAAATTGTTGGACGTGAGCTCTTTTGGCAGGCCTCTGACGAATCTGGAACCTTTTCCCGAACCAAACATCGTATTTTGGGTCTACCTCACCCTTAGCCAGCTCTCGAACCATAGTCTTGGGTTCAAGGAATCTACATTCGTGCCACAACTTTCTAATTTTTCCTTCGGGGAACACGACTCCTGGACTCAACTCAATGGCGTGCTTGCTTAGATCCTCATCAGTGGGAATTACCTGAAATCTTCCTAGTTGGCGCAGTACCCGATGAGGAGCATATGGCTGGATGCTACGAAGTCCCATCAAAAGAACATGACATTCCTCGGCCGCCATGTATATTACCTCAGTATCATTCAACCACCCAAATGCCCATTCAACTTGGTCGGCTGTTGTTGACCTCAATTGTGCAAGCCATGCTTCGACGCCTTCGGGAAATATGACGCCTGTCATTCGTTTCTCAAAGCCGCTAATGCAGTTTCTCTCAGTCAACCCGTGGTTCATGTATCCCACTCGGTGATGGAGGTGTTCTTGCATCCACAGCTGGAGTAACAGATTGCATCCCTGAAAGAACTTGCCTCCTTCTCGGCATATAGTTAAAGCTCGGTAGATTTCGGACAAAATCAAAGGAACCACAGTACTGTCGGTTCTTTTGATTGCAACATCGGCCATCCCTACAAGGCCTATCTCTATTTTTTTATCTTTGCGGGGACAGACCACAACTCCCAGAAATGCTGTGATAAATGCCAAAGTACGTCTTGCTTCCCACTTGATTCTGTTCCCAGTGTGAATTAATCCGAGGTTTGGTTCTTCCAAACCCTGAGGAATTCCGTACCGTTGATACAAGAATTGGAGAGTACAACATCCCTTCGACAAATCATCATTCTGCACCTTCCGACTAATGCTTAGCAAATCCAAGAACGCGTGCGGAGATACTGGTCTTGGTGAAAGTAAATACTGCCCTCTTAGTTTCCCATTCAACCCCGCATATCCGGCGACTTCCTCTAGTGTAGGTGAAAGTTCAAAGTCAGCAAAACGAAACACGTTGCGTGTTGGGTCCCAGAACGGTATTAGAGCCTCGATGATATCTGTCCTTGGCTTGATATTCAACAGATCGACAAAACCTCCCAAAACTCTTTCCACTATCTTTATACTATCCTTTCCCATATCATTCCACCACATGTGGAGTTGCGAAGGGACCTCGCTACACACTGAGAATGGTTCATTTTGACTTGTGCTCATCCTGCACATTTATTATAGTGATTAAAGAAGGAAAAACTTTTATTTGACTTAAAAACTATCTATATTCTAAAGAAATATTTTTTGGATTTTAATTTATTTTTTTTTTGTTTTTTTTTTTGAAAAAAAAAACTTTTAAGGAGAAAGGAAATATTTTTGAACTATTATTCTGAATTTATGAAAGAAATACTACAGAAAAAAAATATTTTTGAATTTTCTTTTGAATATCTTTTAAACAAATAATTGGGATTTTGAGATTAAAAGGAAATATTATTATTATTTTTTTAAAAAAAAATTGAGGTCTAAAAGAAAAACTTTCTAAAGAAGTGAGTAATGTTAAATATTTTTGGATTTTGTTTTTTTAATACGGTGAGCCGAAACCAAAGAGGTTTGCTTCTGATCTCACATCCGGTGAGAATCAGACCCGCGTAGTTCAGGCTATAAACTAACTAATTTTTGACAACAAACAAATTTTCCTTTTTCTTTTATAGCAAAAAAAACTATTTTCCTTTTTCATTTTTTTTTTTGAAAATAAAGCAAATTAAAATAAAAGACTTATTCCTACACACTTTCTGCTTTCTAGGCAAACAAACAATTCTAAAAGTAAAAATATATATGTTTTTTTTAAAAAAAAAATTCGGCAGCATTTCGACAGTACTTGGACACTGATTTTTCTAAATTAATCATCTAACTTTCCACTTGCTAATTTTTATTTTATTTTATTTTTTACACTCCCGAGACTCAAAAACCGGTCAACATGCAAGACCGAGCAAATAAATGCACATAAAACAAATAAGATGCATCAGGATGGTTTTTTTTTCCAGGTTGCTAGCCCTAGACGGACTCAACCCCTGTGTTGAGTCCCCTAAGTCAAAATGCACATGATGCAAATAAGCGTTCCTATTAGGGATCCGGCATGAAGCTGAGTTATTCTAGGTTCAGAACTTAGGTGTTTGTTCTAGACCTGGCTTACCCGAGCGGACAGCTCGAGCCGAGGGGGAGGCAGCGTACCGGGAATACAGAAGTTTCACCGGCTTTGCAACTTATCCAACCTCGTTCTAAATTGGGAATTTAGACACTATACAGAAAAGAAGTCACACGAAGTGCACCCTTCTTCATGATTTAGAAGACTCAGAGAGGAGATGGGTTTCGGCACAGCTTATATACAGTTCACATAAGATCAAAGCGGTAAAAGCAGTTAATTAGCACATTAAGCACAGATCATGTAACAAAATCAAACGAAGCCAAATACAACAATTATTCCAAGCTCGAATTCTGAACCCTGAACCAGAGATTCTGGGTCCTATTCATCCCCAGCGGAGTCGCCAGAGCTGTCACACCTCCTTTTTCCGCACTCGCGAGGGTACAGGGGAGTTTTTCCAATTAAAGGACAATCGAAACGGGATTTATTTATTTATTTCAGAGTCGCCACTTGGGAGATTTAGGGTGTCCCAAGTCACCAATTTTAATCCCGAATCGAGGAAAAGAATGACTCCATATTACAGTCTGCGTACCAGAAATCCGGATAAGGAATTCTGTTAACCCGGGAGAAGGTGTTAGGCATTCCCGAGTTCCGTGGTTCTAGCACGGTCGCTCAATTGTCATATTTAACTTATTTATCTGATTTTAATACAATTGTGAACCGATGTGCCAATCTTAACTTTTTACCACTTTATTATTATAATTATTATTTAAAAAAAAAATTAAAAATTGTGAACATCGTTTAAAAACATGTCTTTGGATTACGTCACATGAAATGCACCCGCAATCCGGAACATATTTTATTCAATGTTTTAGGATTTAGATTTGGGTCGCATGAAATGCGCATCCGAGTTTAAGAAGGTAAAATTAATTAAATCGCGCCTAAAGAGTCTAGCGCGTCATTATCATTGGGGAAGGAAGTGAAATTCACTAAACAATCCATCCCAAATTCTAAGTAATTTTTTTTAAAAATAATTAAATAAATAAATGAGATTAGAGAATCCTGTAAATTTGTATTATTTACATCTATTTATTTTTAGCGAAATCCTTCCTTATTTTAAGAAAATTCTTTAATGACTACCTTTTTATTATTACTAAGTTTGTCTATAAATATAAAATCAATATCTACATTCTTGAAAATAACATATTAAATAGAAGAGAAAAACAAATATTAACAAAAAGTAATAAAAATTATAATCATAAATACAACATGGAATTATCGAAAAATAAAATAAAAAAATAAAAAAAAACTAATTATCCCATAGTTTGATTAAAATTTAAATTGTTAGTAAGACTTAAGCTTATTGAAACTAATTATTTATAAATACTGAAAATTGAAAGAAAGAAAAAAAACTTGATTACTAAACCATATTTCTAAAAAATTTAAACAATTTAACCTTAACTAACTTTGTTTTAATTCACATCATGTCCTAATACTTGTTCGCAAACTAATTCATGTTTTAACTGAAATTGACTACATGATTCCGATTAACTTATCGTTGACGAAAAACCTTATGAATAAGGAACTTAGTTAACTTTTGCCAAACTGATTCAATAACGCCATTTTTTACGTTATTTCTTCTATTTTTTTTATTAAACAGTTTTAATTAATAATCAGGCTTAAATATATTTCCTAATAATCTGGTTAAGGCGTTATTTAATATGTCGCTATAATATGCCTAGTTATGCCAAATGACAGTGATTTACAGAATAATAATACATGAATAACCTAAATACAATACAAAAAATAAATTAAACTAAATTAAAAATTTAACACTCCATTCTTCATTTCAGCTTACAAAATGCCAAAATTACAGTTGTGTACCTGATATTGTCAATATAAGAAGAAGAAAGTCAGCAACGTAATACGTAACACAGCAACAGCAACAATAACCAGCAATAACCAGTCAACGAAAATCCCAGTGACAGCTTTGAAAAATTCAAAATAAAATCCAGGAATGCCGAAAATAACGGACAGAAACCAAGGGAAATTTTCAGATTTTTGAAAGGCTAGTTAATCTTCAACCCTTAATTTCTACACCTGTATACCAGAATATTTATCAGGTGTGTACTACTTTCTCTTCTAATTTTCACCTTTTTTTTTATTTTTCTTTGTATGTTTTTCTTTTTCTTGAGAGTTTCAATGTTTTTTTCAGAATAAATGTTCAGCTCTTTTTTTTTCTAATCTCTCTTTTTTCTGTCTCTCCTCTTCTGATTTTTCAGACCTCTCTATATATAATCCCCACCCTTTAATCAATTAAAATCAATCCCTTTCTCTACCAAACCCATTATCTTCCCACTCATCCCCATTACATTAAATAAATATATCACACCACCCCATTATATTTTGTCCCCCATGCCTAACATAAAATAATGCAAGATTCCCCTTTAAATTAAATCTTGTCCCCCCTTTATATTAAATAATCATATCACAACCCACCCCATTTCAATTTGTCCCCCATGCTTCAAATAAACAATTACAAAATGTACAATTCCTAAACTACCCCTTCCGACCTTACTGAAATTACCAAACTACCCCTGAACGTATTACAAATTTACCAAACTACCCATCAGCTATAACACATCAATTAATCAAACTTAACCAAAATATAGACAATATGATCAATTTCTAACAATGTTCAAACAACAATATGAACACGGATGAACATCATAACAACAATATCATATGAACATGATTTTAACAACATTTCAACAACAAATCACATGAACACAAATTGAACAACCAAGAACAACTAAAATTTGATTGAACAATATTTTAGCAACAAACAATCCTATTTTCGGATTCAACACCAACAACAAACAAAGTATGAAGATTTCTAAATTCAATCATATTGAACTTAAAATCAACTCTAACAACATTACAACAAACAATTCTTATATTAAACTTAAAACAAGATTATGAGACAAATTCAAGAAAAAATAATCATAAGTGATAAACAAGAAATCAAACTATACAAATTTCGGATTCAAGAACAATCAAACAAAGTATGAACATGAATGAGTCTATTTTAAAACAACAAACATGACAAATTAAATGATTAAACCAACATTAATAATTTCTGGAAAATATATAACAACATGAAACAAATTGAAGAAATAATCAATTAAATTTCAATTTGAATCTAACAAACAATCAAACTAACAAATTCTTACCTAAACCATAAAACAAACATGAAATAAACATGAAAAACCACTAATTAAATTTCCATTTGAAATCTGAAAATTAATTCAACAAAACATATGAACATGAACAAAACCAAAAATCAAATATCTACCGATTTTAGATTCGAGAAATATCAAAACGAAACACGGAAAAAATAAAACTCAAAATCTACTAACCGGATCGACACGAAATATGTACGGACTGTTTCGACAAACTTCGACCAAACAACTCATCATGTAAAGCTCGACGAAGGATTTCGATTCGACGATAAACCTTCGAACTTTGCCAGACTTTAACCGGACTGCCTTGCGTCGTCAACAAGAATACGATGGTGAGCAACAAACATGACTCATGGAGTCGTCAATGACAATACGCAGCAGTGAAGCGCCGCCGCGTCCATGGCTGGAGCTCGGGAGCTCGACCACCTAATTCGGAGTCGACGAAACAAAGAAGATAAAACAGTAACAGTAGCGCGAGCCGTGAAGCGTCTGAAGCAGACGCAGCTTGACGCCGAAACAGGAGCAGTAGCGCGAGCAGCATCCATGGCTGGAGCTCGGATCTTCGACCACCCAATTCGAAGTCGACGAAACAAAGAAGATGAAATAGTAGCAGTAGCGCGAGCCGTGAAGCGTCTGAAGCAGACGCAGCTTGACGCCGAAACAGGAGCAGTAGCGCGAGCAGCATCCATGGCTGGAGCTCGGATCTTCGACCACCCAATTCGAAGTCGACGAAACAAAGAAGATGAAATAGTAGCAGTAGCGCGAGCAGCAGGTGGACTGTTGGGACGTGAAGTTGAGGACTGGTTCTGCAGTGGAAACGATGATGGTGAAAGGGAGTCGACGGACTGGTCGTTGATGATGAAGACGCAGCAATGGCGACCATGGTTGTCGAGTTCGAGCTTGAAGGTGGTTGTGTGGTTTTAATGGATGACGGAGGGGGGTCGTTTGGACGCGAGGGTGTTTGTGTGGACGAAGAAGAAAGTAAAGGGAAGCCATGGGAGGTGTTTTTGAGTTTGGGGAAGAAGAAGGAGAATAGGGGGAGCGGATGCTTTAGGCATTTTTTAGGGTTTTCTTACTATTTTTTTTTGTTTTTCTTTGTTTTATTTTTTGAAATGCAAGATAATAGGGTGTTGGGTTATGGACCGGGTTGACCCAGTTCGAAATGGACTGGGTCGTAGGGAAGATTGGGCCATTTTTTGGGCCTGTGGCTTGAAATTGAAGAAGAGGCCCAATTCCGACTTTCTTTATATTTTCGCTCTCTTTTCTTCTTTTATTTTTCTAAAACTAAATTATAAAAATACTTAAACTATTATTAAGAACTAAATTAAGTTATAAAAGCGCAAATTAACTCCCAATAACAATTAACGCACAATTAAGTATTAATTAAGCATAAAATTGTATATTTGGACATTAAATGCTAAAAATGCAAACGATGCTTATTTTTGTAATTTTTTAATTTTTTTGTAAAACAAATTTAATTACTAACAACTATAGAATTAAATCCTACATGCAAAATGCGACATATTTTTGTATTTTTTATTAATTTATCAAATAAACACGCACAGACAAATACAAATAATTATTCAAAATATCACAAAATTGCACACCAAAGAAAAATCATTTTATTTTTGGATTTTTTGGGAGTAATTCTCATATTGGGCAAAAATCACGTGCTTACAATCGTTTACTCTTCGAATGCCAGTGAAGTTTGGAAGGACTTGAAGGAGCGATTTGATAAGACAGATTGCTCGAGAATCTTTCAAATTCATAGAGAAATTGCAAGGATTAATCAAGGTACTGACTCGATATCCTCATACTTCTCGAAGATACGAGTACTTTGGGCAGAATTTGATAGTTTGGCCCCAGCTTTGGGATGTGATTGTGCAAAATCTGGTGAATCTGTGGCCTTTATGGAACGTTTGAAGCTGCTACAATTTCTGATGGGACTTAACGAGTCATATGAGCAAGCTCGTAGTGAAATACCTATGATGATTCCAGTGTCTACAGTAAATAAGGCCTACTCAATGTTGATGGAACGTGAGAGTCAAAGAGCTATGTCCAATGCTCATGATTCAACTGAGAGAAGTGAAGTTGCTGCACTAATGACTAATAGAACTACTGGTGGTCAGTTTTGACCTAAGAAGAACTACAATCTCCAATGTGATTTTTGCAAAATGAAAGGGCACACTAGGGAGAATTATTATAAGATAGTAGGATATCCAACTGATTTCAAGCCTAAAAGGAGAGGAGGATATGGTTCAGCTAACTCTGCATTGTTGGGAGAAGGTGACTCACATATGCAGGGGAACAAGAATGTACCAAACAAACATGCTGAGAATGGGAACTCATCAGGATGTGGAATGGGACCTATGTTCACAGAGGAGCAATTCAATCAGATTCTGAGGTTGCTCAACAAAGAGGAGATGCAGGAAACCACAGCCAAAATGGCAGGTATATCTTAATCCATTATCTGCTTAGTAGACAAGGGAGATTGTACTCATGAGTGGATCATAGATACAGGTGCGACTGATCACATGACCTCGAACCTTAGTTCACTTTTTGCATTATACAATATAACATCTCAAAATGGAAAAACAGTACGATTACCTAATGGAACTAAAGCAACAGTTTCACATATTGGTAAATGCAAGATAGGAGAAGGACAAGAAATTAAGAATGTTCTGTACATCCCAGATTTTAAGTATAGCCTATTGTCTGTGTCTAAGCTAACTAGAGAGCTAAGATGTATGGCTGCATTCTTTCCTGGTTTTTGTATACTACAGGACCTCTTCACTGGGAAGCTGAAGGGGATTGGTAAGGAAACTAATGGACTCTATCTACTGACTTCTGCAATTCCAAATAAAGGACAAGAGTTAATTCCAAAGTCCATGAATGTGCGGTTGGATCAAAATACTTTACAACTTTGGCACAAAAGGATGGGCCACCCATCACCAAAGGTTATGAAACATATGTTGAATGTTAGTGAAGAATTATGTTGAAATATAGTAAGTAGCTGTGATGTTTGTCCCTTGGCTAAGCAGGCCAAATTGCCTTTCCCTGTTAGTAGAGATAGAGTAAAGAATGTGTTTGAACTTTTACATATGGATGTATGGGGTCCATTTAGAATTGCAACACATGATGGAAATAAATACTTCCTAACAATAGTGGATGACCATTCTAGAGTGACATGGATTTATCTTTTGAAGTTGAAGTCTGATGTAATTGTTGTCATTAGAGATTTTCTCTTAATGGTTTAAACACAATTTGACACTAAGGTTAAAGTGATTAGAACAGATAATGGGACAGAGTTCATTAACTCTGAACTTGCAAGCATGTTCAGCAAATTTGGGATAGTTCATAAGAAGTCTTGTCCATCCACACCCCAACAAAATGGGGTGGTAGAAAGGAAACACAGACACATACTAGAGGTAGCTAGGGCAATCAAATTTCAAGGATGCATCCCATTAAAGTTCTGGGATAAATATGTGTTGTTAGCTGTCTATTCGATAAACAGAATGCCTACACCAGTGCTTGCAGGGAAGTCTTCTTATGAATTGTTTCATAAGAAAAGTCCATCTATGAAACATATAAGGGTTCCAGGATGTCTTTGCTATGCTACATCATCAATCATTGGTGACAAATTCCAACCAAGAGCTGTGAGGAGTATTCTGATGGGGTATTCAGCTGTGCAAAAGGGATACTTGTTATTTTATTTAACTCACAAAAAAAAATTTGTTAGTAGAAATGTGACTTTCAGGGAATCAGTTTTTCCTTTCAAAGATCTACAGATCACATGACCTGCAATCTTTCAAGCTGATCCATACTTGATCACTCAAGCTGTGCCAAATTCCAACATCACTGATCCTGCACCTACAACTACATCTGATCCCCAACTTGATGACCAAAGCACAGGACAAGAAGTTGTCATGGAGGATATTCACTCAGGAGAGAATTCTTCAAGTGGACTTGAAGATATAAGTCCTGCAGTAGCAAGTAAAGATGTTGACATGCCTAGAGATGCAAATATGGACCAAGATGTTGTAGATACTGACCACAGTCATGAAGCAGTTGCAGTTCCTCTGAGAAAGTCAGCTAGAGATAAAGGGCCTCCATTATGGCTGCATGACTATGTGACTGCTCAAGCCAGTAGCTCATGCTCTTATCCTTTGAGCAACTACCTGGATTATAGCAACTTGTCACATCACTATCAGGCCAATTTAGCAGCCTTCTCTGTAACAGTTGAACCTGCATCCTTTGATGAAGTTTGCAAAGATCCCAAGTGGGTAGATGCCATGAAGGCTGAGCTCACTACTCTTGCAGACAACAAAACCTGGGAGATTGTGCCTTTGCCACCAAACAAAAGAGCCATTGGTTGAACATGGGTATATAAGATCAAGTACAAGGCAAATGATGAAATTGAGAGGTACAAGGCAAGGCTAGTAGCAAAGGGGTACAACCAGAGGGAAGGTCTTGACTATCAGGACACTTTTTCACCAGTTGTGAAGATGGTGACAGTGAGGATAGTGTTATCTATTGCAGCAGCTCAAAACTGGCATATCCATCAAATGGATGTCTATAATGCCTTCTTACAAGGAGATCTCCATGATGAAGTCTACATGCAAATTCCCCAAGGTTTTCACAGCAAGGGGGAGACAGGCCTAGTGTGTAAGCTTGTTAAGTCTTTATATGGGCTTAAACAAGCATCTCGACAATGGAATGTGAAGCTGGTAGATGCATTGGTGAAGTCTGGTTTTCTACAAAGCCAACTGGATCACTCCTTATTAATCAAGAAGATTGGATCCAAAATTGTTGTTGTGTTAGTATATGTTGATGATTTACTTATCACGGGGAATGATGATGAGTTGATGTGTGACACTAAGAGTGTACTACAACAAGCCTTCAAAATAAAGGATCTGGGGGAGCTGAAGTTTTTCTTAGGAATAGAATTTGTAAGGTCTAGACATGGCATACTTATGAATCAGAGGAAGTATGCTTTACAACTGATTTCAGACTCAGGCTTAGGGGGAGCAAAACCTGCCTGGACTCCTTTAGAAAGCAATCAGAAGTTGATCAGTGTAGAATATGATGATCATGTTGGACTCAAAGGTAATAGACCACTAGAAGATATAACAGCTTATCAAAGATTAATAGGGAAGCTGTTGTATCTTACAATGACTAGGCCAGATATAAGCTTTGCTGTCCAAACCTTGAGCCAATTCTTGCAGCATCCAAAGAGATCTCACATGGAAGCAGCCATGAGAATTGTTAGATACATCAAGGGAGAACCTGGATTGGGAGTATTGTTATCAAGCAAGCCAGCAGAAGAAATCAAGGCATACTGTGATGCAGACTGGGCTTCTTGTCCAAACACCAGAAGATCAGTGATAGGATACTTAGTGAAATATGGGGAATATTTGATATCCTGGAAGTCCAAGAAGCAAACTACAGTGTCTAAGAGCTCAACTGAAGCTGAGTACAAAAGCATGGCTTCAGTTATATCAGAAATAACATGGGTGATCAGATTATATGAAGAACTGGGGACAAAGTTGAAGCTTCCAGTTGAGTTGTTATGTGATAACAGAGCAGCAATCCAAATTACTGAGAATCTAGTCTATCATGAACGAACTAAACATATCGAGATAGACTGCCATTTCATAAGGGAGAAAGTGCAAAAAGGAGATGTAATGCCTCAGTACATACAATCTGAAGAACAACAAGCAGATATTTTGACTAAAGGGCTTGGAAGACAGCAACTTGAATATCTAGTGTCCAAGATGGGTCTGTTGAATGTGTTCACACCCTCCAGCTTGAGGGGGAGTGTTGAGAGTAGTAAAAGTGGAGTAGGGTAGTATTGTGTAAACTAACTTAAGATGATGGGTGTATATGTCATTTGTAGAAGTTAGTAACTAACTTAGTGGTTAGTCGGTATGTTAGCTCTATAACAGTAGTTTAGGAATTTAAATGTACTGTAAATCATTTTTCTCTTTCAGTAAGAAGATGAAGCTCTTAGCTCAATCCTCCATGAATGCCCCGCTAAACTTGACACTTTGTTTTGTAAAGTTATTATGGGTAACTCAAGTCGTAGTTTCTAATTGGCATGTTTAAATTATTATGGATGATGCAGAAAGCAATATGAACCTATGAAGTACATTATCAAAAATTAATAAATTTCAAATTAAAAAAGATAATATAAAATTAGAATAATAGAACCTAATTCTACAGTAGAAGTTGATAGTTTGATAATAAAACAAATTTCCATTGCCTCAATTTTCTTGTTTAAAACCCAAGGAAAAGAAAAAGAATGTTCAGTTTAATTTATCCAATTCCCTTCAACCATTATTTTTTAGATACTGAATAGCTTACTCCGTAGGAGGAAGAACAGAGAGTACATAAAATGCAAAATGTCTTATGATAATAGGGGGGAAAAGAAGAAGAAAAATATGGGTATATCCCAAAGATATAGGATGTAAATTAATCAGAAGGTATATATATACTTTCACATGTAAGGAAGTGAAAGTATTTCCATTTTCCATTTTGCTCGACGATCAATCACATAGGTAATAGTTCTCTTTTATCAATATCTTTCATGTATATACTCAAATTAATGTCTATCCCAATTGATCGCTGATAATAGGCGAAATCTAGGTGATTTAGCTATTGTTTATGCTTCCGCTTGATTATATTCCGATGTCATATTATGGTCAATTGATGAAAAATAGGCTCTAATTGTGATATGTATACATTGCAGAATGAGGAGCCTAAATTATGCTTTCAAGAGGAGATTGGAATGATTTATGAGCAAGAACAACCCCTAGAAGTCGAGTGTGCGCGAGGACGAGACGGAAAAATGGACAAAATCGAGCTACTGAAGCGCGCGAACTATTGCGCTAACTTCCAAACTTCGCGCAATAGTTTGCGAGTTTTTCTGCCTGGAAGCCAAGAGAAGCGCGCGAACTCCATACTTCGCGCGATAGTTCGCGCGTGTCCTATCCGGAGAGACTTTATTTAGGGGTAAAATTGGAATTCCTTCTTAATCCCACTCAATTTATATAAAGCAAAAACTCCATTATTGGATAGATCAGATTGGAGAGGAAGAAATAATTTTAGAGAGAGAAAGTGAAGGAAAGACTCAATCTTGAAGTGAAGAAAAGAAGGGGATTACAATCTTGAAGCAAGAACTTAAAGAGTTTTTCTACTTCTTGTATTTACTTATATTATGTTTAAGACTTTTATTGTTGATAGTTGTATAATTATGAGTAGCTAAAAACCCAAGTATTCTGGGTGTTAGATGATTATGTTGTTTGAAGCTTAAATTGATGATCTTGAATTTATCATTATGGGTTGTTTATTTGATTCTGCTGTTAATTATTTTACTGCGTAGCTAACAGTGAAATACTATTTACGAATCTTGAGTTAAACTTTAAAAAGGAAATTCTTGATTGCATATAGAATCAAATAGAGCAAGATCCGGATCCTGGGCATCGGGTGAAAGATTCGCAATTAAGATAGAACTATACTTAATTGCTTTGCTTGGTTGAGAAATAGGATTTGTAAATGCATTTGAGTTAATATTAATACCATAGAAATATAGGTATTAATTTAACTTGAATAGGCACATAAGAAATTGACAGATTCTTATGGGTATTATTAACCCTATAATCAATAACCTAGATAATTCAATAAATCATCTTTAAGCTAAAAGTGTAGCATGATCTCTAGCAAGCCCATGACCCCGGAATATCTCTCTTATTAATTGTTAAAAGAAAAATTGTATAAGTGGTGTAGTATTATTGTTAAATTACCAGTCAAGTTTTAAGTTGGTTATTTATGTATTTTGTAATAAATTAGCTTAAATCAATAATTGTTTGAGTTTATATCAGTTGACAAGTTAATCACAAGTCCTCGTGGGAACGATACTTTACTTGTTACTATATTACTTGTCGATCGCGTACACTTGCGTGAGTGTTTAGGTCGCAACAAATTTTTGGCGGCGTTGACTGGGACTTGGAAATTAGTTACTTGACTGAGTTAAGCTATCAGCTATTGGTTTAAACATTAATTTTCAGTTCACTTTGTTTGTGTCACGCAGGCTCTTCTCTTGAATGGAAGGAGTAGAAGCACAAGCAATCTCTTCCCTCTTGATCCTGAAATTGAAAGGACACTTCATAAGGCAAGAAAAGAGTTGGAAGCTAAATACAAAACAGAAAGAGCGTTAGACATATTAGTTCAACCACAACCAACAGTGATAGCAGGTAATGGAGGGCGTCCGGTGATAGAAGCTGCAAGGCCAAATCTTGCTAATATGACTCAGGCAATTGTGAAGCCTGATATCACTGGTCACTTTGAGCTTAAACAGTACATGGTACAACTGATTCAGTCCACAGGGCAATATGTAGGTCTATCTCATGAAGACCCGCAAAGGCACATTCAGAATTTTTTGGAAATCACTGATACTTACAACTATCCAAATGTTTCCAAGGACTATGTCAGGCTGACCTTGTTTCCGTTTTCATTGCTGGGGGAAGCTAAATAATGGTTGCAGAAGGAGCTTGTTAATTCAATCCATACTTGGGATGATTTAGCAAAGAAATTCTTAATCAAGTTTTTCCCCACTAAAAATACAAAGTCTTTGCGGAGTCAGATTCTTGGGTTTCAACAACGGGATGGTGAAACTCTTCGCCAAGCTTGGGAAACATACAAGAAATTACTTCGAGACTGCCCACATCGGTGTCAAACTGATGATGTATTAGGCCATACTTTTGTTGATGGATTAGATGAGACTTCAAAAATGAATCTTGATTCAGCTTGTGGAGGTAGTTGCATGGCGAGGCCATATAGTGAAATACAACTTCTGCTAAACAACTTCACTGCTAATGATCATAATTGGCAAGGTGAGGGAGAACCAAGGAAAGCAATGAAACAGAAAGCAGCAGGGGTACTTGAACTTGATGACTTTTCCGCCATGAGAGCAGATATAGCAAAATTGGCGAATCAAATGAATAGAATGACAATGAACCAAACACAACAAATACAACATGTTCAACAAATGTCGATTTGTTGTGAAATGTGTGGTGATAATCACACAAGTGACATGTGCCCAACGAATCCTGAATCTATTTATTATGTGGGGCAACAAAGCAGAGGTCCGATGAACCAACAGGCACAATATGGGAACACTTACAATTCAAATTAGAGGAATCATCCTAATTTCTCTTGTGGTGGAAATCAATCAAATCAGAATCAATATAGACCCCAAGGAAATTTCAATCAACCACAAAGGCCACCCCATCAGGTAGAAGAAAATACAAATGATTTGTTGAAGAAATTGTTGCAAGACAACCAACAACTCGGAACTGATTAGAAATCTTGAAAGACAATTGGGACAACTAGCTTCAAATCAAAATACTAGGCCTGCAGGTGCTCTTCCAAGTGATACAGAGAAAAATCCGCAAGTTAGTGCAATTACACTTAGAACTGGAAGGGAATTAGAAGAAGTTCCAAAGAAGAGAAAAGACAAGTCTGTACCTGAGGGTGAATTGATTCCCAAAGCAACACAGGAAGTAAAGAAAGATGATACAATTTCAGCACCTGTGAATGTTCCAAGGTCACCACCACCTTTTCCACAAAGATTGCAGAAAAAGAATGACGATCGCATGTTCAACAAATTTCTCTCTATGTTGAGTCAGATTCAATTGAATATTCCGTTGGTAGATGCGATTCGTGATATTCCAAAATATGCCAAATACATAAAAGACATTGTGGCTAACAAGAGGAGACTGACTGAATTTGAAACAGTTGCACTTACTGAAGAGTGCACTTCAAGGGTCCAAAATAAGCTTCCTCAAAAGCTTAAGGACCCTGGCAGCTTTACTATCCCTGTGAGAATAGGCAATGTTGATGTAGGCCATGCACTTTGTGATTTGGGAGCAAGCATAAATTTGATGCCATTGTCTTTGTACAAACAATTGGGTTTGGGAGCTCCAAAACCCACCACGGTGATGTTGCAACTAGCAGACAGGTCCATAGCTTACCCGGAAGGGGTGATTGAAGATGTGCTACTGAAAATTGGGAAATTTATTTTCCCGGCTGATTTCATTATCTTGGATTTTCAGGCCGATGAAAAAGTTCCTATTATATTGGGAAGACCTCTCTTGGCTACAGGTGATGCTATAATTAAAGTAAGAGAAGGAAAAATGATCATGAGAGTTGACAACGAGGAAGCTGTTTTTAATGTATATAAAGCAATTCAACTTCCTCGGCAGTATGAAGAATTGTCTATGATATCTGTCATGGAGATTGATGAACAACTTATTACCCCAAGCGTATATTTGCAGGATTCTTAGAAAAAGCAATTGTGTTGTTTGAGAGTTTGGAGATTAATGATGAGGTTGAGGAGATGAAACATACTTTGAATGCAACATGTGAATATATAAAAGGTTTAAATCCCTTTGAACCTTTGAACAGGCCAGATGGTCCTCCTCTGAAGCCCTCAGTTGAAGAAGCTCCCAAATTGGAATTAAAGCCTTTACCTTCTCACCTTCATTATGCTTATTTGGGTAGTTCTGAAACGTTACCTGTTATTATTTCTGCTGACTTGTCTGAATTGCAGGAGGAGAAATTGTTAAGAGTACTATGTGTGCATAAAAGAGCAATTGGGTGGAAAATGTCTGACATAAGAGGTATTAGTCCAACTTTTTGCATGCATAAAATTCTCATGAAGGAAGGGCACAAGCCAAGCATAGAACAACAACGCCGCCTAAATCCGAACATGAAAGAGGTGGTAAGAAAAGAAGTGATTAAATGGCTTGATGCAGGTATTGTATTTCCAATATCTGATAGCAAATGGGTAAGTCCAATCCAATGTGTTCCAAAGAAAGGAGGAATGACCGTGGTGACAAATGAAAATAATGATTTGATTCCCATTAGAACTATTACTGGGTGGAGGATTTGCATAGATTATAGAAAATTGAATAATGCCACCCGAAAAGACCATTTTCCCCTTCCCTTTATTGACCAAATGCTTGATAGATTAGCCGGGCAAGAATACTATTGTTTTTTGGATGGCTACTCGGGATATAATCAAATTGTTATAGCCCCAGAAGACCATATTTACATGTCCGTATGGGACATATGCATTTAAAAGAATGCCATTTGGTCTTTGCAATGCACCTGCGACTTTTCAAAGGTGTATTATGACTATTTTTACTGATATGGTTGAAAGATTTGTGGAAGTATTTATGGATGATTTTTCTGTATTTGGATGTTCTTTGATGAATGTTTAATGAATCTTGATAAGGTCCTTGCTAGGTGTGAAGAAACAAATTTGGTACTAAATTGGAAAAAATGTCATTTCATGGTACGAGAAGGCATAGTCCTAGGGCATAAAGTGACCAAGAATGGATTGCAGGTGGATAAAGCAAAGGTGGAAGCAATTGAAAAATTACCTCCACCGACATCAGTTAGAGGCATTCGCAGTTTCTTAGGCCATACGGGTTTTTACCGTCGTTTCATTAAGGATTTTTCAAAAATTTCATCTCCTTTGTGCAGGCTTCTTGAGAAAGATACATCTTTCAAGTTTGATGATGCTTGTCTGAAAGCATTTGATGAGCTGAAACGAAGATTAGTTACTGCACCGATTATCATTGCTCCAGATTGGAAACTTCCATTTGAATTGATGTGTGATGCAAGTGATATAGCCATTGGAGTTGTTTTGGGGCAGCGGAAAGAGAAAATATTTTGTTCCATTCACTATGCGAGTAGAACTCTTAATCCATCTCAAATGAATTACACTGTTACTGAAAAAGAGTTGCTCGCAGTAGTATGGGCATTTGATAAGTTTAGATCCTATCTAGTGGGGACCAAAGTCATAGTTTACACAGATCACTCAGCTATAAGGTATTTATTTGCAAAGAAAGATGTCAAGCCAAGGTTAATTCGATGGGTTCTTCTTTTGCAGGAATTTGATTTGGAGATTCGAGATCGAAAGGGAACAGAGAATCAGGTTGCATATCATTTATCCAGGCTGGAAAATAGAGGCCATGTCACTGAAGGAGAATCAATCAAAGAAACATTCCCTGACGAACATTTGCTAGCCATCACTTCGGATGAAACCTCGTGGTATGCTGATTATGTGAATTTCATTGCAAGTGGGGTGACTCCACCAAAATTCACAGCTGACCATAGAAGAAGGTTCTTACATGATGTGAGATTCTACATGTGGGACGAGCCTTTTCTATACAAGCAATGCGCAGATCAATTGGTAAGAATGTGTGTCCCTGAGAAGGAGATGAATGCAATATTGCATGACTGTCATTCTTCTCTTTATGGAGGTCATCATGGTGGAGACAAAACTGCACAAAAGGTTTTGCAATCAGGTTTTTACTGGCCAAAATTATTTAAAGATGCACATGCTTTTGTTAAAAATTGTGACAGGTGCCAAAGAACCGGAACGATCGCGAAGAAGCACGAGATGCCTTTACAAAATATTTTGGTAGTAGAGCTCTTTGATGTCTGGGGAATAGATTTCATGGGACCATTTCCGTATTCTAATGGGCACAGATATATTTTGGTTGCAGTGGATTATGTGTCTAAGTGGGTTGAGGCCATTGCTCTTCCTACTAATGATGCGAAGGTAGGTGGTAAGTTTTGTGAAGAAGCACATTTTCACACGCTTTGGAACTCCAAGGGTGTTGATAAGTGATGGAGGAACACACTTTTGCAACAAATTGTTGAAAAATGTTCTAGCAAAATATGGTGTAAGACACAAGGTTGCTACTGCATATCACCCTCAAACGAGTGGTCAAGTTGAAGTGTCAAACAGGGAGGTAAAACAGATTTTGGAGAAAACTGTGAGCGCAAATAGGAAAGATTGGTCCGGTAAGTTAGAAGATGCATTGTGGGCTTACCGAACTGCATACAAGACTCCAATAGGTACTTCTCCATACAGGTTGGTTTATGGAAAAGCATGTCATTTGCCTGTTGAGATAGAACATAAAGCTTATTGGGCTATCAAAAAGCTAAATATGAATATGGACTTAGCTGGAGAAAAAAGAATGCTACAACTCAATGAACTTGATGAGTTTCGGTTGCATGCTTATGAAAATGCCAAGTTATATAAAGAAAAGACCAAGAAGTGGCACGACAAACACATCCAACATCGTGAGTTTGAGCCGGGTCAAGAAGTTCTCTTGTTCAACTCAAGGCTAAAGCTTTTTCCTGGAAAGCTTAAGTCCCGTTGGGCAGGCCCTTTTGTTGTAGTAAGTGTAACTCCTCATGGAACAGTTGAATTGCGAAACATTAGTTCAACAAACACGTTCTTGGT
Source organism: Nicotiana sylvestris (assembly GCF_000393655.2). NCBI lineage: Eukaryota > Viridiplantae > Streptophyta > Magnoliopsida > Solanales > Solanaceae > Nicotiana > Nicotiana sylvestris. Next base: position 31,281,050 of record NC_091067.1, read on the forward strand.
AAATGGTCAACACACAAAACCTCAGTAGATTTAATTGATGTATAATGCAATATGGCATCGTGCCGCGACGTAAAATAAGGCGCTGGTTGTGAGGCAACCCAACGATTGTGGTATTTGTGAATATATAATTTTTTTTTTATTTTGTGTACTAATAAATGCAGGTGAACAAGGGTGGATGCTAAGGTAAGAATATAAAAAAAAAAAATCTTCGCGAAGCATCGCGCACCTTTCTGCATGAACTCTAACTGAAACGCGCGATAGTTCGCGCACCTTTCTGTTTGGGGTCACTAAAACGCGTGAAGTATCGCGCGAACTACATAATTCGCGCGCCTGGACGAGCCTCTCAGCCTGGAACTTTTCAGGCGTGTTATTTTCTGTATTGTTTTTGTTTTTCTTTTTGTTTCTTTTATTTTTGTAATTTAAATAGGCTATTAGTTCATACCCCTTCCCCTTTTATTAAACCAAACCCAATACCCCCAAAACACAATCATCCCTTCCAAACCAACAAAACCCCCTAACTTTCAAAACTTCCAACAATCATCTCTTCCAAACCAACAAAACCCCCTAACTTTCATAACTTCCAGCACTCATCTCATATCTCACGGTCTCCTTCCCTAAAATCATTAGCAGCTTCACTCCACCTCACGAATTCAAACAAGGTATGAGCCCTAGTTTTAATTTTCTTTAGTTTTATATTTTTTTCTCTTGCTATTTTCAGATTTTAAGTTTCTTGTTGAATTTTAAGCCATTAATATAGTTGTATTTTGTGATTTGGGTTTCAAACTTGGTAAAATATATTGTGGGGTTAGTTTGTTGTAAGTGTGGGGTGCGTAGTACTTGAATTGGGTTATGGATGAACTTTTGTGGGAAGCCTTTGTTGCAAGACCCTTAGAAAAAAGCTGTGAGAGCCTACTGCCCACAAGGTGTTTGTGGAAAGGCCTCAATGAGCATGATTATGTAGTTATGACCAATTTTGCGTGTGAAGTCTGAGTAACCGCAGCAAGTCACACTACTTTTGTAGGGCTGAGCTAATGTGTCCACGTTTTGCAGGTATTATGGCACCAACGAAAAAGCGCCAAGCCACAGGTTCATCATCAAGCCGCCAAAGGGCAGCTCCAGCGCGCTCCTATGACAGCACCAAATTTGTCTCCCTTGAGGCTCATAACTGTTTTACAGAGAAGGCGCTAAGAAGGCAATTGCAAAAAAGGGGCATCAATATCAAAAAGGTCATGGAACAATGCCCCCACATGTTCAATGAATTGATGGAGCGGGGGTTGCAAGCTTTCATTGACGAGCCAGAGGAGGCTAATGAAATGGTGGTACGAGAATTCTATGCCAATCTACCCGAGCATGTCAACCATGTGGTCACAGTGCGCCGTAAGGCGGTAGATGCCTCCATTGAGGCGATACGCACAGCTTATCAACTGCCCGGCCCTCTGCCTGAGAACGCGGACTTTTATGAATATGGGCGCAATCCAACCGATGCAAAGTGGGAGCGCTTCTTTGATGAAATTTGCGAACCAGAAAAAATGGTAGAGTGGCTAGATAACGGAGAGAAGTTCCATTCATCCGTCTTAACTCAAGAAGCGAAAAGCTGGCTGTATGTAATCAACAGTCGCCTTATCCCCTCCACAAATACTACGGAGGTGATTGGACCCCGGGCGGCGTTGATTTGGTGTTTCATCAAGGGTCTTTCCTTTGACATGGCCAAAGTGATCCACGACGAAATGTTTATCCGATGCCCCCAACGCCAGTATGGTTTATTTTTCCCATCTTTGGTGACTAGACTTTGCAGAAATGTGCAGGTGCCTGAAAACATTCGTGTGGACGGGCTAGTAAGAAGAAGTCACAAGATCCGACCTGGCCCGAACACCATGGAGGCAGCTTCACCAGCAGAGGCAGGTAGAGAGGATGAAAGTGGTTCGGATGCTTCGGAGGAGGAAGAGCAAATGGATGTGGGGGGAGAAGCACTGGCTCAAGCACCCAGAAAATCAGCTGCAGCACTGTCACGTGCAGCATCCTCTTCAAGAAGTGCCAAAGTATCCCGGTCCACCACATTGGAACAAGAGGTGGCTGATATACGCACTTCCATGCATGATTTGAGCACTCGTGTGGACACAATAGCTGACCGACAAGTCAAGTCAGAAAAGAAGTTCATGGGTTGGCTGCGAGCTTTGGGACGTGCATGCAACGTGAACCCCGAAACCGTGTCCGATCAAGAGTGAAGCTCCAGGGAAGTCTCTTTACCTCACTGCTCCTTTCAATTTTAAGCAATGGGGACATGTCTTCTTTTTAAGTGTGGGGTGGGGGATATTGTACAAATTGCAGCGTTATTTTGTTTGTCTCATGTTGAATTGACAGTTTTTGTTAAGCAGGAGTAGTTTCACTAATAAAAAAAAGGTAGAAAAATTAGACTTTTCCCTATGATGGATCTTTTAGACGAATTTTCTTGAGGGAAGTGAGTCTAGAGAAAACAACAAAAAAGATTTATTTTTTTAATATATTTTTTTTCTTAGGTAGTGTAGCAATTCCCCCATGATTTTTCTTTAAGCCGCGGTTCTTTTCCAAGGGTTTATCTTGAACCGGGCATAGGTAGTTTTTAATTTCTGTTTTTATATTTTTATTTGTAGACTAACATAAGGAGTTATAAGCTATAGAAAAGTGAACCCATAGCGTTGACACACCTGAACACAATAGACCCTAGAGTGTAACGCTTAGTCCTAATTGTTGAATCTCACTGAAAGTGCCTTAATTTGTATGTTTGTACTGAATTGAATGCTCGTAATGGAGTGTCTTGATGAGCTGATCTGGAATGAGTCATATGCCATGTGTGGTGAGTATTTGTGTAGTCCATGTATTGTACTTGTGTCTAGAACTTGCCCGGTATGTGAGTTGAAGCGAAATTTGAGGTGATGCTCGGTTTGAAAAATGATGTTAGGCTTTCTTTGACCTTTTTGAGCTTAATTGCTTATTAAAAATAAAATTTGTCCCTAGTTAACCCTTTTGAGCCTTCAGACTTTTTGTTTGGCACCCGCATTACAAGCCTATACCCTTTTGTTCTTAATTGACATTGTTTTGATCCTTTTACCTCTTAAAGCACTTTAATTGTGAGAAGAGCGCTAAAAGAAGTAAGAAGGAAATAAGTGTGGGGTGGCTTTTGAGTGGAACCAATAAAAGGATGAAAGGTGCACTTATGTTGTAAACGAATACACCACTAGCAGAAACTGAGTGACAAGAAAAATAAAGTGGAAAAAAAAAGATGATTACATTGTGTTTTGCTCTAGCTAGTGGGAATGAATTAATAGAGTGCTTAAAGAAGAAGGGCGTATTTGTGGGATGATATTGTGTATGAATGAGAAGTGGGTTGAAGAATTTGCGCTGAAAATTGCTCGTGTGATGTGTTAAAGTGCTTAGGGGTTGAGTCACTATTCCTAAATACATCCTACCTGTCCCTTAGCCCACATTACAATCATGAAAAAGTCCTAATTAATTTTGGATCGAGCTAGCCTACCTTAGTAGTGATTTACATTAAGGGCAAGTTTATGGTACCAATTGCATGCATGTGATCTCTTTTGTGAGAATGAGTGATTTCCTTGATATATGTGAATATATGAATTGAATGTGGTGGATTGAGCTCAGTTTTTGTTGATGTAATTGTGAGGGCATATGATTCGTGACGGAAAAGCAAGTCTTGACTTCTGTGCAGAGTATTTTGAGGAAGTGTGAATATTGCATGGCACTTGAGAGTTGGCTTTAGGATTGTTCACTACTAGGAGTGATACATGTACATTGTTCTAGGTGTAATGCGTTAAGGGAAATGGTTGAGCGAAGGATTCTCTAGAGAATATAGTTGATTGCTCGAGGACTAGCAATGAATTAAGTGTGGAGTGTTGATAATAGGCGAAATCTAGGTGATTTAGCTATTGTTTATGCTTCCGCTTGATTATATTCCGATGTCATATTATGGTCAATTGATGAAAAATAGGCTCTAATTGTGATATGTATACATTGCACGATGAGGAGCCTAAATGATGCTTTCAAGAGGAGATTGAAATGATTTATGAGCAAGAACAACCCCTAGGAGTCGAGTGTGCGCAAGGACGAGACGGAAAAATGGACAAAATCGAGCTACTGAAGCGCGCGAACTACTGCGCTAACTTCCAAACTTCGCGCAATAGTTCGCGAGTTTTTCTGCCTGGAAGCCAAGAGAAGCGCGCGAACTATCGCGCGATAGTTCGCGCGTGTCCTATCCGGAGAGACTTTATTTAGGGGTAAAATTGGAATTCCTTCTTAATCCCACTCAATTTACATAAAGCAAAAACTCCATTATTGGATAGATCAGATTGGAGAGGAAGAAATAATTTTAGAGAGAGAAAGTGAAGGAAAGACTCAATCTTGAAGTGAAGAAAAGAAGGGGATTACAATCTTGAAGCAAGAACTTAAAGAGTTTTTCTAAACTTTCTTCTTGTATTTACTTATATTATGTTTAAGAATTTTATTGTTGATATTTGTATAATTATGAGTAGCTAAAAACCCAAGTATTCTGGGGTTATGGGTGTTAGGTGATTATGTTGTTTGAAGCTTAAATTGATGATCTTGAATTTATCATTATGGGTTGTTTATTTGATTCTGCTGTTAATTATTTTACTGCGTAGCTAACAGTGAAATACTATTTACGAATCTTGAGTTAAACTTGAAAAAGGAAATTCTTGATTGCATATAGAATCAAATAGAGCAAGATCCGGATCCTGGGCATCGAGTGAAAGATTCGCAATTAAGATAGAACTATACTTAATTGCCTTGCTTGGTTGAGAAATAGGATTTGTAAATGCATTTGAGTTAATATTAATACCATAGAAATATAGGTATTAATTTAACTTGAATAGGCACATAAGAAATTGACAGATTCTTATGGGTATTATTAACCCTATAATCAATAACCTAGATAATTCAATAAATCATCTTTAAGCTAAAAGTGTAGCATGATCTCTAGCAAGCCCATGACCCCGGAATATCTCTCTTATTAATTGTTAAAAGAAAAATTGTATAAATGGTGTAGTATTATTGTTAAATTACCAGTCAAGTTTTAAGTTGGTTATTTATGTATTTTGTAATAAATTAGCTTAAACCAATAATTGTTTGAGTTTGCATTAGTTGACAAGTTAATCACAAGTCCTCGTGGGAACGATACTTTACTTATTACTATATTACTTGTCAATCGCGTACACAGTGTTTAGGTCGCAACAATCGCACTTGAACACATGATAAAATGTTCCTACTGGACACTTCTGATTCAAATTTTGGAAAAGCTTATGCGTGTGTTCTCAAGTTTACATTATGAAGAATATTGAAGATAAGTTAACCACTTAAAATATGTCACCTCTTTTAATTATACACACGACACATCATATGTAAGCCTTTGCTGTAACAAATAAAAGTAAGACAAGTCATTTAAAAAAGAACCCAATCAATTAAGAATAAATTCTTGCTCCGCTGAATAAAAGATGATCATTCCTCGTGTGTTCAGGTGCTCAATTGGAACATGTCTTAATTCGAGTGTCTAAATGAAATATAGAGGTACGTTTAAGGGTCTGGCGACTATGACTTATTAAATCCAAGATTGGCTTTCTCTGCACTCCCCCGGGCTTTGCCTTTGAGTGGCAAGCTAGGAATTTTTTCAACGGTGTTCAAATTTAAAACAAGTAAAAAAAATTTCGACAAAGGGGGTTTAATATATGTTATATACTTCTAAAACGCAATATTTTGCCTATGTACATCGTGCAACCTTTTGACGACCCTTATGATCATGTGGCTTTGCCACTGCCGCTAGCTACTTATATATAGCAGCTCATTCAATCGCTTAAACAAAAAAATAATCTATATTTATATATATATAAAATACCATTGTGTACCAGTTAGAAAAAATAACAGTGAATCAGACGGCTTATTTGTGTAAAGAGCCCTTATCTTTATGTTCTGCACTGCATGTATTCATGCATGCTGCGCGTTCAAAACAAAATCCTCACGTAGACAGAGAACGGAAAGGCTAATTAAATTCTTCATTCGTTGAAATAGTGGAAATTCAAATTTTGGCGAGTAATTTTAGGTGGACATGGGTTTTTACATAATTACAAAAACTAATAGTATCCATTTTCTAATTTTGGCCCATAGATTATTTTCCTTATAATACCTCCTTAAACCCCTAAATCACAGACATTATCACCGCTTTACTTCCGCCGACGACGACGTCACCGCCGCCGCCGCCGCCGCCGTTGCAGCAGAGCTCAGACGCTATGGACATGGACATGGACATGGATGATTCGTCAAGCAACCACGACGAACATGAGCAAGATGTTATAATTGATAGTGACGAAGAAGATACAAAGAAAAATCAATTTATGACCAATTATAAAACAAAAAAATAAATTTGTGGTTGCAGAGCCAACTTCATGAAATTTTAATTATTGCTGTAATTCTGGGTTTAGATTTTGAATTACTCGCTAATATGGATATTTTTGGAATAATGGTTTCAGATGAAGCTGATGATTCGGTTCATACATTCATGGGCCATACTGGTATTGTACTTCTTTGATTATAATTAGATTTATGGCCATTTATAAGAAAATTAAATAAATACATTTGCGGTTGAGCTTGATAATGCTGATGAAGAAGATGAAGAAGGAAAAAAAGGTTCAATTTCTTCTTTTGTTTTTTCAAAGTTTTCAGCTTTCCGATGTACTAATGAGTTACTTTTGGTTATTCATGTTGCTGCTGTAATTTTTTTCTTACATATATCTGCAAGCTGTCAACTTTATGAAATTTAATCATTGTTGTAGTTCTACAAGGTTGTAGTTAGACCGACTATGTTGTATGGAGCAAGAGTGTTGGCCGGTTAAGAACTCTCATATCTAGAAGCTAAAAGTAGTTGAAATGAGGATGTTGTCGTTGATGTTTGAGCATACCCGGTTGGATAAGATTAGGAATGAAGTTATTCGGAAAAAGGTGGGAGTGGCCCCAGTGGAAGATAAGATGCGGGAGGCGAGGTTTAGATTGTTCGGGCATGTTAAGAGGAGAAGTATAGAAGCCCCAGTTAGAAGGTACGAGCGGTTAGCCTCGGTGGGTAGTAGAAGAGGTAGAGGTAGGCCGACATGGCCCTAGACATGAGGGTGTGGAGGTCAAAGATTAGGGTAGAAGGTTCGTAGGTAGTCGAGCGTTTCTCTTTCTCTTACTCAGTTCGCTAGCATTAGTGTTAGTATGATATCTTTTATTCATAGATATCTATTACTACCTAGAGTTTGACTGTATTCTTGGATTCGATCTTATTTCATCTTGTTGTTATTCCTACTTGTTGCAATTACCTTTTCTTTTTCGATCGTTCTCTAGCCGAGGGTCTATCAGAAACAATTTCTCTGCCCTTCCAGGGGTAGGTGTAAGGTTGCGTACATCTTACCCTCCCCAGACCTCATTCGTAGGAAACTACTGGGTTTGTTGTTGTTGTTAATTATTGCTGTAGTTCTGGGTTTGGATTACTTATTTGGTTTGGGGCTTTGGGTTTATAACATTTTTTTAAAAATTAATTAGCACACTAATATGGACATTTGGGTTAATGGTACTGTCCTTCTTTTAGTATTTTTGTAATTCCATACTGAATAATGACAGTTGATATGAATACTGGAGGTTGCCTGATGTTGTGTTGAGTTCACAATTATGGACATGAATGAAGAAAACTCAGTTTGTTGGCCTTTTTGTGTGGGCTATTGCTAAGTTTTTAGCTGACTAGATAAGAAACTTTGAGTAGTCAAAAGCGGCGCCAAAGTTTGTTGTAGCTTTAAGTGCATTTTGATGTGGGCTTTTTAGCAAAAAAAGAAAAAAGACCAACAAAAATGCAATGCAAGAACATGTAACTATACATGTCAATTGGAGGAAGATTATGCTATAGCCAATCAAGTAAGTGAATCAAATATAAAGGTTGGCAGCCACATTTTGGGTGTTAATAGGAGCTCTTCGTAAAACTTACTTGGGTCTCACTGGGGGCAAAGAGCAAATCCCTTGAAAATAGCAAGGGGTAATAGAAAGGAGTGAAAGGAGATTGACAAATTGGAAAAGTCGGGATCTTTCATTGGGTGGTAGTGTGTATTAGACTCCATTCCTACTTATGTGATGTCTTTGTTCCCACTTCCAGCTAGAATGGAAAAGAGACTTGATACATTGAGAAGGAACTTTATCTGGCAAGGGAATAGGGTGAGCAAATTATTTCATTTGGTCAAATGGAAGACTCTCATACCTAGCAAGAGAATTGGAGGCTTTTCTTTTTGGAAGCTGTACATGGTTACCAGCATACTCTTTGTGCTGTGATTTTTAATACAAATGTTACTTTCTCAACGAAAAATATATGTTATGATTCTAGCGAGCGGATCTAGCTGTTAATATTGCGATCAGAACTTAATCTGGAAATATATTGCATCAGATGTTGCTCCTCCAAATTTTGGTATTTCTATACAGGAATTTTCCCACACATCTAATCTGATTATTTACCTTATAGAAGAAATTGCATTTGGTGTTTGTGGAATCTACTTCACAAAAGATGGTTTTATCTCACCGGCACAATAATTTCAGATATGGAGGTTAGATGCGTTTTCATGGATCTTGTAGTTAATAGTTAGATGCATCAATGAGTTGATTGTAGTTGATGCCTCCTGATTTGGCATAGTCTATAATTAGTTTGTACTCTGATGTTGATTTCTTTTACCTTTTTCTTTTTCCTTTATAAGTTAATTGTTTCAATACCTTTTCCTCTTTATAGGTGAAGTATACACTGTTACCTGTAGCCCAACAGATGCTACTTTGGTGGCAACAGGTGGTGGAGATAACAGAGGATTTATGTGGAGAATTGGTCAAGGTGATTTTGCCTTTGAGTTAGAAGGTAATTAAGTCATGACTAATACCAAGAATATTTGTCTTGTCTTTGTCATCTGAATGGTTCAACTTTTTGTGTAGCTAATTAGATGAACTTTGAGATATGGTGCAGGTCACGAAAATTCTGTATCTAGTTTGGCATTTAGTACTGATGGTCGGTTGCTTGCTTCTGGGAGCTTTGAATTGAATATAAGAGTGTGGGACATAACTTCAGGTAGTTCGAAGGGCACACTTGAAGGTCCTGGAGGCGGAATAGAGGTGACACATTTTTTCATCCGCAAGAAATCCGATGTTGTGTAACAATTTGAGATCAATTAAGAAATGTGCGGTTGCTCAGTGGGTCAGGTGGCATCCAAGAGCACATGTGGTGTTGGCAGGTTCAGAGGATTCTTCTGTTTGGATGTGGAATGCTGATAACATGGCTTTCATGAACATGTTTTTAGGTCATCGTGGTAGTGTAACGTGTGGTGGTTTCACTCCTGATGGTACTTCCTTGTTTCTCCGTTAAAATTGCTCGTCTTTTTCTTCTTTCGAGTTGAAGTTACATTTTTTATATATGCTTGCTCAGGTAAATTAATTTGTACGGGGTCTGATGATGCGACTCTGAGGATATGGGACCCAAGGAGTGCCCAAAGTATCCATGTTGTAAGTGGTGAGGTTTTTGCTTTCTGGCTGCTAATATCTTGATTTCTTTTCCATTATGCATTTCAAAATCAGGTGAAAAGTAAAGCGTAATCCCTCCCCCCCCCCCCCCAAAAAAAATACACAGAAAGCAGGGTTGGGGGCTACAAATATAAGGCTTTCTGGCTATCGTAACAAAATGTGTTCCCATATTTCGGGGGATGTGGCAGAGATATAAAATGCTGGATAAAAACTGTGGATTGAAGCATTTGTTAGTACGGCATATTACTAAGTTAGAGTTTCTCTTCTTTCATCCTCAAGGACCTTATTATCTATTCTGATCAATGTCTTGCTTGTTTCTTTCCTTTCATTATGTTATGTTGAGCTGCTCTCTGTACTTCCATTCCAAGAAATGATATTAGCACTCTTATCAGTGGCGAGATTTCCAGTCACAACGTTTGTCTTTATTAGAGAAACTACTTTTTTCTGAATTAATACATGATTTCTCAGATCTGGTCCTATTATTATCGTTTATTGTTTTAAAAAAAATGTTTATTCATTGTTACAAGGTCATCCGTATCACATGGAAGGACTGACATGCTTGACGATCAATGTGGATTCAACTCTTGTTCTCACAGGCTCAAAGGATGGCTCGGCTCACATTGTGAATATAACTACTGGAAGGGTCAGAAATTTCAATTGATGATACTTTACACTTCCCATTTTTCACAGTGGTTTTTTCTGTAATTGATGCTTCCTGACCTTAGGGGCAGTTTGGCTTATCGCTGATTTAATATTTTCTATGTCAGGTTGTCACTTCTCTGAGTGCTCATACAGATTCAATAGAATGTGTCGGCTTTTCAGCAAGGTTTTATCTACATCTGACATCTTTCTTTCTATCCTTATATTTTAGCCTTTGAGTGCCTTTGATTTGAAAGAGCGCGGAGGATATGGATTGGAAAAAAATGTGCAACAACTAAACCATATGCATGTGAATGTGCCTTGACCACTGAAGACTTGACTGTCGTATTGTCAAATTGCTAGAAAAGGAACCAGATGTTGTTAGCAAGCCTGAAGATGATTTAACTGAAGAGTCAGTAGTTATGTTGATATAGTCTAGGATAACATATCAGATTTATTGGTTAAGAACATTTAAAAGAACACTTTGATGCACCTTCAGTATCAACTGTGCCTAAGCAGTCATCTATTAATTTATGTGAGGATCTTTTGTGGGCATAAAATTGTTTTAGTGCGGATTTGGTTTGCTGCATTCAGATGTTTTGCAGTCTTTGTGTTGTATTTTGCGGGAGAGGATTGCTAATTGTCTAAGTAACAGATTGTGGTTTCAAATGAGAACATCCTGCTTAGACAGCTTCGTAAAGCAGGCATAAACGTCAGCATTGATTGTTATTATGCCCTTGTTTCTTCTATGTGACTCTAGATTGCTTTGAGATAAGCTTTGATAGTAACCCCTGAGGACCATTCTTCCTGAGCATACTACAAGCATACTTTTTGTATGAAAGTCTCTTCCCATAGGATGGGTTTAAGGTTGGCTCTGTAGCCATCGCATGGACTATTTGGAGACAAGAACAGGATGAAAAGACTTAGACAAGGGTGTACCTCTTAAATAGATGACTTAGGGATAAACATAGTATGTAAGGCTTTATATCAATTTCAATAGTTCAGCTAATCTCGCTCTCTGAAGTTCAAATCCCTTTGCCTTCCATCGGATCCTGATTGATTGACATGAGTTACATGCCTTGAATGTTCCGCTCTCTATTAGTAATTTTTGGGTTTGCTAAATTAATATTTGGTGATTTAAAATACTTCCATCATGTGAAATGACTTTCAGCGCTCCTTGGGCTGCAACTGGAGGCATGGATAATAAGCTCATTATTTGGGACTTGCAGCGCTCCTCACCTCGCTCCATATGTGAACATGAGGTTTGAACTTTCTTGTGCTCCAACTGTATATTTCTGTATCTTTACATGCAGTTGAACATCCATTTGCTCTAAACCACAATTTTTTTGTGTGCCATTCGCTGACAATAACTTTGTTTAGGATGGCGTGACATGCTTATTGTGGCTGGGGCAATCTAAATATGTGGCAACAGGTTGTGTTGATGGGAAAGTGCGGATATGGGATAGCCGTTCTGGAGAATGTGTGAGGACCTTTAATGGACACACTGGTGCGATTCAGTCTATTGCTGCATCGTCCAATGGGGAGTACCTTGTTTCTGCCTCTATGGATGGAACAGCGCGCGTTTTTGAGATAACAGACTTTAACTAAGGAGATCCCTATGGCTGTGTTCTTAAAAGAGTTAAAATAGTTACACTGAAGTTTAAGTACTACATAGAGCTCAAAGTTGCACTTCGCAAGGCATTTGCTTAATTCTTGTTTTCAGTTTTGCACATATATACTTTATAACTGATTACAGCATCTGAAGCTTAATGTATTAGTAGAGTAAGTATTCTTTGTTCTTTTTGTTGGGCGTCCCAAGCAAGAGCAGATTTTGAGGTTCATATTTAAGTAAGATTCTGTACTTAAATAAATCAAAAGATTCGGAATGCAGCTGTTAGAAGGTGAAAACATACTAATGGGGGTAAGATACGTAATATCAGTGGCGTACGCATGAATTTTCGCAACTGGTATCAAATTTTTGAAGAAGTGAACAAATAAATAAATTACTGTAACAACAAGCGGTGTCATTTTTTATACCTAATATTTTACTTTTATATATTATTTATACATACAGATTATGAAAAACTTTCGACGAAGCTCTTGAATCTATATTTGTTGTCACGAACGATGATCTTGAATTCAACTAGCACGAACTTTGATTTGAACTCATACTCCTTGAATGTTGATTTGTTTTTCGTTCTTGAGCTTGAACTTGATTTATTCTTCTTTCTTGAGCTTGAACTTGATTTCTTGAATTTGAACTTGATTGCTTGAAGTTTGAAATTTATAGAAAAATTTGCGACGTTTGATCCACGAGCTCTTTCTTGCTTCTTGTTATAATATATGTCCTCCCACTTCGTCTATTTTACTTTACCTCATATAATATGTTGGTATTATTTTTTCTTCCTTAATTATATATGTCGTTTAGTGGAGATGATTGTTTTTTATTATTGGCACGGTAGTTGCCCTTTGATTGGCATTGATGCAATATTACCTGTTGGCAAATCCTTAACTCTAGGTTTTAGAAAAAAAACTAAATTAATTCAATTATGAAATAACACAACTTGCCTATTTAGGGAATAGTTGGCAGAAATTGATCGATTTTTTTATCAACTTTCAATCCGAATCAGCAAAATAATGTCTCCTTGCATAATATGGATTACAAACATTCATGATCAGGATTTTAATAATTCTTCAGAAGATGTTGATCTGGAACAAATGTTTGATCGTATTTATGGATATTTTATACTATTCAAAAAATGAAAAGTTTAACGCAATTGGAATCCTCTTTTAAAATAAAACAACAACAACAAATTTAAGATCTGTGCAGAATAAAAACAACAGTCTCTTTTATCAAAACCCCTAAAAAGTTTTTCGGTTGCTTCTCTTTGACTGATCCGATACAAATTATACATTTTTATTAAAAAAATCTCATTTTCAAGCCTCTAAACTTAAAAACTTATGATTAATAAAGATGATTCTAAGTTTCTAACCTTCTTATTATACACTCGCAACGTATCGCACTTCCCTGGCTAAAGTAATATACTAAAGACGACCTAAAAAAAAGGAAAAAAAGAAAAGGTTCTATTCTGTTATAAATAGAATTTTATTTATGGAGAATGTCCATATTTAGAGAAATTCTAAGGTTTATTACTTGGTGGCTAAGTCACTCTCTCCCTATAAATAGAGGGTTCTATTCCATTGTAATTCATCCCAATATCAATAAGAATTCTCTCTCTACTTTGTTCTGCAATACTCTTCTTCTTCTTTTATTGTTTCATAACACGTTATCAGCACGAGACTCTAACCAATTGAGTAGAAGCTTTGGGATTGAACATAATGATTGTCAATTGCTCTTTGAACTTCCTTCATGATTAAATTCTGGATTTAAGGTAAATATTTTACTTTTCTCTTTCAAATTCTTGACATTCTATACTTTGATTTTAAATACAAGCAAAGACGATAAATTTTGATTGCAACTCTAATGGAGTTTGAAAGAAATTCTAACCACCCAAAGTGGTAAAATTTCTATGCCTTGCCATGATCAAATTCATGTATGATTGTGGGCAAAGAATTGAAAACCCGTCCCATTGAATTTGCTCCATTCTCATACCCTTTAGAGAATGTGATAGCAGTATGTGATAAGTCTGAAAGAAGACAAAATTACTACTATGAATGTATCAATGGATGTGGACGTGGCAATAAACGAATAAATTATAATCGTCATTATTGAGTAATGCGAATAATAAGAATTCTAAAAATAATCCTTCACTTTGTGAAAGTAATGTTTATCATCGATTTGACATGAGATTTTATAAAGCACATATAGATGATTATGGTCCATTCATGATGTCAATGTGACAACATCTTATTTATGAATACATATTCATTCTTGGAAGAATATGAACGTGTTAGTGGTAGTGAATATACCATACTCACCTCTAGAAGGAGGTTTAAGATGATATAAGAAAATAATATCATTATTATGGCATGAATGGTCATTGGTCACATACCTATTGTACGCCGAAACATTTTGGCAATGTGATTATTAAAGGACAACAATAATTTAAGAAACATATCTTGCATATAATTTTGACCATGACCATAATGGTATAACTTTCTCCTTGAAAGAGATATATGACCATATGAATGTTGATGAATATGTGGTAGTACAAAATTAATTGAGAGCTCTGGAAGAGCCAATTATACTATTTTGGAGAAATACAATTGATTACCAATAAGGTATTGTATTGTAGTAAGTCTCAAAGAAACTTATTCAATTTCTAAAGTATTCGCGAAAGCGGTTGGTTATATTGAGACTATAAATAAAGGAAGATTTAATATCTTCTATTACTACAACTTGTAGCGGGATAATATTTATATGAAAAGTTACCCGTTTTATTCTCCAGTTTGTACTACACAAATAAAAGAATGCCACAATAAAGTAGAACTTTATTGATATAAAACCCATATCATAATAAATTTGGAGTTTATTGATATCGAGTTGGCATAGCTGGTTTAGCCATATCAATTTAAGTATGATGTGCAAAAATAATAGAGAATTCACATGGGTAAATATTATAGAACTAGAAAGTTCTTTACGAATTCTCTTATATTGGTTATTCTCATTAATTAATTGACCGACTAAAGTTGAGATTGAATCCCATGAATTCTAAAAATATCAAAGGTGAATATGGGCTCATTCACCTGCCATGTATACCACATAAGATGTATTTATGAGATGGTTATATGTGCAATTATTATTAACTCGCAACATGGTATTTTGCGAGGTAACTTGCTCAATAGTTTAATTTCGAGCATAATTTCCAGATTTTCTATTCAAGAAGTTCATCTTGATAAATTGGTTTATATCACAGCTAGTTTAGCAAAATAATTTATTGAGTGTCTCCACTTAATAGCTAAATTATTGTTGATGGGAACAAAGTTATCTATATCAGTTTGATATAGGTCATATACGAAAGTATATTACATTCTCCCCTCGCAAGTGATTCGGGGTCAGGAACCAAATAATTTCATCTTATTATTATTGATGTACGGTGTATATATTGATTAAGACTATAACGCACAAAGATGGGTTCCCAAAATTGAGGAAGCAAGTTAGTTTTTCTAACATGAGGGGGAGACATGATAAACAGTTGAGAAAAAGTTATGTGGAATGAATTATCATTTGTACATTTAGATCCTCGAATAAGATAATATGAACTTGAAGTTCATAAAAAGATAATTCATTTGCAATATATTGCAAAGCATGTCAGACGCATTTGCTTACCCAAAGAAAGTAACTATATTCTCATTGGAATTGCTTATATTAAGTCCTAGAAGGACAAAGTCTATGGTACGCTTAAAGCATATAGACAAATCGGTTTCAAATAGCTTCTTGATAAAGAAGATGAGCAAATGATCAAAGTGATCATAATAAGGAGGCAAGTGATCTAGAAGATCACATGACATAACACTTCATTAAATCTCATGAGAGATTCAGGTACCTGAATATATGAATGAAGAGATCTCTATGTTATGTCTTTATGAAAAAATATTGGAACCGATATAAAATGTTCGTCGACGACATCTATGATAATGCTAAATATAGAATTGGTTTCATATGAAAGACATATTATCACACCTCCTTTTTCCGCCCCCGCGGGGGGTGAAGGAGTTTTTTCCAATTAAAGGACAATCGAAACGGGATTTGTTTATTTATTTCAGAGTCGCCACTTGGGAGATTTTAGGGTGTCCCAAGTCACCAATTTAATCCCGAATCGAGGAAAAGAATGACTCTGTTTAACAGTCTGCGCACCAGAAATCCGGATAAGGAATTTTGTTAACCCGGGAGAAGGTGTTAGGCATTCCCGAGTTCCGTGGTTCTAGCACGGTCGCTCAACTGTTATATTCGGCTTGATTATCTGATTTTTATACAAATATGAACTTATGTGCAAGTTTTATCTTTTTACCGCTTTTATCATTATTTATTTTTATTTTTACAAGAATGTGAACATTGTTTAAAACATGTCTTTGGATTACGTCACATGAAATGCACCCGCAATCCGGAACACATTTTATTCAATGTTTTGGGATTTGGATTTGGGTCGCATGAATGCGCACCCGTGCTTAAGAATGTATTATTGTTAAAATCGTGCCTAAAGCGATTAGCGTATTATTATTTATGGGTAAGACCGTGGAATTCACTAAACAGTCTATCCCGAATTCTAAATACTCAATTAAACATTTATCGAGGGCCCCACAATTGTTGCATTTTATTGGGCGAGGCTCATCTCATTTTATTTTTTTAAAAAAAAAAGGTCAGTCCTAAAATGCCTACATTTTTATTTGAAATTTGTCTCTACAAAATAAAAGAGAAAATATCTTAATTTATTTACATGTTATTACCTAGTTACATTATACTAGGCATGTTCTCAGTTTGTCAAATTAAAAAAAAAAAACTTAGCAATCTAATTTTAATCCTAAACCATTTACATGCTGAAATTAACCAATATTATTTAACTAAACAATATTACTACCCAGTTCCTACTAGATGGCCTATTCGTTTGATGACTCGACGGAGTTACTACACCATTTGCTAACTACATGATTCTGATTTTTTGCAAGCTAAATAATTTGTACATACAAATAAAATTCAGAATATAATTAAAACAAATTTAGAATTTCAACTCTTCATTTTTCGTATTTATGCTTCATATTTCGGATTACAATAATCAGCGTGTCAGTTGTGTACCTGATATTGGAAGCAAAAAAAAATGAAGATGAGAATCAGCAGCAGTAATAACAATACAGCACAGCAACAACAGTCCAACAACAGTAACAACCCAGGAACAGAGTTTGCAAACCAGTGGAGCAGTAATCCCGAAACAAAAGCTTCAAGCTTTGATGAAACAACAACAATTAATGCTGATTTCAAACAATGAAAGAAAGCAGAAGATTTTTTTTAGTTTTTTTTTATTTGAAAGTTTAAAATATTTTTCGGAATTTTTCTTTCTCTCCTAAATATTCAGCTCTTTTTTTTTTCTCTTTCTGTCCGTTTTTTTTTGTTATGTCTCCTCTTTTTCAGATTAATTCCCTCTTCTCTCTATTCTCCTGTCTGTGTGTTCAAGACTTCCTATATATAATCTCAACCCTTTAATCAATTAAAATCAATCCCTTTCCCCTACCAAACCCATTATCTTCTCACTCATCCCCATTACATTAAATAAATATATCATCACCACCCCATTATATTTTGTCCCCCATGCTTCACTAAACAAATACAAGATTCCTCCCCACTAAATTTTGTCTTGTCCCCCATTTATATTAAACAACTATATCACAACCCACCCCATTACATTTTGTCCCCCATGCTTCACATAAAAAATTACAAAATGTACAATTTCTAAACTACCCCTCTGACCTTATTGCAATTACCATTTTACCCCTGAACGTACTACAAATTACCAAACTACCCCATCAGCTATAACAATCAATTAATCAAACTTAACCAAGATATAGACAATATGATCAATTTCTAACAATGTTCAAATAACAAATCACATGAACATGATTTCTTCAATATTTCAACAACAAATCACATGAACACAAATTGAACAACAAAGAACAACTAAAATTTGATTGAACAATATTTTAGCAACAAACAACAACAACAACAACAAACAAGTATATTCAGATTTCTAAATTCAATAATTTTGAACTTAAAATCAACTCTAACAACATTACAACCAACAATTCCTATATTAAACTTAAACAAGATTATGAGACAAATTCAAGAAATAATCATAAATGATAAACAAGAAATCAAACTATACAAATTTCGGATTCAAGATCAACCAAACAAAGTATGAACATGAATGAAAATATTCAATAACAATAACAAACAAACTTTGTTCAAACTTCGAATTAAACTTAAACAAAACAAATAAACATATTCAAATTACTAATCTTCAAATAATCAATTAATCTTTCTTAAATTAAATCCAACCAAAAATATAACAAAGATATATGATCCAAAATTAAAAAGCAAAACATAACTTCACATTAAATTACTAAATTAAAAACGAACTTCAAACAAAGTGAACATAAATTAAATCTATTTTTAAACAACAAAACATGATGGATTCACATGATTTAAACAATGTTAACAATTTCTGAAAATACATAAAACACATGAAACAAATTGAAGAAACAATTAATTTAAACTTCAATTTGAATCTAACAAACATTAACTAACAATTCCTTTTTTTTTACAAAAAATGAATAAAATTAACATGAAATAAACATGAAAAACAACTAACTAATTTCCCATTTGAATCTGAAAATTAAATTAACAAAACACATGAACAAACTAGAAAACTATTTCAACGATGAACAAACAAAACAAGAATCAAATATTTAACGATTTTAACTTCGAGAAATATAAAAACGAAATATGGACAAAAAATAAAACTCAAAAACCAACTAACCGGAAATGAAACGACAACAACGACCGATCGACGATGAACACAAACCTAAAAAGCAACTGAAGCAAACGAAGTAGCAGTAGTTCAACACGACAGACGCGATGAAACAGAAGCAGCTGGGGTGCGTTTGGTTCGCTTGTACGAAGAAGATGAAAGCAGCCACAACAGCGTGGCCATGGCAGAAACGTGAGCAGCAGTGACGACTCAACACAGCAGCAACTCGACGTGACCGGAAGGAGGAAAAGAAGCAGCATCGCGGCAGCAGGGTGAAGCTGGTCGAGGGTTTTCCGGCGTGACTGGGGTTGTTGGTCGTCGACTGTGGGCGGGGTTATGGGTGACGGACTGTTTAGGCGGAACAAGGAAGAAGATGACCGGAGCTCAACAAATAACCATGGGAGCTTGTGAAGGAACAGAAGTGAAGAAGAAGGAGATGACGACGGGGCAGCCATGGGAGCTCGGAGGGCAGCTTCGTTGTTGCGTCAATGGCGGACGTGAAGCTGGAACTTGTTGGACGAAGGGTGGTGGTCCGGCTGTGTCGACGGAGCAGGCTGGGGTGTGTGTGGGGTGGGGGCAGCCATGGATGGGAGCTTGGAGTTTTGAAAGTTTGGAGAAGAAGCAAAGGTGGGGGAGGCGGATGTGTTTTTAGTTTTTAGGGGTTTTCTTCTTTTTTTTTTGTTTTGTAAAATGCAAGATAGGGGGTGTTGGGTTATGGACCGGGTTGACCCGGTTTGAAATGGACTGGGTCGTTTGGGAAGATTGGGCCATTTTTTGGGCCTGTGGCTTGAAATCGAAGAAGAGGCCCAATTCCGACTTTCTTTATATTTTCGCTCTCTTTTCTTCTTTTTATTTCTCTAAAACTAAATTATAAAAATACTTAAATTATTATTAAGAACTAAATTAAGTTATAAAAGTGCAAATTAACTTCCAATAACAATTAACGCACAATTAAGTAATAATTAAGCATAAAATTGTATATTTGGACATTAAATGCTAAAAATGCAAACGATGCCTATTTTTGTAAATTTTTATTTTTTTGTAAACAAACTTAATTACTAACAAATTGTAGAATTAAATCCTATATGCAAAATGCGACATATTTTTGTATTTTTTATTAATTTAGCAAATAAACATGCACAGACAAATACAAATAATTATTCAAAATATCACAAAATATCACAAAATTGCACACCAAGAAAAATTATTTTATTTTTTTGAATTTTTGGGAGTAATTCTCATATAGGGCAAAAATCACGTGCTTACACATATAATTTTGTCTATGTTGTTCAAACGCTTGAAAGTATAAAGTTAATGGTATGTGCAATCAGTTTTCGATATCTTATTTGTCTAGCATGACATGAAAACTTGATATGCATCTAATTAAAGTCCATTATATGACTTAACTTATATGACAATCCTTAAAGGATTTAAATCGCTTAAAGCATATACAATTCTTAGTCTTGAAGTACCACATCCTAAGTGCAATTTGTGCACATATGTATCTTTCTATAACTATAAGCATGATAATATGATAGCGAGAATACCTCTATGGAGATATTGAAAAGGCCATTCTACGGAAGTTTATGAAGACATTACTTCTCTATCAAGAATGATGATTTCAAGATACAATATATTCATTCAAGTTAATATGGTTGATTTGTTTATCAAGTCTCTACCAAAGATCGTTTTGAAGATGGTGCACAAGATTGGAATGCAAATGCTTAAAGATGTGAATTGATGCTCTCATAAGGGGGAGTTAATGTGCGTTGCACTCTTTTTCCCTTACAAGATTTTGTCTCACTGGGTTTTCCTTGCAAGGTTTTTAACGAGGCAACCAAAAGGCGTATTATTAGATATATGTACTCTTTTTCCTTCTCTAGAATTTTTTTCCACTGAGTTTTATTTTAGTTAAGGTTTTAATGAGGCACATTATCTGTTGAATAGACATTCAAGGGGGAGTGTTATAAATAGAATTTTATTTATGATGAATGTCCATATTTAGAGAGATTCTAGGGTTTATTACTTGGTGGCTAAGTCACTCCCTCCCTATAAATAGAGGGTTCTATTCTATTGTAATTCATCCCAATATCAATAAGAATTCTCTCTCTACTTTGCTCTGCAATACTGTTCTTCTTCTTTTATTGTTTCATAACATATTCCTATTTTTTTTGTTTTAATTTCCTCATATTCAAATAGTCACATTTATGTAACTAAAATAAAATAAAATAACGTTCTTTCTGTTACGAACAATAAAAGAAGAAGAAGAAGAAGAATATTGCATAAAAAAGTAGGGATAGAGAATTCTTATTGATCTTGGAGTGATTTACAATGGAATAGAACCCCTCTATTTGTAGGAAAAAAGTGACTTAGCCACCAAGTAACAAACCCTAAGATCTCTCTAAAATATAGACATTCACCTTAAATAGAATTCTATTTATAACACTCCCCTTGAATGTCTATTCAACAGATAATGTGCCTCGTTAAAACCTTAACTAAATAAAACCCAGTGGGAAAAAATTCTAGAGAAGGAAAAAGAGTACACATATCTAATAATACGCCTTTTGGTTGCCTCGTTAAAAACCTTGCAAGGAAAACCCAATGGGAAAAAACCTTGTAAGGGAAAAAGAGTGCAACGTGCATTAACTCCCCCTAATGAGAGCATCAATTCACATCTTTAAGCATTTGCATTCCAATCTTGTGCACCATCTTCAAAACGATCTTTGGTAGAGACTTGATAAACAAATCAACCATATTAACTTGAATGAATATATTGCATCTTGAAATAATCATTCTTGATAGAGATGTAATGTCTTCATAAACTTCCGTAGAATGGCCTTTTCAATATCTCCATAGAGGTATTCTCGTTATCACATTATCATGCTTATAGTTATAGCAAGATACATATGTGCACAAATTGCACTTAGGATGTGGTACTTCAAGACCAAGAATTGTATATGCTTTAAGCGACTTAAATCCTTCATGGATTGTCATATAAGTTAAGTCATATAAGCCATATAATAGATATCAAGTTTTAATATCATGCTAGACATATAAGATATCGGAAACTGATTGCACATACCATTGACTTTATACTTTCAAGTATTTGAACTACATGTCCAAAACTACATGTCTTTCATATTAAACCAATTCTATTTGAATTGTGTATCTTCTATTTGGCCAAAATTTTTGTGTCTATATTCGATAGACTTAAGATCCTCATTTATACTTAGCGCTATGATAGATGTCATTGACGAACATTTTATATCGATTCCAACATTTTTTTCATAAAGACATAACATAGAGATCTCTTCATTCATATATTCAAGTACATGAACCTCTCCTTAGCTTTTATGAAGTGTTATGTCATGTGATCTTCTAGATCACTTGCTTCCTTATTATGATCATTCTGATCATTTGCTCATCTTCTTTATTAAGAAGTTTATTTAAAACAGATTTGTCTATACGCCTTAAGCGTACCATAGACTTTGTCCTTATAGGACTTATTCTAATAGGAGCATTTGCATTGAAAATATAGTTACTTTCTTTGGGTCAACAAATGTGTCTGACATACTTTGCAATATATTGCAGATGAATTATCTTTTATGAACTTCAAGTTCATATTATCGTATTTGGGGATCTAGATATACAAATGATAATCAATTCAAAGTAACTTTTTCTCAACTGTTTATCATGTCTCCCCCTCGTGTTAGAAAAACTAACTTGCTTCTTCAACTTTGAAAATTCATCTTTGTGCATTATGGTGTTAATGAAAATATACACCGCACATCAATAATAATAAGATGAAATTATTTGGTTCCTGACCCTGATCCACTTGTGAGGGGAGAATGCAATGTACTTTCGTATATAACATATATCAAATTGATATATATAACTTTGTTCTCATAAGAAATAGTTTAGCTATTAAGTGGAGGCATTCAATAAATTATTTTACTAAACTGGTTGTGATGTAAACCAACTTATCAAGATGAACTTCTTGAATAGAAAATCTGGAAATTATGCTCGAAATTAAATTATTGCGCAAGTTACCTCGCAAAATACCATGTTGCGAGTTAATAATAATTGCACATGTAACCATCTCATAGATGCATATTATGGGGTATACATAGAAGGTGAATGGGCCCATATTCACCTTTGATATTTTCAGAATCCATGGGATTCAATCCCAACTTTAGTTGGTCTATTAATTAATAAGAACAAGCAATGTAAGAGAATTCGTAAAGAACTTTCTAGTTCTTTAATATTTATCCATGTGAATTCTCTTTTATTTTTGCATATCATGGCTAAATCAATTATGCCAACTGGATAAATTATCAAAATTGATAAACTTCAGGTTTACACCATGACGTGTGCAATTATCAATAAACTTCAAGTTTATTATGATATGGGTTTTTATATCAATAAACTTCTATTTTATTATGGTATTCTTTTGTTTATGTAGTACAAATTGGAGAATAAAGCGGGTAGTTTTCACATACATATTACCCTGCTACAAGTTGTAGTAATAGAAGATATTAAGTCTTTCCTTTATTTATAGTCTCAATATAACCAACCGCTTTAGCGAATACTTTAGAAATTGAATAAGTTTCTTTGAGACTTACTGCAACACAATAAATTGACATGATAATCAATTATATTCCTCAAAAATAGTAATAATTGGCTCTTCCAAAGCTCTCAATTAATTTTGTACTTCCACATATTCATCAACATCCATGTGGTGAATATTTCTTTTAAAGAGAAAGTTATAGTCAAATTATATGCAAGATCTGTTTCTTGCATTACAGTTGTCTTTTAATAATCACATTGACATAATATTTTGGCATATAATAGGTACGTAACCAATGATCATTCATATCATAATAATGACATTATTTATTTTTTCATCTCAAACCCCCTTCTAGAGGTGAGTGTGGTATATTCACTACCACTAGTACGTTCATATTCTTCCAAGAATGAATATATATTCATAAATCACATGTTGTCACATTCACATCATGAATGGACCATAATCTATATGTGCTTTACAAAATCTCATGTCAAATCGATGACAAATATTACTTTCACAAAGTGAATGATTATTTTGAGAATCCTTATTATTCTCATTACCACAATGAGACGATTATAATTTCGTCTATTGTCGCGTCCACATCTATTGATACCTTCACGGTCATAACTTTGTCTTCTTTTAGACGTATCATATATTGCTATCACATTCTCTTAAGGAAATGAGAATGAAGCAAATTCAATGGGACGGGTTTTCAATTCTTTGCCCACAATCCTATATGAATTTGATCATGGCAAAGCATATAAATTTTACCACTTTGGGTGGTTATAATTTCTTTCAAACTCCATTAGAGTTACAATCAAAATTTATCGTCTTTGCTTGTATTTAAAATCAAATTATAAAATGTCAAGAATTTTAAAGAGAAAAGTAAAATACTTACCTTAAATCCAGAATTTAATCATAAAGGAAGTTCATGGAACAATTGACAATTATTATGCTCAATCCTAAAGCTTCTACTCAATTGGTTAGAGTCTCGTGCTGATAACGTGTTATGAACAATAAAAGAAGAAGAAGAATATTGCATAAAAAAGTAGGGATAGAGAATTCTTATTGATCTTAGAGTGATTTACAATGGAATAGAACTCCTCTATTTATAGGGAAAAAGTGACTTAGCCACCAAGTAACAAACCCTAAGATCTCTCTAAAATATAGACATTCACCTTAAATAGAATTCTGTTATGAAACAATAAAAGAAGAAGAAGAAGAGTATTGCAGAGAAAAGTAGGGAGAAGAAAATTCTTATTGATATGAGATGATTTACATCAGAATAGAACCCTCTATTTATAGAGAGAGATTGACTTAGCCACCAAGTAATAAACCCTAGAATCTCTCTAAATATAGACATTCACCATAAATAGAATTCTATTTATAACACTCCCCCTTGAATGTCTATTCAATAGATAATGTGCTCGTTAAAATCTTAACTAAAATAAAACACAGAGGGAAAAAATTCTAGTAAAGAAAAAAGAGTACACATATCTAATAATACGCCTTTTGGTTGCCTCGTTAAAAACCTTGCAAGGAAAACCCAGTGGCACAAAACTTCGTAAGGGAAAAAGAGTACAACGCGTATTAACTCCCCCTGATGAGAGCATCAATTCACATCTTTAAGCATTTGCATTCCAATCTTGTGCACCATCTTCAAAACGATCTTTGGTATAGACTTGATAAACAAGTCAACTATATTAACTTGAATGAATATATTGCATCTTGAAATCATCATTCTTGATAGAGATGTAATGTCTTCATAAACTTCCGTAGAATAGCCTTTTCAATATCTCCATAGAGGTATTCTCGCTATCACATTATCATGCTTATAGTTATAGCAAGATACATATGTGCACAAATTGCACTTAGGATGTGGTACTTTAAGACCAAGAATTGTATATGCTTTAAGCAATTTAAATCCTTCAAGGATTGTCATATAAGTTAAGTCATATAATGGATTTTAATTAGATGCATATCAAGTTTTCATGTCATGCTAGACAAATAAGATATCGAAAACTGATTGCACATACCATTGACATTATAATTTCAAGCGTTTGAACAACATAGACAAAATTATATGTCTTTCATATGAAACCAATTCTATATTTAGCGCTATCGTAGATGTCGTCGACGAACATTTTATATTGGTTCCAATATTTTTTCGTAAAGACATAACATAGAGATCTCTTCATTCATATATTCAGGTACCTGAATCTCTCATAAGATTTTATGAAGTGTTATGTCATGTGACCTTCTAGATCACTTGCCTCCTTATTATGATCACTTTGATCATTTGCTCATCTTCTTTATCAAGAAGTTCTATTTGAAACCGATTTGTCTATACGCTTTAAGCGTACCACAGACTTTGTCCTTCTAGGACTTAATATGAGCATTTGCAATGAGAATATAATTACTTTCTTTGGGTCAGCAAATATGTATGGAATGCTTTGCAATATATTGCAAATGAATTATCCTTTTATGAACTTCAAGTTCATATTATCTTATTCGAGGATCTAAATGTACAAATGATAATTCATTCCACGTAACTTTTTCTCAACTGTTTATCATGTCTCCCCCTCATGTTAGAAAAACTAACTTGCTTCCTCAACTTTGGAAATCCATCTTTGTGCATTATGGTGTTAATGAAAATATACACCGCACATCAATAATAATAAGATGAAATTATTTGGTTCCTGACTCTGATCCACTTGTGAGGGGAGAATGCAATATACTTTCGTATATAACATATATCAAATTGATATATATAACTTTGTTCTCATAAGAAATAGTTTAGCTATTAAGTGGACGTACTCAATAAATTATTTTGCTAAACCAACTGTGATATAAACCAGCTTATCAAGATGAACTTCTTGAATAGAAAATCTGGAAATTATACTCGAAATTAAACTATTGAGCAAGTTACCTCGCAAAACACCATGTTGCGAGTTAATAATAATTGCACATGTAACCATCTCATAAATGCATCTTATGTGGTATACATGGCAGGTGAATAGGCCTATATTCACCTTTGATATTTCCAGAATTCATGGAATTCAATCCCAACTTTAGTTGGTCAATTAATTAATGAGAATAAGCAATATAAGAGAATTCGTAAAGAATTTTCTAGTTCTTTAATATTTACCCACGTGAATTCTCTATTATTTTTGCACATCATACTTAAATTGATATGGCTGAACCAGCTATGCCAACTGGATATCAATAAACTCCAAATTTATTATGATATGAGTTTTATATCAATAAAGTTCTACTTTATTGTGACATTCTTTTATTTGTGTTGTACAAATTGGAGAATAAAACAGGTAACTTTTCACATAAATATTATCCCGCTACAAGTTGTAGTAATAGAAGATATTAAATCTTCCTTTATTTATAGTCTCAATATAACCAACCACTTTCGCGAATACTTTAGAAACTGAATAAGTTTCTTTGAGACTTACTACAACACAATACCTTATTGGTAATCAATTGTGTTTCTCCAAAATAGTATAATTGGCTCTTCCAGAGCTCTCAATTAATTTTGTACTACCACATATTCATCAACATTCATATGGTCATATATCTCTTTCCAGGAGAAAGTTATACCATTATGGTCATGGTCAAAATTATATGCAAGATATGTTTCTTGCATTATTGTTGTCTTTTAATAATCACATTGCCAAAATATTTTGGCGTACAATAGGTACGTGACCAATGACCATTCATGCCATAATAATGACATTATTTTCTTATATCATCTTAAACCTCTTTCTAGAGGTGAGTATGGTATATTCACTACCACTAGCACGTTCATATTCTTGCAAGAATGAATATGTATTCATAAATAAGATGTTATCACATTCACATCATGAATGAACCATAATCATCTATATGTGCTTTATAAAATCTCATGTCAAATCGATGACAAACATTACTTTCACAGAATGAAGGATTATTTTGAGAATCCTTATTATTCTCATTACTCAATGATGACGATTATAATTTATTCGTCTATTGCCATGTCCACATCCATTGATACATTCATAGTAGTAATTTTGTCTTCTTTTAGACTTATCACATACTGCTATCACATTCTCTAAAGGGAATGAGAATGTAGCAAATTCAATGGGACGGGTTTTCAATTCTTTGCCCACAATCATACATGAATTTGATCATGGCAAGGCATAGAAATTTTACCACTTTGGGTGGTTAGAATTTCTTTCAAACTCCATTAGAGTTGCAATCAAAATTTATCGTCTTTGCTTGTATTTAAAATCCAAGTATAGAATGTCAAGAATTTGAAAGAGAAAAGTAAAATACTTAACTTAAATCCAGAATTTAATCATGAAGGAAGTTCAAAGAACAATTGACATCATTATGCTCAATCCCAAAGCTTCTACTTGGTTAGAGTCTCGTGCTGATAACGTGTTATGAAACAATAAAAGAAGAAGAAGACTATTGCAGAGAAAAGTAGGGAGAAGAGAATTCTTATTGATATGAGATGATTTATATCAGAATAGAACCCTCTATTTATATAGAGAGAATGACTTAGCCACCAAATAATAAATCCTAGAATCTCTAGACATTTACCATAAATAGAATTCTATTTATAACAAATTGTATTTATAACACTTTCACAATTTTGGCCCATAAATTATTATCCTTCTAATACCCTCCTTAAACCCCAAAATCACTAACATCCACCCCTCTTCTTCCGCCGCGGCCGCCGCCGTAATCTCATTCATACGACGACGTTTAGGGTATAATCATGAACGCTCCATCACGCCACCACGATGAAGATGAACACGAAGAAGAGGTCTTCATAGATGAAAATGATATCATTCAAGAAATAAACGTTGATGAAGAAGGTATAAAACAAAAGTCCAATCTTTTCCCCCAAACTCTTATTTTTTTATTTTATTATAGTTAGATTTATGGACAACTACAAAACAAATAATGGTTGCAGAGTTAATTGATGCTGATGAAGATGATGAAGGAGAAGAAGAAGGAGGAGGATTGTTAGGTGAGTTATGTTTGGCTCAATGGAAGTCTTTTGTTTTAAGTTTTCAGCTTTCTATTTGACTTAATCACTTCTAGATGCCTTCTGAGTATATACAGCTAAAATTTCATATATCTTGGTTACTCATGTTTCTGCTGTAATTACTTTTACTTGCTCCCTACATCCCAATTTATGTGAATGTATTTGACTGCACTACAGGTTTAAGAAATAAAGAAAGACTATTGTAACTTGTGGTCTAAAACAAGCCATACATTTTTGTGATTATAAATCACCTTATAAAGGGTAAAATGTAAATTTTAAAGTTAAATTATTTCTATATATAGAATGGTGATACACTAAAAAGTAAAGCGTATCACATAAATTGTGACAGGGAGAGGATATCTTGCTGCAAGCTGCAAACTTTGCGAAATTGAATTATTGCTGTAATTCTGGGTTTGGACTTTGTATTACTTATTTTTCTTGTTGGGTGCATTTTCTTGGAGGGGGGGGGGTGGGGTGTTCAGTTCAGAACCTTTTTTTTTTTGATTAATTAGCATACTGATATGGATGTTTGGAATAATGGTTTCAGATGAAGCTGATGATTCGGTTCATACATTCACAGGCCATACTGGTATTGTACTTCTTTAGTATTCTTGTAATTTGATATTTGAATAATGAACAACGCTCATTTGATATTCTTATTTAGTTTAGTCCTGCAGTAGTTGGAAAACTGGAGGTTGCCTGATGTTATGTTGAGTCTCTTTGTGTTTCGGTTAAAAAAACATGTGTGAGGTATAGCTAGGTTGTTTAGCTGACTAAATTGGGAAACATTGCCTTTTCAGTCGCATAGAATTCTACACTTAGAAGTGATATTGCCTTTGATTGATGGTGCTTCAAATAAGTGGACAGATTTTACTGGGAAGTGCATTGTCGAATCTTCAATCAAATAAGCAAAGCTAATTTGAAAGAGGCAAGCTTGAACAAATAATGAGTACTAAAAGAAGGATTGGACGATGAAAGAGACAACCAGTGGTCATGGTGGAGTATACATACAATTTCTTAAGATATGAAAAAGAAAACCAGTGGTTTTAAAGACACTGATGGATCATGGTGTAGTAGTAGTCTTAGAAAGTAGAACCAGATGCCAATGCTTATTACCAAACAAGTTTTATGCGTGGAATATGAAAGTTGCAAAAGGGCTATGTTTTTCTTGGATTGAGATTTTTCTCAGAGGACAAGATTCAACTTTGCCCAAATTGAGATAAAAAATAGGATTTTGTTTATAGCCAACTGAATCTTTTTGATTTCAGTTGGAGTATTCTACAACATGCTTTTGGAAGAGGAGATCCTGCAATGAAAAAGAAAAAATTACTTGATCTAAAGATGAAAAAGAACAAAATATGATATATTCTAGCTAACTGTTCTAGGCTTCTAGCTGTTCATTCTGTGACTGGATTTTAATCTGGAAATATGAACAAGATTTTTGCATCAGATGGTGGTCCTCTTTTTGGTATTTGTATCCGGGAATTTCCCACACATCAATGTAATTTTTTTGGCTTGTCCTAAATTTGCATCTGCTGCTAGTGAACCTGCTTCACTTAAGATGGTTTAACCTCACCGGCACAATGATTTTAGATATGGATGTTAAATGTGTTTCATGGATTTTGTAGTAGTTAATAGTTTGATGCAGCCATGAGTTAATTGTTGTTAATGCCTCCTAATTGAGTATAGTGTATAATTAGTTTGTACTTTATGGTGCTTACTGTTTTCTTGATAATTTGATTTTTCAATACTTTTCCTCTTTGTAGGTGAACTATATACCGTTACCTGCAGCCCAACAGATGCTAGTTTGGTGGCAACAGGTGGTGGAGATGATAGAGGATTTATGTGGAAGATCGGCAATGGTGATTTTGCTTTTGAGTTGCAAGGTAATTGAGTCTTGACTAAAACAAAAAGAATCCTTTTCTTGTGTTTATCATTTGAATGGTTCATGGTTTAATGTAAGTTGTTTGATTATGGTGCAGGTCACACAGATTCTGTATCGAGTTTGGCTTTTAGTACTGATGGTCAGTTTCTTGCTTCCGGGAGCCTTGACGGGAATATAAGAGTGTGGAACATAACTTCAGGTGGTCTGAATGGCACACTTGAAGGTCCTGGAGGCGGAATAGAGGTGAAACATTTTCTTGTGTGTAACAAATCCTATTTTTGTGTAACAATTTGAGATCAATTATGAAATATGAGGTTGCTCAGTGGATCAGGTGGCATCCGAGAGGACATGTGGTGTTGGCAGGTTCAGAGGATTCTTCCATTTGGATGTGGAATGCTGATAACTGTGCTTTCATGAACACGTTTTTAGGTCATAGTGGTAGTGTAACCTGTGGTGGTTTCACTCCTGATGGTACTTTCTCTGTTTCTCTGGTAATATTTCCAGTGTTTACCCCCTTTTGAGTAGAACTTATGTTTCTTATATATATTTGCTCAGGTAAATTGATTTGTACTGGGTCCGATGATGCGACCTTGAGGATATGGGATCCAAAGAGTGCCCAAAGTATCCATGTGGTAAGAGGTGAGATTTTTGCTTTCTGGCTGTGGCTGCTAAATTGGGTGAAGAGTAAAGCTGTTATTCTGCCTCCAACACTCCCTCCTCAAACCTACACACCACAAAAGGGGTAGGAAGCCTACATATAGAAGGCTTTCTGTCACTTGCACAAAATGTGTTAACATATTTCGGGGGATGTGGCTGAGTGCTGGATAAAAATTGTGGATTGAAGCATATGTTAATAATATATTGCTGAGTTAGCATTTCTCTTCTTTCATTTTCAAGGACCTTAATCCATGCTTATTGATATCTTGCTTGTTTCTTTCTTTCAATGTGCTATATTGAGCTGGCTCTCTGTACTTCCATTCCAATAAATGATGTTAGCACTCTTATCAGTGGCGAGATTTGCTGTCACAACGTTGGTCTTTTATTAGAGAAACTTTTCTAGATTTAGACCCCACTTTTGGGATTAAACTGGGGTTGTTGTTGTTGTTGTTGTTTGTACTTTTCTAGATTAATACTCCCTCTGTTTCAATTTAAATAACACACTTTCCTCATTAGTCCGTTGCAAAAAGAATGACATATTTCTATTTTTGGAAACAATTTAACTTTAAACTTTTCATTTTACCCACTTTACCCTTAATGAGAAGCTTTTATGGCGAAACAAATGTCATGGGCCCCACAAAGTTTTTGCCCCTTAAGCTTTTAGGACCACATATTTCAAGAGTCTTCTTTTTTCCTCTTAAACTTTGTGCCAAGTCAAACTACATTATTTAAATTAAAATGGAGGGAGTATATGATTTGTCAGATCTGGTCTTACTATTATTATTTTTAATTTCTGAAAAATGTTTATTTATTGTTGCAAGGTCATCCGTATCACACGGAAGGACTGACATGCTTGACGATCAGCTCGGATTCAACTCTTGCTCTCTCAGGCTCAAAGGATGGTTCGGCTCACATTGTCAATATAACTACTGGAAGGGTCAGAATCTTTGATGAATGATAATTTTCGCTTTACATTTTTCACAATGGCTTTTTATGTAATTTGATGCTTCCATACTTTGGACGGTGTTTGTCTGATCACTGATTATTATTTTCTATGTCAGGTTGTCACTTCTCTGAGTGCTCATACAGATTCGATAGAATGTGCCAGCTTTTCGGCAAGGTTTTGTCTACATCTGACATCTCTATCTATCTTTGTATTTTAACCCTTAGAATGCCCTTTAACTGCAAGGGGACAGAGGAGACGGATTGGAAAATAATTAAAATATCATGCAACAATCACCACAAATATGTGAACGTGCCTTGACCACTGAACACTTGACTGCTATGTTGCGCGGACTCTCCAAAATGTAGCCGCACCCTTGTCGGATCCTTCAAAAATGCACTACTTTTGGAGGATCCGACACGTATCCTGCCACATTTTCAGAGAGTCTGAGCAACATAACTTGACTGTCTTATTGTAAAATTAGCCCAAGAGGAACCAAATGTTGTCAGATCTCCTGAGGATGATTTTACTAAAGAGACAGTAGTTATGTGGACATAGTCCAGGATAACATATTAGATTTATTGGTTAAGAACGTATTTAAAAAACGGAAAAGGGTAAAAAATACCGATCTCCTATTGGATATTGTTTAAAGTTACCCTCCGTTATACTATTTGGTCATTTTAATCCCTAAAGTCTTACTATTGATCATATTTGCCCTCCATTTGACGGAGGGGACATGTGGAGGCCTTCTAAACCTTACCACCAACCCTGAATTAAATTAAACCTGACCCATTACCCATAACCCAGTAAAATCTGGTGTTCTTCATGGTTTGCTTGTAAAATCTGAAATCTCACTAATTCTTATTCTTCATTGAGAAATTTGGTTGTTATGAAAAACAACAACATACCCAGTAAAATCCCACTAGTGGGGTCTGGGGAGAATGGAGTGTACGTAGACCTTACACCTACCTCGAAAAGAGTAGAGAGGCTGTTTCCGGGAGACTCTCGGCTCAACAGGAGAGACAATAATATCAGAAAAGAAACAAGAGAAAAGGCATAACAACAAAAGATGCCAGAAAGAAAATAACAACGAATAAGTGAAAGGACAATACACAAAACTATGCAAAACAACAATGTGAACACAACATAGACCGCTAACAAACCTAAACAAAACTCTATCAGACTACCCGGTACAAAGAGGGAGGAACTCTCGACTACCCACTAGCCTACCACCCTAATGATTGAACTCCACATGTTCCTATATAGAGCCATGTCCTCGGTAATCTGAAGCCGCGCCATGTCCTGCCTGATCACCTCGCCTCAATACATCTTAGGCCGCCCTCTGCCTTTTCTTGTACCTGCCAAAGTCAACCGTCACACCTCCTAACCGGTGCATCTTGGCTTCTCCTCCGCACGTGTCCGAACCATCTAAGCCGCGCTTCTCGCATCTTGTTGTCCACGGGAGCCACATCCATCCTCTCCCGAATATCTTCATTCCGTATCTTATCCAGCCTAGTGTGCCCACACATTCATCTCAACATCCTCATTTTTGCTACTTTCATCTTCTGGATATGCGAATTCTTGACTGGCCAACACTCAGCTCCATACAACATGGCTGGTCTAACCACCGCTTTATAGAACTTACCTTTGAGTTTTGGTGGCACCTTCTTGTCACACAAGACTCCAGACGCTAACCTCCATTTCATCCACCCTACCCCAATACGGTGCGTAACATCCCGTCGATCTCCCTATCTCCCTGGATAATTGACCCTAAGTACTTAAAACTTTCTCTCTTGAGGATGACCTGTGAGTCAAGCCTGACTTCCACATCCGCTTCCCCCGTCACGTCGCTGAACTTACATTCCACATATTCCGTCTTAGTCCTACTTAACTTGAAAATTTTAGACTCCAGGGCCTGCCTCCATATCTCCAATCTCCCATTAACGTCGCGCGTCTCATCAATCAGAACTATATCATCAGCGAACAACATACACTATGACACCTCTTCTTGGATATGGTGTGTTAGTGCGTCCATCGCTAGAGCAAATAAGAACGGGTTGAGCGCAGATCCTTGTTGTAACCCCATAACCACCGGTAAAGGCTCTGAGTCACCTCTCACAGTCCTAACCCGAGTCATAACTCCATCATACGTATCCTTTATCGCCCTAATGTAAGCCACCGACACACCTTTCACCTCCAGACGTCCCTAGGGACCTTGTCATATGTCTTCTCTAGGTCAATAAATACCATATGCAAATCCCTCTTCCTATCCCTGTATAGTTCTACCAATCTCCTGATAAGGTGAATATCTTCCGTAGTAGAACGACCCGGCATGAACCCGAACTGGTTTTCTAATATAGACACCGCCCTCGTTATCCTTCCTTCCACCACCCTCTCCCAAATTTTCATGGTATGACTTAGTAACTTGATACCCCTATAGTTGTTACAATTTTGGATATCCCCTTTGTTCTTGTATACCGGAACCATTGTACTCCAGCGCCACTCATCAGGCATCCTCTTTTTCCTGAAGATAACATTAAATAACCCAGTCAGCCACTCCAAGCCTACTCTACCCGCATATCTCCAAAACTCTACTGGAATCTCGTCTGGTCCGGTCGCTTTGTACAAACTCATCTTACCCATCGCACCCACGACCTCCTCAACCTTAATGCTCCTATAATACCTAAAGTCTCGGTGACTCTCGGAGTGCTCCAATTGCCCTAACACGATGTTTCCATCCCCCTCTTCATTCAGAAGTTTATGAAAGTACGACTGTCATCTTTGCCTAATCTGGGCCTCTTCCATCAATACTTGACCGTCCTCGTCTTTGATGCACCTCACTTGATCCAGGTCGCGAGCCTTCTTCTCTCTCGCATTGGCTAACCGAAATAACTTGTTGTCCCCACCTTTACCCCCAAGTTCCTCATAAAGCCGACCAAAAGCAGCAGTCTTAGCTTTTGTGACGGCTAATTTCGCCTCCTTCCTAGCCTCCTTATATCTTTCTCTGTTCGCTCTCCTCTGATCCTCGTTGGTGCTCTCTACTAACTTAATGTAAGCCGCTTTCTTGGCTTCCACTTTACCTCGGACCACGTCATTCCACCACCAATCGCCTCGGTGCCCGCCAGAGTAACCTTTCGAAACTCCCGACACCTCTCTTGCTATTATTCAAAAAATAGAAAAATTGGGTCTGGTTCATATTGTTCTTCACAGTTTGCTTCTAAAATCTGAAATCTCATTTATTCTTGTTCTTCATTGAGAAATCTGGCGATTAACTAGAAAATTACCCAAAACTAGAAAAATTGTGTTTGCTTCATATTTGTTCTTCATGGTTTGCTTCTACATCAACAACAACAATACAGTGAATTCCCATAAGTGGGGTCTGGGGAGGGTAGGGTAGGTTGTACACAGCCTTTCCCCTATCCTGGGAAGGTAGAGAGGATGTTTCCAATAGACCCTTGGCTAAAGAGAAAATAAAAAGAAACAGTGGAAACAAGTAGTAACAACAACAAGATATTAGGGAAGTGAAATAAAGATAGCAATCAAACAATAGGTAGTAATAGTAACTAAGAATAAAAAGATATCGTACCAACGCTAGTGCTACCGGACTGAGAAAGAAAAAGGGACACGCTCGACTAGCTACTAATCGTCTACCCTAATCCTCGACCCCACACCCTCCTATTAGGGGTCATGTTCTCGGCAAGCTCCAGCCCGGATCTCTTCTCTTGAAACCCGGATTTGGAAGTTGGGTTTGAAAATCCCGTCACTGATTTGGGGTTTAGAACTAGGTCACCATTGCCGAGCTTAAAACTTCGAATTTGGGTTTGCATTTTCAGAGGTCTGAGGTATGTTTGTTCTGAATCTGATAAGCAAATAGTTAAAGACCCCTCGAAATCTGTACTTACAAGTGAATTCGTAAAATGCGATTGTTGAGTCGAGGCTCTCAGATCTGGAAATTCGTCGAAGTTGTGACTCAGATCAATTGGGTGTTCGAATTTCTTGTGGGAAATACCTTGTGAAGCTTGGATTGATATTTGATTTTGTTTGGAGAGGATTCGAATACCATAAGCTACTGGGTCTCTTGGAAATGCGAATTTGAGGTTTAAAAGAAATGAAGAACGATTGGAATTGAATGTTGAAAAACTCAGCTGAATTTTAAAAAAGTATTTGCTTCTAATTTTTACTGGGTTATGGATAATTGGTAATGGGTCGGGTTTAATTTTAATTCAGGATTAGGGGTTAAAAAGGCTTAGAAAGCCTCCATGTGTCCCCTCTGTTAAATGGAGGGCAAGTCTGATCAATAGTAAGATGGTAGGGATTTAAATGATCAAATAGTTTAATTGAGGGAAACTTTAAACAATATCCAATAGTAGAGGGGTATTTTAAACCCTTTTCCGTAAAAAAAAACACTTCGATGCACCTTCAGTTCAACTGTCTCTAAGCAGTTATCTATTAATTTATCTGAGGATCTTTTTGGGCATGAAATTGAATTTGCTGTGCTGCATTCAGTTGTTGTGGAGTTCTCATGGATCTCTAATTGTCTTAAGTAACAGATTATGGTTTCAAACGAGAACACCCTGCCGAGACAGCTTCTTGTCCTTAAGAAGGTTCAAAAGTGTATAGTGTCATTGCTGAAAACTGGAAGACTGTTGATGCCAGGTCTTGCCTTTCTCCTGAATGAGAGGCTTAATTGTAGAACTTTGGTGACCTCAAAGTTTTAATGAGTTAATCCAGTACAGGAAATACATTCAGACTGCGGTGATGCAAATTGGTTATGGACTCCATGCCCCCAAAGTTCCAACATTTAGACATGAGTTGGACCTAAGATAGCATCAAGCTTTCCAGGATAAGAAAGTCATGGTGGAATAATATAACATCAATTTAGTTATTTGTTTGTTGGACTAGCAAGTCAAAGCTTGTTTCCATAAATCTTAGTAGTTGCTATGACCGTGTTTCTTCGAAATACTATGTGTGACTTGAGATTGCCTTGCAATAACCTTTTATATTAACGCCGGAGAACCATTCATCTTTAGCCTATTACAAGCATAGCTTTTGTTGGGAAGTCTTTTTCCATATGATAGGTTGAAGATTGGATCTGTAGCCTTTGCATGGAAATGTTCCTTCGAAACGGAGAACAGGATGAGAGACGAAGACAAGGGTGTATCTCTTAGTGAATGAGTTTGGGATAAAACACAGGATGTAGGGATTTAAATCTATTTTGACTGATGTGGCTATCCTCACTCTTTGGATTTTTGTAGTAATTCCTTGGTTGATTGTCATATGCCTTGAATGTTCCTTTCTCTAATACTTATTTTTGGTTTGTTAAATTAATAATTGGTGTTTTAAACGACTTCATCATCTGAAATGACTTTCAGCGCTCCATGGGCTGCAACTGGAGGCATGGATAATAAGCTTATTATTTGGGACTTACAACAATCCTTACCTCGCTCCACATGTGAACATGAGGTTTGAACTTCCTTTTACTCACTGTATATATCTGTATATCTACATGCAGTTGAATGTTCATTTGCTTCTGTAAATACTCTATGCTATTTCAAGAAAGTTTTGTAGTAAACACCAGTTTTTTCATTGCCTTGCTATTCGCTGACAATACGTTGTTTAGGGGGGCGTGACATGCTTGTTGTGGCTGGGCCAACATAGATATGTGGCAACAGGTTGTGTTGATGGGAAAGTGCGGATATGGGATAGCCGTTCTGGAGAATGTGTGAGAACCTTTAGCGGACACGCTGATGCAATTCAGTCTCTAGCTGCATCGTCCAATGGGGAGTACCTCGTTTCTGTCTCTATTGATGGAACAGCACGGGTATTTGAGATAGCAGAGTTCAACTAAGAAGAGCCCCCTATCTTTGTGTGATTGAAGAGTTGCAAATAGTTACGCTGAGGTTTAAGTGCTACATAGAGTCAGAGAGCATTGTATTGTTCTTTTTTTCGGATTGACATCATTTGATAGTGTCTTGGCGACATTGATATTACACATATCGACCACATTTCCTTATTGTTTGTTCATTGATAGTGCAACACAAGTCCATGCAACTTCAATATGTATGTATGCGATTACCTAGAAGGGTGTAACTTAATGGTTGACGAGGTGGGTGAAAATCACGAGATTATGATTTAAACCCAACATAGACAAAAAGAATGTCACGTGATTTCTTCCTATCTGCTTAACCATTGATGGAAGAGTTATTTGATTCTTGTGTTGTGTTGGTGGGAGACACGTGCTGAAAATACTCTAGGTGCGTGCAAGTTGACAAAGCCAGCAATGCTATAAAAAGGATAAGTGTGTGTTAGTGTGTGTCAAACGAGGGTTTTGAAAAGTTCCACTTGACGAAAAAAACTTAACAAAAACCAAGTTGCAGTTGACTAATTCATCATAAACGGCCATAACTGGAGAGTCAATTACTGAGATAAAGTAAATTTTTAAAAACTTCAGGTTTTATTATAAAGTAAGAATAAACCTTTTAAATTACTTTCTCAAAAAGAAAAATAAAGGAAACCTTCACGCTAACTAGATAAGAAGCCAGCTGAATTCTGGTGTCAATTATTTTGCAAGAATTACATGGTGAGATCTTCTTTCACAACTGATCACAACCAAACAGGTTGATTAAAACAAATTCGTCCAACTTATCATCCAGTTATAATTTGAAGAGAAAATGATATTGTATAGCGGCTTTTAAAATAGTAGCTAATTTGAACATATTATACTTTTGCAGCTACCGATGTAAATAATTTTGGCCACGGACTAAAAGTAATCTTTGCTCTAATTTGAACCCAGATATACAGACAGGAAGCAAATGAAAAGAGGAGGGGTAAAATTTGTACTAAAGATGCCTCGAGATTTCTAGTATACTCATATAGTGCTCAACTAGATTAGGTTGGTATTAAATATTAATACACCATAAGTAAATTGAATCCTCCACTTTACTTCAATTTTGGCATAATTTGAATATAAACATATACTAACTATATCATGATACCAAAAAACTCTAAACGATGTGTAAATTGATGGTTAGAGAGAGAAATAGAAATTGCATTTATTGAATCATCTATCAAGGGTAGGAAAGGATTAGAGTTTGATTTTTAACACAATTAGAATTTCAAAATAAAAATACTATTAGAGTAAGGAGAAGTTTACTCTACTTTTAACCCTAAAGATATAACTCACATATATAGTACTCCTATTAGTTATTTCTCTTAAGTCATTCATTAGTCATGGGGCTAAAATATAAGCACATAATATTGATGACAGCTCCTTCCATGCTATTCTGCTTTTGATCAACACTATTAGTTACGTTAACCGCTATCCCTTTCTGCCTAATTTATATCAGCATTATCGTTGAAACCTTTCTGTAAAAGGAAAGGGATGGTAAGTATATTATTAGAACCAAAGATTAAGCACCAAGGTAAAAGCTACTCCGTGAATATGATGAGTACATGCAAAATAGTCAGGATTCCAAACACAGCACTATATTACCTTCAAAAAGTAACAAACACAAATAAGTTGTGGAACCATATACATAAATATGAGCTGGATAGTAGTCTGATATGTAGAATAATAACTACTTACGTTGGGCAAAAGATTGTGATAGTAGATTAAACGAAAAGTGGCTCCTAAATGCACAAACGACACCAAATGATGATTATGATAACAGATTAAATGAAAAGTGACTCCTAAATGCACAAGCATCACCAATTTGATATAATATACAATTCTCTTTATAATAAACCAGTCTGCAGGTATATTCTGAAAACATGGTGTATAATGAACAAAGCACAGAGAAACAGAGTCAAGTGATAAGTAAAAAAGCAAAGTACCTAACCACAACCAATGAAAGTTATTATTTATATTCTGATTGTTCAAATCCCTACAACTTTGGAGCTAAGTGGGTTCAAATGTCAATACAATTCCTAATTAATAAAGGAGACAAAAGAAAGTAGAAGTTAGTCACAGTGAAGGTGAAGTTGGTAAGAATTTTGATACATATACATATAGTCAGTGATCTTACTTTTAAGAGACAATAAATGCTCCTCATTTGTCCGGAGTTGAGATTGACTGTGTTGCAGCATAACTCCAATTCTTTCTGATTTTTCACAAAAGAATCAGTATGTAGAGTATTCTACAACAGTTAAGTGACAATGAATCTGATAGAAAAAGAAAGTTTAAAACAACCACCAAGTTTTTTAAGTACATCACCAAGCAAGTGTCCAAATGATATGAATACATGAGCTATAACACAGTTTTTTATTTTCTGTTAGTAATAGTTATATTATTCATCATGCAGTACTTATAATATTCTAAAATATTGGCATGAAATAACCTAATACTATTGATGCAAGAAAATGCATTTGGATTATCAAATAATATTGAAGCAAGAAAAAGAATGCAAGATAGATGAACAAAATGAGACAGAGATGGAATAGACTATACATACCATAGAAACAGTAAAATCAAATAGATACAACATTGATCTATTTGTTGCACATCAGAAAACTTTTCCATTTTTTAGAACATACAAAATTTAGCAAGGATTTTGCAAGCAAATAAGTTAACCCTTGGTTATTGCATAGCAAAGGTGCAAAAAAGTTGTTTCAACAAGAATCATTAAATGAACAATAAGCACACGGATAAAGATAAAAATACCTCTGTAACAATATTAGAGTAACTTCTAGGACTATGCAAAACCTCAAGCCAAATTGCCATGAATTATGTGAGCATAGTACAGAACAGAAGTTGGGGCCATCCTCTGGAACTATTTATGCAAAAGCTTTTTGAATGATTTCATCATATACTATATTGTAAGTTGAATGATTATCATCACTATCTGTTGTAGGTGGTCGAATTAATAGTTTTACACAATTGGAACTTTTTGCTCTTGATAGCGCTACGTAGAGCTGACCGTGTGAAAAAAACAGGTTCGCGTAAATAAACTCCCACGAAGTCCAACGTTTGACCTTGAGCTTTATTTATTGTCATAGCAAAATATAATCTCAAAGGAAATTGTGTTCTTTTGAAAGGAATAGGCAATTTTTCATCTGCCGATGATAATAATGGTATTCTAGGAATAAATACATGTGTATTCTTAAAGTTTTTAGTGGCAATTTTAGCACTTATAACATGTTTTCGAAGATCACAAGATATAAGTCGTGTACCATTGCATAAACCTTCACAGGGATTTAAATTTCGTAACAACATAACAGGACAATTCTTTTTCAAGGTTAATTTATGGGGAGGTAAACCAACAGGATATAAAGTATGCAAAAAATCTTCATATTGACTTTGATCGTTTACTTCAATAGTCTCATCAAATGCAACGTATAAGATCACCAGGAAATTGAGCTATGAGCAAATCATTTATTTCATCGACAAAGTCATTTTTGGTTGTCAGAATTACACGAGAAGTCATAGAAGATGCATCAGAAAAGCATGTATGTAGATTTGGATAAGTAACTCTAAACAACAGAACTAATGATTGATTTTCAGAAACGAAAGGGATAACAAAACAATCGGGGATTTCAATTTTGTCATGGCTATTTGTTTTTTCTTGTCCATTTCCTATTCTCATCAAATATTCACATAACGTAGGTGTGAGCACGTGATTTTTTCCCTATATGAATTACTCCCACAAATTCAAAACAAAAATAATTTTTCCATTGTTTGTAATTTTGTGGATTTTTGTGGCATTTTCTGTTATTGTTTGCATATTGTTTGTGCATGTTTGTCTTATTTAATTAGTGAAAATACAAAAAAATATGTTGCATTTGCATTTAGGATTTAACTTTACATTTTTAGGATTAATTAGTAATTAAGTTGTTTTATAAAAGGAAAATCACAAAAAAAAAAGTTTAATTTGCGCCTTTTAATTTTAATTTTGATTTCGAGTAGTTTTCTTTTAATTTGCTTGTTTAATTAATTGTGATAATTAATATTTAGGTTTAATTAGTGTTTTTGATAGGTTAATTAGGTTTTAAGATTTGATTTAGATTTTAATTTAATTTTGGAAAAAAGAAAAAGAAAAGAATTTTTGGAAAATTGATTTGAAATAAGGAAAAAGAAATGAAGAGATAGAAATTTGGGATGCTTTAAATTAATTTACCCAGGCCCAATGACTTCCATCCAAACCGGCCAACCCAACCCGTATTCCACCCTGACCCGGTCCGTTCCCCCACTAAACAAAACGACCCAGTTTAGATAGCCTAATCAGATCTCAGCCGTCTATATTATCTAATCTAACGGACGGGAACTGGGGGGGGGGGTTAATATATAAGTGTCTGAAATGTAACTCCCCCCTATCAAACTCGTCTCCTTCACCCCTCAGAGACTTCAAACCCTAATAGCCAGCTGCCCTGAAATCCCACCACCATCCGGTGGCGGCGCCACCCCTGTTCACCACCAAATTAACATCCTAGGACCCCTTCCCTCCCCTCATTCCAAATACCAACTCCACTTCCCTCGAATCACTCTAGAATCCCTCGAATTTTAGATCGAAGGGATGAACCCTAATTCCCAAATAGTTCCTGATTCGAGTTTGTTTGAAGATTTGGGCCTATTTTGATGTTATTTGTGTATTCTTATTAAGAACATACGATTAATATCATAGTTGGCCGGAAAATCCGAGAAGTTGAAGATTCAGACTCCTTTCCTCATTTGCTTGAGTCTCAATATGTATTTTCTTTTCTTCTTTTCGGTTTAATCTAGCTTTCATTTTTCTTTTCTATTTCTCTACATCTGTTTCTTCTTCTAGATTTCTTTTCCATTTTTTAGTTTTCCAGAATTTTGTATTTGTTTTTTGTTCATGCATGATTAGTCCTACATTTTTAGTATCATTAGCCTGTTAATTAACTGAGTTTACTAATTTAGTTAGTTCTAGTTAATAAACCGTTTAACTTAGATTTTAATGGCTGCCATGTTTGCATGCTTCTGGTACTCCAGACTTTAATTGGGCCAATTGTTTGTTTGGGTTTTAGGATCTCTGGCCCATTTAGAAGAGAAGGGAAGCC
The DNA here is from genome assembly GCF_000393655.2 of Nicotiana sylvestris. Taxonomy (NCBI): domain Eukaryota; kingdom Viridiplantae; phylum Streptophyta; class Magnoliopsida; order Solanales; family Solanaceae; genus Nicotiana; species Nicotiana sylvestris. The sequence goes on from NC_091067.1 coordinate 31,323,860, forward strand.
CGTTCACCTAGTTAACCCACTGGGTTTTGAAGGGTAATAAACAGGGGTATGAAGGATAATTTGGAGTAATTAGGTAGGGGAATCTATTTGTAACTACTTGGGAAGCTTCTAGGAAGCTGGGGAGGGGAATGTCTTGCAAAATTGAAAATTGAACTAAGGGTAATTAAGCTAAAATGAAAATTGGAGGAGTATAGAAGGGCAAATCTAATTTCCTTAGTGCTGCCCTATTCCCTTGCCTATAAAGGCACATTTTCTTGCCATTCAAGGCAAAGCTTAAGAGATAAAAATTCAGAAAATCCAAAAACGGCTAAAAAATTCATAATATCTACTATTCTATTGGTCTTTGATCTTATTCTGGAAATTTTTCTTTTTCTGAAGTTATCTATGATTCACCTAGGGCAAAAGATGGCTTAGTTTAGTTTTTCAAATACTGATTTTGAGCTGAATTTGGTGTTTGGAGTCTTGTTTCAATTCGAGTTTGGGGAGGATAAAATTCTGGAAATCAAACGGCTAACAAAAATACTGTTCTATTGCTTTCTTCTACAATTTTGAAGATTTTCAATCTCTGAAGAACTCCTCTTTTACCTGGGTGAAAAAATGGTTTAAAGAGTGAAGTTGGTTGAATTTTTGGAGGTTGCTTGATTGAGTCTTACTGCTGATTGTTGTTGCTGTATCTATTAGATTGGTTTGGTTTTAAAATCATTCTCAAGGTCATTTATTCCTCTTTGCTGTAACAGGTACATTCTCGAATCCTTGCAATGAAAATGTAAATGTTGAATGAAAGATGGTGTTTCAATGTCCAATTTCAACTCCCTTTTCAAAGTCTGATCTTAGAATTCTTGTTAGATGTCTGCAATTTAATTGAATTTGGTGTTGTCATGTAGTAGCTTGTAACTATAAAGTTTGGACTTTCATTTTTTTAGTAGCTTCATGTATATTGGAATGAATTTCCAGCTTTGTAGTGAGGGTCTGATGGCATGATATAGTGTGTTTGACAATAGCTTCATGTCTAAATTGCTCTTAAAGATGCTAAAATGATATTGTTTGGTGCGATTTGGGAAATGGTGCAGAAAGTAGGATGTTTAGATAATTGATTTAAGTATGAATGTTTGAAAGAAAACATGATTATTTGATTAGAGTTTCGGTGACTACAAATTTATAGTGTTGCAATGGTTATCATTTGGATGTGCTTGACTTAAAACGGTTTGGCTGGAGGGTCATTCTAATTCTGTAGGGCATACTGTCAGTTTTAAGCGGGGTTCATGAATTTCTTCAACCTTTTGTCTTGTTTGTGAGATTTTAATCAATCATATGGCAGCATTAGTTTTTGGTTTGCAAATACGAAATCCCCCCCTCTTTTGTTTGCATTCTCATTTCTATGCCTACATCAGTTTTATTTGCTTCTTTGGTTAATGTTTTCCTCCTCGTTGTGCTCTTCTAATCAGTAATGTTATCCTGTTATCATCACATTTTGAATTTTGTTTGCTTTTTGTTATTCTATGGGTTCGATACGCGACCCATTTGATATTCGACTTGAGCTTGCCTCATGAGAGCATGGCTCTCCGCTTGGGCTCAAATGAAATTTGTTGCGGAGCCCAGCACTCTGCGCCATGGTGATTCCATTGAGCCATTGGGCCTCGTTTCAGGCCAAGTCAAATTCTGGAATTGGTATAGAATGGACCTCGCTATTTTAGACTATGTTTTAATTAAAACTATGGCTCATTTGGATTTTCTAATTAGCAGGTCCTTGTAGTTAATTGAGGTGTGCCATTCAAAACAAATAATTTATGGCCCTCCGAACTTTAGTTTGAATTCCCTTTTAAGAATTTGAATTGAGGTGCGCCGCGCCAAATAAAATCTCAAATGCGTGGCCCTCATTTAATTATTTCTTTTAAAATCCTTAGAATTCGAGGCGTGTCATTTAGCAAATTTTCCATGGCCCTCACAAAGTTAAAAATGCGTAGTTGCTTTAGGCACGTTATTTTAATAATATTACCTTCCTAAACTCGGGTGCACATTTCATGTGACCCAAATCTAAATCTTAACAACGTCAAATAGAATATGTTTTAGACTGCGGGTGCATTTCATGTGGCGCGGTCAAAAGATGTGTTTTGGCTGACGTTGAAATCTTCCTTAAAAATGAATAAAAGTGGTTATAAAGTTAAAATGCACATAGGTTCAAACTACTCTAAAATCAGATAATAGGCCAATAATAACAGTTGAGCGAAGAGCAAATTGACCTTCTTCGTTTTTGGCATTTCTATATTCTGAAATAGTTCGCCAATTCAGTGCTTTATTTGTCGATTCAATCTTCCTGGAGAAGACTTGAAAAGGATTTCCCGAGCATGGTTGAGATTAATGTGAAAATCAGAATGCCGAATCCACATTATTTGGAAACGAAAGACCCCTAGAACCACGAAACTCGGGAATGCCTAACACCTTCTCCCAGGTTAACAGAATTTCTTACCCGGATTTCTGGTTCGCGGACTATAATACAGAGTCAATCTTTTCCTCGATTCGGGATTTGAACCGGTGACTTGGGACACCATAAATTTTCCAAGTAGCGACTCTGAATCTTTTAATAATATAACCCCGTTTTGATTGTCCTTTAATTGAAAAAACTCCCTTATACCCTTTCGGGGTGTAGGAAAAAGGAGGTGTGATAGCTCTGGTAGAGACAAGAACCCAAAATCTCTGGTTCAGGGGTCAGAATTTGAGCTTAGATAATTTGTTATGGTCGGCTTTATTTATTATCTGATTTTGTTACATGTTTGGGCCTAATGCGCTAAATGTTGCTTTTACCGCTTTGATATTCTGTGAAGTATATATAAACTGCTATGAAACCCTTCCTCTCTCCGAGTCTTCTAAATCATGGAGAAAGGTGCACTTCGTGTGACTTCTCTTCTATTAGAGTCATATCCCAAATTTTAGAACGAGGTTCAGATAAGTTGCAAAGCCGGTGAAGCTTCTGTATTTCCGGTAAGCTGCCCGCCCTCGGCTCGAGTTATCCGCTCGGGTAAGCCAGGTTTAGAACAATAAACCCAGGTTTTAAACCTAGTATTACACAACCTCATGCCGGATCCCTAATAGGAACGCTTGTTTGCATCACGTGCATCTGACTTTGGGGACTCAATACAGGGGTTGAGTCCATCTAGGACAGGTGTACCCAAAATAATAGACCATCTTGATGCATCCTATGTGCTACATGTTGCATTTCTTCAAGGGTAAAAGGGTCATTTGGCAGACCAATGATAATTGAGGGTGAATGAAAAAAGAAAAAAAAAGAAGAGGTTGAAGTATAAAATTGAAGCAAGTGGGGCCCAGTTATAATTTTCTTTCACACTTTTTCAAGAAAAACCAAAAAAATGAAAATGAAAAATCCAAAAAAAAAAGAGTTTGCACTTTTCCCCTTTTTTTTAAAAATAAAAAATAAAAAAAAAAGAGGAAAAAGAAAATCCAAAAAGAGTTTACATATTTCATCACTTTTCAAAAAGACAAAAATACATTTTCTCTAAGTTATTTGTTAATTTTATTTCCTGCCCGTATCCAATCTGCCGAACTACGCATACATGATTCTTGTCTTTCAGGGCGTGATATGTAGGCAACCCACATAGGGTCCGGTCTTCCTAGTAAATCTTAGGTTCTTGGCTTTGCGGTGTCTTAACCAAATTTTACACTTCTAGCCACCTTTTGGCCAAATAAGCCATTTTGCAAAAATAGTCTCAATCATGTCTTGCATGTGTCTAATAGGGAGTGTTATTATCTCACATAGTGATGGTTAAAGTTTTCTCATACAGGTGTGGGTCTATTTACCGGAGTTTGAGCATGGCAGACGCCCTAGGACCATCCAGTCAGGATCACTCATTCAGGAGTTTGCTTGAGGAGATTTTCTTTCTGTTTTAGTCTGTTGTTCTTTTTTAGTGTCATCTTTTACCTTCTAGTTTTGTATAGTAATGTCGAGTCTTTTAGATAATGTTAGAGTTTGTCATAGTCTAGTTAAGTTTGCCGAGTCTTTTATTATTATATTTCTTATTTTGTATTTGAAAATGGGTTGCAAGTCAAAAAAGCAACAAAAAAAAAAGAAGAAATTTTGTGTTTTTATATTTCCGTTAGAAGTTTTCTTTAGAATACTAATTCTAGGAATTAAAAAAAAATATCATTTGAGGCGGTTTTTTCTTTAGGCAATGAATATCTAGAACTTAAAATAAAAATTGCTTTTACATTTCCTTTTAGTACATTAAGAGCAAAAAAATTCAAAAAAAAAGAGAAGAGAATTTTCTTTTAGTACCTCTTTAAGAGTTTTCTTTTAAGATATTAATTCCAAAAATTCAAAAAGATTTTATTTTGGGGTTCTTCTTTAGGAAATTAACGAAAAAATGAAAAAAAAATTCTTTTATTTTCACTAGAACTTTAGGATATTGTACATAGAAAAGAAACATACTTTATCTTTTGTTTATCTTTAAAGTTTTTTCTTTAGGTAATCAAAAACTGAAATCCAAAAATATCTTTTATCTTGTTCATTTCTCGATTCGAAATCTTTTTTCAGGGATATCAAATGAAAATTCAAAATATTTTTCTGTGGTTTACTCTTTAAATTTCATTCCTAAAAAAAAATTTTTAAAAAAAATATTTTTCTCTTCTAGGATTTTTCCTTAATAGAGTATTTGTTTCAAAAGGAAAAAAAAAGAAAAAAAAATGCCCGTTAAGCTTGAGTTTAGAATAGGTCATAGAACATTAAGTCTAGAAAATTCGAAAAAAAAAAGATTTGCTCCTTTTATTTCTCTTTTCTCATCAGAGTAGTCATTAAGGTAAAAAGAAAAAAAATAAAATGTCAGTTTGTTTACTTTAGTCCCATTCTTCCAGAACTACGCAAATATCTGATTCATGCGGGGTCATGATACGTAGGCAACAACCTACATAGGATTCGATCGAATCATTTTTTTATTAGTAAAAGGAAAAAAGATAAAAAAAAAGAAGGACAAAAAAAGGAAAAAAGGAAAAGAAGAAAAAAAGGTTGAAGTTATGGGACGTGAGAAATGAGAGGAAAGAAAAGAGTGATAATTAGAAGGGAAAAGAGGAAGGAAAATGAGCAAGAAAGTGCTAGAAAACCAAAGAAAAGAGAGGTTGAAATAAACAAATTGGGATGATGCCAACTGACCTTTGTACCCTCGAAGTCATTTTAGAACCGAATAACTGTGGCTAAGTGCATTGCATATAAAGTGAGATTATCTTATGTTAAATGCCCTAACGCTAACGTGATAGCTTCATTTTGTTATATTCATAGCAGAAGGGTGGTTGGTTTGTGGTTTTTAAAGTGGTAACTCTTCTCTACAATACAAAGTCAAAAGGCAATGGAGAACAACAACAAAACTGAGTTGGTTGATATCGGTGCCCGAAAGCAGTTGGTTGAACATGACAATGGGTTGGTTGAAGAGGTAAAAATGTTAAGACAACACATGGCGGACATATACCAGGCTTGGATGACTGGGAAGACACCACCCTCGCCACTACCTAGCTTCCTAGATGCTGCCCTTACCCAAACTCCGGACACAATGCCAGATGATCCTCCATACTCTCCAGATCCACCCGTTTGTCACAGCTTTCCCAACCACCCTAGTAGCTCCATAACTCGTCCTCCAACTATCTTTTCCCAAAAGTGCCCTCCTGTCACATCCACTATACCCGACAATGAACACCCACTCAAAGCTTATGATGCCCAATATTACCCCTCAGAGGTTGCCCACAAAGTTCCCAACTCATACAAGCAAGGCCCGCGGGATGAGCCTCATGTTGAAAATAAAAAGTTCACAGGAAGAGAAGGGCAAGATGGGATACCCAGGAGGCTGAAAGGCATAGAACAATCCTTAAAGAACAAGCAAGGAATAAGAGACCAGGGTAGCATGGCTTACAAAGACTGTCTGTGTCCCCTGACGTTTGCCTGCATGCAGGATTCAAAGTGTCAAAATTTAACTTGTATGATGGGTGTGGAGATCCGGCAGCCCACCTGAGGGTTTATTGCAGTAAAACGAGATGTGTTGGAGAGAAAGATGACTTGTTGATGGCCTATTTCAGTAAGAGCTTGACTGGGACAGCTTTGGAATGGCATAATCGTCAAGATGTTGGTAAGTGGCCTACATTGGGTGACATGACTCAAGATTTTGATCGATACTTTCAATACAAATCAGGTGTTACCCCAGACCGCTCCTCTCTATCTAAAATCAAAAAGAAGCCGGAGGAAAGCTTTATGGAGTTTGGGCTCAGATGGAGGGAGCAAGATGCTCGAGTCAATACCCCGATTGGTGAAGAAGAAATGGTTGAGCTTTTCCTAAAAGCCTAAGGGCCCACCTACTTCAGTCATTTGATCCCGGCCTTGGGAAAGCCTTTCAATGATGTGTTAAAAAAGGGGGAGATGTTAGAAGAGGGAATCAAGTCAGGCAAAATCATGAGTTGTTCGGCATTGAAAGATACTACGAAAGACATTCAGAACATCCCAGTAAGTTTGGGTGGAAGAAAGAGAAATAGAAAAAATGATCCGCTGGGCATTCCTGCTCAATACTTTCAGCCTCGACATCGGCCCCATGTATATCCTTGTGCACCAGATGACCCTTCCCAATGCTACTTCTCTCCACGGAACCCCCAAAGTCATACATCGCTTTTCCAGTACCCAGCTCCACAAAATGCCTATCCACCCCCACGAGCCTACCGAAACCCTCCTGGATTAGGTTTTCGGCCCAATCAAGCATTTAAGAACGAGAGGTTGCAGAAGAAGAAAACCTTCACTCCATTGGGAGAGTCATATGCCAGTCTGTTCTAGAGGCTAAGGAAATTGGACATGTTGAAGCCGATTCAGATAAAAATGCCTAACCCTCTTCCAAAGAAGTTTGATTTTTCTCAAAGGTGCGCATATTGCTCAGATGCCCCGGGGCATGACATAGAGAAGTGTTGGAATTTGAAGAAAGCAATTCAGAAACTTATTGATGCAGGTGACATTGTCGTACAAAATCTAGATGCAGCAAACACTAGCCAAAGTCCATCGCCTGTGCATAATGAGACACATATGGTGGATATGATTTATTGTGAAAAGTAATGTGAGAATTCTTCTGGGAGCCTTGGAGGTCCACGTGCTACTAAGCTTTCAGCGCTATCAGAGGTTGATCTTAAGAACGAGCCGGCAAAAGGAACCCAAAAGCAATTTGTTAAGAACAATGTGATGAAGATTTGTGAAGTTCCTAGTATTGTTGATGCAAAATTCAGTGGCTAAGATACCGTGTTTGGTAATTGGAAAGACGCTCCATTTCTTAGTCAGCCGGAGAGGAGTTTTGGTGGTTTAGTTTGTTGTCATTTCTGTTGTACGGGTTATTTCAGGGTTGTAATCCGGATATTATCTTGTGACTCAAACCCTTCTATCCTTTTATTTTGTATAGTTCCTTTAGTCGTAGTATCTCATTCAGTGTTACCCAGGTTTGTTCTAGGGTTGTACCCCGGTTTATTTTGCTTGTTTTGTTATTCGAACCGTTTCACCATCTGTCTAATGCAATTTCCTGTCTTTTGTTATTTTCAGTCATTTTCTTTGTTTAGTTCTCTTCTATCCTTTCATTTTGTCTTATGTCTAATGCTGGTTCTAGTGACATGACATGCATGCAAAATTCTAGGCCTGGTCTTAAAAGTCAGTTTAGTCATGAAACAATGAAACAATTTTGAAGATGATAGGGACATTTGAGGGAAATAAGTAAAGGCATTTTGTGATCACTTCAAGCCCGAATTGTGAAACTGGGGCAGATAGAACATAAAGAAACCCTATTGAAATGCATCATGCCGCATCGGGTTGAAGCTAAAGGCAAGTTTGCACAAATTGATAGGGGCCGTTCGTGGTAATGAGAGTGAGAGTGTTGTCCAATGGTGCTTTGTATTTAGCAGATGTCGAAGGCAAATGTGTGGATATGGCTATCAATTCTAATGCAGTCAAAAGATATTATGTATGATTGCTTTGATTAAATTGTGTTTGTTTGTACTTGGCATATTTTGAAGATTGGAATGACAAAGACATTTTGTTCTGCTATCTAAACACTTTATCCTTTGTTACCCCTTTTGAGTCTTATTTATTTTCTTTCATACCCCTCTTTTGGAATCAGTAGCAAAGTTCAGAAACAAGCGCAAAAGATAAGTAAAGGAAAAGAGAAAAAAAGAAAGAAAAAGAGAGAAAAAAAAGAAGAAAAAAAAGAAAAAAACACAAAACACCAAAAAGAGAAAAAAAAGAAGAAGACAAGAAGAGAAAGAGAAGAGAAAAGAAAATAAAAATCACAACAACAAAGCAATTTCTATGACATGAACTACGTTCGACCTGATTCCATTAAGGATACGTAGGCAGCCTCACGGTTCGGTCACATCAAAGTAAAAATCCAAAGTCCCCAAGCAAAAAACCTGGGGCAGAAGTTTGTGTTTGTTGTAAGAAATCTGATTCCGAAAGTTGTAATTTTGAACCCATTTGAATTGTTTTGAGCCTTTGATACCCTTTCTTTCTAACTCTATCCAAAAACCCACATTACGGTCCAAAGAAAGACATTCCGATCAGTCTTTGAGAGATGCCAAGTCAAGCAGGTAGTGGTGATTCATATCAGGGGCAACACTCCAGTCCGAACAAGGAAAATAAAAAATGAGAGTCTTATTGGTGAAAACCCTCACAGGCACCGTAAGGCAATGGAAATCTGAGAGAAATAAAAAAATAAGAGAGTCTTATTTGTGAAAACCTTCACGAGCACCTTGAGGTGACTGTAAGTTGATAGAAAGAATGAAATGAGAGAGGCTTGATGGTGAAAACCCTTTGGGCACTACAAGTCGAATAAGGATCATGAATCGGATTGGATAATCAGAGCATTGAAGCCCAGTTTCACGGCGAAAAGGTACAACAAGAGTTAAACATCAGGATTGCTTGACAGAATAGGCCACAGGTGCATGTTATGGTCATTAGAGGTGATATCCACATCTGATAGGTTTCTACTTTGTAGCTTTCTTTTTAGGAATCATCTCTTTCCTTTATCCTTTGCTCTGTTCCTTTTGTTTTGTTTACTTCCTCTTCCTGAGTCTGTTTGGTCAAAACAAATGAGAAATGACTTCAAAATTTGCCACCAGCTTTCCAATTGCACAAAACGCGATCTGGCTAGCACATCACAGTGTCATAAGTCAGGAAAGAACAACAAGTGCACTGAGCTGGTAACAATCAACATGCTTTAGGATCCTTGTGAAATACAAAGGCTTGGTACATATCAATTCATGAACAATGCAATAGATAGAAGGTGTTAGGTGAAAGGATCAAAGGTATTTTCTGTGGTGGGATTGACAAAAGGTGGTTAACCAGTTACAAGCAAGGTCTTACAAGCAAAAATCAAAGTTATTATGGCAAGTGAATCAGCAATAGACCTCAAGGCCAAGGCTAGTGGTTTAAGTCAAGAAAGAGCAGCATACACACTGAGGGGGTGGCAATTGACGTGCTTTGGGATTCATGTGAGATACAAAGGTTTGGTAAATGTCAGTTCATGAGCAATGCAACAGATAGAGGATATTGGGTCTAAACGGAGAAGAGGATATTGAGATAGAGGATATTGGGCCTGACTGCTGAACTTGATTGCTTTGGGAGAAGAAAATTTTCTTTGTTTTGTCTATTTTTGTTGAAATCACGCACCCACTTGGAGAACATGGAGAAGCAGTTCAAGTTCAGCAGTCAGGCGCCCACCTGGAGAGCACGAGAATACAGTTCAAGTTCAGCAGTCAGGCGCCCACATGGAGAGCACGGAAATACAATTCAAATTCAGCAATCAAGCGCCCACCTGGAGAGCACGGGAATACAATTCAAGTTTAGCAGTCAAGCGCCTACCTGGAGAGCACGAGAATACAATTCAAGTTCAGTAGTCAGGCGCCCACCTAGAGAGCACAGGAATACAATTCAAGTTCAGCAGTCAGGCGCCCACCTGGAGAGCACGGGAATACAATTCAAGTTCAGCAGTCAGGCGCCTACCTGGAGAGCACGGGAATACATTTCAAAGTTCAGCAATCAGACGTCCACCTAGAGAAAAGGGAAAGCATCTCAGATTACAATTTAAATCGACAACAAAGGGACTTCATCGGGAGAATACAAGTCAACAAGAATCACAAGATCAAGTTTGAAGATATAGATAGAGCTTTTGTAATTAATAGATCATAGTTTAGTCTAGCTTCTTTTTATTTTATCATGGTGTAATAAGGGGTTCAGTAAGCAGCAGCAGCAACAACAGTGAAATCACAGCTTCATGGTAGTCCCAGCTACCAAAACTTCCCAAACTATACTGACCTGATTCCTTTATAGCCAAGGTTATGTAGGCATCCTCAAAAGCAGGGTGCGGTCAAATCTTTCAAAAATGCTTCCCACGGAGTATTCAAACGGGCAAAATCGCTCGTATACACTCACTTTATCTTTACACGAAAACTCTTTATGTTTCCGAGCAAAGAGGGGCAGCTGTGAGCACGTAATTTTTGCCCTATATGAATTACTCTCACAAATTCAAAACAAAAATAATTTTTCCATTGTTTGCAATTTTGTAGATTTTTGTGGCATTTTGTGTTATTGTTTGCATCTTGTCTGTGCATGTTTGTCTTATTTAATTAATGAAAAATACAAAAAACAAATATGTTGCATTTTCATTTAGGATTTAACTTTACATTTTTAGGAATTAATTAGTAATTTTATAAAAGGAAAATCACAAAAAAAGAGTTTAATTTGCGCTTTTTAATTTTAATTTTGATTTTGAGTAGTTTTCTTTTAATTTGCTTGTTTAATTAATTGTGATAATTAGTATTTAGGTTTAATTAGTGTTTTTGATAGGTTAATTAGGTTTTAGGATTTGATTTAGATTTTAATTTAATTTTGGAAAAAAGAAGAAGAAAAGTATTTTTGGAAAATTGATTTGAAATAATGAAAAGGAAATGAAGAGATAGAAATTTGGGCTGCTTTAAGTTAATTTACCCAAGCCCAATGACTTCCCCTCCGAAACCCGGCCAACCCAACCCATATTCCACCCTGACCTGGTCCGTTCCCCCCACTAAACAAAACGACCCCGTTTAGATAGCCTAATCAAATCTCAGCCGTCTATGTTATCTGATCTAACAGACGGGAACTGGGGATGTTTTAATATATAAGTGTCTGAAATGTGACTCCCCCCTATCAAACTCGTCTCCTTCACCCCTCATAGACTTTAAACCCTAATAGCCAGCCTCCCTAAAATCCCACCACCATCTGGTGGCGGCGCCACCCCCGTTCACAACCAAACTAACACCCTAGGACCCCTTCCCTCCCCTCATTCTGAATACCAACTCTACTTCCCTCGAATCACTCCAGAATCCCTCGAATTTTAGATCGAAGGGATGAACCCTAATTCCCAAATAGTTCCTGATTCGAGTTTGTTTGAAGATTTGGGCCTATTTTGATGTTATTCGTGTGTTCTTATGAAGAACACACGATTAATATTATAGTTGGCCGGAAAATCCGAGAAGTTGAAGATTCAGACTCCTTTCCTCATTTGCTTGAGTCTCAGTAGGTATTTTCTTTTCTTCTTTTCGGTTTAATCTAGCTTTCATTTTTCTTTTTCTATTTCTCTGCATCTGTTTCTTCTCCTGGATTTCTTTTTCATTTTTTAGTTTTCCAAAATTTTTGTATTTGTTTTTTGTTCATGCATGATTAGTCCTACATTTTTAGTATCATTAGCCTGTTAATTAACTGAGTTTATTAATTTAGTTAGTTCTAGTTAATAAACTGTTTAGCTTAGATCTTAATGGCCGCCATATTTGCATGCTTCTGGTACTCCAGACTTTAATTGGGTCAATTGATTGTTTGGGTTTTAGGATCTCTGATCCATTCAGAAGAGAAGGGCAGCCCGTTAACCTAGTTAACCCACCGGGTTTTAAAGGGTAATAAACCGGGGCATGGGGGGTAATTTAGGGTAATTAGGCAGGGGAATCTATTTGTAACTGCTTGGGAAACTTCTAGGAAGCGGGGGAGGGGACTGTCTTGCAATATTGAAAATTGGACTAAGGGTAGCTAAGGTAAAATGAAAATTGGAGGAGGGTAGAAGGGAAAATCTAATTTCCCTAGTGCTGCTCTATTCCATTGCCTATAAAGGCACATTTTCTTGCCATTCAAGGCAGAGCTTAAGAGATAAAAATTCAGAAAATCCAAAAACGGCTAAAAAATTCATAAAATCTATTGTTCCATTGGTCTTTGATCTCATTCTGAAATTTTTTCTTTTTCTGAAGTTATCTATGATTCACCGGGGTAAAAGATAGCTTAGTTTGGTTTTTCAAATACTGATTTTGAGCTGAATTTGGTGTTTGGAGTCTTGTTTCAATTCGAGTTTGGGGAGGATAAAAATTCTGGAAATCAAACGGCTAAAAAAATATTGTTCTATTGCTTTCTTCTACAATTTTTAAGATTTTCAATCTCTGAAGAACTCCTATTTTACCTGGGGTGAAAAAATGGTTTAAAGAGTGAAGTTGGTTGAATTTTTAGAGGCTGCTTGATTGAGTCTTACTGCTGATTGTTGCTGCTGTATCTACTAGATTGGTTTGGTTTTAAAATCATTCTCAAGGTCATTTATTCCTCTTTGCTGTAACAGGTACATTCTCGAATCCTTACAATGGAAATGTAAATGTTGAATGAAAGGTGGTGTTTCAATGTCCAATTTCAGTTGCCTTTCCAAAGTCTGATCTTAGAATTCTTGTTAGATGTCTGCAATTTTAATTGAATTTGGTGTTGTCATGTAATAGCTTGTAACTATAAAGTTTGGACTTTTATTTTTTTAGTAGCTTCATGTATATTGGAATGAATTTCCAGCTTTGTAGTGAGGGTCTGATGGCATGATATAGCTGTGTTTGACAATAGCTTCATGTCTAAATTGCTCTTAAATATGCTAAAATGATATTGTTTGGTGCGATTTGGGAAGTGGTGCAGAAAGTAGGATGTTTAGATAATTGATTTAAATATGAATGTTTGAAAGCAAGCATGATTATTTGATTAGAGTTTCGGTGCCTACAAATTTATAGTGTTGCAATGGTTATCATTTGGATGGGCTTGACTTAAAACGGTTTGGCTGGAGGGTCATTCTAATTCTGTAGGGCATACTGTCAGTTTTAAGAGGGATTCATGAATTTCTTCAACCTTTTGTCTTGTTTGTGAGATTTTAATCTATCATATGGCAGCATTAGTTTTTGGTTTGCAAATATGAAATCCCCCTCTCTTTTGTTTGCATTATCATTTCTATGCCTACATCAGTTTTGTTTGTTTTTTTGGTTAATATTTTCCTCCTCGTTGTACTCTTCTAATCAGTAATGTTATTCTGTTGTGATCACATTTTGAATTCTGTTTACTTTTTGTTATTCTATGGGTTCGATACGCGACCCATTTGATATTCGATTTGAGCTTGCCTCATGAGAGCTGGGCTCTCCGCTTGGGCTCAAATGAAATTTGTTGCGGAGCCCAGCACTCTGCGCCATGGTGATTCCATTGAGCCATTGGGCCTCGTTTCAGGCCAAGTCAAATTCTGGAATTGGTATAGAATGGACCTCACTTAGTCTTAATTTTAGACTCCCTTTTAATTAAAACTATGTCTCCTTTGGTTTTTCTAATTAGCAGGTCCTTGTAGTTAATTGAGGTGTGCCATTCAAAACAAATAATTTATGGCCCTCCGAACTTTAGTTTGATCTCCCTTTTAAGAATTGGAATTGAGGTGCGCCGCGCCAAATAAAATCTCAATTGTGTGGTCCTCATTTAATTATTTCTTTTAAAATCCTTAGAATTCGATGTGTGCCATTTAGCAAATTTTTCATGGCCCTCGCAAAGTTAAAAATGCGTAGTTGCTTTAGGCACGTTATTTTAATAATATTACCTTCCTAAACTCGGGTGCACATTTCATGTGACCCAAATCCAAATCTTAACAACGTCAAATAGAATATGTCTCAGACTGCGGGTGCATTTAATGTGGCGCGGTCAAAAGATGTGTTTTGCTGACGTTGAAATCTTCCTTAAAAATGAATAAAAGCGGTTATAAAGTTAAAATGCACATAGGTTCAAAATGTTCTAAAATCAGATAATAGGCCAATAATAACAGTTGAGCGACCGTGCTAGAACCACGGAACTCAGGAATGCCTAACACCTTCTCCCGGGTTAACAGAATTCCTTACCCTGATTTCTGGTTCGCGGATTGTAATACAGAGTCAATGTTTTCCTCGATTCGGGATTTGAACCGGTGACTTGGGACACCATAAATTTCCCAAGTGGCGAATCTAAATCTTTTAATAATATAACCCCGTTTTGATTGTCCTTTAATTGGAAAAACTCCCTTATACCCTTTCGGGATGTAGGAAAAAGGAGGTGTGACAGTAAGATCTGTTTTTGCACGCATATTCTCTGATAGTTGTAGTTTTTCGAGTTGATTCCAAATTTCAGAATATAATAAGCTTTCTTGAATAAAATCTTCTTCTTTTTTCCGCTCCTAACAACTGGGAGAGTTTGTCTAAAATCACCACAAAAAACGATCACTTTTCCTCCAAATAGAGCATTTGTATCCATTAAATCCTTCATCAGAATATCAAAAGTTTCTATCACTTTCTTTTTTGCCATAGATACTTCATCCCCGACAATTAGTTTTGCATCACATATTAAAGTTGCAAGTGTTTGCTTACTAATGTTGCAAGAATATTGTTCATCGATATCAATAGGAAATTTAAAATGGGAGTGAGCAGTTCGTCCTCCTAGGAGGATCGAAGCTGCAACACCTGAACTTGCAGTTGCTAAAGTGACAAAACCTTTTGATCGTACAACAGCTAATAAAGCACGGTATAGAAAAGTTTTTCCGGTTCCTCCAGGTCCATCAATGAAAAATGCTCCTGATTTGTTAGAAAATATTCTATTAAGAATCGTGTCATACGCTTTTCGTTGTTCAGTTTTTAATTTTCTCTCTAGAAGCAAATCTTCTTCTCTAACAATGATGTTTCTTTCAAAATGACAGTCATTGGTTTCTCTCACAGCAACTGAAGGTTTAATTTTCTCAGGAATCAGATTATATTCATTGATATCATGTCCCATCAAATGCAAAATATCATTGATATGATTTAAAGCCATAAAACAAATATCTTTAGCATTCATGTTAGGTAGAATCTTAAAATCTTCGGACATTGAATCTTCAAATTATTTCCAAAGTTCTGTTGGATTAGCAGGATTACAATACACTAATAATGTTGCAAACAAATGCCTTAAACTATATGGCATTTGATAATTTGTAGCTTCAAACATATATTCAGCCAAGTTGTTATCACAGTGTAACAATCTTCTTTTTTTCTGCGGCCTCTCTAAATGTACTACAACATTTGCCGTCAACTTTACATAAGTCCTGATATGATTTTGGTCCTCTAACGTTCATCAATAATAATCTAATATAATATCTTTGTCCTTCTGTTGGATGACATATTACAACACGTCCAATTACAGTACGTTGTTTTCGACGTGTCCCCATTTTTTCCTTAGGTGACCATACAAAGTACTCTAGAAATTCTTTATATAATAATAACAGTTGCATAACATCTTTATCTGTTCTATTCATAACAAAAAATTCAGTTAACATTGTTTTTCGAAT
The DNA here is from genome assembly GCF_000393655.2 of Nicotiana sylvestris. Lineage (NCBI taxonomy): Eukaryota > Viridiplantae > Streptophyta > Magnoliopsida > Solanales > Solanaceae > Nicotiana > Nicotiana sylvestris. The sequence goes on from NC_091067.1 coordinate 31,339,516, forward strand.
CATTGGATTACTCAATATTCTATCAACATTTTTAATACTTTTAAAAGAGATAAATTATTGTCCTTCCAAATGTAATTGAAGGTGAAAAACACTTGGAGTCATTTCACTAATGGGAAAACCAAATAATCGCATGCAGCTTTTGGAGGAGAAACCCATCTAGCAGATTGATATTCTTTTATTTCATCTATGCCTGTATCTGTATCATTATCATGTATATGAAATGCAATTTTATCGTGTCCTTTGCAAATATATTTGTAAATATATTTCATTACTTTGATATCAGAACAAACTTCAACATTCATATGATAATTATACTTGCATAGCAAAAATGGATTATATGGAACAACCCAAGAATTATCCAGAAACTCACCTCTTACTTCTACAGCTTCTCCGGTTCTTCTCCTTTTGTATATTGGATATGAATTCTTCCCTTTTGATGTTTGTTCAGCAAAATCTTTTGGATACTTGAATTTGCAGTTATTATTTTTCATGCAAATATTTATAGGGTTTAACTTTCCACAAGGACTATGCATCATATGTTTAATAACAAGTGAATATAGATCGCGATCTTTTTTAGAATCAGGCAATTCTGCACAAACAAATTTATCATAGGATTCAGGAGTCAATAATTTGTGTTCATCAGCAAGTATAATAAGAAATGAGCATGTAGAAGACCACGTTTTTGAAATTCTATAGTATACATGAATGCTGCAACTCTTCCAAAGATTTAGTTTTCTGCATGCTATTTTGTATGCCTTGCTTCCTATTTTCCAAGGAAAGTCCATATTAGTGCGTGAGTTGAGTAGTTCCTTCTAGATTTCATCTTCCTTTTGTATCGCATTCGAATTTGGTAGCTTGTTGGCATATTAAGGCATCATATGAAACTTTTGATCATGTCCGGGGTGACTTATTGCTGGAGCAGTTAGCACTGGGTGAGACGAGAACATTGGATTTAGGATCAGTGCAATCTGATTACATGAAGTGTATTAAGGAGCAAAGATCATTATTTGGTTCAGAATGAGGTAATGGTTCTTGTCAGAAGTATAGACTCAATGATTGGTTGACTCGGCAGTTGGTTATGAATTTCTACACATCTCGTCCGTCGTGGCGGTATTGTAAGAGTTAGAGGGAGACCCGTGTATGTCATAAGGTGCACTGGGAGCATCAAGTTCGTGATATTTCGACTAATTTGATCAGAGAATGTTATTGTGGTCCTTGAGTAAAGTGGTGCAAAGTGTGAATTCAGCTAAGGTATGCAGTCATGTTTTGGTGCTGCGTGTAGTATTGATACGGTGAGCGTATGTTGGAAACAGGCCTGACAGAGAATTCCGTATGATGGAATTGGGCTCTAAGGCTTATTTGCTTAAGTGAAAAAGGATATCTTCAAATTGATCGGGCTAGGGTGCCCAGCTGAGTTGTGGTATCACGAGTAGGTGCTCGAGGCGTTAAACAGTGATTTCGGACAACCCCAACGCAATTCTTAGCACGTTCGAGGACAAACGTTTGTTTAAGTGGGAGAGAATGTAACGACCCAGCCGGTCGTTTTGAGCTATAGCGCGCCGTTCAGCAGTTTGAGGCCATGAGCAGCTTCACTTCAGGTATTATGACTTGTACGCATGGTCGGAATTGAATTTCTGGAAGTTCGGAGTTGATTTGGAAAGAGAATTCTCATTTCGGGAGCTTTAAGTTGAAAGAATTTACTAAGATGGGATTTCAGACTAAATGACCTCGGAATCAGGATCTGAAGGTCCCAACAGGTTCGTATGATGTTTTCGGACTTGGGCGTATGTCCGAATCAGGTTTTGGATGACCCGGGAGCGTTTTGGCGCCTATTATGGAAGTTAGCACTTTTGGAGGAAATTTCATAAGTTTGGCTTGAAGTGCATCTCAGCATTATCGATGCCCGTTTGGGATTCTGAGTCTGGGAATAGCTCCGTATGGTGATTCTGGAGTTGGGAGCGCGATCGAAAGTGAATTCGGAGGTCCGTAAGTCATTTTGTAGTCATTTGGCTAAAGGTAGAAATTTGAAGGTTTTTGAGAAGTTTGACTGGAAGTGGACTTTTTGATATCGAGGTCAGAATCCAATTCCGGAAGTTGGAGTAGGTCCGTAATGTCAAATATGACTTGAGTGCAAAATTTAAAGTCAATCGGACGTGATTTGATAGGTTTAGACATCGAGAATATAAGCTTGAAGTATTAAAGTTCATAAAGCTTGGATTGGTGGTCGATTCGTGGTTTTAGCGTTGTTTGATATGATTTGACGCCTCGAGTAAGTCCGTAATGTATTTTGGGACTGGTTGGTATGATTGGTTGGGGTCCCGGGGGGCCTCGGGTGGATTCCGAGTGGTTAACGGATCAACAATGGAATTTTTGGAAGTCTGAAGTTGTTGGTTGCTGTCATAACCGCACCTGCAAGAATTGGGCCGCAGGTGCGGAGCCGCAGGAGCGGCCAGAAGAACCGCATATGCGGTATTGGCGGAGGAGAGCTGGGACTGCAGATGCAGTCATATTGCCGCAGATGCGGGACCGCACCTGCGGTGTGGAGGATGCAGAAGCGGAAAAAGGGCAGCCTGGTAAGGAACCGCAGAAGCGGTCAAGAGACCGCAGGTGCGGAAAGTGCTAGAGGCAGTGCTTTGTTTTAAAGTTGGGATTTGGCCATTCTTCTCCCATTTTTCATTTGGCATGGGCAATTTTGGAGAGCTTCAAGTGGGGTTTTCCATCATCAACGATAAGGTAAGCTATACCCACCTATCTTGAGTTAAATACATTGATTTGTAAGGATTTGAGCATGAAATTTTGTAGAAACTTGGGATTTGAAGGAAAACCTAGGAAATTGGTAATCTTGGATTTTGGCCATGATTTTGGGTATGAAATTAAGAGAAAATCATATATTTGAGTTCGTGAGTTCACGGGTAAACTTTATCTTCGAAAAATTTCGGAATCCGGGAATGTAGGCCCGAGGGCAATTTTGTCAAATTTGCGATCGGGGTTAGAAGTTTTTATAAAATGGATTGTAATGAGTAATTGAACATATTTTAATGGATTTGCATAATTATGGCTAGTTTTGGAGCATTGAGCATTGATTCGAGTCTTTAGAAGAGCATGGAATGCCAGTTATGGATCTTCGGAGCGAGGTGAGTCTCCTTTCTAACCTTGTAAGAGGAAATTGTCCCCATAGGTAAAATAATTGGTTATGTGCTCCTATTTGTGGGGCTACGTATGCACGAGGTGACGAGAGTCCGTGCGTAGCTACTATTATGCTATTGTCCGGGTAGTTTAGGACCCAAAGGCATGCTATACTTGGATTATTTGTGAACTTATTGACAACTTGAATTGCTTAAAGCACATCGAATTAGTAAATGAGTTCTAAACAGATTAAACTTCATTTTTTCTTAAATAGTTAAAAGAGGATTGACTTTCTTTGGATAATTGCTCTGTGTTGACTTCTTGATTGACTGTCTGTGTGTGTTTATTTTTGGAACGGGCCAAACGCCTTAGTAGATTAAATAGATGCATCTATGGTTCGCGCCGTTTGACCCTCGGCAATGCACAATTTACATTTCTATTGGATCGGGCCGTACGACCTCGGCATGATATGCGTATGCTTGTATGGCTTGCCTGGAAATTTTTAATGTTGATATTTGCCCTTCCTGGCCCGATGTAAATTGATAAAGATAAAGAAAAATTAATTTTGGAATTCCTTTATTATTTGAGAAGGTGTTTACCTGCTTTCCGGCTTTATGAGTTATAATTGCTATATAAATCCATGATTTCCTCACATTTTTACTATGTTATTATTGGACCACTAGCAAGTGTCGAAGTCCACCTCTCATCTCTACTTCTTCGAGATTAGACGGGATACTTGCTGAGTACACGTTGTTTTCGTACTCATGCTACACTTGCTGTGCATTTTTGTTGCACAGGCACATGCATTTCTAGTGGCCTAGCGGGCGTAGCTACATGGTTGATATAGAGACTCAGGTGAGCTGTACTTCTTGAGGTGACCCATAGCCGGCAGAGTCTCTCTCAGATTTTTTTGTATTTACTTTCTGTCCAATTTGTATCCCAGACAGATGTTGTATTATATTGCTTCCTAGATATAGCTCATGCACTTGTGACACCGGGTTCTGGGATGGTTATAGGATTGTTCAATATTAAGTTTGTTAAAGACTCCATGGATATTTCTGTAAATTTTATTATTTATTATTTAAATGTATGAGGAAAAATGATTTCAACAAGCACTAAAATTTGAATTTAATTAAGTATTTTGGTTGGCTTGCCTGATAGCGGTATCCGGCGCCATCACGACCCCTAGTGGATTTTGAGTCGTGACATAGATGATTTAGTTCCTTCCAATGAATAACCTAGGAATTTACAGCTGTACTTCTACGATCATGATAATGAACTAGCCAATAGGATGGCTTGTTCGACAAGAATTAATGAATCAATAGTGAAAAAGTTGATGGATATATTGAAGGTAAATCCATATATTATTTTCCTTAGATCTCTCTTAAATGTTCCTCAATTATCTGATTTCTATATTGCTCTTAAATGTCACTCAACCTTAGATCAACGAATATATAACTTACCCAGCGCATCAGAGATTGCAGCATTTTGGCTTGAAAAAAATCCTAGAGACACATCTGCACCACATATTCGAATTTATACCCACAATAATAGATCTCGGTTAGTAAATTATTATTATGGATGCTACGATCCGTTGCAATATCCATTATTATTTTCCTTCGGTGAAAATGGATGGCATTGTGGAATCAAAAAAATTGTTCAGACAAAAAATGTGATGAAACGTAGAGCTTACTGTGAACATGAACAATTGCCCAGTATATCAAATATGTGTTCAGTTGATGGATTTCTTGATATGGAAGATGAGTCACTACAAAAAGGGAAACGAAAAAGAGATACAGTGTCTTATCGAGAGTATTATTGTTACAAATTTCAACTAAGAGATAATGAAACAAATGAAGTGCTACATTGTGGGAGAATATTCCAACAATTTGCAACCCGATCCAAATAACATACCCATGGCGGCGTGCCACCCGATCTACACATAGAACCCACGTAAGGAGATATACATCGAGCTAAATTTCTCATTAAAACAAAATACCAAATATCGGTCATAAACACGCTAAGTGCATAATACCATCCCTGAGGGGACATATAGCGCTATCAGCTACAAAACGCAAGCACAACTGAGGTGCGGTGTACGATCTAAATCTGAAGAGCCATCCTGCTCATATAACCTCATCGCTACGCGAAACCTCAACACATAAGAAATTTACCAAGTCGTCTCACAACTCATACGATGAAATATATCATTACATGAAATAGCTGACAACGAAATAACACCCCGACTACTCTTCCATAAGCAGCACATTGCTGAAATGAACACATCTGACCTGATATAGAGCCCATATTCACATTAAATCCATCCACAAACCTCAAGTCGATTTCTGATTGCACTAACTAGGCTAATAACCTTTCATGGGTCCATAATAACCCCCTTTTTGCGTAACACACAAGATCAACCGTCATAACCGAAGAAATCCTCCATAGTCCACAACTCAATAAACCGAGTGCCCTACAGGCATAAGTTCTCAAATTAATGATACTACCACAATCTTCATACTTGGTTTAAATTCTTCAACCAATCAAGTGGCTACAAGCCACACTTATACAACCTTCCCGTGGGCATGCTCCCATAACCTTCCATAACAGATAACAGGTATGTACACCCAAACCACCGGCCGCACTAACGCTGAAAAGCGATCAAAAATTCCTTAACCAGGATGCAAAGCCTTTTCCACAAAATACTGATCTTAGGTGACGCTGAAGACGATACCCACTTACTTTAGATATCGAAACTCCTTCACTGCTCGTCCGAGCTCGTGACATCCTTGCTAGCACCGAACTGTAACCTTGATCCTCACTTCAAATTCTATACTACTCACTGCTCCCCAATATGCCATCATACGATAGAACATGATCTTCATCATAACTCCGGAACTACTAATAGATTGACACTTCATCATATAAAAACTTTTCACTTAACTCACTTCAGGAGAACCATAGCAATACATAGGTAAATTCTCATAACCATAGAATATGAAAAACCTCTAAGTAGTGGTCTAAACCACCATAGCCCTTACGGGATCCGTCTACACATAACAGGCCACATACAATATAATACTTTCTGAATAACATCAATTACGGCGGCCGACAAACCTCACATGTACCATCACAAATCACTTGCATAACCTGATCCCGCTGCAAGAACTGATCACTGCCACCAATATACCAATTCAATTATGGCTAATCAATCTACCTTCTTCTAATTTATCCTTGATTGCCTTAGAAATAATACTAACTCCATTCAACACATAACATACTCCATCCACACTCATCCCGAGTGACCTTGAATCACGAGACCATGTTGTCCCAAATCCCACGAATCATTTCATATTTCCTAAATGCTACTACAAGTCAAGACATCATAGAACATCCTGGGCCTCTTCTCATAAGCTGCTACCAAGCTTGAATCTTAACCGTACCTATAGGCTCGAAATCATTAGGCTCCACACTTTACCCCTTTGTATCCACTAGGACCATTGTTGAGAGCCACCCGCTCTGACTTGACCCCGAATATAATCTACTCCATGAATCTTCTAGAACATGGATACCCTCTCGATGAAGCACCCATCAGAATTATTTTCCTTGAAACCCGCATCTATAAAAGGCATAAATCTTGAATCCTTCCCCAAGTCTGAACATGAGCCAAACAGGCCAACCATAGCACCCTTTAACAATCCCTTGCTCAAGTTACCACTTATGTTCTTTTCCCGTAGCTGAAATAACTCATCAATATGCCAATAACCAGAAACCTCGTAAGTAGTTAACCATGCAACCCAATCATAGGTGGTGAGACTCTCCCACTTAGCTTGAAGCCACTATTACATAACTCTAGAATTCACTAGGATTCTTCATCTCTTATTGACATAGCCTTACGCAATCAACCGCGAAAATTCTCGAAATTCTTCTGTAAGACCCCTTTTTATACTCTTAATCATCAACCACATTCGCACGACCAATCTCATTTGCTGTATAACCAACAGAATTCTTCACAGAAGCCCCGCCAACCACGCGACCACTAACCTTCTCACAGGGAATAACCCACCTGTAAAAATCACTTCCAGACATCTTCCAACGCTGTTGCACGGGGTACAACCTCTAGGACATCAATAACCCACCCTGTGTCCGAGCTCACTCTCTAGTTGCACAAGTCCATTCACCCATCGTGGACATCAATTAAATTTGTGGCAACATCCTTCCAATTCAAAGTTATGTTGTATCCTTCTTCTTTTCCAGCAGCTCCTTCCCGTTATATCAAATCTCCTGCCGCATAATAGCCCATGCTCAAAATTAAATCTGTAGACCCCAAATCACCAAATCACTAAAAATTCCCAAATTGTTCCAACTCCCCTTAAGGTGCATAGTCATCCTACCACCAAGCCCGTATGCAACTCTCCCACTCTCCCACTTTGGGCAATCTCGCTTCTTTAATCAACTACTCGACCTGCGCTTCTTATACCTGGCCTTCTAGAAGTTTTAAACACCGATTGACACTTCCCACATGTCTTTCCTCATACTTTGCTGCTCAATTATTTCCTTAAATAAAATCTACCTTCGTAGCACTTGAACCCACAAATCACTACTAACTTTAAACCTTTCCGAAGATTATCTTTCTAAAGCCGTCAACATTAGGAACACCGATTCCATCCTGAACCACCGCACCCCGTGCTCTCTAATCGTTTTAATACTGACCCGTAATATCCTGCTCCAAAGGCAATTGTAGAAGATCATAACACCGACGAACTTAGTACATTCAATAAGGACAACGACACCTCATCATATAAGAAAACTCCACCACGCTCGCAAATACTGAGTCTCATTACCCCATCAACCCAAACCTGAACACTCTCAGCCCGATTGCCTTTCCCCTACCGGGAATAAAATACCGGATCTCTAGATCATGCACTAAGTAAACCTCCCTTCAAGTCATTCACTGCCCCGACACGTAGGCAAACATCCTACCATCAGAACAATACTACGGAACAAACGTTCATAAGAATCATGGCAACTTGCGCCTAGCCTTAGAGCTCTCAGAAGTACCGCTACTGAGCTGAAACAATAGAATATCCTTCTACAAGGCGACGATAATAGCTTAAACAACCCCGTAGGGAGAAACAACCCGCACCACATTAGTAATACCGTTACAATCCTTAAATTCTCGATTTGTAACCAGAGGTTCGCGTCGCGTAAGTTTGAGTAGGAAGGAAACAAGGGCCTAAGCCTCAAGGAATCAAATCACACGATGAGGAATCAAGAAGGGAAGTACTCCTAATAGTCGTGTAGCCTCCCGAAGATAAATACAGACATCTCCGTACCGATCCGCGAGACTCTACTAGACTTGCTCATGAGACCTAAGGGAACCTAGTGCTCTGATACCATGTTGTCACGACCCAAAATCCACTAGGGGTCGTGATGGCACCGGACACCGCTGTTAGGCAAGCCAACCAAAATACTTAATTAAATTCAAATTTTAGTGCTTGTTGAAATCATTTTTCCTCATACATTTAAATAATAAATAATAAAATTTATAGAAATATCCATGGAGTCTTTAACAAACTTAATATTGAACAATCCTATAACCATCCCAGAACCCGGTGTCACAAGTGAATGAGCGATATCTAGGAAGCAATATAATACAACATCCATCCCCGATACAAATTGGACAGAAAGTAAATACAAAAATAATTCTGAGAGAGACTCTGCCGGCTACAGGTCACCTCGAGAAGTGCAGCTCACCTGAGTCTCTATATCAACCATGCAGCTATGCCTGCTAGGCCACTAGAAATGCATGTGCCTGTGCAACAAAAATGCACAGCAAGTGTAGCATGAGTACAAAAACAACGTGTACTCAGCAAGTATCCCGTCTAATCTCGAAGAAGTAGAGACGAAATGTCGGTTTCGACATTTGCTAGTGGTCCAACAATAACATAGTAAAAATGTGAGGAAATCATGGATTTATATAGCAATTATAACTCATAAAAATCGGAAAGCAGGTAAACACCTTCTCAAATAATAAAGGATTTCCAAGATTTACTTTTCATTATCTTTATCAATTTACATCGGGCTAGGAAGGGCAAATATCAACATTTAAAATTCCCAAGCAAGCCATACAAGCATACGTATATCATGCCGAGATCGTACGGCCCGATCCAATAGAAATGTATATTGTGCACTGCCGAGGGTCGAACGACGCGAACCATGGATGCATCTATTTAATCTACCGAGGCGTTCAGCCCGTTCCAAAAATAAACACACACAGACAGTCAATCAAGAAGTCAACACAGAGCAATTATCTAAAGAAAGTCAATCCTCATTTAACCATTTAAGAAAAAATGAAGTTTAATCTGTTTAGAACTCATTTACTAATTCGATGTAATTTAAGCAATTCAAGTTGTCAATAAGTTCACAAATAATCCAAGTATAGCATGCCTTTGGGTCCTAAACTACCCGTACAATAGCATAATAGTAGCTACGCATGGACTCTCATCACCTCGTGCATATGTAGCCCCCACAAATAGGAGCATATAACTAATTATTTTACCTATGGGGACAATTCCCTCTTACAAGGTTAGAAAGGAGACTCACCTCGCTCCAAAGATCCATAACCGGCATTCCACTCTCTTCCGAAGACTCGAATCAATGCTCAATGCTCCAAAACTAGCCAATAATTATGCAAATCCATTAATATATGTTCAACTACTCATTACAATCCAATTTATAAAAATTCCTAACCCCGATCGCAAATTTGACAAAATTGCCCTCGGGCCTACATGCCCGGATTCCGAAATTTTTCGAAGATAAAGTGTACCCATGAACTCACGAGCTCAAATATATGATTTTCTCTTAATTCCATACCCAAAATCGTGGTCAAAATCCAAGATTACTAATTTCCTAGGTTTTCCTTCAAACCCCAAGTTTCTACAAAATTTCATGTTCAAATCCATACATAATTAATGTATTTAACTCAAGATAGGTGGGGATAGCTTACCTTGTTGTTGATGATGATAAACCCCACTTGAAGCTCTCCAAAATCGCCGATGCCAAATGAAAAATGGGAGAAGAATAGCCAAATCCCGACTTTAAAACAAAGCACTGCCTCCAGCACTTTCCGCACCTGCGGTCTCTTGACTGCTTCTGCGGTTCCTTTCAAGGCTGCCCTTTTTCCTCTTCTGCATCCTCCCCACCGCATATGTGGTCCCGCATCTGCGGTCCCGCATCTGTGGCAATACGACTGCACTTGCGATCCCAGCTCTCCTCCGCCAATACCGCATCTGCGGTTCTTCTGGCCGCTTCTGCGTCTCCGCACCTGCGGCCCAATTCTCGCAGGTGCGGTTATGACAGCAACCAGCAACTTCAAACTTCCAAAAATTCCATTATTGATCCGTTAACCACCCGGAATCCACCCGAGGCCCCCTAGGACCCCAACCAATCATACCAACCTTTCCCAAAATACATTACGGACTTACTCGAGGCATCAAATCATATTAAACAATGCTAAAATCACGAATCGACCTCCAATCCAAGCTTTATGAACTTTAGAACTTCAAGCTTCTACTCTCAATGTTTAAACCTATCAAATCACGTCCGATTGACTTCAAATTTTGCACACAAGTCATATTTGACATTGCGGACCTACTCCAACTTCCGGAATTGGATTCTGATCTCGATATCAAAAAGTCCACTTCCGGTCAAACTTCTCAAAAACCTTCAAATTTCTACCTTTAGTCAAATGACTACAAAATGACCTACGGACCTCCGAATTCACTTTCGATTACGCTCCCAACTCCAGAATCACCATACGGAGCTATTCCCAGACTCGAAATCCCAAACGGACATCGATAACATTGAGATGCACTTCAAGCCAAACTTATGAAATTTTCTCCAAAAATGCTAACTTCAACAATAGGCGCCAAAACGCTCCCGGGTCATCCAAAACCCGATCCGGACATACGTCCAAGTCTGAACTCATCATACGAACCTGCTGGAACCTTCAGATCCCGATTCTGAGGTCGTTTACTCTGAAATCCCATCTTAGTCAATTCTTTCAACTTAAAGCTCCCAAAATGAGAATTCTCTTTCCAAATCAATTCCAAACTTTCCGAAATTCAATTCCGACCACGTGTACAAGTCATAATACCTGAAGTAAAGCTACTCATGGCCTCAAACTACTGAACGACATGCTAGAGCTCAAAACGATCGGTCGGGTCGTTACAATCTATAAAATGATATATTTGTCCTTGGACTCTAAATGTGTAGATACTACAATTTCTTCTCGCTAGCTCTTTATCATACGTGACACCAAGTGAAGTAGATGCAAACAAGTTATTGTACGTTCTAATATAAGTTCGAAAATTTTCAGATTCTTCAGTATTTCCAAAGTATAACTTCGATAATTCAGTTGCCATTTTATGATATGTCAACCTTATTGAACCATTGTTACAGCAAAATCCTGAAGGTTTATATTCAAACTTCTTTGCATGACAAAATTGACAATTTGGGACCCTTTTTAGAGCAACATACTCACTTCGTTGCTCTTTAGTGACCAGACATACCTTTTTGGTCCGCCTATGAGCTGAATATGTAAGAAGTATCATTAGGAAAAAAGGAGCACCAAGGAATACGTATGGTGGACATTATTGTAACATTAAATTTGTGCAAACCTTTGATTGGTATGGTGTTCAAGGTAACATGACGCAGGTTAGATGTACCCGATGTGGACCTTATTGTACAAATAGTCACAATTTACAGTAATGTATAAAAAATATGTCATTCTGAAAAGAGTATAATCTGAATGTAGGTTTATCTGCTTCACGAATGATGGGGGGTCCAATGTACCCTTTCCTTTGTCTAAATTAGGAGATGACGTAGTCATACAGGCTTTATAGCTAGCAGCTGGTACAAAATAGCCAAAATGTTTAAAAGTGTACAACGAACCCTCAATAGATGCAAAATAGTGTGTAAAAGAGCATGTAGTATTTATGTTTTTTCGTTTGTAGATACATATAAGTAAATAAGCTGCGCTATTCAATCTACAAGCAAAATAAGCATCGTTATATTAATAGTATTCTCCGTATAAATATGAGTACAACAATATATAACCAAAAAGGTAGCAAAAAAGGTTCTCGTATGGTTACCTGTTTCAGAAATGATAGGGGGATCCAATATACCTTTGCCTTTTTCTAAATTATCCTGCGATGTAGCCGTGCAAGCTTGATGGCTGGCAACTGGTAAACAGAATAGCAAAGACGCTTAAAAACATACAATGAAGCCTCTGTAGGTGCAAAATAAAGTGCAGTAGACCACATAGTATTTGAGTATTTTAGTTTATAGGCACATATAAGATAAATAAAGTATCATACTAAGTTTCCAAGCAAAATACATAAGCACCATTTGTGTTAATAATATATGGTGTGTAAATATGAGTACAATAATATAACCATTTTCAGGAAGTGAAGGAGGTTCTCATATGGTAAGACCGGGTTGTTTCAGAAATCCTGCTTTGTCCCAAGATGATATTGACTGCTCTGGGACAACAAAAATCAACCTTTGAAGAAGGTTGTGCATAGTAGAATCTTGTCTTCTCATACGTCGCGATAGCAACATCACTTCCCTTCTATGAGCAGATTTGGTTTTGCGTATCACGCCGTTTGAGTTGCATTGCAACCTTTCTTTTTTCTGCGTAAGAGCACTTGTTTGCTTCTTTGGAATCCAGCAGCTATACAAGTTCAACTTCTTTTTATCTGTAAAATATTTTCAGCCCAAATTTTTCATGAAATATTCAAGCCTAAAAATGTGTCATCGCCTGCCGCTTATCCAAAATCAAAATTACCGCCAATGATAAGACTGATTCAATCAAGAATTTTCTGAAGCACATGACATATTAAAATTCTTGTGCACAAAGGCTTGGCATGCCATAAAAGATACAACAGAGAAACAGAAGATGACAAGAAAGCTCACAACAAATTAGCACACCTAGCATCAGAAATTGTTCCCAATTTATTCTTTTCTTTCTTTCTTTCTTCTTCTTTAACACATCAACGTTCATTTAGTTGTTTGTCATCCAAAAATAATATAATTTCTTTAGCTTAGTGATGTGGGGTGGACGAAAGGAACAAGAAAAGAGAGCTCTTGTTAGTGTAGTTAAACCTAAAACAATAATAGAAATCTTGAAAAAAGGCCTAATTCATTCAGGAATTGCCTCGAACACCTAAAGAACAAAGGTGATAGACACTTTAAACTTTCTTTGAAGCAAAGCCTTAGCATTCCATGAAAGATTAAATAGAGAAACAGAAGATAAGAAGAAGAAAACTCACAAAAAACAATGACCCAAAGAGAAAAATTGGCGATAAGATCAACAACTGCGAGGAGCGAAAAGGTGGAACTGGGAAACTGCAATTTCCAGACGTTGGAGCTCTTAAACTATTGCCAGATTGGTTTTTGATACAGAGAACCTGCATCTGCCAAGTTTCTCAAAGAGCTGTCTGCCTGGTACCGGTAAGAAAAAGAAGAGTAAGAAGACAGAAGCCAAAGAAGCGGTGATTGCCAGGTTTTCTGAAGTGGTCGATATAATCCAAGCGAAGCTAATAAAAATTAGATGGAAAGACAATATTACCCTTGAAGTGTGAGGCAGGCGTGTCGTCCAGGTGCCTGCTAACTCTCCCTTATTAGATAGGAGAATTTGAATATGCCTAGTACGTACTACTACATTAATTGAGGCATTCATTTAAGTATAATAATTAATAAAAATAAACTTTTTTTATATTGGATAGCAGTACTTTGGAACAACAGTTTTACTATATATAGGTTAGGGAATGGAATCACAATGTTTTTGGGAACATCTTCAATACCATAAATGAGACAATAGAACTAGACTCAAGGGAAGAGGCGGAGTTAGAATTTTAAGCTTATAGGTTTCGAATTCTTAGCATTTTAAGTTATTGGGTTCAAAATTATTAAATTACAAATAATTAATGAATTGTTCAAGACAAATACAATGTATATATCAAAGCTACTGGCAAAGCCAAACCCGTAGCCAGAACACTGGCTCCGCCCCGGCTTAAGTGTATCCAGAATTCCCCTAACTATACTTCTAGCCGATTTCTATAATCAGACATAGATAATAAGCTAATCAATGACCTTAATGACACCCTACAATATGAAAATGACACGGGATCGAGATTAATCGAGCCAATAGGTACCGGATGGGTATATGTATATATATATACATATGTACATACGCACACATCTAATACACCACCTCAGGTTTTGATCTCCATGGCATTCAATTTAGAGGTGAATTATTTAGAAAATGAGCAAGGAAAACGCGCGTACATCAATATCACTATGGAGGTGCAAGAAACTAATCCTTCCAGCAGTTCACGATCAACATTTTGTAAATACGACTTATGAATTCAGTGGCAGAGCCTGCGAAAGGGTATCAACTGACAATCTTTTGCCGGAAATATTATACTATTTAGCTAGGTAAAAAAATTATTTTTACATATATATACTATATGTTGATTCTCCTTGTTTTCTTCTTGTGTTTATCTCTTAATTAGATTTTAACACCCCTATTTTCTAGCTCTACCACTGCTTACGATGAGTAAGGTCAGAAGCATAGCTAAGATTTGAAGTTTGTGAGTTCTGAATTCATCATAATCCATAACTCGTCTTAGTTACTGAATTCGCAATTAAGTATTTATACATATTTAATAAAAAAAATTAATACAAATACAGAGCTTAAGCGAAAATCATTGGGTTCAACCGAACCCGTATCAAATAGGCTAATTCCGCCCCCGAGTAAGGTCAAACCCGATGTTATGATACTTTTGGGATCGCATGCATTAGATTTTGTACCTCTGCACTGACCAATTCATATGCTTTTTGTGCGAGATACGTTAATGTAGATCCTGAGTCAATGAACACTCCACCATTTCGGTTAGGTTTGGAAAACATCTTTTGATTTATTGGATAGTTGTTTTGTCTCCAATCCTGATTCCTATTATAGTAACATATATATACATGGGCGGATTGTCACGACCCAAACCCCGCTCCGATCGTGATGGCGCCTCTCGTGAAGACAAGGCCAGCCAACAAACTCATATCACCTTTTCAAAAATAGTTAAACATTAATAGACAGTTTAAATATAATTTAATGATATAATTAACGGAAGCACAACCCGACACAGCCCTAACCGGGGTGTCACAAGTCACGAGCATCTACTAGGGTATAAACACAACTGAAAGCCTGGAGTGTACAAATACAGACTAATGAAATGAGGAGAGAGAAAAGCAGTGCTGCGAACGCCGGCAACTACCTTGCTAAACCCTGATGACTCTGCCTCCGATCAGCCAAAACATACCTGAATCTGCACACAAGGTGCAGGGAGTAATGTGAGTACTCCGACTCAGTGAGTAATAATAATAAATAAAGACTGAACGCAACAAATCACGCAAAAACACAAAGTATTCCATACTGAAGCAGAAAAATCACTTTAAACAGTAAAGCAGTGAGAAATCAAGTGAAAATCCCTTTTCTTTTTCCAACAAGTAAAGCAAGTAGTTTACAAGTGAGTAACAAAAATGATAGAAATGTAAACATCCCCTCGGGCAAAACATGTACAACAAACCGCTACTCGGGCATAATATCAACAGAACCAGCCCCTCGGGCTCAATATCAGAACAGTGCCAGCCCCTTGGGCTCAATATCAGAACAGTAACAACCCCTCGGGCTTAATATCAGAATAGTATCAGCCCTTCGGGTTACCTCACAATTACTCATATCAACCCCTCGGGCATAGTATCAATCACTCAAAACAATGGGTACCCGCGCTCACTGTGGGTGTGCAGACTCCGGAGGGGCCCCTTACGGCCCAAGCGCTATATCAAGCCACCTCGTGGCATCATCACCCAGCATATCATCACATCACTTAAGCCACCGCGTGGCATATAAAGTATCTCAGGCCCTCGGCCTCATATCACTCGGCCTCACATTACTCAAGCCACCGCGTGGCATAAATAGTAACTCAGGCCCTCGGCCTCATATCACTCAGCATATCCTCACATATGGCCCTCAGCCTCACTCAGTCCGAAAATCATCACAAGCCCTTTGGGCATTTGTAAAACAGTAATTCTCAGCCCAAAATATCATATAGAAATATCATTTGAGTTTCAAATCTATATAAAAGTGGCTGAGTTTGTAAAACAATAATCATCAACAAGACTGAGTTTAAATATAAGTCAAAACAGTGAGGAAATAGTGATAAAAATCCCCGAAGGGTTCAAATAATTGGCACGAAGCCCAAATACGGCAATCAGCCCAAATCATGATGATAACAAATCAGTTTCAATCAAATATGCAGTAAAATCATCAATACGGGATGAACCAAGTCACAATCCTCAGTAGTAAAGGACCCTGCGCTCATCATCCAGCGCGTGTCTCACCTCAATATAGCACTACAATGTGCAATCCGGGGTTTCAAACCCTCAGGACATCATTTACAATCATTACTCACCTCGAACCGGCTAATTCTCTAGCTCGCGATGCCTTTGCCCCTCGAATTGACCTCTGAATGCCTCGAATCTAGCCATAATGATTCGATTCAGTTAATAAAAATTATAGGAATTAATTCCATATGGAATTCTATATTTTCCATCAAAAATCCGAAATTACACTCAAAATTTGCCCGTGGGGCCCACATCTCAGAACCCGACAAAAGTTACAAAATATGAAACCCCATCCAACCACGAGTCCAACCATACAAATTTTACCAAAATCCGACAACAATTCGGTCTCCAAATCTAGAATTTTCGTTTTTGAAAGGTTTACAATTTTCTCCAATTTCTTCCATTTGATTCACTAATTCATGATGAAAATAACCATGAAATCATTAAATATAATCACTTTTGGATATAGAACACTTACCCCAATCTATATGGTGAAAATCGCTTCGAAAATCGCTTCAATTCGAGCTCCATAGCTCAAAAAATGAGAAAACTCTCGGATTGCCCGAATTATATACTGTCCAAAAAATTTCGGGGTACTGTTTATACGTTTTTACTATTCACGGGTACTGTTCACTGGGTACTGTACATGGTACTGTTCATGGGGTACGGTTTACGGGGTACTGTTCACGGTAGTGTTCACTGGGTACTGTACACGGTACTGTTCATGGGGTACTGTACACGGTACTTTTTCTGCAATTTTTCCTAAGTCCGAAATCACTCCGAGACACCTCCGAAACACTCCCGAGCCCTCGGGGCTCCTAACCAAACACATACACTAACTCAACAACATCCTACGAACTTAACCGTGCGATCAAATCGCCAAAATAACGTCATATACCGTGAATTAAGCTTTAAAATCCAAGAATTCTTTCAAATTTCATAAAACATTAAATTTTCCATTTTGAGTCCGAAACACGTCAAACGACGTCCGTTTTCAACCAAACTTTACAGAAAGTGCCTAAACTATATATAAGACCTGTACCGGGTGCCGGAACCAAAATACGGGCCCGATATCATCACTTTCTAATCAAATTTCATTTCCATTTTCCTTAAATATTTTCAGAAAATAATTTTACTCAAAAATTTATTTCTCGGGCCTGGGACCTCGGAATTCTATGATTCTTGTTCCTATGAGTCACAAATAATGATATGAACATAGTCCTTCAATCGAAATTCAATTCGGAGCTCGTTTGCTTAGTGCGATACCCATTTTACTCGTTAAACAATTAACATATGATTCAGGTGAAAAACTCAATCGCGACTTGATGAAATTAGACCAAAATTTTCAGATCACTCCTATAATTCATTATCAAAATTTCGGAAGTCTCGAAATCAAATTTCTATCTCTAGAACTAAAAATGGACCTTTAGATCATTACATACTTATGCTCAAAACGGCAAAATCTTCCAAAAACTCTTCCAAAACTTATCCGAGCCTCATGGGACCCCGACCAAACATGCCAACATAATTCATAACATCATTTAAACTTGTTCCAATCATCAAAACACTTCAAACAACATCAAATTACCCAAAACTCATCGAATTCAAGCCTAAGTTTCCAAAAACTTCCGAAATACAATTTCGATCAAAAACCCGACCAAATGATGTTCGAATAATCTGAAATTTTGCACACACATCACAAATGACATAACAAAGCTACAGAAACTCTCGGAATTCCATTCCGACCCTCGGATCAAAATCTCACATATCAACCGGAATTCGCCAAAATACTAACTTTGCCAATTCGAGCCAAATCCTTCCACAGACTTCCAAAATGCATTCCGATCGCGCTCCTAAGTCATAAATCACCTAACGGAGCTAACCAAATCATAAAATTCCGATTCGAGATCATATACAAACAAGTCAACTCTTGGTCAAACCTTTCAAATTCAAAGCTTTCAACTGAGACTGTTCCTTCAAATTCATTCCGATTTTTCCTGAAAACCAAAACCAACGATCTACATCAGTCATAATACGTTACACGGGGCAAGTCATGCCCAAGAACTAGCGATCAAAGTGCGAAAGTTCAAAACGACCGGTCGGGTCGTTACACGGATCTACATGGAACCATATGGGTGCGTAAGCATCCATTGTGTTTGACTATGATTAGTAGATTTACATAGGCAATTATCAATTTTTTTAGATAAGTATCGGGTGAACACCCATCACTGAATTCATTTTTCTCTACTTTCAGAACTTTTATCGGCCAGCACCCCTGACTTTGAAATCCTGGATCTGCCACTATATATATAGTAAGAAGAATCATAGATTTCAAATGGCGTAGAATCACGAATGTGAAAAAATTGGTCTTAAAAGCATATGTTTAACAACAATGGGAAAAAAGACTTGCCAATTTAATGAACAATTGAAATATATCTAAATCCTAGCCCAAGAAAAATTGGTCTACGTTAGCACCAACATCATTGCTTATTGCACAACCAAAGACCATGTCTGAAACACTGGTACTACCTTCATCAGAAATACCCACAGTTTTGCTTGCACTGTAACCATTACGTTGCAATGGTATCAGGGACGGCTTTAGGGGGAGTCTAGAAAAGTCTTTGCATTAGGCCTCCGATATTTTGGGGCTTCAAAAAGTTGTAATAGATTTTTTTATGTTATTTTAGTTTAGACAATATTGAAATTCGTAGGACTACGAAATGTACAAAATCTTTATTAAAAAAGATAGAAAGACTATCTATTTTTTAACAGTAAAATATTTTAGAAATTTAAATTAAACTACTCAAATCTTCCTATTAGTAAATAGTATTTTTTGAAAAAAAAAAAAACAAATAATAATAATAGTTTTTACAACATGATCCTAAGTAACGTATTACAAACATATGGCTAACATCTTATTAACTTGAATTAACCCTTCCCAATACAAATTTAATATTATTATCAGATGTTTGTTTTGGTTCTCATTACCCATAAGTTTTATCTTGAATCGAGCGATACTAAACAACAAATACAATCAGCAACTAAGTGTCTTAGCTATTAACAAAAACATTATAAATGCAAGAGCTTTTGAGAGTAAACTGGAATCTGTAATTACCATTAAATATAGATGTATATCTTGTTTTTTTTTTCTTTTTTGGTGCAATATGGCTATTGCAAATGACATTGAGGCCATTTTCACTTTTTGAGCTCATTACACAACTTGTAATGTAGTCTATTGTTGTAAATGCTTCCACAACATTTTCTAATTGTTGAAATCAATATATTATCTTTTACACTGAAAAAGAAAAAAGGAAGATATTATTAATGAATTTATTACTTTTTTCTTGAAAATAAAATTCAAGAAAAATTGAGAATCAAGACTAAGCTGCTCAATCTATAGCTTAAATCGCACAAACTTGTCAAGAACTTGCTATAGAACATGCTCATGCCTTTCATAACAATTGGGGTATTTTTTTTTTATTGAAATCGGATTTTACTCTTTTAACATGGGGATGTTTTTTTTAGTCTTGAGAATCAAGATTAAGTTTAAGATATATGTGTTTTTTTATTAAAAAAACACTCCTTGGCGTATGATAGAATGTCTTAGAATCGGCATCTCTATATACATATATCTTAAACTTCCTCTCCATTTCTGCATAATTGACCCTGAATATTTCTGCTGAATGATACACATCCGACATTGGTTCAGAAGGTTCTGGAATGTTCGAAGAAAGCGAAGGAGAGTGCATATACATGAGAGAGACTAGGGTGGTCTGACGAGGATTAAAATTGAGAGAAAGAAAATGACTTTTTTGAAACTCCACCTGGTTGATTTTCATAATCATTGACGGTTAGGCATCGCCATTGCCGACGGAAGCGGATTATGTGGCGTTCAGGGAGAAGATTTGGCAAAATATACACTATTCAAGGTCATGTACTTTTTTTTACTACTACTATTTCTTTTTTATATGACAGGTTAAAAAGGACTGATTTTATGACAAAAAATAAAAGAATCTAATATTTTTCTTTAGAAAATAATCAAGACATAGCTTAGGCACGTCTAAACAAGAAATAAGCAAAAAATAAAAAATCACTTGCTGTTTTTAAAAAAATTATGTAATAGTTTCTTTACTACAGTAATTTTGTCTATCATCCTTGTAAAAGTTTAGCATTACCTTACTGAAGATTCTAATTTCAATTAGTTCAATTCATCATTTAAAATGTTAGAAAATTATCATTGCTTGCTCTGTTTTGTTTATTACAGTGGAATCCTAAATTACACTTACCTAAAAAATGAATAAGGCATTTTTCAAATCCCATATAACCAAACACTATAGTCCTAAATAAAGAAATTTCTAGAGTTTATACAGACCCATTCTACTCACATATGCAGAAATTCACACAAAGAAATGGCAAATATCGGAGAAGTTACCAAAAATTAAAGGTGTCTAACGGGTGGGCCGGGCTGGATAGGAAAAAATTAAAACCGTTCGGATTTTGAATCGGGCCGATTACGGGTTAGGGGTTACCGGGCTTAACGGATTTGGGTTCATCCGGGTAAAAAATAAACCGTAAGGGCTACGGGTCCAAGGGGCCGGGCTGGGCTGGGTTAGTATTTTTTCCCCCGTATTTTGTATAACTATTGTAATTTATATTAATATAAAGTAAAAATATAAAGAATACAATGAAGATGGAAAAAATTGTACTTATAAATTACGAGTGCTACATTTATTTCAAAATTCAAACTTACAAATTGAAAGGTTTACATTTAACAAGTAAATTAACGAATAAGAGTAAATTCATAGGTTTTGCATTGCCTTAGACTCTAAAAACTTAAATAAAAAAATAAAAAAATAAAATCTAGCCTTTAAACCGGTCCGGACTGGGCCGATTAACCGGTTCTACAAGGATTTTGGTTGACCGGGTTTGATCGGTCCGATTAACCGGATGAATTAAAGTGAACGGACAAACCCCCTAACTCCATTAACCCATCCCACCCGCTCCCTAAGTACCGGGTCGGGCCGGTTCCGGTATCAACCGGTCTGGGCCGGGCCCGGGTCAACCCGGCCCATTCGACACCTCTACCAAAAATACAAAGGTGAATGGGTAATAGGCTTCTCTAAAAGCCTAAACATAATAATGATTAATGAACATTCTTGCTCAATTAACAACGATACAAAACAAGGTTTTGATATTGCTATAGCACAAGGTCTAACATCCTTAGAAATTCAAAAATGATTTATCTTATTCTTTTAACTACTACATTATGAACTTATCTTCGGATACATATTTAACATCTATTTCAAAGTACTGTATAGACTAAAATCTTCCCATTTACTCTCCCTCTTCTTCCTCTCCCATTCCATGAATCTATGAATCTACTTTCATCCTGATGAAGAATTCTACCGCTCCTCAATTATTCGGTTTTTTCAGAATGGAGAATTATTATACACCAAAGGACAAAAATTTTCACCCGTTGGTATTCAGGCAACATGCTCAAATCTTCCTCAAGGTGGTTCAAGTGATCATACTTATTGGTTGGACCTCCTAAGTGATGGATGAATGAATGGAAGAAGCATAATAGAACATGAACTGTATAATTGAATTTACACATAATTTTAAGCCAAAAACTAATTTAACCTTGTTTGGTGTGTAAAACGTGAGAATATGAGTTTAAACTCCACTGACAACAATTAAAAAGTTTCGAAATTTTAAATTCGACAATTGTATTTTACGAAATTATTATTTATTTGGATTGGGTATTGTTGCAAACGACGGGGAATATATTTTGGAGTTTATACTCCAATTTTGAGGGAGTTCGGTGAAGATTCGAGTTGATTTTTATTGGAAGTTCATATTAAAACTCGAAGAGAAAGAAGAACAATAAGTTTTATGTATTTTATATATCGAGTGTACAAACGACATATAAAATATATACATATATATATATATATATATATATATATATATATATATATATATATATATATATATATATATATATATATAACTAACATAATTATATGCAAGTTGTATGCGTTTGACCGGGTTTTGTAGAACAAAAAATTGTAAACAAGTTGTACATAAGTTATACGTGAATTATAGGTTTTGACCGAATTTTGTATAACAAAAAGTTGTATAGAATTGTATATAAATCTTAAATCAATACCAAAAGTACATCAATCTCAGATAGGGTCTAAACACGACTACAATGGCTTCACAAAATTTCCCAAGATCGGGTTTCACAATATCGTCACGGGCATCTAATAAGAGTATATTATCTCAACTAAATACAACATCTATTGAAAATAAAAATATACAGACAAATAAAAATGAGTACGGAAGAGGGACTCCGTGTGTTGCGGATCGGATCAAGTAAAGTAGCTCACAACGAAGTCTCTAACGAAATACTCCTTTTCAGCTCAAAGGGTACTGCTAATGCCAGCCTCAGAACCTGCACAAAAATATACAAAAGTGTACTATGAGTATAAAATTACGGTACTGATCGCTGCCAACTCCGCACTACTACAAAGTAGGAAGAGAGGGTCGCAATAACTTTTACCCGATATGAGGGTCGGGATCGAATTCCTCAGGGAGCTAGAAAGGGAGTCAAGTATCTATCTAGTCTAGAGTCGTGTAATTGTTCCAAATGTCACTTCCAAACATTTTTGGTTTTTCTTTTATAAACTACTATTATGAAACTACTAATTAGAATTGAAACTAGATTATGCTAAGAGATAATTGCTAAGAGTTGTATCTAATGAATTAAAGGGCACTAGGGTAGTGACTTTCACCTAGGTGGCTAATTGACGGGTAATTGCTTCTAAGGCTCGATTGACATGATTGGGAAAATATGCTATAACTGTTGCATGATTTTACCCACTCTCACACCTCTCGGTAGAGAGAGTGATTTTGCCCAATTGACTTTCTCAAGACCAAATGGGTAGGCAAATTAGCTCAAGCAACTAGAGTTCAAGTTGGGTAATTACTCTCTCGAGGTTTAACCCTTTAATTGGGACTATCAATTCTCTTGAGTCCATCCCAATTCCTTGTTGGGTCAATTATGGAGACTTAGGCTCTCTTTCTCAAGGAAAAGCCAAGTCAACTTAGCACAAACCAGTGTTTGCAACCACCAATTCATAATTTAAACCATAAAATTGACCCAAATAACAAACACCCATAGTCAATCTAATCCTAACTCACAACACTCATCAATTACCCACACTAGGGTTGAGCCACAACCCTAACTAATGGGTTTAGCTACTCATGCTTGAAGAAGAAAATAGAGAAATAGATGAAGAACTAGATATATTAATTAAAAGCTAATGTTAATACAGAGAATCTATTGTTAAATCTAAGTTACGATGCCAAAAATGGCTGCTGGAAATAACTGATACCCTAAAAATGGAAAAAGGTTCTATTTATACTGAGCTAGAAAAACTGGACAAAAATGCCCCTGCAGGGTCAATGTGGGCCACACAAAATGGACTGCATACGCACTAGGCTCTTGGAATTAAAGTCTTGGCTCTCTGAACTCAGGCTCCGCGGACTGCGCAGAATGGATCGCGGTCGCGGAGGCTTCCAATGCGGTCCGCACAAACATTACTGCGGACCGCGATGGCT
Source organism: Nicotiana sylvestris (assembly GCF_000393655.2). Classification (NCBI taxonomy): domain Eukaryota; kingdom Viridiplantae; phylum Streptophyta; class Magnoliopsida; order Solanales; family Solanaceae; genus Nicotiana; species Nicotiana sylvestris. Next base: position 31,363,732 of record NC_091067.1, read on the forward strand.
TGAACCTGGCAAATTGCACCTCTCTAAAGTTGGCTTCCGCGGACCGCATAAAATGGTAGTGCGGCCGCGGAGCATTCAGTGCAGACTGCACAATCTCCACTGCAGCTGCACTGTTTTAACACTTGTTTTGCCAATCTCTGAATCTCCCTAGTGCGGACTGCACAAAATGTAGCGTGGCCGCACTAGGCCTGTTTGTCCTGAGTTTGCCTTGTCGTTGGTACTTGAGTAGGTTTCACTCCTTTTAAGTTGATCTTTGACATTTCGTCACTTTGTCGATTAAACTTGCAATCAAGCACAACTTATGAGTCTTTTGGGACTATTTTGTAAGAATTTATAACCAAAGCGTAAGCAAGAAGGAGCATGAAACACATCAAAATCCCTAGTTATCAACTCCCCCAAACTTAAGCTTTTGCTTGTCCTCAAGCGAACAAAATAAGACTCACCCCTTAAGGGGAAATCCAAGAATTTTCAGCTATCCTAAAGTAACCTCAACAAGCATCAATTGGGACTAACAATTGCCCTCAATACGAATGAATCATTAACAACATTTAACCTTTGAAAAACCATGGATCAAGTGTGATACAAGAGCATCAAGATTTGACTCATTACATCAAAGAACTCTGTCAATTACTTTGGTCATTGTGGAACCCAAACTAACACATCTTCAACTCTCCCTAAGCAAACCTCACCTTTTAGAGTATTAGCACACAAACTGAGGTTAATGGGATTTCACTCATCTCTCTCAAGAAAAAGGTCACAAGTCCGGATCTAAGTACCATATGCTTGCCCCTTATGTAAGTATCCACTAATGTAAGCTTCATTCAACTTAAGATCATATAGGGCTTTTGTGGAGTCATTGTGAAGGCTTTTGGTTTAGGGTAGGAAATGTTTTGGTCTAAGTGGGTTCCATCTTCCCTTAAGCACTTCTTTTGATTCATTTGGCACACATTCTCTTGACTAGGAAATGTTTTGGTCTAAGTGGGTCCCATCTTCCCTTAAGCACTTCTTTTGATTCATTTGGCACACATTCTCTTGACTCTTTGAGTCATCACACTTCTTTCTAAGGGGTTAGAGAGATACATTGTCACTCTTTCTTATGCAATTCAAACTGTTTCTCCTTTTTCAACTTTCCACACCTTTCTTTCTTTTGCTTTTCTTGAATCCCTTTTTATTCTTTCTCACATTGAGCATTCTCTTTGTCTTTTGCTTTTCTTTCTTTTTCATTACCTTTCCTTTTCTTCATTTTTGTGCCTTATACCACTTTGTTGTCATCCTCGCCTCTCTCCCCAAACTTACTTTTTCCATGTGCTCAAGGAAAGATCGGGTGTCAAGAGAGGGTATCTTTTAGAACGGGGATAGGCTTGTAACATGGTTCTCGAAGGAAAAAGGTCTAAGGCTCAAAAGGGTTAACTAGGGATCATATCATTGGTAGGCTATGGAATTTGTTCAACTATCATTTGGATCAAGGAGAGCCTATAATCACTTCTCAAGTCAAATTTCACTTAAGATTTCGCCTTAACAAACATTCAGGGCAAGTTCTAGACCAATGGCTCAGGACTTGGACTCGCAATTTGATTTCTCACCATACAAGCTAAGGGATTGCTAAAGACATCGAGTCGGGGCCCACAACGACCTTAGATACGATTTGAGCACACAATGGTCCCTAAGGACCATTTGATGATTGTCAGTCAACACCAGAGTCTCAAGGTTACGACTTTCACCATCCTAAACACAACATTTTGTCTTTGACCATGGGATCAAAGGCAAATGTGCTAGGTCCAAGTGAAGCTTTACCTGAGGTACCCTTAACTATAAACTACCAAAAACAAAAATAAAAATGAACTCAAACTCTTAAGAAGGTTGTCACACCATCTATCATTGGGAAGAGCCACCCGGTTCACACAATACTCCACCTTTGGAAAGAACCGTGGCATTAAGAAAATTAAAGGCTTATTAAAAACGTCCAAAACAAAAACAAAAAGCTACGAGCCTATATAAGAAGCTAAAAACGAAATTGTTTTGCGAAAATAGAAAATAGAATGAATATGTACAATAGGGGATTTGAATATACAACGAGGAATGAATATATACAATGATGTAACTTTTTATACAGACCAAGGGAAAGATAAAAAGTGCGATAAAAGTAACTAAATGTAAAATTATATACAGACCAAATGAAAATCAAGAGAGCATAAACTAAGTCAGTATATATACAGTCATCCAATAAAAAATATAGGGCGCACCCCCTCAAATAAAAGCTGGCATTGTCCCCAATGCCAACTAAATCAAATAAGCACCAAAAATAAAATAGGGGAAGGATATGAAGACTCCCTAAGCCTCATCTGTCTGCATAGGATCATGAGCAGTCCCTGGGTCCTCTATGTGCTCATGAACCTCAGACTGGTTCCCGGTAACCTACTGCTCAGCTGTTGGGACCTGGGACTGGATCTGTACTGGCTCTGGCTCTTGTACATCCTATGGCTGACTAGAGGAAGCCTTCGGTGGGTCCGCCAACTAGATGATGGCATCATCTGCTGTAGGGATCTTCCTCCTCTTCTTTGGAGGCCTCTGTTCATGCTCTAGCTGTGTATCTGCTGCTGGCACTGCTGCTGGAGCTGGGTCCTCAAATAACAAGTCTAAAGGTAGTTGGTTTGCCTTTAGTCTATCCACATCCGCCCGCAGCTCCTTCACGGACTCCTTGGAAGCCCGTGTCTTTCTAAGCTTCGTGTGCTCCCGAGCAAGCTCCTTGAGAGCCTTGATATGCGAATCAATTGCCTTTGAGAGGGCAGTCTGAGAATCAAGGATCTTCTTCTGGTTGGTAAGAATCTCCTTAAGTGCATCCTCGATAGATTGGGGCACCTGTGCTGGCTGTGGTGCCGACTGAGCTGAAATGGTAGAAGTCAAGGTAGATAACTTGGATGAAGCAGTATACATCCAGTTGTTTAGGCTCTGAAGCATCTGGCTCAGTCGGTGGGCAGTGATGGAATGGGCCCGGGAAGATGGAATCTCCGGGCCAGCTGAGGTAGAAGGACCAGGAGGAATGTCAGCTGAAGTGGAAGGGCCGGGAGGCATATCAACAGTAGTGGTGGTAGGCTCTGCAGGGACCTCTACCACAGCTGGCTCTTCAGACTGGCCAGTTATGGCAGAAGCAGGGGCTTTGTAGTTCTTGTCCTTGGGGTTGTCCGGCCTCTTCAAGCTATACTAGGAGAACAGAGTCGTTGCCTTGACCTTGATGTCAAACGGCCTCTTTTCCACTTTCAAGTTCCGAAAGTACATGGTCAGAGTGTTGGGGAAAGGGTAGTTTCGGTCGGTCTTGGAGCCCACAAGAGAAATGATAAGGGACATCACATTCCCCACATTGATGGGGTATCCCGTCATGATGGAAGCAACCAATACGGACTGGTGGAGAGGGAGAGTCTGGTCATGGGAGGTAGGATCTAATATGCTGCATACGAACGTCTCCCAACCCCTCGCCTCAAAGTTGAGGGTCCTCCGAAGTATCTTGACCCCAACTGTGAACCAATCAGGAATTGTCCCCGGGATTGCCAGGAACTGAGCTAACCACGGGCGGACCTCCTCGCCCATCTCCAGCTTTACCATGTAGAGGGATTCATCAACATCAGTGAACCCCAAATAATCATTCAGAGACTTCCCGTCAAACATTACCTTTTTGTTGCGAACCTTGGTCACTTTCGAGCCCTTGAGGATGTGGGCTACATTACAGTAAAATTCCTTGACCAAGTGTTCATTTGCCTCCATACAGTCATCTAGAAAGTGCTCCCACCCTACTCTCGTTCTGAACTCTCTCTGCATATTGGGGTTGTGGGCTATTAGGTCTCTATCTATGAAACTCCTCTCAAAATAAGTTTTCTCACCGGCCACCACTCCCTGAATTTGTGGTACGCCACCTGACTTACAAATCTGTCTTCCCACACTTCGGGTTTTCTAGTACGGGTAACCCCCCCAACCTGAGGCTCACCACCCTCGGTACCTCCTCATCTCCCTCATCATCTCCCTCACCTCCGCCCGTACTCTCCCCGGATAATGAAGATGTGGGGGAGGTGGAGTACTCGCCACTGCCGGCTGCTGAGTCCTCAGACGACTCAGTGGAAACATGTTCTGGTGATTGGGAAGTGGGTGATGGTGGAGGAGAATCATCACTCAATCGGAAGTTGGAGACGAAATAAGTTGGAATTGAGTCGGAGGAGATGTCTTGGGAGGGCATATACTCACTCCCCGATTGGTCACAAGCTCTATCAGTAGCTTTAATTGCTTTTCTCGTGTTCTTTATGCTTTGTCTAGCCTGGGGAGTGAGTTTAACCAATCTTTGCTTCCCTTCCCGGGAGGAATCACCTCGGCCGGGTTGTTTGGATCCCTTCCCTCACTGTTTAACCATTGTCTGCAAGCACAAGCATATAACTTTGTTAGTATCAATAGAAGCAGTGAAACATATGTGCAAAAGGAATTTCAGAACAAAAGCAGACAGTTGCAGAACCTGGCCTGTGCGGACCGCCCAAAAAAGGAATGTGGTCGCACAGGTACCACCGCGGACCACATAAAGTAGTACCGCGGCTGCGGTGGGCTAGTGCGGACCGCACAAAATGTAGTGCAGCCGCACTGGGCAAAGGTCACCTTTTCAGAATTTCACCACCGCGGTCCGCACAAAATTGTACTGCGGACCGCGTTAGGTCACCGCGGACCGCACAAACACGACCGCGGTCCGCGGAGGGTGCCTAGACAGGGCACTGAGTTAGGGTTCGAGGTGTTTGCCATTAAGTTCAATTTCCACCTAATTATGGTCCCTACTCAATTACCCAGTTCATTATACTCATCAAGCACACAAAAATTAACATTTAAGCTAACCTAATCTATCAAGCAGCAAAATACGGGAAGAAAAAGAAGCTACAGGCTAATAAAAATGAAATTACAAAATTAAACAAAGAGAAATGAGTGAAATGTTACCAGATATATGAGATGAAATGCAGTTAATCAATCTAAGCAAGAATTACGGTCAAAAGAGAGAATGAACAGTAGTTTAGGGTCTCTGAGAGTGAAATTTCCGAAAAGGGTAACAGGAGACCCTTGAGTTCTATTTATAGAGAAGCCCATTGGGCCCAGCCTCACCTACCAGCGTGGCCGCACAAAATGGACCACGGTCCTCTCTGGGTTGTATTACTCAACCCTTTGGAAGTAGGCCTCTGCGGTCCGCACAAAAGGGACCGCGGCAGTAGAGCTCCACCGCAGACTGCACTAAATGTAATGCGGTTGCGGTGGCAAACTTCAGAGAGTCCTCACATTGGCTCACACCAGTGCGGACCGCATAAAGTGTAGTGCGGCCGCACTGGCAACTTCAGGGACTGAGCAATTCTTCACTATGTTTTGCACTGCATCAACTCAATCCCTGCAACATCTCATAACCAGTTAGCTCAAAAATCAATCCTAAACTACAAAGAAAATCAAAGAAAATAAGAAGAAAAAGACATGGGTTGCCTCCTAATAAGCGCCTGATTTAACGTCGCGGCACGACGCATGTTACCATCACATCACTTGAGATAAAGAAGCGCCACCACGTGTCTGTCATCAAACTTTCCAAGATAATGCTTGACTCGGTGCCCATTAACCTTGAAAACTTCACCATTTTTGTTTTTAGATCAAGAGCACCAAACGGGTTCACAAATACAACTTCAAATGGCCCACTCCACTTTCATTTGTGCTTTCCCGGAAACAGATGTAATCAGGAATTGAACAAGAGAACCAAATCTCCAATCTTGAACTCCTTTCCACGAGCATATTTGTCATGAATGTACTTCATTTTGTCCTTATACAAGGACGAGCTGGAGTAGGCATGGAATCTAAACTCATCAAGCTCATTGAGTTGTTCAACACGAAGATTGGCCGCAACATCCCATTCCAAATTCAACTTCCTCAAAGCCCACATAGCCTTATGTTCTAACTCGACCGGAAGATGGCAAGCTTTCCCAACCACCAACCGATACGGAGACATACCAATTGGGGTCTTGTAAGCCGTCCGATATGCCCATAGAGCGTCATCCAACTTTTTCGACCAATCGATCCTATTAACATTGACCGTCTTCGACAAGATACTCTTAATTTCTCTGTTGGAGACTTCCACTTGACCACTAGCTTGAGGATGATATGGGGTGGACACTTTGTGATTAACTCCATATTTTGCAAGCAACGAATCAAAAAACCTATTACAAAAGTGAGACCCCCCATCACTAATAATCGCACGAAGAGTGCCAAACCTTATGAAAATGCTCTTTTTAAGAAGTGAAACAACACTCCGGGCTTCATTGTTAGGCAAAGCCACAGCTTCAACCCACTTTAAGACATAATCAACCGCCACTAGAATGTAAGTGTTCCCACAAGAGCTAACAAATGGACCCATGAAATCGATGCCCCAAACATCAAAGATATCCACTTCAAGAATTGTATTGAGAGGCATCTCATCCCTTTTTGAAATTCCACCCTCTTTTTGGCATTCATTACATATCTTCACAAAATCACCCGAATCTTTGAACAAGGTTGGCCAATAGAAACCATGACTAAGCACTTTAGAAGCCGTCCTCGCCCCGCCATGATGGCCACCATAGGGAGAGGAGTGACAATCCTCCAAAATGCTCAATTGTTCTTCTTCCGAGACACATCTACGAATCACACCATCCGTGCAAATCTTGAACAAATATGGCTCGTACCAATAGAAATCCAAGCTATCCCGCTTGAGCTTCTTCCTTTGGTTAGAAGAGAGCTCATACAGGATTATTCCGGTCACAAGATAATTGGCAACATCGGCAAACCACGACATATCATTCATTGACACCGCAAGGAGTTGTTCATCGGGAAATGCATCATTGATCTCAAAGCCATCACAAGGCCTCCCCTCCTGCTCCAAACGGGACAAGTGGTCCGCCACTTGATTCTCACTTCCTTTTCGGTCCACAATTTCTAGATCAAACTCTTGAAGAAGTAGCACCCATCTCATCAATCTTGCCTTGGAATCTTTCTTTGTCATCAAATACCTAAGGGCGGCATGATCGGTGTGCACTATAACTTTGGCCCCCATAAGATATGGTCGAAATGTTTCCATTGCAAACACTATAGCCAACAACTCTTTCTCGGTGACTGTATAGTTCCTTTGAGCCTAATTCATGGTCTTGCTTGTGTAGTACACCGGATGAAACATCTTGTTGATCCTTTGTCCCAAAATAGCCCCAACCGCAACGTCACTAGCATCACACATGAGCTCGAAAGGCAAGCTCCAATTTGGTGCGGTAATGATAGGAGTATTGGTCAACTTGAGCTTGAGAAGCTCGAATGCTTGCATACATCCCTCATCGAACACAAATTTTGCATCTTTTTCTAGCAACTTGCACAAGGGGTGTACTACTTTGGAAAAATCTTTTATGAACCTCCGGTAAAAACCCGCGTGCCCAAGGAAACTCCTCACCCCTTTGACAGAAATAGGGGGAGGAAGCCTCGAAATCACCTCTATCTTGGTTTTATCCACTTCAATTCCTTGCTTTGAAATTTTGTGACCTAATATTATACCTTCTTCAACCATGAAATGGCATTTTCCCCAATTGAGTACAAGGTTCGTGTCTTCACACCGGGCTAACACTCTATCCAAATTACCCAAACACTCTTCAAAGGAATCCCCAACCACGCTGAAATCATCCATGAAAACCTCAAAGATATCTTCCACCATGTCGGTGAAAATAGCCATCATGCATCGTTGAAAGGTCGTCGGAGCATTACACAATCCGAACACATTCGAGAGAAAGCGAATGCGCCATATGGGCAGGTAAAGGTGGTCTTCTCTTGGTTCTCTAGGGCAATTAGGATTTCATTGTACCCCGAGTAACCATCCAAAAAGCAATAAAAAGCACGCCCCGCAAGACGATCAAGCATTTGGTTAAGGAATGACAATGGGAAATGATCCTTTCGGGTTACCTTATTTAGCTTCTGGTAATCCATACATACTCTCCATCCGGTGACCGTCCGAGTAGGAATAAGTTCATTGTTGTCATTGGTCACCACAATCATACCACCCTTCTTCGGTATACATTGCACCGGAGAAGTTCACGAGCTATCCGAAATGGGGTACACAACCCTGGCATCCAACCATTTGATCACCTCTTTCTTCACCACTTCTTGCATAGCCTCATTCAATCTTCTTTGATGCTCCAAGGAAAGGCTTTGCATCATCCTCCAAGATAATTTTGTGCATGCAAAATACGGGGCTTATTCCCCGAATGTCAGCTAGAGTCCATCCAATTGCCCTTTTTCTCTTTTGAAGCACCGCCAAAGTGGCCTCAACCTACATGTTAGTAAGGCAAGAGGAAAGAATAACTGGTAAAGTAGAATTTGAGCCCAAGGATTCATACCTGATGTGTGGAGGAAGTGGCTTCAACTCCAACATCGGTGGCTCCTCAATTGATGGCTTTGTTGGTGGAGTTTTTTCGGTTTTCATGAGCCAAGGACAATTTCCTCGGTTCATAAGAATAAGAGCCCATCCCATGTAGGGCATTCACGCACTCCACTCTACTTGAATCATCATTGGCATCCATATTCAAAAGCATAGCTTCAAGAGGATCCTCCACGTTGATCATAGCACTAGTATCATCCTCAATCACGGCTGTTACAAGGTCTACAAATGAGCACAACTCGGTGCTATTAGGTTGCTTCATGATTTGCAAACATGGAAGACGACCTTTTCGTCACCCACTCGGAAAGTGAGTTCACCCTCTTCAACATCAACCAATGCCTTCCCCGTTGCAAGTAAAGGTCGACCCAAGATAATAGGAACCTCATAGTCTACTTCACAATCCAAAATGACAAAGTCGGCCGACAATATGAATTTGTCCACCCGTACAAGCACATCATCAATAATTCCCAAAGGTCGCTTCATCGATCGATTCGTCATTTGAAGTCTCATTGAAGTTGTTCTAGGTTGCCCAATACCCAAAGTCTTGAAAACCGAGTAAGGCATCAAATTGATACTACCTCCCAAGTCACATAAAGCTTTGGAAAAATCCGCACTTCCGATAGTACAAGGGATAGTAAAAGCTCCGGGGTCTTCAAGCTTTGGTGCCATTGAATGCACTAGAGCACTCACTTGGTGAGCAATCTTTATCGTCTCACAATCTATAGACCTCTTCTTCGTCACTAAATCTTTCATGAACTTGGCATATCCCGGCATTTGTTCAAGAGCCTCCACCAAAGGCACATTTATGGACAAGCTATTCATCATATCAATAAACTTCTTGAATTGGTTATCATTTCTTTGCTTGGCCAGCCTTTGAGGATAAGGTGGAGGTGGCCTAGGCAAGGGTGCCTTGGCTTTTGGCACAACCGGCTCGAGCATGTCAATCATGTATTCCCTAGACGGGTTCACGGCATCTTGAGTTTCTACCTCGGCCTCATAAATATCAATCCTCACATCATTGTTCAAATTTTCTACAACCACATCTTCAACAATCAAAGGTACATCATCATCCCGCAACTCAACATCATCATCCACAACTTGCTTTTCTCTCGAGGCATTCATATCACCACCTCTCCCACTTCTAATTGTAACCGACATCACATGATTGTTGTTTCTACCCTTCGGGTTCACTACCGTATCACTTGGTAGAGCACCCTTGGGGAGAGTGTTCAAAGCTTGAGAGATTTGGCCTAATTGCACCTCCAAGTTCCGGATAGATGTATTATGAGAAGCCAATTGAGCATCAGAATCTTGGTTCTTTTTCATCATTTGCTCGAACATATTTTCAATTCTACCCAAATCACTTCTAGAAGAACTCAGGCCTTGAGAAGGAAAGAGGGTGGATTGTTCGGTTGTTGGTACATTGGGGGCCTTTGAAAGCCTTGCTCCCGATTGCCTTGGTTTCATTATTGTTCCACCCGCCTTGATTGTTGTTGTTGCCCCAATTATTTTTATTCCCATTCCAATTGCCTTGGTTGTTGTTTTGATTACCCCAATTGTTGTTTTGATTGTTGTTGTTCCAATTGCCACCACCTTGTTGTTGATTGCCCCAATTTCCTTGGGGTCGCCATTGTTGATTCGAAGAGTTGCCTCTATTGCCTTGGTAGTTGTTAACATATTGAACCTCTTCACTTTGATCATCATATCACTCATTTGAAAAACCACCACCATCATTGTCATATTGTTCACTATTCACTTGAGATTGTTTCCATCTTTGCCTCCTTTTTAGCATAGAAACATTTTCCATGGCATTGACTTGGCGCGGATTTTGGACTTGTTGCAATTGCGCCTTTGCCAATTGGTTCATAGTAGTAGTGAGCTCGGCGATAGCTTGACCATGGTCATGCAATTCCTTGTGCAAATGGATGACCGTGGGGTCACCTTGGGGAACATTCGCTCTACTTTTCCACGCCAAAGAAGTTTCGGCCATCTCATCAAGTACATCACATGCCTCATTATAAGTAAGCTTCATAAAATTGCCCCCAGCCAATTGGTTCACAATGCATTGATTTGTGGCGATAAAAGGTTTGTTGAACCATCGCCTCGGTCATATCATTATTTGGGCACTCTTTCACCATAGTCCGATACAGTTCCCATATTTCATGCAAAGGTTCCATTGGCTCTTGCTTGAAGGCTAATATTTCATCTTGAAGTACCGCCATATAACTCGGTGAGAAGAACTTGGCAATAAATTTATCCGCCAACTCATCCCACGTTGCGATGGAATGGTTGGAGAGTCTCTCAAGCCAATCTAGTGCCTTTCCCCGAAGTGAAAACGGTAAAAGTCTCAATCTCAGCACATCCTCAGATACATTCGTCTGCTTGCTCCCCCAACATATATCTACGAACCCCTTTAGATGCTTGTAGGTATTTTGATCTGAGGTGCCCGTAAAGTACCCTCGTTGCTCGAGCAAGGTCAACATGGCATTTTTTATTTGAAAGTTCCCCGCCCCGATTCGGGGAGGAACAATGGCACTTGTGTATCCTTGATTCGGTAATACTCTGGGAGCCACTCTTGGAGGTGGCGGGGGAGGGTCTGGAATGTTATCATTTGGATTGACATTTGCATTCCGGCCTCTCCGTTGTCTTTGAGGTGCAAGAGGCACCTCATCTTGCTCAAGATCTTCTACCTCCTCCCCCGGTATCACATTCCCAAGAGGATCATTTGCGTTGTTTAAAGCCATGTTGTACTTGAGTAATGACACAAACAAGTAAGTAACAAAGAAGGAAAGAGAAATAAAACACAAAACTAACTAAATAGATAGTCAAAACCGTTAGCTCCCCGGCAACGGCGCCAAAAAGTGATCGTTGCTAGCTCCGCACTACTACAAAGTAGGAAGAGAGGGTCGCAATATCTTTTACCCGATATTAGGGTCAGGACTGCTTTTTTCAAAAGAAACTATCTGAAAGCCCCTATGGTTTGCTGCTTCCAAACCTGGTTGTCAGGACTTGGAGTGAAATCAGTTCTATTTTCAGGCAACCCCACCAATACTTAAGGGCTCAAAATGGTGGATTGGAAATGGAGCTAGCACTGATTTCTGGTTCCACCCCTGGCTCTCTGATATTCTTCTCATTGAAAGTACCCCCCTCTTATTGACCAGGTAAACTTCATACGAAAAGCTTTTGAAAGCTCTTTAAAATGTCTTGTAGTAGGAGGACCCAAAGCCCCTTCCTGAATAGGTAGGCACATAGTATCAAAAAATATCCAGTGAAGCTTTCTTTTGTCTTCATCACCGCCTCACTTTCACCTAGGTGGCGAATTGACGGGTAATTGCTTCTAAGGCTCGATTGACATGATTGGGGAAATATGTTATAACCGTTGCAAGATTTTACTCACTCTCACACCTCTCGGCAGAGAGAGTGATTTTGCCCAATTGACTTTCTCAAGACCAAATGGGTAGGCAAATTAGCTCAAGCAACTAGGGTTCAAGTCGGGTAATTACTCTCTCGAGGTTTAACCATTTAATTGGGACTATCAATTCTCTTGAGTCCATCCCAATTCCTTGTTGGGTCAATTATGGAGACTTAGGCTCTCTTTCTCAAGAAGAGCCAAGTCAACTTAGCACAAAATAGTGTTTGCAACCACCAATTCATAATTTAAACCATAAAATTGACCCAAATAACAAATACCCATAGTCAATCTAAACCTAGCTCACAACACCCATCAATTACCCACACTAGGGTTGAGCCACAACCCTATCTAATGGGTTTATCTACTTATGCTTGAAGAAGAAAATAGAGAAATAGATGAAGAACTAGACATATTAATTAAAAGCTAATGTTAAATCAAAGAATCTATCGTTAAATCTAAGTTAAGATGCCAAAAATGGCTACAAACTAGCTTTTCACGAGCGCAGCTTCGTTCTGGAAATAACCGATACCCTAAAAATGGAAAAAGGTTCTATTTATACTGAGCTAAAAAAACTGGACAAAAATGCCCCTGTGGGGTCAGTGCAGGCCGCACAAAACCTGCGGCCGCACTAGGATCTTGGACTTGAAGTCTTGGCTCTCTGAACTCAGGCTACGCGGACCGCACAGAATGGACCGTGACCGCGGAGGCTTCCTATGCGGTCCACACAAACATGACCGCGGACCGCGATAGCTTGAACCTGGCAAATTGCATCTCTCTGAAATTGGCTTCCGCGGACCGCATAAAATGGCAGTGCGACCGTGGAGCATTCGTGCGGACCGCACAAAATGTAGTGTGACCGCACTAGGCCTGTTTGTCCTGAGTTTGCCTTGTCTTTGGTACTTGAGCAGGTTTCACTCCTTTTGAGTTGATCTTTGACATTTCGTCACTTTGTCGATCAAACCTGCAATCAAGCACAACTTATGAGCCTTTTGGGACTATTTTGTAAGAATTTATAACCAAAGCATAAGCAAGAAGGAGCATGAAACACGTCAAAATCCCTAGTTATCAGGTACTAAATAAATATCAAGTCTAGTTTTGAAGAAGTAGTGGCGAGGTCGATGCTGAAACTTACTAACAACTCAATAGCATAAGAAACAAAATTAAAGCATGGAATAAAGCATGATATCATAAATCAAGTCCACTAGTAGAAATACAGTAAATCTGAAATTTGGATTTAGACAAGAGATAGAATGCAATATCACCTATCTCAATTCTTTTCATAATCATATTAAGCATTAGTCAACATTATATATATATATATATATATATATATATATATATATATATAGAGAGAGAGAGAGAGAGAGTGTTGATACCCAATTTTTCTCTATGTATTTTTATATACAAAATACTTTCAAAATAGCATATACATACATATATAAGCATGCCCAAGAGTTTTGGTATTTTTTTTCTAATTCTTAAGATTTTAAAATCAATTTATTATCTATTTTAGCAGTATAAAGACTAATAATTACTTCCAAAATCATCAATTTTGGTGAATAATTTATTTTATTCCCATATTTATACTAAAATATAGTTAAGGTAATTTGTGTATATTTTTACAAATTTATTTGGCATTTAAAAGACTAAATTGCATATAATTGCAATTATAGCCTACTTTAAGATTAATAGCATTTTATAATTGTAAAATTGGGTCCAGTATTTTTAAATCAATATTTATATACTATTTATTGTTTCAGTACTTTTAATTTGCTTTTTAAAATCATCTTCACTTTTTTTATAAAATAAAAAGGGAAATTGGCTATTTAATATTTAGCCCCATTTTTTATTTCAATAACAGCCCCATTACATTTCAATTGTAGCCCTTAATTTGACTCAATTAAACCAGCCCAATTCCAGTTGGACCCAACCCACGACCCAATTCCAAGTGACCCGCCCGGTGCCTACTATTGATCTAGGCCGTTGATCATTTTGATCAACGGCCATAAACCATCCTTACCTTTTTTAACCCCAAACGACTACCCTAATCCCTCATTTCCCATCTCTCAGCCGCCTTTGAAACCTCTCATCTCTCAAACTCTCCGAAACCCTAGCCTCCTTCTACCTCTCTTCAACCACCACTCCACCGGAATCCATGGCTTCTCAGGCCATGGATGGTTGGTACTCACTCCCCTCCATCAGTAAACCATGGTTGTTCGAAGCTTCGAGACCTGACCTCGATGGTTCTCCTTCAGATCCTTCTCGTATCTATAGATCTATGGCTTCTCCGACCATTACTCCGGCATATTCAAGCACTATGAGCCTTTTCGACTCAGGATCTGACTTTCCTCAAGACCTTTCTCATTTCTAGGGTTTTCTCTGAAACCCTAAACTGTTCGAGGTTCTTTACTTGCTTATTTTCTTAGATTTGGAAAATGTCTGTGTTCTATTGAACTTTTTAAAGGTTTTCCCCAAATTCTCTTTTCAAAATCGTTTAATTTCGATTTAGGGTTTCTGAAAGGTTTTTCAAAAGCATCTTTCTGATTCTTTTTGTTCTTTATTTATATGTGTTTGTTTGTGTTATGCTCGTATGACTTCTTTTACTACGCATGTACTGTTCTTCTACTTCCTTTTTCTAATATACACGTTACTCTTGTACTCACATGTTAATCCGTGTTATGTTTTCCTTACTCTTCTACTATATGTGTTTACTGTAAGTTCTTTAATTTTGTTCACTTTATTTAGCTCTGTTTGTGTTCTTGCTAAGCATATTTCACCTGCTTTTGTTTAAGCTCGTATCATCTCTTTCTTCTGAACTTGCTTAAACTCTGAGTTTTCTCAAACATGTTCTCATGACCTTGAATCAGTTCTTTCTATCATGTATGTTTGTTTCTCATAAAGTCTTTGGAAGAGACTTCTGAGCCTCTTTCAATGACCTGTTCTCTCACCTCTATGTCTGACCCAATTCGAAACCCTAGGATTTGGGGGTTTCTTTGGCAAGTGATATTAGGGTTCCACTTTGGGACCCAAGGTTTTCAGACTCACTATGAGTCTGTAACTGAACTCGATTCCCTTTTGTTTGTGACTCTAAGGATTTCATTGTTAGACTCTTCTTCTGAGTAACCTGACGATTCCTTTTGTTTGATTGGTATGCTTTATATATGTGAAATTTCTCTTTCAAAAGGTTTTTACCAACTGACTGATTGATTCTGAAATCCTTTTAATAAGGCTGACGAATTGTCACTGATTTTTCTTCGATTGAACCTCCTTTACCTTTCTTGACTTGGTTTATTCGAATTGAACCTATAATTTTGGTTTCATGGCTGTTTGATTGATTCTCTTGCCATATTTGGCACAAACCGTGTACCATTGATTGTTTTCCTTAAATAACTTCTATGTATTTACCCCTTTTGTGCTAATTTGAAAGATTTTAATTAGATTTATTTCCTTAACTGGCTTTTACCCGTTGGAATCAGAATCCCTTAACCAAAGGGAGATCGATTTCAATGATATTTCCTTGCCTTTCTTACTTGTTTCTCTGCACTATAAAAGGGACTACCCTTCTGCACTTTTAAGACAACTTCGAGTTCAATACCTCGAACTTTTAGATCAATACTTTCAACTCATTTACACACTTTATTGCTTTGAGTTCAATACTCTTACAACATTCTGCTCTTTTCTGGGATCTCTTGGAACTTTTGCTTGCAACTTGGCTTTTTCAAGATTACTTTTACTTGTTTGTTTTCCCTGAAACTGGTATGTTCTAATTTAACTTTTCTGCCTCACCCCTATGTGTTTATTTACAGTTTTCTGCAATCCTGTTTACTTTGTTGTTCATGATTAATATTAACTATGTGTTTTCTTTCCTTGCATCTATTTTCTGTTATGAATCCATACCCCTATTCCCTTCTATGTGTTTGAGTTAAGGTTCATGGCCTGGCAGTATCCAAATTACTGCCCAGGTCCAAACCTGATCCTCAATGGATCCTAACTCCCAATTTTGGCTGACAAGCTGGTCAGGGGTGTGCCAACACTCTTAAATTGCTGGGGCATGACCACCAGCCTGCTATGGCTTTCCCTAATCCCCCTCTATGCACATATACTTACTCTTAGATTCTAAGTTATGTCCCCCTCTTATGAGCCATGCTTTGGGACCCTGAGCTCCCCCTGAACTTGGACATTTGAGGGTTGACTCTTCCACACTGCACTATGATCTAATTCTTCAATGTGTTTGGGGTGTAAGCACTGCCCTAAGTCCCTTTGAGACTCTCGGGAACTTTGACACATCCCAAATAAGAGAAAGGTTTTTTGGAAAGCGGATCCTGGAAGTTGATTTATCTCATATTGCTAGACCTTGAGTCTGAATTAGGCTGTTTGGTTGCAGCTGGAAGTTCTAATGTACTTTTTTTTATTCATTCGGGTCTGTAATAATTTGTAATAACTATGAGGTTCTAGTAAAAAAAAGGGAGGGTCATTTATGTATGCATATGGGTAGACAGCATGCTCATAGGGATTACTAATTATAAATTCTGCATTTATGCATATCATATAGTACTCCTGCCTATAAGTTGTCTCATTATTACATTAGAAACCATGCCTATTAGTTTCTGCATATAGAAATCATGTATAAGTTTCTTCACTTAGGCATTTAGAAATCCTGCCTATAAGTTATGCATTACACATAGAAATCTTGCCTATAAGTTGTTTCATTACTGCATTAGAAACCATGTCTATAAGTTTTTGCATATAGAAATCATGACTATAGTTTTGTTTCTGCATTTCTGCATATTCATCTGTCGTTAGGCAAACAATCAGATGTTTAATAATAATCAACTTTATTCTAGATACCATACCTATAGGGCTCCTGCACTTACATAATCGTTTTAAAATCAATAACGCTTAGAAATCATGCCTATAGGAGCAGCCGTCTAAATCTGATTCGTCTATTTTATCTATAAGTCTAAAATCAGTAGTAATGTTTGCCTAATATCGGCAGAATTTAATTGGTTCTAAAATCAGTATACTTCCACCTAGGTCAGCAGTAGGTAATTGTTTAACTGTGTCAGTTTTAATAAATTGCAACCAGACAAGGCCTAATTCGGACTCCTCATCTGAGAAATATGTGATGAAGCAGCATGTCCTAACGCTTTAAATTTATTCAGACTATAACCAGTATTTGAAATCATGCTAAATAATTTGCTCCTTTAAGTGAGGAGGCCTATTTGAGACCTTAAATTGATATTTGTTTCCCCTACCTACTTATGTGTTTTGTTTGTCACATTAGAATTTTGTCCTTTTAAAACTCTGAAAAGCCCCAACCTCCCTCCCTTTAGGACTAGTAGTCCCAAATGCCTCCGGGACTGATAGGATCGGTACAGGTAATAGCATGCAATAAGTAACGACACTATTCTACGTTTAATACCTTAACGGGGTGAGAAAGGGTAGATATGAACATGATGACCGGTATGCTAATACCATGTGCGACCCCTCTCCTGAGGAGTGATTGCCGGGTATTGCATTGATGTGATCCATATTGTTTGTAAACCTAGGACCCCTTCCCCTTTACTTGTTATCCCTTTTTTTAACTGTCCAGACTATTTGCTTAAGATTTCTGTTTCCTTTATCTTTCTTCAAACTTTCAATTCACTTGCAACATTATGTGTAAATCCCCTTCTATTTAAGACCTTTATTTGCTTACTTGTTAGTTAAAGTCACAATTGTAACATGGCCGGGAACCATACTAGTGGATCTTGGGGGTGCCTAACACATTCCCCTCAAGATAATTTCTAGCCCTTACCTGAACTCTGGTTTCCAACTCGAACTCTTCTTTAGTGTCCTAATGCACTTTAATCATTAGGTGGCGATTCTTCAACCCAAAAAAAAACAATTTCCAAGAGGGAACGAGTTGTCCTCCCAAATGTCATGAACCCGATTTCGCTTTTAGAAAAAGGGGGCGCGACAGCATGGCGACTCTGCTGGGGACTTCTTTAGGCTTTTACCATCTCATGTTACTTGTGACTTCATTGCTTCTTTATTACCTTTATTTAATGTCTTTACCTCTTTTCTACTATGAAACTGACTTGGCTCTTTGTTCCTTTTCTTTAATGCTTTCTTTTACCGCTTTCCTTCAATGTTGTTGTAATTATAAGCAATTATTGTAATCATTACTTTATGAAAGTGCAAATACGTGACAACTTGTTTCATTCTTGTAATTGCATATTCAACATCATATTCCACTCGTGCCAAACAAAATACCATAGCAACGCTTATAATGAGTGGTTGTGCCCTTCCAATATTATCACCCCTAAATTTGGCAAAGGCATATTTGCGGTAAAACCAGTCGATCAGTGGTGCAGTCGGCGGTTCTGTGCCTTTCCTTCTTGAGTTGTCCGCTCAAGGGTACATGTCTAATACCCATAGAAACCTTACTCTGTTCAATTGTGCATGCATCATTGTCAAATCTAGCCGAGTCAGTTATGTTGTCCGCATAATGACTCTTTAAGATAGCCCTGTCCAAAATCCACTGGGTTCCCTTGGAACCCAAACGGACATTACCACGTCTGTGCATTTATTTGGAGAACTAAATGCTGCTTATGCCAATTATTGATATTTAAATAGTCGAGTCTGGTGGGGGTAAGGGTCGAACACTTTATTTTGTAGAAAATGAGGCACGAAGTCCCCAGAGTCAGCATGGTAACCAACATTCACCCAAGGTTGCTAAGTTGGTGGGAAGACCTTCACTCCAGTGATCAGACCCTCGTCTGCAAATATTTTGGAAATTTGCCTTCTCTTTTGGAGATACAACCCGACAACAAAATCATAGAGGCTGCAACTCTATTCTGGGATGGCGATATATCGGTGTTTCGTTTCGGGGACCTTGAAATGACACCTCTGATCGAGGAAATAGGAGGATTAGCTGGTATTCCATGGGAGACTCCGGGTTTACTTATGCCGGAAAATCGCAATGGTAGGGGCTTTCTCAAAATGATGGGACTAAAGAAGAACACAGACTTGACTTGTTTGAAGGATTCCTACATTCCTTTCGACTACCTGTACGAGAGGTACGGCCATAGCAAGTCCTACCACACTTACCCAGATGAATTCACCCTCACATTATTAGGGCATATCCACAGAAGAGTCTTCGTCTTTATGTTCTACTTTTTGGGGATGATAGTATTTCCTATGAAGAAGGCTAGGATCCATACCAGACTGGCCATGGTCACCAAGACTTTGATGGAAGGAATTGGCGGGCAACCTTTTAGCATAGTACCTATGATCGTTGCGGAGATATACCGAGCCCTGGAAAACTGTCAATGAGGGGACAAACACTTTGAGGGTTGTAACTTACTGCTCCAACTCTGGCTCATGGAGCACCTCCAAAAGGGTGAATATCGGCAAGAGATTCTGCGCAGAGACTAGGATGATCATATCGCCTTCCATCAACCAAGGCGAATGAACTATATGCCTAACATGTTTGCCCAACCAGAAGACGCTAAAGGGTGGGTAGAGTTGTTCGAAAATCTGAAAGAGGACCAAGTGCAATGGATGTTCGAATGGTTCCCTACTAAAGAGTTCATTGTCCGATCTCGGGATGCACCATTTCTTATACTCATTGGTCTGAGAGGAACTTATCCTTATGTCCCTCTCCGAGCCATGAGGCAGGCAGGAAGGAAGCAGGTTATAGCAAGGGTCGACAAAATAAGTCACTTCAGGGCCGAATTTCAAGATGACGATAGTCCATACAAGTGTCAAACTCAACATATGTGGCACTGCAAAATCATCCTGGGAAAGGATTCCATAGAACCAGACAGGTACCATGTTGGTTATACTCCATACTATCCAAGTTGGTTGGAAGACGATCATAGTGGGTTAGGACAACCCGAGCTTGTTCGAGGTCACAGAATCATCGACGAAAAGGATAAAGTACAGGTTAAGTACAACCAATTGCGCAAGAGGATTCGGGAATGCGAAAGTGAGCACTGGGGAATTCAGGAAGCCCATCAAAAGCTGATTGAAGAATGGAAAGACATGGCTGTCAGCGCCAACAAGCGGCTGGGATATTTGGAGCGAGGTTTAGTGGAGCTAGAAAGGAAGTTCATCCAGAGGATCGAAAACTTCCAGAATGTTGAGGGAAACGAAGGAGGACACCTGGCTAGAGCCTACTTGTTGCTGGGACTGCGTGAGCTAGTGAAGCTGTTCAATGGAGCTAAAGATGACGAGTCTAAGGAAGGTCCTTCTGGGACCAAGTAGTTAGGATCTTTTCATTTAAATGTAATAAGGCCAATGGAAATTAGTGACATTTTATTTTCTGCTATTTTTAGTGTCGTTTTAAGATTCGTCTTATTTTTATCAATAAAATGAGGCATTTAGCATTATAAGTTCTCCAAATCAACTTGTCGCTAAGCCTACCTCGGGCACAACGAGGCTCCCAAATTAGGACACGAATTATATTCTCGCACTATGTGTTTAAATATCGCAACTTCTTTTTCTTACAACCTGCACTAACTTGCTACCTATGTTTTTATTTTTTTGTTTGTTTTATTCCCCTCCCCAAAGGTTAGTTCGTTCACTCTGGCATCGTCATCATACTCCACAAGATCTAAGGGCCCTCCGCCTCCTCCTCCTCTGAGTCCTATCAGAAACAAGAATAAGGGAAAAATGGAAGATTTGAGCAACATCAGAAAGGAGAACTCACTTGAAAGGGTAGAGGTTCCTCAGGGTATTCAGGTTTCCAAGGAAAGTGCCTCCCAGCTCGAGCAAAAGTTGTTGAAATTTCAAGAAGAACTGGACCAAGTTTGGAACTTGGCAAGCTCGTCGTTTTCCCTCAACACCCCAGATGTCAACTTTCCCAACACTCAAAACCCCACACCTCCACAAAACATTCCGAAACCACGAAACCAACCTGCTCCCCATCACCACTGCAACACATGTCACACTTCAAACAACACCCCACTGCTCATCCCCGAACCACTAAACTCCACAAATGATCATCTCCACAACACCCCCATCTATGAGGGAACCATACCACACTATACTCAACCTATTTCAAGCACACCTGAGTCTGATGACAAAGACTCTCTTATCAGGAATCTGGCCGCAGAACTCAAGAAGCTGACTAGCCCAGTTCAGGGTGTTGAAGGAAGCAAAGGGATCGAGGGATTGAATTATGAAGACATTTTCATTCAGTCAGATGTCGAACTGCCCGAGGGGTACAAACCTCCCAAGTTCGAGATGTTTGATGGAATAGGGGATCCTAGAGTCCATTTGAGAACCTAATATGACAAGCTGGTCGGAGTAGGGAAGGATGAAAAGATTCGCATGAAGCTCTTTATGAGAAGCCTGAAAGGGGATGCTCTATCTTGGTACATTAGCCAAGACCCGAAGAAGTGGTCGAATTGGGTAAGTATGGCGTCCGATTTCATGGACAGATTCAGATTCAACACGGAGAATGCGCCAGATGTGTTTTACATCCAGAACTTAAAGAAGAAACCTACGGAGACATTCCGCGAGTATGCTACTCGTTGGAGATCAGAAGTTGCTAAGGTCAGGTCGGCTTTAGAAGAAGAACAAATGAATAGGTTTTTCGTCCGGGCTCAAGACCCACAATATTATGACAGGTTGATGTTGATTGAAGGCTAGAAATTTTCCGACATCATTAAGCTAGGGGAAAGGATCGAGGAAGGTATTAAAAGTGGTATGGTCACAAACTTTGAAGCATTACAGGCCACCAACAAGGCTCTACAGTCTGGTGGCACGTCCAAGAAAAGGGATGTGAGTGTCGTGATGGTTGCACAGAGAACAAAGTCCCCAATCAAATACCAAACCTACCCATTACCTCCACTCACATATCAGCCTACCCCAAATTACCAAGCATCTTTGCCCTCTTACCAAGCTCTACTTCCTACTTACCAATTATCTCCACCTCCCACATATCAGCCCATTTCACCCAGATACTCTCAACCCACACCTGTCTACCAAGCCTACAATACCCAACAATCCTACTATCAATCACCACCCCCTCGCCAAAATTTCCCTAGACCCCGACCAAACTTCAACCATAGCCCTCCCAAGCATTATACCTCCATTGCTGAACCTATCGAACAGCTGTATGAAAGGCTCAAAGTTGCTGGTTACGTCACCCCTATCCCTGCCATAAACCCCCAAAACCCCTCCCAATGGGTCAACCCAAACAAAACCTGTGCATACCATTCCGGCATGAAGGGGCATACCATTAATGAGTGCCGCTCTCTGAAGGATAAGATCCAAAATTTAATTGACAACAAAATCATTGTGGCAAAGGCGCCTACTCCGAATGTCCGTAACAACCCTCTACCAGACCACAAGGGTGGAGGTGTTCACATGATTGAGATAGAAGACAATTGGGACCCCAAAGGGTCGATTGGATTGATCGCTGAAGGTGATGAGCAAAAGAAACCAACAGTCACCCTTAACCCGATTAAGGTCCAGATGCAACCTTCTGGAGACGCCGAAGTGAAGATGTCCATACCACTTGAGTTCGAAGCACCTTCTTCTACAAAGACGCTAGGGCCTATTGAGGTCGAGTTTGGGTCCCCAAAGGCACCTGTACCATTTGAGGTTGCTGTATTACCTCCCAAATTAAGGGTGCCCATTCCGGTGACCATGATAGCCGTAACACCGTTCCACCCAAAGGCCATACCGTGGGATTACACCACCGAGGCGAGAAGGAAAGGGAAAACCAAATCTGGAGAAGCAATTGCAGCACAGGGTATGAAAGAACCGGCAGGGTTTATACTCCAAAACATCTAGCTGAATCCAGTAAGCAGGCCTATAGACGACCAACTGTCACTGAAGCTGGGCCTGATGATCTCTGGAAGAAGATACAATCCAAAGAGTATTCGTTCGTTGATCAGTTGAACAAAACGCCAGCCTAGATCTCTATCTTGGTTCTACTACAAAGCTCTGACGCACATAAGAATGCCTTACTGAAGGTGCTGAGCGAGGCATATGTGCTCAGCAACATAACTGGAGGAGAAATGGCAAACATGGTCGGGCAAGTATTGGAGAGTCACAAAATCACTTTCCACGAAGATGAGCTGCCACCTGAAAGGCTAAGTCGCAATAAGGCGTTGCACATCACTGTGCAATGCGAAGATTATTTCATCACCAGAATCCTGATTGACGAAGGGTCCAGCCTCAATATTTGTCCATTGGTGACTCTCAGAACATTGGGAAAGAGCCTACATGAGATCAAGGATGGAGCCATCAATGTCAAAGCTTTCAATGGATCTCAAAGGTCCACTATTGGGGAAATCAGTTTGTGTTTGCAAATGGGACTGACTTGGTTCGACGTTGATTTTCAAGTGATAGACGTCCCAACATCCTATAACTTTCTATTGGGACGGCCCTAGATCCATGCCACTAGGGCTGTAGCATCAACCCTACATAAAGTAGTGAAATTCGAGAGGAATCACCAAGATGTAATTACTCACGGCGACGGTAGCAATCCCATATACAATCGCCAGACCATCCTAGCAATCGGAGGAAGAAGGAAAATAGGCGGAGAAACCTACCATCACATTGAGCGATTCAACGCCGTGGACAAGGATAAATGGTGGGATAACAAAATTGAAAGTATACTGAATTGGTGTGGATACGAACCTGGCAAGGGACTTGGCAAGAATCTCTAAGGAATCTCTAAGCCTATCAAGTTGAAGAAACATGGTACCACTTTCGGTTTGGGATATGAATACACTTGGGAGGAGTTCAACCACTGGTCGCCACCATGGTGCAGTACCTACTACACGTTGGAGCATCCGATACCTTGCTTAGAGCAGACCTTCCACCCAGCCGATGTCATATATGGGTCGGAAGAAGAGGAAGCACTGGCGGCAATGAGCAATTTGTTTTTTGGAAGATGATAATATGGACTGTTGTGTCATTTTCGAGGAGGAGGGGAGGAAGGCCCTTCTATACAAGCTGTGAGCCGAGGAGCACGCCTCAACAATTGGTCCATCAAAACCACCAGGGCTCGGAAAGCTTCGGGGTAGCAAGGCTGAACAAAGCACCATGCATTATCTTTATTTTTCACTATTTAACTTTCTTTTCGCATTTTTAATATTGAAATAAGAGCTCTAATGTTCAAAACAATTATGAAATTTATCAAAGCATTTCAGTTTCTTATAAATCTTGCTCTTATTACTTTTTATCATTTACTTTATTTACACAACATTACTATTACATATCTTGATGAACCAACGATTGTGACATGCAACGAGACAACACAACAAATGGATATAGGCTCAGAAGAAGATGATATACCAAAAGAGGTTGTTAAAGAGGTTGAGGATTTTGAGAACAGACCTAGGTCTAACCTAGATGAAGCTGAGATTGTCAACCTGGGAGATGCAGAAAATGTCAAAGAAACGTGCATCGGTGTTCATCTGTCACCATCAGAAAAGAAAGAGTACACGGAATTTCTAAGAGAATATGAGGACATATTTGTCTGGTCTTATGATGACATGACTGGTCTCAGTACATCTATTGTATCTCACAAACTGCCAACCGATCCGACATGTCCACCAGTAAAATAGAAGCTCAAGAAGTTCAAACCCGACATGAGTTTGAAAATAAAGGAAGAAGTCACCAAGCAAGTCAAAGCCAAGGTTCTCAGGGTAGTAGAGTATCCAACATGGTTAGCCAATATTGTGCTAGTGCCGAAGAAGGACGGGAATGTTAGAGTCTGTGTCGACTACCGGAATCTCAACCGGGCTAGTCCGAAAGATGACTTCCCCTTGCCGAACATACATATTCTAATTGACAACTGCGCCAAGCATGAACTGCAGTCGTTCGTTGATTGTTTCGCTGGGTATCATCAGATATGGATGGATAAGGAAGACGCGGATAAAACAGCTTTCATTATGCCGTGGGGGATGTATTGTTACAATATGATGTCGTTTGGGTTAAAGAATGCTGGGGACATCTACATGAGGGACACGAATACCATTTTCCATGACATAATACACAAAGAGATCGAAGTGTATGTAGATGACGTCATCATCAAATCCAAGAGAGCCACTGACCACATGGAAGATCTGAGAAAGTTCTTCAACAGACTAAGAAGGTACAACTTGAAGCTGAATCCCGCCAAGTGTGCATTTGGGGTTCCTGCCAGAAAACTACTTGGGTTCATTGTGAGTCGCCGAGGAATAGAACTGGATCCGTCAAAGGTCAAAGCCATCCAAGAATTGCCACCACCGAAGAACAAAAAAGAGGTTATGAGTTTCTTGGGAAGACTTAACTATATCAGCCGGTTCATAGCTCAATCCACCGTCATTTGTGAGCCAATCTTTAAGATGTTGAAGAAGGACACCGCTACCAAATGGACTGATGATTGTCAGAAAGCCTTTGACAGAATCAAGGAATACTTGTCAACACCGTCAGTTTTGGTCCTGCCCGAGCCGGGTAGACCTCTATTACTCTACCTTGCAGTACTGGATGGGGCTTTCGGTTGTGTCTTGGGGCAGCATGATGAAATGGGAAGAAAGGAGCAGGCCATCTATTATCTCAGCAAGAAGTTCACCCCGTGCGAGGCCCGGTATTCTCTATTGGAATGCACCTGTTGTGCTCTGACTTGGGTAGCTCAGAAGTTGAGGTACTATTTCTGTGCCTATACTAGTTATCTCATATCAATAATGGATCCTTTAAAGTACATCTTTCAGAAGCCCATTCCCACGGGCAAGCTAGCCAAGTGGCAAATCCTGTTGAGTGAATTCGACATTGTTTACGTGACTTAGAAGGCAATCAAAGGACAAGCACTGGCAGATCATCTTGCTGAAAATCCCGTGGATGGAGAATATGAGCCTCTAAAGACGTATTTTCCTGATGAAGAGGTATCTTTCATAGGGGAAGATATTGCAGAATCCTATGATGGTTGGAGAATGTTTTTCGACGGAGCAGCAAACTTCAAAGGAGTTGGCATAGGAGCGGTCCTAGTATCAAAAATCGGCCAGCATTATCCGGTGCCTGCCAAGCTCAGGTTCCCATGCACCAACAACATGGCCGAGTACGAAGCCTGCATCTTAGGGCTCAAGCTGGCCATTGACATGAACATTCAGGAATTACTAGTGATCGGAGATTCATACCTGCTTATACATCAGGTCCGAGAAGAATGGGCAACCAAGAACTCCAAGATACTCCCTTATTTGCATCATGTACAGGAGTTGAGGAAGAGGTTCACAAAGACAGAGTTCCAACATGTTCCCAAAGTTCAGAATGAGTTTGCCGATGCATTGGCTACCCTGTCATCCATGATACATCATCCAAACAAGAACTTCATTGATCCTATTCTGGTAAAGATCTATGATCAGCCAGCTTACTGTGCTCATGTAGAAGAAGAAGCAGACGGAAAACCTTGGTTTCATGATATCAAGGAATATTTGACGAAGGGAGAATATCCAGAACTTGCAAATCCTACTCAGAAGCACACACTTCGGAGACTATCTAACAACGTATTTCATAGCGGAGGAATCCTGTATAGGAGGACTCCTGATTTGGGATTACTAAGGTGTGTCGACGCAAAGGAAGCATCCAGATTATTGGAGGAAATTCATGCGGGGACCTGCGGACCACATATAAACGGCTTTGTCTTAGCCAATAAAATACTCCGAGCTAGTTATTTTTAGATGACTATGGAAACGGACTGCATCCAGTATGTCCGAAAATGCCATCGCTGTCAGATACATGCAGATATGATAAAGGTGCCTCCAAACGAGCTTACTGCAACAAGCTCGCCATGGTCGTTCGCCGCTTGGGGAATGGATGTTATCGGACCTATCGAGCCTGCCGCATCAAACGGGCACAAGTTCATTCTAGTGGCAATTGATTATTTCACCAAATGGGTTGAAGCAGCATCGTACAAAGCAGTGACTAAGAAAGTGGTAGCAGATTTTGTCCGCGACCGTATTGTTTCTCGGTTCGGAATTCCGGAGTTAATTATCACTGATAATGGTTCCAATCTCAATAGCGACCTGATGAAAGCCATGTGTGAAATCTTCAAGATCAAACATAAGAATTCTACAGCTTACAGACCCCAGATGAACGGAGCTGCAGAAGTCGCCAATAAAAATATCAAGAAGATACTAAGGAAGATGATATAGAAACATAAGCAGTGTCCTGAGAAGTTATCATTTTCTTTATTGGGATACCGCACCACAGTTCGCACATCAACTGGGGCAACTCCCTACATATTGGTTTATGGTACAGAAGCAGTCATTCCCGCCGAGGTAGAAATTCCCTCCTTGAGAATCATACAGGAAGCAGAACTTGACAATGAAGAATGGGTAAGGAGTCGCTACGAGCAGTTAGCTCTTATAGATGGGAAAAGAATGAATGCAGTTTTCCATGGTCAACTTTATCAGAACAGAATGTCCAGAGCCTTCAACAAAAGAGTCAAGCTGAGACAGTTTACACCGGGGCAGTTGGTGTTAAAGAAGATTTTCCTGCATCAAGATGAAGCCAAAGGGAAGTTCTCTCCTAACTGGTAGGGTCCATACATGATTCACCAGGTTCTAACCGGAGGAGCCCTCATACTTGCAGAAATGGACAATGAAGTTTGGCCGAAGCCGATCAATTCAGATGTAGTGAAGCGATACTATGTGTAACTCTTACGATTTCTGTATAATATATTTGAACTATGCCTGACCTGATTCCCATTTAAGAGGGGATACGTAGGTAGCCCTATGGGTTCGGTCACAATTCAATAAAAATTTATTTCCCCCCGCTATTGGAAACTGGGGCAGAATTTTGAGGAGGACCCTCAAAATTCCGAAGTTGATTTCAGCCATTTATCGCACGCAGCTGTCAGAAGCACCAGCCCAGTAAACTGGGACAGAATTTTAAGGAGGACCCTCAAAATTCCAGAGTGAGAGAGGTTGCAATGTCGTGAACCGCGTCGCATTCGTCGGTTCATCTAAAGAAAACTATTGTAAATTATGTATTTATGTTACATTTCTTCTAAATCATGTATGTCTGGTATCAAAATTGCTTTGTTTAGCAACGCTACCTCAATGATACACAACTCCAAGCAGGACAAGCGAAGCTCATGGGGAAACGAACTAACCTTCCCCTACTTTACAAAACTCACGATTTTTCTTTGGATGCAGGCACTCAAGTCGTAAAATCATCAGATATATCTATACACTCATACTTCCCGGGAATACAACTCTCGGAATCATCACCTATTTACAGTTGCTATCCATACACGACATTCACAGCAGCCACAATATAGCAATCAACTATCAGCTATCATCTATCAGCTAAGAGATTTCATTACTATTCGCCTTTTATTCTCTGCATTGCATAAGGCTACCTTTCTGCCTTCCGAGGTTAAGCTCTACCTCCATCTGCATTTCTCTGCATTGCATAAGGCTACCTTTCTGCCTTCCGAGGTTAAGCTCTACCTCCATCTGCATCTTCTGTATTGCATAAGGCTACCTTTCTGCCTTCCGAGACTAAGCTCTATCTCCATCTGCATTTTCTACATTGCATAAGGCTACCTTTCTGCCTTCCGAGGTTAAGCTCTACCTCCATCTGCATCTTTTGCATTGCATAAGGCTACCTTTCTGCCTTCCGAGACTAAGCTCTGTCTCCATCTGCATTTTCTGCATTGCATAAGGCTACCTTTCTGCCTTCCGAGGTTAAGCTCTACCTCCATCTGCATCTCCTGCATGGCATAAGGCTACCTTTCTGCCTTCTGAGGTTAAGCTCTACCTCCATCTGCATGGCTGAAATATTGCCACCTTATTTCTCTTGCATGGCTGAAATATCGCCACTCTTATTTCTCTTGCCTGGCTGAAATACCGCCACCCTTTATTTACGTCTTGCATCGGCTGAAAGATCGCCACCTTCTGTATTTTCATGGGTTGAAAGATCGCCAAATTGTCCAAAGGCGTCATTGTTCGGAGGCACCATTTTCATAGCCCGAGAACGCCATGCCATGGCATGAGGACCCCATTTTATCTTTTGCAAATCATTATTCAAAGGCATCATGGTTCGGAGGCATCATCCTCATAGCCCGAGAATATCATTTCATAGCCTGTGAATCCTTTATCATATGCTTCATGGCCCAGGATATCATGGTCCGAGGACGTCATCTTAACCATCCAAAGACAACATTCACGGTCCAACGGGAACTTGCATCACGTTTAAATTTATGCACAATATATATATATATATATATGCTGGTATTGTTCATTCGCAGGTACACCGGCTAGCAACGGCCGTCTTAGTAGGAGCGATCCCGCTCCAGTTCCTGCAACTTGTCAGACTCTGACCATCCTTTCTCAACCTGAACATCGTGTCCGCTTTCCGAAAATCTCCATCGGCATACTCCGCCGATGGATCCCGAACTACATATGGCCTGATTCCTATAATACCAGGGATATGTAGGCAGCTCAGAAAGCAGAGCTCAGTCAAAACTATTCAAAATCATTTCATTCGGTCAAAATTGGCCATCATATCTTTACCCGGCAACTCTTTCATCCTTCCCGGGTAAAGAGGGGCAGTTGTTGATACCCAATTTTTCCCTATGTATTTTTATATATACAATGCTTTCAAAATAGCATATACATACATATATAAGCATGCCCAAGAATTTTGGTATTTTCTTTCTAATTCTTAAGATTTTAAAATTAATTTATTGTCTATTTTAGAAGTATAAAGACCAATAATTACTTCCAAAATCATCAACTTTGGTGAATAATTTATTGTATTTCTATATTTATACTAAAATATAGTTAAGGTGATTTTTGTATATTTTTACAAATTTATTTGGTATTTAAAAGACTAAATTGCATATAATTGCAATTATAGCCTACTTTAATAGCATTTTATAATTGTAAAATTGGGTCCAGTATTTTTAAATCAATATTTATATACTATTAATTGTTTCAGTACTTTTAATTTTCTTTTTAAAATCATCTTCACTTTTTTTTATAAAATAAAAAGGGAAATTGGCTATTTAATATTTAGCCCCATTTTTTATTTCAATAACAGTCCCATTACATTTCAGTTGTAGCCCTTAATTTGATTCAATTAAACTAATCAATTCCATTTGGACCAAACCCACGACCCAATTCCAAGTGACCCGCCCGGTTCCTACTATTGATCCAGGCCGTTGATCATTTTGATCAACGGCCATAAACCACCCTTACCTTTTTTAACCCTAAACGACTACCCTAATCCCTCATTTCCCATCTCTCACCCGCCTTTGAAACCTCTCGTCTCTTAAACTCTCTGAAACCCTAGCCTCCTTCTACCCCTCTTCAACCACCACTCCACCGGAATCCATGGCATCTAAAGGCCATGGATGGTTGGTACTCACTCCCCTTCATCAGTAAACCATGGTTGTTCGTCGAGACCTGACCTCGATGGTTCTCCTTCAGATCCTTCTCAGATCTGTAGATCTATGGCTTCTCCGGCCATTACTCCAGCATATTCAAGCACTATGACCCTTTTCGACTCAGGATCTGACTTTCCTCAAGACCTTTCTCATTTCTAGGGTTTTCTCTGAAACCCTAAGTTGTCTGAGGTTATTTACTTGCTTATTTCTTAGATCTGGAAAATGTCTGTGTTCTATTGAACTTTTTAAAGGTTTTCCCCAAATTCTCTTTTCAAAATCGTTTAATTTTGATTTAGGGTTTCTGAAAAGTTTTTCAAAAGTATCTTTCTGATTCTTTTTGTTCTTTCTTTATGTGTGTTTGTCTGTGTTATGCTCGTATGACTTCTTTTACTACGCATGTACTGTTCTTCTAATTCCTTTTTCTACTATACACGTTACTCATGTACTCACATGTTAATCCGTGTTATGTTTTCCTTACTCTTCTACTATATGTGTTTACTGTGAGTTCTTTGATTTTGTTCACTTTATTTAGCTCTGTTTGTGTTCTTGCTAAGCATATTTCACCTGCTTTTGTTTAAGCTCGTATCATCTCTTTCTTCTGAACTTGCTTAAACTCCAAGTTTTCTCAAACATGTTCTCATGACCTTGAATCAGTTCTTTCTATCATGTATGTTTGTTTCTCATAAAATCTTTGGAAGAGACTTCTAAGCCTCTTTCAGTGACCTGCTCTCTCACCTCTATGTCTGACTCAATTCGAAACCCTAGGATTTGGGGGTTTCTTTAGCAAGTGATATTAGGGTTCCACTTTGGGACCCTAGGTTTTCAGACTCACTATGAGTCTGTAACTGAACTCGATTCTCTTTTGTTTGTGACTCTAAGGCTATGTTAGACTCTTCTTCTGAGTAACCTGATGATTCCTTTCATTTGATTGGTATGCTTTATATATGTGAAATTTCTCTTTCAAAAGGTTTTTACCAACTGATTGATTGATTTTGAAATCCTTTTAATAAGGCTGACGAATTGTCACTGATTTTTCTTCGTTTGAACCTCCTTTTATAACTTTAAAAAGCATAAACAAGGTTAAATAACATTACTCAATCAATAACAAGTATAATATTAAATATTAATAACCCATAAGATTTACACACTAGAGTTGGATCACAACCCTAGATAAAAGTCTAGCTAAGAAAGATGAAAATAAGAAAAAATCAAAGACATAAAATCAAAAATAAAAGAAAGAGTAAAAAATCTTCTCAAATTGTAGCTCACACTTGCTCAATATAGCTAAAAGTAAGTAACTCCTAGAGGCTACAGTGAAAAGATACCCTAAAAAGTCATAAAGTTCTATTTGTAGTGCTCCCGAAATCTCTAACAAAAATACACTTCAGGGGGTTTTACGGTTGTGCATCAGCTTTTGCGATCGCACTTCAGCTTTTCCGGTAGCACATCGGCTTTTGCACTACACTTTAAGTTCTGCAGACCATATTTGAGGAGGCTTCAGAATTGTCCAACTGCTCATTCTCTGATTTTTCAAGCTTGGCAGTGCGAATCAATGAATCGCGATCGCGAAAATATCATTGCGATCGTGAAGAAGAAAAATGTATTGTCCCTGAAATACTCTACGCGATTGCGGGACCAGCTTCGCGATCGCGAAGATCAAAATGCTCAGTCTCGAAGAATCTCTAGGTGAATGCAGCCCCAGGCACGCAAACGCGATGAAGAAGTCATGAAGACTTGCCCAGCCTAGCTCTACACTGCGCGAGCGCGCACACACTTGTATGAACACGATACTCAAATTCTAGTAACCTACGTGAACGCGGACGTTTTTCGCGAACGCGAAGAAGAAGATACCCAGCTCTAGATTTTCTTCTACGCGATCGCATCACCATCTTCACGATCGCGAAAAACCATCGAGGCAACAGACATTAGCAGCAACTAGCAATGAAAGCATGAAGAAAAATGGTCCGAAATCGATCCGAAATATGCCCGAGCCCCTCGGAACCCTATCCGAACATGCCAACAAGTACCATAACATAACACGAACCTACTCGTGGCCTCAAATCAGTCGTAACAACGTTAGAACCACGAATCGCGCCTCAAATCGAACTTAATTAACTTTTGAACTTTCAACTTCCAGTATTCATGTCGAACCATATCAAAACAACTCGGAATAAACTCAAATTTTGCACACAAGTTCCAAATGACATGGCGAAACTTTTTCAATTTCCAGAATCACAATCTGAACCCGATATCATCAAAGTCAACTCCCCGTCAAACTTATGAACATTCCAAACCTTCAAATTGCCAACTTTTGCCAATTAGTGTCGAAACCTTTTAGAAATATCTGAATGCAAATCCGGGCATATGCCCAATTCCAAAATCACTATCAGAACCTAATGGGACCATCAAAACTCCGATCCGGGGTCAAATACTAAAAAGTCAAACTTGATCAACTCTTTCAACTTAAAGTTTCAAACATGAAATTCATTCTTCTAAACTAATTCCGAAACACCTGAAAATCAAAATCGACAATTCACACAAGTCATAATATATCATATGAAGCTACTCATGCCTTCAAACCACCAAGCGAAATACAAACGCTCAAAACGATCGGTTGGATCGTTATATTTAGTTATACCACAATTTTATCTCAACTAAATGTCGTATAAACTTATCTGAAATTTAGTCCCAAAATTAATTATCCCTTATCCTCGTACCAAACGAGCCCTTAAGGATAAATGACTGCTTACCTTTTTGTCTCGGTTTGTTCTTAAAATAGTGGCGCAGCAGGTGTAAAATCTTTAGCTGAACGAAATATATTAGTCAGCAGGTGCACGGGAGGACTACAATTTTTTTTACTTCTTTTTTTGCGAATAATTCTTTCCTACTTCTTTCACTAATTAATTCCTTGTTATTCCACCTACAATCGAAATGAAAATTTTAATAAGTCGAAAAGAATATATCTCTTTCTTGTTTGTTTTTTCCAGTCTTGTTTGGAATACATTTACCGAAACCCCTAAAAACCAGATCATATTTCACTCTCTCAGACTTTCGGTTAATATTTCCTGCATAGCTTACAGGTAAACAATTCATCTCTTCCTTTTTAATTAAAAAAAATTCAGTGCGTGACACTTTTGGGCGTTTACACTTCTTTTCTAAAGAATTCTCGTATTTTTTTTAAAAAAGTAAGTTGATCACATGTTCAGAGAAAGTGAATAGACGATGTTTGATTCCCTTTAATCTTAGATGACAAACCATGAAAAAACTGAAATGTATGGTGATTTTAATTTTACATTTACTTGATTGATGGATGATCATGAACCAATTGTTCTTTACAATGGAAGTGGATTATCCAAGGTAAGTCCAATATAATTAACTAGCTACCATTGCCCTTAATTTCTTTAACCGTGGTGTTTGGGCTAGCTTGCGCACCTCGACTAATTTCAGGGGCTACCGGCTACCTCCCACCAATAGAGGTATCGGGTAACTCTGACTATCGAGACTTGGATAATGCGGAAGAATCACCTGGTGTTTTTGCCTTGCTAGAATTTGAACTTGAGATGTCATGATTTTCGTTCACTTCATTAACCACTAAGTCATACCCTTAGGTGTTTTCTTATTTATCTAACTAATTGTGACAACTAGTGGTGGATTCAGGATTTAAATTTGACAGGTTCAATATTTAGGTTCACACTTTTTGAAATTATGAGTTCAAAATTTAAATACTTTTTGAAACTTTAGTGACATTTTACATATATATAGCTATGCTCGATGTCAAAAATATTGGGTTCAGTCGACTCCATCCGCCTCTAATGATAATCTTAATCTGTTTATAGGCTGGTTTTGCTGGTGAAAAAGCTCCCAAATTCGTATTTCCTACTATAGTTGGTCATCTACGACATGGAAAGTCGCGTTATCATCCAAAGGAACTCTTAAGCAAAGAGTTTTTTGCTGGCGATGAAGCCTGGGAAAAAAGAGGCACTCTTTCTTTAAGGTATCCTGTGGAGAGTGGTATTATTGATGATTGGTGTAATATGGAGAAGTTATGGTCTTATACTTTCTTTGATCGGCTCCAAGTTGATCCATCAGCTCATCCAGTGCTTTTAACCGAAGCGCCTCTTAACCTCAAAGAAAATCGAGAGAAAACAGCTGAAATTATGTTTGAAACTTTTAATATAATGTTCCTGCCATGTATCTTGCTAATCAAGCTGCTCTTTCATTATATCCTGCTAATCGAACAACCGGTGCGTATCACATCTTTTTCAAACTCATCTGGTTTGCTCATTTTATATGACATTCTTTTTTTGTTTCGAAAACATTGACAGTCCATTTCTGTATTGGAAAAGCATTAGCTGATTTTAACATTTTCCGACATGATTTGTTGGAAACTTAATATAAAAGTTTATTTTTAAGTAGGATTGAGAAAGATGTAGGAACATGTAGAAGCAATGAGGACGATGTTTGTATTGTGCATATATGTAGTTTATCTGTGGAAAGTTTTAAATCCTTCGTCAATGTACTACTATTCTTCTCTATACTGTTGTGATTTGCATGCTTCCTTAAAGCCGAGGATTTACCGCAAACAGTCTCTCTATCTGCACAAGGTAGGGATAATGTTGCGTACACACTATCCTCCCCCGACCCCTATTTGTGGGATTACACTGGATTTTTTGTTGTTGTTGTTGTTGTTGTTGTTGTTGTTGTTATTGTTGTTGTTGTCGTTGTTGTCGTTGTTGTCAATGTGCTACTACTAACTAATTGACATGTATTTTTAATAAGGTCTTGTAGTTGATTGTGGCAATGGAGGTTGTTGTGCAATTCCAGTTACTGAAGGATACCCATTTTTGTCTGCTGTTTCACAATCATATGTTACTCCTCGTGATCTCTCTCAAAATCTAGGGGCAATGATAAACTATGAGATCCTCGTACATGGAAAACAAATTAGTGGGCCGTTGTGCTTAGCTGATGACATAAGGAATAAATGTTGTTATATCGCATTGGATTTTGAAGAGGAGATGGAGATAGCTAAAAATAACTTTGAATTTGTTAGTATTAATTATTTTTCTTACTTGGTTGATTATTTATTAATATTCATGAATAACAATTTCACGAGATCTCATATTTATTATCTGTCAATGACAGGCGATTTTAAAAATAAGCACGTATTTATCCCAAGAATACCATTATTATCTTCACAAGACGAAAGATTACTAGTTCAATTTAAAAGAACACAGTAGGGATTGAAGAGGACATGATCAACGTCCAATTCACGAATAGGTGCTCATATCAGCTTCTTCTCAAAATGCTCTCGGCGCACGTTAGTTAAACGTACGCCGAACTCGTATCCATGGCGAGAGGAAGAGGTAGAAGAAGGGGAACACCTCGGAAACACCCACTAGAAACAGTAGAAGCGTTATTAACTACAAAACAGCCATTATTGGAGAAAAATCCTCCACTAAACACTCCACCAGCTCCAATTGAAAATTCAGCTCAAAGTTCAGATCTCAGCAAAAAAGCAATTGCATGTGCAACTGGAGCAAGTTCAATTCAATCAAGTGTAGCTAAGAAACTAGATCTGACAAGTACATCACCTAAAGAAGTTGTTTCAGAAGGGACGGAGGCACAAACCAATGGAATAGTAACTTCGCAGAAACTAGTCCAGATACAGAGTGACCTAGCTAACAAAGAGGATGCTCCGGTAGTGAAGAAGGATCCAAAAGATGAAGCTAAGGCTCCATGGACAACACTCTTCCATAAGAACAGATTTGCTTCTAATGGTATGTCACTTTCATACATACCACCATTGTTAATAGATGGTGAACCTGTGGTCCAATTAGATAAGGCAGAGGTGGAAGAGGAAGAAGCTAAATGGAAATGTGCTTTGATTGCTTATATCTTAGGTGATGGACTAGGGTATAATGCAATGAAAAGGTATATCAGTATTCATTGGTCTCATGTTCCTGAACCTGACCTGTTTTACCATGAGGAATGTTACTATATAATCAGATTTAAAAATATGGAAGATGCTAGAGAAATCCTATGTGCAGTGCCTTATTCCATAGCTAGTAAACCTATCATCCTAAAGCCATGGACCCCGGATTTTAACTTTACAGAGGAATTCCCCACTTCCATTCCTTTGTGGGCAAAATTCCCTAAACTACCTATGTCTTGTTGGGGTATGCGATCTTTAAGCAGAATAGCAAGTGTGATTGGGAAACCTATCTTTGCTGATGAATGTACAACAAAGTAGACTAGAGTTTCATATGTTAGGATGCTTATTGAGGTTAATGTTACTAAGGAACTACCAAGTGAAGTGTGGGTGATGGAACCAAATGGGAAAAAATTCTTATAGAGTGTAACATTTGACTGGAAACCTGCTTACTGTGAAAAATGTCTAGTAGTGGGACACAGATGCTCAACTCAAGTCAAGAATGCAACACAAGGACATCCTAAGAAGGGTAGAATTACCCAAGAATGGAGAACTAAAGTTCCAGCTCCTACTGACCAAATAGAAAAGCAGGAGGTCCAGCAAGCTAATAATAACAAGATGGCTGAATCACAACAAACTAAGGAGAAGGCTCAACCTAAAGGTGATCATAATAAAGCAGGGAAGGAAGGTTCTGGTACCAGGATGACTGAATTTCAGCAGACTAAGGAGAAAGCTCAACCAAAGGATGATCATAGCAATACATGGAAGGAAGATAGAGGGAAATCAATACAAAGTCCAGAGCTGAACATTGTCAACTTTCCTCCATTAACACCTATTCTTGTCAAGAATAGATTTGAGCTAGTGTCTAATAGCAAGCATAACATTCCACCTAGTGATAGAGGTGGAACAAGCTATCAATGATGAAGTGGCTATTCTGGAACATCGGGGTGTAAATAAAAGGTATAAGAAAAAGGAAGTTAGGGAATATATTAGAAGTAACAAAATAAACTTAGTAGGATTAGTGGAAACCAAAGTTAAAGAAGAAAATGCTCAAAAAATATTGAAGTATATTACACCTGGCTGGGATATTTTGACTAACTACAAAGAAGCTAAGAATGATAGAATATGGTTGTTATAGAACACTAATTTGCTCATGGTTACTAAAGTCATAGATGACCCTCAAATGATCCACTCTCTTGTTCAAAGCAGAAAGGGGTATATGTTATCTGACTGTTGTCTATGGTTTTAATGGATTAGAACAAAGAAAAGAATTGTGGAAGAATCTTCAACAAATTGCTACAATTGTTACGGGTCCATGGTTGGTTGCAGGTGATTTTAATGTTGTATTGTATGCTAATGATAGAGTGTCTTGTAATCCAGTTATCTTTGCAGAAACTCAGGATTTCAGCTCATATTTGCAACAAGCAGCTTTATCTGAACTTCCCTGGCAGGGTGAATACCACACTTGGACAAACAGGCAACCTGGAGTTGATAAGGTTAGCAGCAGAATTGATAGAGTTCTTGGGAATTATGAATGGATGATGAACTGGAATCATGTAGAGACAATCTATGATCTTCCTCAGATATCAGATCATGCCCCTATGGTACTAACTCCGGCAAGCTCATCTTGGACTGGTAAAGTACCATTACGATTCTTCAATGCATGGACTAATCATTAGGACTTTACTCAAATAGTGACTGAAGGGTGGAATACAATGGAATTTGCTGGTAATATGAAATCTGTGTGGTATAAACTAAAGGCATTGAAATCTCCCCTAAAAGCTTTGAATGTTAAGGAGTTTAAAGGAATCAAACTGAGAATTGAAACAGCTAGAATGGATCTTAAAGATATACAAGAACAGCTTGCAAGTAAGTACTCAGACAATCTCTTGAAAAGGGAGAAAGAGACACTACTTAACTTGGAGAACTGGTCTATGATTGAGGAGAATATTTTGCAGCAGAAGGCAAGAGCTAAATGGATCCAACTGGGGGATGATAATACTAAATATTTTACAGCTGTTATGAAAGATAGATCACAGAGGAAGCAGATCAATGAAATTACAACAAGGGGTGGAGATAGAATTACTGATCCTGAAGGTATTAAAGAAGAGATATTGGATTTCTACAAGTCTCTTATGGGGTCAACAGCAAGGTCACTTCCAGCCATAAACAGATTATGCATGTCCAATGGTCCCAGACTAACTCAACAACAAAGAAGAGACCTATGTGCAGATGTTACTGATCAGGAAATTCTGGAGAGTCTCAAAGCTATTGGAGATGATAAGACACCAGGTATTGATGGATACAATGTTGTCTTCTTCAAGAAATCATGGAGCATTATCAGTAAGCAAGTTACAGATGCTATTAGGGAGTTCTTCTTAACCTCTAAGATGTATAAGCCAATCAATTGCTCCACCATCACCCTAGTGCCTAAAGTTGCTAAACCTACCACAGTCAAAGAATACAGGCCAATTGCATGTTGTACAGTATTATACAAAATGATCTCAAAGATTCTAGCTGCTAGACTTCAAAAGATCATGGCATACATAATCTCTGAATCCCAAGCTGGTTTTATTCCTGGTAGAAAAATTGCAGATAATGTGATATTGGCCCATGAGCTAGTAAAGTCATATACTAGAGCCCAAATCTCTCCTAGGTGTATGATTAAAATAGACCTTTAAAAGGCCTATGATTCAGTTGAGTGGATTTTCTTACAACAAGTGATGAAGGAGATTGGTTTTCCTGATAAATTCATAAAGTGGATCATGGAATGTGTCAAATCAGTTAGCTACACAGTGATAGTTAATGGAGAAACTACTAAACCTTTTGAAGCTGCTAAGGGTCTTAGACAAGGAGACCCCATCTCACCTTTCTTGTTTGCTATAGTTATGAAGTACTTGAGCAGATCACTCGGTGAAAGGGGAAAGGACAAGTTGTTCCAATATCATCCTAGATGCAAGAAATTAAGCATAACTCACCTGAGTTTTGCTGATGATCTTCTCCTTTTTCCAAAGGTGATCTTCTTTCTATAACCACCCTATACCAATACTTTACTCAGTTCACTAAGGCATCTGGTTTACAAGCTAATATGGGTAAAAGTGCAGTATATTTTGGGGGAGTGAAACAAGATGTGAAACAACAAATTTTGAGTTATCTTGGATTTTGTAACGACCCGATCGGTCGTTTTGAGCTCTAACGCGTTGTTCAGCAGTTGGAAGTCATGAACAGCTTCAGTTCAGGTATATTGACTTGTACATATGGTCAGAGTTGAATTTCGGGAAATTCGGCGTCAAATTGGAAAGAAACTTTTCATTGCGGTAACCTTAAGTTGAAGAAAATGGATAAGATTGGAATTTTGAGTAAACAACCTCGGAATTGGGATCTGAAAGTTGCAGCATGTTCGTATGATGATTTCAGACTTGGGCGTATGTCCGGATTTGGTTTTGGATAACCCGTGAGCATTTCTGCGTATATTGTGGAAGTTAGTATTTTAGAAGAATTTCATAAATTTGGGTTGAAAGGCATTTCAGAGTTATAGATGTCTGTTTGGGATTCCGAGTTTGGGACTAGCTCTGTATGGTGATTCTGGAGTTGGGAGCGCGATCAGAAGTGAATTCGGATGTCCGGAGGTCATTTTGAAGTCATTTGGCTAAATATAGAAATTTGAAGGTTTTTGAGAAAATTCGACCGAAAGTGGAAATTTTGATATCGGGGTCAGAATGTGATTTTGAAAGTTGGTGTAAGTCTGTAATGTCGAATGTGACTTGTGTGCAAAATTTGAAGTCATTCGGACTAGTTTTGGTAAGGTTTGAGACACTTAGTCTCTTTTAAGGAAGCTTAAGTTGGAAAAGTCAATCGGATATTGACTTATGTGTTAGACGGCTCGAAATGCGAATTTTATGGTTTGGATAACTTCGTTAGGTGATTTGGGACTTAGGAGTGTGTCCGGAATATTTTGTGATGACCGGTGTAGAATTAAGCTTGAATTGACAAAGTTAGTATTTTGGCGAATTCCGGTTGATAGGTGAGATTTTGATCTGAGGGTCGGAATGGAATTCTGAGAGTTGTTGTAGCTTCGTTATGTCATTTTGGACTTGTCTGCAAAATTTGAGGTCATTCGGACGTGGTTTGGTTGGGTTTTTGATCAAAAATGGAATTTGAAAGTTCTTGAGATTCATAGGCTTGAATCCGATGATGATTTGATGTTTTGATGTTATTTTGGGTGTTCCAAATGTTGGGACAAGTTTGAATGATATTGTGGGACATGTTGATATAATTGGTTAAGGTCCCGAGGGCCTCGGGTGGATTTCGGAAGGTTAACGGAATGGAATTCGGACCCAAAAAGAAAAGAAAAAGCTGCTGCAATTTCTGCTGCTAAGCTGTCTTTGGACAGCAAATGTGCAGTCGTGGAGCGTACTTCAGAGGCCTATATCATTTTATCTACAAGTAATTTTGAGATGATTCAAAAACGAAAGTTGTATCCCTTCGTGTATAGTTTCCAGAAAGCTAAGGAAATCGTAATTTAGACATCTGTAGAGAAAGTTATGATCGATTGAAGATGACTGGTGGAGCAGTTTCTCCAGAATTTTCTGATTTCATGGAGTCGACTTTAGAAGCTCATATCTCGGGTTATATAAAGAGTTATATGGTGTACAACCTATCAAATTAAAGATCTTCGAGTCTAGTTTCTAAATCTTCAAACCTTTTGTAATTTGGATATTTATACAAGACGTTATGGGTGTTTAAACAGAAGGTGTCCGACAAGGGAAAATTTTAATAGGATGTACAACTTGTATAGCACAAGTGCAAGGTGCAACTCGACGAAGCACAGGCGGATTCTTTAAACACGGATTTGGCTTATTTCTTTCATTTCTTTCATTTGGCTTGGATGATTTTGGAGAGAATTTCAAGGGGGATTTTATCAAGCATCAAATGTGAGTTGTTTCTACTTATTTTCAAGTTAAATACAAGATTATATGTGAATTAGAACATGAAAATCAGTAGAAAAGTGGGGTTTTAGGGCTTGTGCTTTTGAGATATTCTAGGGTCGATTTGAAGAGTCAAACGAGCTATGATTGTTGTGTTCTTTATATGTACGGACTCGTGAGAGGACGAAGAACATTTTGGTATAAAAATTTCTGAGCTTTGAGACATGGGCCCGAGGCTCGGGTTTTGTCAAATTCGTGAATTTTAATATTTTTCGATTGCTTTCGATTGGGTATTGTCCCTTTAGCATAATGCGACATATTCGTTGTGATTTTGGGCAGATTCGACGCACGTGGAGGCCAATTCGAGGGGCAAAGGCGTCGCAAGCTAAAGAAGTAGCCGGTTTGAGGTGAGTAATTGATGTAAATGATATCCTGAGGGTTTGAAACCCCAGAATTTCACATCGTAATGCTATATTGAGGTAACTTGCATGCCGAATAACGGGCGTGGGGTAGAGCACCATTAGGGATTGTGACTTAGTCTGTCCCGAGAGATGTTTTTACTGTGTTTTCTACTTGAACTAAATTGAAAATCATCCTTACTTGGATTTAATTGCTAAATTTAGGCTTCTTGCCAATTATTTGAATCCTTCAGGGATTGACATCACTGTTTTCGCATACATGCATATCTTTTGATCTCAGTCCAAGGTTTTAAATACTGTTTTGCAAACTCAGCCATCTTTCTAAGATTTGAAAACTTAAATGATATTTCTAAATGATATTTCATGCTGAGAACTACTGTTTTACAAATGCCCAAGGGGCTTATTATGATTTCTGGACTGAGCATAGATCGGGTTGCGCACCGCAGCAGTGATTTGAAATAGTGGTAACAATGACACTGTATGATGTGACTTGAAACAGTGGTAACAATGGCACTGTGTGATATAAATTGGTAAGTAACAATGACTGACCAGGACTTGATTGATGCCACGAGATGGCTTGTTATTGCGCTTGGGCTGTAGGAGCCCCTCCGGAGTCTGTACACACCTCCAGTGAGCACCGTCGACTATAAATAAATATGAATGGCTCGGGATGCACGCCGCAGTGGGTACCAGAGGGTACCGTCATATGTAATGCATTGCACTCATGCATTTATTCCTCATCTGCATTATCCGCCATAATAATTATGTGCTCTTATTTCATTGACTGGTTGCTTCATACTGTTCTGAGCCTGAGGGGCTGATATTGTTCTGAGATACTAAGCCCGATGGGTTGATACTGTTCTGAGATACTGTGCCCGAGGGGCAGATTCTACTTATTATTTTGATACTAAGCCCGAGGGGCAGATTTCTACTTATTATTTTGATATTGAGCCCGAGGGGCAGATTTCTACTTGTTGTTTTGATATTGAGCCTGAGAGGCAGATTTCTACTCGTCATTTTACTGCCAAATTATCTTTTTTTTTTACTAGTTTAAAAGAAATTTCACATGATGTTTCACTGAATTGTTATTTTAAATGATTTCACTACTTCTGTATAGAGTGTTGTGTGCCTTAACGTGTTTTCTTACCTTCTGTTATTATTTATATTTATTACTCACTAGGTCGGAGTACTCATATTACTCCCTGCACCATGTGTGCAGGTACAGGTATTCCTGAGGCATAGAGCGAGTTTTCTGCTATTCAGTTTTCATCGGAGTTATCGAGGTTGCTGCATGGCGTTCGCAGACCCGTTTTCTCCCTTATCTTTTGTATTTATGATATCTTCAGATGTCGTTCCTAATTCCATACTTTGTAGAATTTTAGTAAACTTTGTAGTAGCTCATGACTTGTGACACCCCGGTAAGGGCTGAGTTGGGTTAGATTTCCGTATTTTATCTATACTTTCCGCTATTGGATATTATTAAACCATGTTTATACTATAATTGTGTTAATTAATTGTCTTAAAAGGATGAATTGGGTTGAATGGCTGGCCTTGTCTTCATGAGAGGCGCCATCACGACCAGGTTCGGGAATTGGGTCGTGACAAGTTGGTATCAGAGCCTAGGTTACATAGGTCTCACGAGTCATGAGCAGGTTTAGTAGAGTCTCATGGATCGGTACAGAGACGTCTGTATTTATCCTCGAGAGGCTGCAGAACCTTTAGGAAAACTTCACATTCTTGAATTCTTATCGTGCGTTCTTGATTCAGCTTGAAAAGTAACTCTTGAAATTCCTTCCACGTGTTCGCATGTGCGCATGAGCGCTCAGTATCAAATGTGCCTTGATGGCTTGCGATTCCCTGATTGAGGGCCGAGACATGATCTCTATGAGTTGATGTTGGGTCAGTCTGAAGGACTTGAGGCCGGATCTTTTCCTACGGCTTAAGCACTGAGGTGTTGATTGTGTGAGCAAGTGTTTTGAACTTATATGTCCGGTATTGCCCCTATTAGCGGGAATAACGGTTGGGTAGCAATGTGATGGGTATGTTAGTACTGCGAGATATTTCTATATGACTTGGAAGTGTCGAGGAAGATCTGTTGGATGATAGGTGAACTATTAAGTGTATGATTTCCATTGTGATTAGAGGTGTAGCTCCGAGTTATGGGCGTGAATAATCTTTTCAAGTCTCCTGTTTGGAGTGAAGTAAATTTCATGTTACAGTATGAGTTTAGACCCAGGAAGACTAAGTGATTGTATAATGTGTATGACGGTGGAAGGTATACAAAAATGTTAATTGGAGGCAAAGTAGGTGTGTTCCTTATAATATTGAGTAGAGAGTTTCTTTTATACTAACATGGTGTATGTGTTGAGATTTGAATTTGACTCTAATTGAGATATTTGAGTTGATTGTCACGAGAATGAAGGTGATCTTAGTAGTAGAATTGAGGTATTTTACGGTCTGTGTTACCTAAGCTTGTGAAGAATTTTTGTTGAACTAGCTGTAGTAATATGGCAATATTTCTGAGTTTGATGACCTGCGTGGCCTGGTTGAATTAGAGGAATTTAGTTCTGATAGCTTGATTAGGAGAAAATGGATTTCCAAGTGTTCTTGATGGTTTCTACCATGGTTTAAAATAGATACTTTCTACAGGTATGGGGAACGTGTTGTGTATTGTGAGTTCCTGTATATTTCTTCATTATTGATGGGGTACGAAGGTTTTGGAGCGAGGTTCTGTTTAATGTGGTGTTTCCTACTGGTACTTGGTTGGTTTGACTGGTTATGGTGATCGAGAATGGTGTTGCGAATATACGAGTTGTGTAGTATGTTATGCGATTATATCTAGGGTTATTGTTATAGCTTGACACAGTTTGTTCGGACTTATACAGTGTGTATATGTGAGATTCGGGTCTTGAAAAGAATTCTGGATATTAGAAATTGGGCTCCAAGGATTTGGGGTAAGGTTAAAGTAATGTTTATTATCCACTACAATGGGTTTAATGTGTTTCGGAATAATTGGTTCCAACTTTTTTTTATGAATTATATGCCCTACCAGAATAAGGGTTCGTTATGTGCTATGAAAAAAAAATGTTTAC
Source organism: Nicotiana sylvestris (assembly GCF_000393655.2). Taxonomy (NCBI): domain Eukaryota; kingdom Viridiplantae; phylum Streptophyta; class Magnoliopsida; order Solanales; family Solanaceae; genus Nicotiana; species Nicotiana sylvestris. The sequence continues at coordinate 31,408,337 of NC_091067.1, forward strand.
GAAATTTATTGAGAAAAAGAAAGAAAGGAAATTGAAAACTGCAGTTGGCACAATGTGAAATATTTAAACCGGGCTGCAAGCCGCGGTGGAGGTTATGTAAGGACAAGGTCCTTGTGGTAAATAATTATGAGTTTAAAGTTTTCCTTTGTAAAGTTTAATTCGTATGACAATATTAAAGGGAGTCATGCCAGTTAGGTTAATTTGATAATTCTTGTATATTTTATGTTCATATTCAGCCATATTCGTACTGTAAACATTGAGTTTTAGCTTATGAGATGAGTTCCCATGTGGCGTTAAATGCGACTCATTAATCCGAGTAAGTAATAATGAGGTCTTCATGCCTCACATTCTGTTGTCAGTATTGTGAAAATTTGAAATGAGGTGGTGGTTAATATGAGATTTATTGATAATGATGGAATTATTTATGAACAACTATTAAGACCAGAAATGTGGTTATGATCATACAAATGATGTGTTTCATGTCAAAATATCATTGTGATAATGTCGGGCTTGTAATGAGGAGATTAGTGTTATTGATATACTTGTGGTGCTTGTTGGGTTGTGGACATGCTGTTAGGAATTGTTTTGGTGTTACTCTGACAGGTGGATAGGCCCAATTATAAGGGAGACTCTGCCGAAATATTTAAAAAATCTGGGAGTTAGTCAAATTTTGGGGACTTAAGAAAATTGAAATGTTGGAAGAATATCTAAGATCTATATGAAGTCGTTCGGTTCATTTGGTTGTGGATTGTGGGGTGTTGTCCCGGCTATGGTGGTAGTTCTTTCATGTTATGAGAAGAAATGACTTATTACGGGTCCAGGAAAGGCTATCAGCCTAGTTCAGTGCGAGCAGAATCGACCTGAAGTGGGTGAATGGATTTAAATAGGATTATGGGCTTCATGTGAGTCAGATGTGTTCATTTTAGTATAGTGCTCCTCAAGGAGGGGTGTTGGAATATCATATGTTATTCCGTGTTCGTCAACTCATGTAATATTGTGATTGTGCCATGTATGCTGTGAAACGGCTTGATAAATTCCTATTCTCTGGGGAAAAGTCCATATTAGTTGTGTGAGTTGAGCAGTCCATTCCTGAATCATTTCCTTATGTATCTTGTTTGCATTATGGCCTATTGGCGCATTTTTGCATCTTGTGAGACCGTTGGTCATTGTCTGTGGTGATTGATTGTCTGAGCAGCTCGTACTAGGTGAGGCGAGACTATTGGTATCGGGGACCATTGCAGTGGGATTATGTGAGGTATATTACAGGGCAGTTACCAGTATTTGGGTAGTAATGAGGTGATGATTTTAGTCAAAAAGGAGAGAATTAATGTTTGGTTAACTCTGCAATTGGTTAGAAATTTCTGCATATCTCCTCCGTTGTGGTTGTATCGTCAGCATTATAACAGAATGTATAGGTATATCATCATATGCATTGGGAGCATCAGAGTCGTAGAATTTTGGCTATTAAGTTCATGGAGTGTCATTGTGGTTAGATGGTGAATTATGCGATGCATGGTGCTAATTCAACAAAGGTACACAGTCGTGTTCTGGTACCTCGTGTGGTAGTTGATACAGTGTTAATATACAGGGAACAGGTCTGGCAGAGAATTTCAGGTGTTGGAATTGGGTTCTGAGCTTATTGTATGGATAAAAGAGGATATCTGTAGATTTGAAAAAACTAATGTGTCCATATGAGTTGTGGTAGCACGGGCAAGTGCACGAGGTGTTAAACAGTGATTTCAGATAACTTAAGAACAGTTCTTGGAACGTTCGAGGACGAACGTCTATTTAAGTGGGGGAGAATGTAACGACCCGATCGGTCGTTTTGAGCTCTAGGGAACCTTTCAACAGTTGGAAGTCATGAACAGCTTCATTTTAGGTATATTGACGTGTACGTATGGTCAGAGTTGAATTTCAGGAAATTCGGAGTCAAATTGGAAAGAAACTTTTCATTGCGACAACCTTAATTGAAGAAAATGGCTAAGATTGGAATTTTGAGTAAACGACCTCGGAATTGGGATCTGAAAGTTCCAGCATGTTCGTATGATGATTTCGGACTTGGGCGTATGTCCGGATTTGGTTTTGGATAACCCGTGAGCATTTCGGCGTATATTGTGGAAGTTAGTATTTTAGAAGAATTTCATAAATTTGGGTTAGAAGGCATTTCAGAGTTATAGATGTCCGTTTGGGATTCCGAGTCTGGGAATAGCTCCGTATGGTGATTCTGGAGTTGGGAGCGTGATCGGAAGTGAATTCGGATGTCCGGAGGTCATTTTGAACTCATTTGGCTAAATATAGAAATTTGAAGGTTTTTGAGAAAATTCGACCGGAAGTGGAAATTTTGATATCGGGGTCGGAATGCAATTCCGAAAGTTGGTGTAAGTCCGTAATGTTTAATGTGACGTGTGTGCAAAATTTGAAGTCATTCGGACTAGTTTTGGTAAGGTTTGAGACACTTAGTCTCTTTTAAGGAAGCTTAAATATGAAAAGTCAACCGGATATTGACTCATGTGTTAGAGGGCTCTAAATGCAAATTTTATGATTCGGATAGCTTCGTTAGGTAATTTAGGACTTAGGAGTGTGTCCGGAATATTTTTGTGATGACCGGTGTAGAATTAAGCTTGAATTGACAAAGTTAGTATTTTGGCGAATTCCGGTTGATAGGTGAGATTTTGATCCGGGGGTTCGAATGGAATTCCGAGAGTTGCTATAGCTTCGTTATGTCATTTTGGACTTGTCTGCAAAATTTGAGGTCATTCGGACGTGGTTTGGTTGGGTTTTTGATCAAAAATGGAATTTGAAAGTTCTTGAGATTCATAGGCTTGAATCCGATGATGATTTGATGTTTTGATGTTATTTTGGGTGTTCCAAAGGTTGGGACAAGTTTGAATGATATTGTGGGACATGTTGATATAATTGGTTAAGGTCCCGAGGGCCTCGGGTGGATTTCGGAAGGTTAACGGAATGGAATTCGGACCCAAAAAAAAAACTACTGCAATTTCTGCTGCTAAGCTGTCTTTGGACAGCAAATGTGCAGTTGTGGATCGTACTTCGGAGGCCTATATCATTTTATATACAAAGGATTTTGAGATGATTCGAAAACGAAAGTTGTATCCCTTCGTGTCTAGTTTCCAGAAAGCTAAGGAAATCGTAATTTGGACATCTGTAGAGAAAGTTATGATCGATTGAAGATGACTGGTGGAGCAGTTTCTCCAGAATTTTCTGATTTCATGGAGCCGACTTTAGAAACTCATATCTCGGGATATATAAAGGGTTATATGGTGTACAATATATCAAATTAATGATCTTCGAGTCTAGTTTCTAAATCTTCAAACCTTTTGTAATTTGGATATTTATACAAGACGTTATGGGTGTTTAAACAGAAGGTGTCCGACAAGGGAAAATTTTAATAGGATGTACAACTTGTATAGCACAAGTGCAAGGTGCAACTCGACGAAGCACAGGCAGATTCTTTAAACACGGATTTGGCTTATTTCTTTCATTTCTTTCATTTGGCTTGGATGATTTTGGAGAGAATTTCAAGGGGAATTTTATCAAGCATCAAAGGTGAGTTGTTTCTACTTATTTCCAAGTTAAATACAAGATTATATGTGAATTAGAACATGAAAATCAGTAGAAAAGTGGGGTTTTAGGGCTTGTGCTTTTGAGATTTTCTAGGGTCGATTTGAAGGGTCAAACGAGCTATGATTGTTGTGTTCTTTATATGTACGGACTCGTGAGAGGACGAAGAACATTTTGGTGTAAAAATTTCAGAGTTTTGAGACGTAGGCCCGGGGCTCGGGTTTTGTCAAATTCGTGAATTTTGATATTTTTCGATTGCTTTCGATTGGGTATTGTCCCTTTAGCATAATTCGACATATTCATTGTGATTTTGGGCAGATTCGACGCACGTGGAGGCCAATTCGAGGGGCAAAGGCGTCGCGAGCTAAAGAAGTAGCCGGTTTGAGGTGAGTAATTGATGTAAATGATGTCCTCAGGGTTTGAAACCTCGGAATTTCACATCGTAATGCTATATTGAGGTGACTTGCACGCCGTATAACGGGCATGGGGTAGAGCACCATTGGGGATTGTGACTTAGTCCGTCCCGAGAGATGTTTTTACTATGTTTTCTACTTGAACTAAATTAAAAATCATCCTTACTTATATTTAATTGTTACATTTGGGCTTCTTGCCAATTATTTGAATCCTTCATGGATTGACATCACTGTTTTCGCATACATACATATCATTTGATCTCAGTCCAAGGTTTTAAATACTGTTTTGCAAACTCAGCCATCTTTCTAAGATTTGAAAACTTAAATGATATTTCTAAATGATATTTCGGGTTGAGAACTACTGTTTTACAAATGCCCAAGGGGCTTATTATGATTTCTGGACTAAGCATAGATCGGGTTGCGCGCCGCAGCAGTGATTTGAAACAGTGGTAACAATGACATTGTATGATGTGACTTGAAACAGTGGTAACAATGGCATTGTGTGATATAAATTGTTCAGGTAACAATGACTGACCAGGACTTGATTGATGCCACGAGATGACTTGTTATTGAGCTTGGGCTGTAGGAGCCCTTCCGGAGTTTGTACACACCCCCAGTGAGCGCCGTCGACGATAAATAAATATGAATGGCTCGGGCTGCACGCCGCAGTGGGTACCAGAGGGTACCGTCATATGCAATGCATTGCACTCATGCATTTATTCCTCATCTGCATTATCCGCCATAATAATTATGTGCTCTTATTTCATTGACTGGTTGCTTCATACTATTCTGAGCCTGAGGGGCTGATACTGTTCTGAGATACTGAGCCCGAGGGGCTGATACTGTTCTGAGATACTGAGCCCGAGAGGCAGATTTCTACTTATTATTTTGATACTGAGCCCGAGGGGCAGATTTCTACTTATTATTTTGATACTGATCCCGAGGGGCAGATTTCTACTTGTTGTTTTGATATTGAGCCCGAGAGGCAGATTTCTACTCGTCATTTTACTGCCAAATTATCTTTTTTTACTGGTTTAAAAGAAATTTCACATGATGTTTCACTGAATTATTATTTTAAATGATTTCACTGCTTCTGTATAGAGTGTTGAGTGCCTTAACGTGTTTTCTTACCTTCAGTTATCATTTATATTTATTACTCACTGGGTCAGAGTACTCATATTACTCTCTACACCATGTGTGCAGGTACAGGTATTCTTGAGGCATAGAGCGAGTTTTCTGCTGTTCAGTTTTCATCGGAGTTATCGAGGTAGCTGCATGGCCTTCGCAGACCCGTTTTCTCCCTTATCTTCTGTATTTATGATATCTTCAGATGTCGTTCCTAATTCCATACTTTGTAGAATTTTAGTAAACTCTGTAGTAGCTCATGACTTGTGACACCTCGGTTAGGGCTGAGTTGGGTTGGATTTCTGTATTTTATCTATACTTTCCTCTATTGGATATTATTAAATCATGTTTATACTATAATTGTGTTAATTAATTGTCTTTAAAGGATGAATTGGGTTGAATGGCTGGCCTTGTCTTCATGAGAGGCGCCATCACGACCAGGTTCGGGAATTGGGTCGTGACAGATTTGTACAAGGGGAGTTGCCTTTTAAATACTTAGGCATTCCTTTGTCCTCTAAGAAAATTGCATTGATCCAATGGTAACCCCTAATTGATAGAATCACAAGAAAGATATCTTCTTGGATTGCAAAAAAGCTTTCTTATGTTGGTCATATATAGTTAGTCAAATCAGTTATCTTTGGGATTCAAGCATATTGGGCTCAGCTGTTTATTCTGCCTTCCAAAGTGTTAAAGATGATAGATGTTATGTGTAGAAGCTACATATGATCTGGTACTAATACTATTACCAGAAAGAGCTATGTGGCATGGGATAGAATGTGTACTCCAAAGTCGACTGGAGGTATGAATATCATTAACTTGCTGATCTGGAACAAAGCTGCAATTGCTAAGGTATGCTGGGATTTAGCTCATAAAGAAGACAAGTTGTGGATTAGGTGGATCAATACCTACTACATCAAACATCAACAAATTTAGACTATGCCTATCCCAAAGCAATCTAGTTGGATGGTTCGAAGAATAATTGCTGCCAGAGATGTCCTACAACAAACTCAGTGCTCAAGAGGTGACAAAAAGACTATCAAACATATATATCTGCAACTACTGGGAGACTTACCAAGAATGAGTTGGAAGAGCTTAGTATTTCAGAATCCTGCTAGACCAAAGGCTATCTTCAGCCTATGGTTAAGGTTACATGGAAGATTGCCTACCAGAGATAGAATAGCAAACTGGGGAGCGACCATTGATCAAAGTTGTGTCTTATGTCAAGGACAACTAGAAACAAGAGATCATTTGTTTCCGCATTGTCCTTATACAACAGAGCTATGGAGTAGAATATGTAAATGGATTCAGGAGGATCAAGAAAGCCACAACAATTGGCAACATCATCTGCAATGGATCATCAAGAAAGCAAAAGGGAAATCCAAACAGGCCAGTATTTGCAAATTGGTATTCACATAAACATCTTATGCAATATGGCTGGAAAGAAATAATCATATCTTTGAAAAATGATATCGTCAATGTGATAGTATAGTTCGAGAGATAGCCTATATTTATAATGTTAGAGTGGAACCTAAATCTAGAAGTCAATTATAGAATTACTTATTAGTATAGAGAGTAGCAGCTTGTATAGTCCTTTGAAGTAGATTAAGGATACTATGATTTAGTTGAGATAATCAGCAGAGTTTGATGTTGATTATAGTTTTGTAATGATCTCACTTTGGTGATTAATATAAAGGAAATTAATTACCAAAAAAAAAAATTAAAAGAACACAGTTCCCAGTAAGATTATGCTATGTTATGACTATAAATAAGGCGCAAGGTCAGACTCTGGATTTTGTCGGAATATATTTGCGAGAACCTGTTTTTTCACACGGTCAACTTTATGTTGCCTTATCGAGATCAAAAAGTTCAAATTGCGTCAAAGTGTTGATCCGACCGTCCACGCTAGCCAACCGTGATGACCATTCTACATATAATATCGTTCATGATGAAATCATCCAAAGAGCATCCTTGTAAGTCTTCTGCTACCCCAAAATACAATGATTTTTCTTTTTTATTTTACTAACGTACATTTTTTTGCATTTTTTATACGCTTAGCAGTACTCACATCTATTTTTTTTCTTTTTGGTCAAATAGGCGATGAGGTTAAGAGTGGACTTCTACTTACCTCGAGCTCCGAAACAAGGTCAGTAATGAAAGTTCATGATCATAGATTTATATTATTACTTATAAGATCTTATTTGATCAGATATGATTGATCCACTTATTTTACCACGAAATTGATTTTAACAAAATCAGTAATTGGGTTTATGCATGTAAAACAAAAACAATCATCTTGTGGAGTTCAATTTGGAGATGATGTGTTAAGTTTGGTGGTGGAACCTCATGTTGATCATTCATTAGTAATGGATCTTGTGACTGTTTATGGCTTGATACAACAAATCAATTGGGAATCTTTACTCTATATTACTAATTTTATACCATAAATTTATGGTTAAATATGCTATTATAAGTTTAAAGCACGCGCTAACTATTGTTTTGATCCACTTATGGCAGGAAATATCAGTTATTTTTTGACAAGGACATGCTACGTTGTTCAGTGATTGTGGATTCAACCTACTTTGATTCTAATATTTTCTATTTCTTCAAGTTGATCTTGGTTATGTAATTAAGGTATTGTGTCAAGAGTTCAACTTATTTATACTGGATTGTCACGACCCCAAACCCGGTCGTGATGGCGCCCAACACACTGCTAGGCAAGCCCGACCATTCAACAACATTATCCCAAATTTTTAATCAGATTATAGATAAATAACATAGGGAATTACTAAGTCATTACTTTCAAGTTTATAAATAATAATAAAATCTGCGGAAGTTCAATTAAAATACCACACCAGAGCCCAATAGAATTCGGTATCACGAACATGAGCCTCTAATACAGAATATCCACCTATTACAAGTCTGTCTAGGAAAAATGCGGAATAAAAGATGGAGATAGAGGGGAGAGATCAAGGCTGCGAACGCCATGCAGCTACCTCGATACTCCCGGATACTGCTACTCACCTAAACAAATCCTCACTCAGCCTGTAGTGTACCTGGATCTGCACACAAGGTGCAGGGAGTAATGTGAGTACTCCGACCCAGTGAGTAATAAACATAAATAAAGGCTGAGAATAAGAAATCATGGACAATACAAGGTAAACTATAACTGGCAGTTTAAAACATCGAATAGTGAAGCAACAAGTCAATGAAATCAGAGTACAGATACAAAGGCAGGTATAACAGATAAAGAAGAATGCATGAGATGTAATGCAATGCATATGACGGTACACTCTGGTACCCACTGCGGCGTGCAGCCCGAGCCATCCATTTATTTATCGTCGACGGCGCTCACTGGGGGTGTGTACAGACTCCAGAGGGGCTCCTACAGCCCAAGCGCAATATCAAGCCATCTCGTGGCAGCAAATCTAGGCCCTAGGCCTCATATCAATCTCAGTATAATCACCCAGGCTCTTGGCCTCAATATCAATGTAATCAACGAGGCTCTCAGCCTCAATATCAATATAACACTGCTGCGGTGCGCAGCCCGATCCATGCTCAGTCCAGAAATCATCATAAGCCCCTTGGGCATTTGCAAAACAGTAGTTCTCAGCCCGAAATATCATTTAGAAATATCATTTAAGTTTTCAAATCTTAGAAAGATGGCTAAGTTTGCAAAACAGTATTTAAAACCTTGGATTGAGGTCAAATGATATGCAAAATATGCGAAAGCAGTGATATCAATCCCTGAAGGATTCAAATAATTGGCAAGAAGCCCACAATTGGAAACATGACTGAGGATATAAATTCTTTAACAAAATAAGTGAGGAAAACAAGTCAAAACTCCCCTAAGGGTTCTACAGGTCGACACAAGGCCTCAAGCATGGCAACAAGCCAAATTCACAATAATAAAGTATACGTCTCAATCAAAAATGTAGTAAAATATCTCTCGGGACGGACCAAGTCACAATCCCCAACGGTGCTCTACCCCACGCCCATTATCCGGCGTGCAAGTCACCTCAATATAGCGTTACGATGTGAAATTACGGGGTTTCAAACCCTCAGGACATCAATTACTCACCTTGAACCGGCTAATTCTCTAGCTTGCGATGCCTTTGCCCCTTATTGACCTCTGAATGCCTCAAATCTAGCCATAACGATTCGATTCAGTTAATAAAAATTATAGGAATTAATTCCATATGAATTTACACATTTTCCAAATTAAATCCGAAATTTAGCTCAAAATTCCCGTGGGACCCACATCTCGGAATCCGACGAAACTTATAAAATCTGATAACCCATTCTGATACGAGTTCAACCATACAAAAATTATCGAATTCCGACATCGGATTGCCTTTCAAATCCTCAATTAAAGTTTTGAAGATTTCTACCATTTTTACCCAATCTTTACCTATTTGAACTCAACAATTTTCCCATAACCTTATTGTTACAAGCATGTATAGCTAATACTCAAACATCTATGAATCATCTTACTAATTACCCATTTCTAGTTAGATTTCAAAATTGAAGAATTGGGGAAAAAGAAATTCTTACCTCTTTGATGAAGAACTTGAGGGATTTCAAGGTTTGGACAAGATTTTTGATGAACAAGGAACTTGAGCTTCTTCCTCTCTCTAGAACTGCTCTTTCCTCTCTCTAAAAGCACCAGAAAATCCCAAAATAACAAACCCCAAACGAGTTAAATGAAATGGGGTTGGGGTCTTAAAAACCCGTTTTTGTGCAGCCGCGACGCGTGGGGCGTCGCGGGGTGCGGGGCGTATGTTCAAACTATGTCTGGAAATGAATTTTCGGACCATTCTGGGATTCCTACTGGGGCGGCGCGGTAGTACAAATTTCTGCGCTGCTTTGGTAATTTGGTCATAACTTCTGGTAGGAGTGTCCGAATGACGAACGGTTTGAAGAATTGGAAACTAGACTAAAAAAACTTTCATTTGATAGGTTTTACATCACATAGTTCTTTATATATGTGTAGATATGATCGTCCAAAGTGAGCTCTTGCGCGTACTCATTTGCAACTTTAGTCTATTATGAAATTTTCCAACTTAGCTTAGACTTAGGACTTTCCTTAGACCCCATATATCTTATAGTACGCCTCGTACACTTGCTATCATATCTAATTGGTATCCATCATGGTAATAGACCTCTTCCACATATAAAATAATATAATTAGAATACGTCGACTTTCTTATTTCGCCAAAATGCATCGAATTGTCCTATGGACTTCCAAATACAAATTCGGACACACGTCTAAGTCCAAAATCACCATACGAAGCTACAACAACTCTCGGAATTCCATTCTGACTCTCGGATCTAAATCTCACCTATCAACCGGAATTCGCCAAAATACTAACTTCGCCAATTCAAGCCTAATTCTACATCGGACCTCCAAAATTACTTCCAATCACACTTCTAAGTCACAAATCATCCCCAAAAGCTAACTAAATCATCGGGATTCAAATCCGAGCCCTCTAACACATAAGTCAACGTCCGCTTGACTTTTCCAAAACAAACCTTCCTTAAAGAGACTAAGTGTCTCATTTCCTACTAAAACCAATCCAAATCAACTCGTTCACACCCAACACTGATAATGAAGCATAAAGAAATAGGAAATGGGGAAAACGGGGCGGTAACTCACGAGACAACGGGTCGGGTCGTCACATCCTCCCCAACTTAAACAAACGCTCGTCCTCGAGCGTACCCAGAGTTGTCCTAGAAGCCAACCAATAGCTGAACGACTTTACCAAGAATATACTCGTGGGTGATCCCACACTACCCTATCTCGCATAGGTCCGATAACACAACATAGCTGAAATTTCACAATCCATCTAGTCCATAATCCATAGAACCACACTACACCTTCCGAAATCATACACAAGATTAGAACTTCACATCCATACTCAGAATAAACCCGAACCAGTTGTAATAACCCATACCTGCAACATCAGGTGTAATTATCTGATATACCACATAAATCAAACACTCGAAACGATAATTTCTATTCATAGTAGTTGCACATAATAATCGAATATCGATAGGAAACCTCTTAACAACTAAAGCCTCATTCCAACACTTTCACATACTGCCAATGATAAAGGAAACGTGCAATAAATCATAACCATTTCCTATGTCAACCATTCATGAAGTCATTCCTCTCCTGGTAATTACTATAGCAAATTTTGAACCGAACCTCAATATTTACCCATCACACATACTGAAATCGAATCCGTTCGCATTCATTAATGATTTCAACAATCTCTTCTGACCAAACACACTACTCAGGTGATATGACACATCAATACATGTCTAAGCCACAACTTGCATAATACGTGCACCAATAAGAAACGGTCCGAACATACTCAATTCATGAAAATGTCTCAACTGAGAGAGTTGTACCTCAAACTCACCAGTACTACCACAACACAAGGCTGAGATCCTGTCTCACATCATAGAAACAAGACACACAAATTTGACTCACAATGCCATGTTTCCACACAGCTTTGCTGCAACGCGCGTTCCTATCCAAATACTACTCCACAGGAAACACCTCAAGTCACTATGCTTGAAATCGACAACCATGCTCAATTGATGTCTGGATCCAAAGCAAATCATTACACCCATGGTGAAACAAATAACACACACCACGCAAACCTGATAGAACATAACCGGTACGTTATTCACCGAGCAACACCCAATTACTCATCCCGCTCGACTTCCACTACTACAACTCCTATCGGAGCCAGACGATCCGGTGCCCAACACCAAATTAATACCGAAATCAACAACCTCGCCCGGTGACATGTCTAGCCATATGAAACTCATCTGAAAAGTCCCCCAAGACCGGAACTGAATTAATGATAGCAACCTTTGCACTAACATCCATCACGAATGCCCAATTAAGAAATCAATCCTTCCCAACCGTCCGCTGGTCCTTTGAAATATAAACCACTCTGATAGAACATAATCCAATGCACTTCATCACTCAACCCGTAGCATTTTCGGTATTTCCCGTAGCGCAATAGTTCAGAATCACTCAACACTAAGACAACCAGTCTGAATTCCGACATCACATCCAAAATCTAATATACTAGCAAACAAAGATCCACTCGAGCCTCCAAATCCCGATTGCCGCTAAACCGTGCCGAATACACACGATCCACCACCACAACCTAGCATGTACATGAGAACTCCCAGTCTCCAACTCCATATGGCATACAAATCATCATACCTGATTCCAGTTTCCACCGTGCGAATACATGCACACCTTTAATACCCAATCATCTCACGATAAATACTCTAAAATTTCTATGTGCCATCCAAGCAACTCGAATATCAGCAGTCGATCCATCCTTAAAGTGCCACAATACTATTGAAGTGCCATCAAGTTAATCACATTGGCCTTTTTCTGAAACATATACCCTCTGCAAATCACTATGATTAGAAATACAATTTCCTTAATCATCTGAAGATCATTCACCCTAATCATCTGAAGCTCATTTCTCTAATCACCTAAAGTTACCGATATTGCCTAAGAATGTTATAAATTTCCATTCAGAACTGAACCATAACCTTACACATGCAAATCTCAATCCTTCACAACATATCGCATATACCATATCATCCTAAGGTAACATGAGGACTTCACCTCCCTTCCAAACCATGAACGTTTACGTACTCAACTAGTCAAGAACTTCCATTGATCCCATCTAGAAGAAAAAAATCATTACACATCCCACGCTCTGCATGACATACATAGGTCTTGTTCAAATTCTTACAATACCGACACGACGGATGAGATATGTATAAATTCATAACACTGCCGAATCAACAATTCATTGGGTCTATACTTCTGGCAAGAACTATCACCTCATTCTTAACCAAACAATGGTCTTAGCCCCTTAATTTACTTCATATGCTCAGATTGCACTGAGCTCAAATTCAATGATCTCGTCTCACCCAGTACGAACTGTTCGGGCAATAAGCCACCCCAGACATAATTAAAAGTCGCATATGATGCCCCAATATGCTAATAGACTACCAATTCAAATGCGGTACAAAAAGAAAACGAACTCTGGAAGGAATTACCTAACTCATGCACTAATACGGGCCTTCCCTAGAAAACAGGAAGCAAGGTATACAAAAATAGCACATAGAAAACTATACTCAACATCACACTGTTGCAGCATGTAACCCGATCCAGATAACATACCCATGGCGGCGTGCCACCCGATCCACACATAGATCTCACATAAGGAGATGCACATCAAGCCAAATTTGCTCATTACAACAAAATACCGAGTATCGTTCGTAAGCAAGCTAAGTGCATAATAATATCTCTGAGGGACATATAGCGTTATAAGCTACAAAAATCAAGCATAACTGAGGTGCGATATACAGTCTGAACTTCAAGAGCCAATATGCTCATATAACATCATTCCTACGCAGATTCTCAACACATAAGAAATTTCTCAAGCCGTATCACAACTCACACGGCGCAATGCATCACTACGCAAAATATATGACAATGAAGCATCAACCGCCTACTCCTCCATGAGGACCGCGTTACTAAAATGCACATATCTGGCCCGATATAGAGCCATTATTCACATTAAATCCATTCACCGACTTCAAGCTGATTCTGATTACGCTGAACTAGCCTGAAAATCCTTTCAAAGGTCCATAATAACTCTCATTTTTCTCATAACACACAAGAACAACCGCCATAATCAGGATAATCCTCCCCAGTTAACAACCCAATAGGTCAAGTGCCCTCCATGCATGAATCCTCAATTTAACGACACTATTGCAAACTTCATACTTGGTTTACATATTTAATCAATCAAGTGATCACATGCCACACTTATATAATCTTCCTATGGGACACATACCCACAACCTACCACAACAATATCTGGAGTGTACCTCCAAACCACCAGTCGCACTAACGCTGAAAAGCAATCAAGAATCATTAACCAGGACACAAAACCCTTTTTACGAAACACCGATCTTATGTGACACTGAAGACAATACCAACTAACCATAACATCGAAACTTCTTTCCTGCTCATCCGAGCTCATGACATCTTTGTCAAAAAAAAAATTCCTTCACTCGTGCCATTCTCGGCCCAATTTCCACAACCAAAACTGATTCGCCAGCATGCCTCAAATCGGAACCAACATAGCACATAATCGTACAATCAACTAACCAATAGCAAGCTCCCCAACTTGGCTCGAAGCCATAGATCACAACATATAATACTCATAACGCATATACTCCATTGTTGCCTCAATACCATAGTGAGATTAAACTCGATCCTTCATAAGCTTGTGGAAACACAAATCATTTAGAATTTTTAACTCTTCTGCAAATCTCACATTCACTCACACAACAGTTAAGCCCACTCTCTAGGTGATCCAATTTAGATTTCAACACATTTTATTCACTTGCAATTGAGGTCTTCTAATAGATAACATAAGGATAACATAACTTTAGAACACCCCGCAGGAGATGACCCAGCTACTTTGCCTCCAACTAACATTTCTGCATACCTTCCACCGCCATAAGCATTACGTAGTCACTTGATCTTCCTGAGTCTGTACTCATACTGCAACATGAAATTTACTTCACTCCCAACTAGGAGATATGAAAAGATTCTTCACACGCCCATAACTCGGGCTATAACTTGAATCACGATGGACTTCAAGCATCTATTAGTTCTTCCATCATTCAGCAGACCCTTCTTGTCGCTTCCAGATCATATAGATATGCCTCGCAGTACTAACATACTCATCACATAGCCGCAACTGTCATTTCCACCAACAGGGACACTACCGAACATATAAGTTCAAAAACACTTGTTCACATAATCATCACCTCGGTGCTCCAGCCATAGGCAAGGATCCAAACTCATGTCCTCCAGACTGGCCCACCATAAACTCACAGATATTACATCTCGCCCTTCAATCGGGGAATCACAAGCCACCAAGGCATATTTGATACTGAGCGCTCGTTCGCACGTACAAATGCGTGGAAGGAATTCAAAGTGTTATATATCAAGCTGAATCAAGGACGCACGATAAGAATTCAAGAATGTGAAGTTTTCCTAAAGGTTCTGCAGCCTCTCGAGGATAAATACAGACATCTCTGTACCGATCCGCGAGACTTTACTAAACCGGCTCATGACTCGTGAGACCTATGTAACCTAGGCTCTGATACCAACTTGTTGCGACCCCAAACCCGATCGTGATGGCGCCCAACACACTGCTAGGCAAGCCCGACCATTCAACAACATTATCCCAAATTATTAATCAGATTATAGATAAATAACATAGGGAATTACTAAGTCATTACTTTCAAGTTTATAAATAATAATAAAATCTGTGAAAGTTCAATTAAAATACCACACCATAGCCCAATAGAATTCGGTGTCACAAACATGAGCCTCTAATACAGAATATCCACCTATTACAAGTCTGTCTAGGAAAAATGTGGAATAAAAGATGGAGATAGAGGGGAGAGATCAAGGCTGCGAATGCCATGCAGCTACCTCGATACTCCTGGATACTGCTGCTCACCTAAACAAATCCTCACTCAGCCTGTAGTGTACCTGGATCTGCACACAAGGTGAAGGGAGTAATGTGAGTACTCCGACCCAGTGAGTAATAAACATAAATAAAGGCTGAGAATAAGAAATCATGGACAATACAAGGTAAACTATAACTGGCAGTTTATAACATCGAATAGTGAAGCAACAAGTCAATGAAATCAGAGTACAGATACAAAGGCAGGTATAACAGATAAAGAACAATGCATAAGATGTAATGCAATGCATATGACGGTACACTTCGGTACCCACTACGGCGTGCAGCCCGAGCCATCCATTTATTTATCATCGACGGCGCTCACTGGGGGTGTGTACAGACTCCGGAGGGGTTCCTACAGCTCAAGCGCAATATCAAGCCATCTCGTGGCATCAAATCTAGGCCCTCGGCCTCATATCAATCTCAGTATAATCACCCAGGCTCTCGGCCTCAATATTAATGTAATCAACCAGGCTCTCAGCCTCAATATCAATATAACACTGTTGCGGCGCGCAGCCCAATCCATGCTCAGTCCATAAATCATCATAAGCCCCTTGGGCATTTGTAAAATAGTAGTTTTCAGCCCGAAATATCATTTAGAAATATCATTTAAGTTTTCAAATTCTTAGAAAGATGGCTGAGTTTGCAAAACAGTATTTAAAACCTTGGACCGAGGTCAAATGATATGCAAAATATGCGAAAACAGTGATATCAATCCCTGAAGGATTCAAATAATTGGCAAGAAGCCCACAATTGGAAACATGACTGAGGATATAAATTCTTTAACAAAATAAGTGAGGAAAACCAGTCAAAACTCCCCTAAGGGTTCTACAGGTCGGCACAAGGCCCCAAGCATGGCAACAAGACAAATTCACAATAATAAAGTATATGTCTCAATCAAAAATGTAGTAAAATATCTCTAGGGACGGACCAAGTCACAATCCCCAACGGTGCTCTACCCCACGCCCATTATCCGGCGTGCAAGTCACCTCAATATAGCGTTACGATGTGAAATTACGGGGTTTCAAACCCTCAGGACATCAATTACTCACCTTGAACCGGCTAATTCTCTAGCTTGCGATGCCTTTGCCCCTTATTGACCTCTGAATGCCTCAAATCTAGCCATAACGATTCGATTCAGTTAATAAAAATTATAGGAATTAATTCCATATGAATTTACACATTTTCCAAATTAAATCCGAAATTTAGCTCAAAATTGCCCGTGTGACCCACATCTCGGAATCCGGCGAAACTTATAAAATCCGATAACCCATTCCGATACGAGTTTAACCATACAAAATTATCGAATTCCGACATCGGATTGCCCTTCAAATCCTCAATTAATGTTTTGAAGATTTCTACCATTTTTACCCAATCTTTACCTATTTGAACTCAATAATCTTCCCATAACCTTATTGTTACAAGCATGTATAGCTAATACTCAAACATCTATGAATCATCTTACTAATTACCCATTTCTAGTTAGATTTCGAAATTGAAGAATTGGGAAAAAAGAAACTTTTACTTCTTTGATGAAGAACTTGAGGGATTTCAAGGTTTGGACAAGATTTTTGATGAAAAAGGAACTTGAGCTTCTTCCTCTCTCTAGAACTGCTCTTCCCTCTCTCTAAAAGTACCAGAAAATCCCAAAATAACAAACCCCAAACGAGTTAAATGAAATGGAGTTCGGGTCTTAAAAACCCGTTTTTGTGCAGCCACGACGCGTGGGGCGCCGCATGGTGCGGGGCGTCTGTTCAAAATATGTCTGGAAATGAAATTTCGGACCATTCTGGAATTCCTACTGGCGCGGCGCGCCGTGCGCCGCATGGGGCGGCGCGGTAGTACAAATTTCTGCGCTGCTTTGGTAATTTGGTCATAACTTCTAGTAGGAGGTTCCGAATGACAAACGGTTTGAAGCACTGGAAGCTAGACTCAAAAACCTTTCATTTGATAGGTTGTACATCATATAGTTCTTTATATGTGTAGATATGATCGTCCAAAGTGAGGCATTGCGCGTACTCATTTGCAACTTTAGTCTATTATGAAATTTTCCAACTTAGCTTAGACTTAGGACGTTCCTTAGACCCTATATATCTTATAGTACGCCTCGTACACTTGCTATCATATCTAATTGGTATCCATCATGGTAATAGACCTCTTCCACATATAAAATAATATAATTAGAACACGTCGACTTTCTTATTTCGCCAAAATGCGTCGAATTGTCTTATGGACTTCCAAATCCAAATTCGGACACACGTCTAAGTCCAAAATCACCATACGAAGCTACAGCAACTCTTGGAATTCCATTCTGACTCTCGGATCAAAATCTCACCTATCAACCGGAATTCGCCAAAATACTAACTTTGCCAATTCAAGCCTAATTCTACACCGGACCTCCAAAATTACTTCTGATCACACTCATAAGTCACAAATCATCCCCCGAAGCTAACCAAATCATCGGGATTCAAATCCGATCCCTCTAACACATAAGTCAACGTCTGATTGACTTTTCCAAAACAAACATTCCTTAAAGAGACTAAGTGTCTCATTTCCTACTAAAACCAATCCAAATCAACTCGTTCACACCCAACACTGATAATGAAGCATAAAGAAATAGAAAATGGGGGAAACGTGGCGGTAACTCACGAGACGACGGGTCGGGTCGTCATTTGGATGTAAGCTATATACCTAATTCTCTAGTAGCTGATCTACGTCTAGAACCAATGCATTAGTAATAATAAGATGATGTCACTGTGAGATGGAAGAATATGTATGGTATTATCCAGTGGCACCGTCTCTGATTTATCTTTTCATTGTACCTTCTTTTGGATATGCACATATAGACATAGAGGGGAATTCGAAAGGCTGAGCAAGATGATATTTGTTGTCATTGTTTTGTAAACTAGCTTATGGCTGTTTTGAATTCTAAAACATTTGATTGCTCATTGTGATCATCGCAAATATACATTTCTATAAGTTGTTGTGCTTCTGCTAAAAATGACATTGCATTTCTTGGTGTATCTGTACTATAGAAAAGACATATTATATGGTATTGAAACAAAAAAAACCTAAATAGAGTGGAATGTATATACATCATTCATATCATTGACCCCCATTAGTTTGGTATTGAGTCATCTTTGAGTGACTGATTAATTATCTTTTCTAGAATGTAGAAATAGCTTGCTGCTTTGTAGTTGCTTTAAAGAATTTACTTTATCCAATTTCAGATGTCGAGTTGTCAAATAACAGACATAAGAGAATTCTTTTGTCTTGCCTCCTTTTTTTCTTTAGGTTTCTTGGTGCTTTTGCCATGCTCAGTCTGTCATTCGGCCACAACTTACAACTTGCATCTGCTTTGTTGTGCCTTTGCTAACTCATTGTTGTTGTCATAAAAGTACAACTGTAAATTTTTTGGTTTTTTTCCTCCGGGATACAAATCATCTATTAAGTGATACATTCGTCCTTGAACTCTAAAAGTATAAATACCATGATTCCTTCGCACTAAGTCTGTATCATAGCTTACACCAAGTGATGTAAATGCAAATGTCTTATTATATGTTCTGATGTATGTTTGAAAGTGTTGGGATTTTTCACTATTCTCAAAATATAGATCATGTAGCTTAGTGGGCATTCGATGTGAAATTATCTTAACTGTATCAGTGCCACAACAAAATCGAGGAGATTCATATTCAAATCTTTTCGCAAAGCAAAATTTACAATTTGGAACCTTTTTTAATGGCACATAGTCTGAACGTAATTCAATATTCATAGCAGTTTTGTTATTTCGAGCGCGACCTGCATGTTGTAGAAATTGTAAGGAGTGAAATAGTAAGCACAAAATGATATTGCCTAAAGATGACACAAATACAAACCTTTAGTTATCATTATCTCAGTTGTATCATTTTGTTCATTAGGTACAGCCGTTGTTGAACCTACCAGATAAGTAGTTTTTTAGTCAACATAATGTCTTGTGTATTAGTGTAAAATTATGGTAACTTTAGGCAATTTGCCTTTCTCATAAGTGCAAAGAGGATTTCCCTTGTCAAAAGGAGGAAATGATGGAAGCATTGTAACCTTACTCTCTGCATAGTAGGCGTAAGCACAACAGATGTCTATAGTATTAAATTTATGGTAGATATTCATGCACACAAGAAAATTATATTTGTTCTAAACAATGAAACAATTGCGTACTGTATAGATTGCGATATAAAATTAGTATACTAACCTGTTTTGGAAGTATAGTAGGAGCCCTTTATATTAGAAGTACACTGTAAATGTGCTAATGTTGTTGTTATATCAGTAGAGATAATAGAAGTCGCTCTTTCAAAGCGATTACGTTGCAACGCCTGATTTTTGAGTACTTCCTCTAATGATAGTGCACTCTTTTCATTCGTCATCTTAAGTTTATACTATTCATGTTGTCTAACATTCCTATTAGGACATTTCTTTTCAGAGCAGGGACGCTTCTTTATTTGTCCAGAGTCCATCAATATTAAAATTTGTTGTTCCCTAATATCAGTTGGTACAAAAGTCCTACAATTTTTAAACGTTATAAAATTCATGGTCAGTAAACAAACAATAGCGCAACCATACTAAGAAATAGCTCTAATGACGTGTACCAAGAAATTCAATAACAAAACATTGGCTGAAAGTCAATATTAATTTAATTTCAGAAGGTCAGATCATCTGATCCGGTAGAAATTTTACCAAATCAAAAATACAAATTAGTAATTGCACAAATAGCATTGATCTACGTAATATATACATGGTTAAATGATCAATTTTAGCAGCTTATTAGATTCTCAAACATATTTTATGTTATATGCAGCTCGTGGTAAGATAAAGCTTTTTTTAGAGTGAATACAGTTGAATGGTCACATTTGAAGTATTTAGCAACGGCATAAACAAATGAACCACTAAATGCAACTTATCTTTCACTTTGCGCAAAGTAAAGTGTAACTATTTTCATATCAAAAGCAGGAAAAAAATTTAAGAAACCAAAAATTTTAACCACACAACAGTAGCTATATCAAACAGCAAATGTATTATCTTGGGATTATCAGAAGAACAGAAATGGAAACCACATTACCTTTTGATTCTATTAAGCACATCAATAGGAAGTCCAATAATTGGTCAATTTTACATGATGAAAATGAAGTGTTTGAACAACTTTTACGTCAAGCCTTAATTTCAAACCAATCCAAAATGTTATGTCATAATGATTTAAGTTAAATGAGCTAATCTTTTTAGGTTTAATTTCTTTTCTCTCTTTATTTTCGATTTTAGGTTTAGTATTGTTCATCATAAAGCGTAATGAGAAGGCTCTAGGTTTAATATTTTAAACTATTTTTTCCCTTGATCAAACCAAAACTTTCTTACCCTTCTAAACAGTAGTCAAAAAGAAAATTTATTTCTTGTAAAATAGTGTTTAGCTTCAGAAAGTTCAATGTAGTGAGTTCTTGGGAAAACTTAATGTAGTTAGTAAGAATTCAATTTGTCAATGGCAGGTCGGCCCAGTTACACAAGTTGGCACATAGGATTTTTTGAGTAATGACTGCAACTAAGTTGTTTGATAGTGTAATAGCGTTAACCCCATCAAATTTGAAAGCAATACCCAATTGAATTTCAGTTGATTTTAAAAAAATCCACAGCAATTGCGAAATCGATTAATGGAGAAGGAGACCTCCAAATTATTACATAATCACACAGTTTTTCCAATTTATCCAAAATCATAATAAGGGAATAAAAGAAATTAGGGCTTTTAGCATAAGGATTTTGGAGTGTAAGGGTAGAAATCAAGAGGAACAAAGTCAGTGGAAAAGAAGGGTACCTAGCAGTAGCGAGAGAGAACCAAATTCGCCACCTAAGAAGAGTGTTGTTTCAGTTCAATGCATCCAAATGTTTGTGCAACTTGCCATAGTTATCCTACTGAGCGAGTGTTTTAACACAAGAGAGCAGAGTGAAACACGTGTGCAATATCAGAGACGGTGGAATTTTACTGAGTTGCAAATAACTATCTTTTTAGATTTTTGGTTTTTCATGGGCTGGCATGTGGTGAAAGGCCAGAGAAGCATTTGGGCCAGACAGGCATGTTGATGGCACTGACAGGTGAAGAACCTAACTGTTGCTTCTAATATAAAAGAATACACAAAGGAACAAAATGTCCATTCTTGGATGTTGTATGGTAGCCGTAAAGAATATTATTTTCATCCATGGGAGTAATCTGTTCACATATAAACTATTGGCATATTTACAAAATTAGTACAGCCTAAGGCCGGCAAGTGGGTCGGGTTGGGCCGCAAACAGCCAAACGAGCCAGTCTCGCGGGCCATGGTCCCGGTCCGGTCCCTAAATAAACGATTCAAATGGTACCGGACTAGACGTGCTTGTTGTAGGAACCAACCCAGGACCGGACCCACTAACTCATGGTCCCGGGCTAAACGGGCCAGGCCCGCGGTCAAAAAGAGCTAAATAGGCCCAACGGCTATTATTTTTTTAATTAAATACAACTTAGAGACAAAAAGATGTTAAAAAAAACATCTAAGGCTACGCCTTGTAATTTTATTACAAAATCGTAACCTAATTTTTGAATTCAAATTTAAACTCCTAATTTACAAGTTTTCATATTATGGTCGTTGGTTCGACGACTAATTTTCAAAAATAGTCGTTCGGACTGTTTGACTTGCAAATTGCATACAAATTACATACTAATTTTTGAATTGAAATTTAAAGACAAAAATATTGTAAAAAATATTCAAAGCAATGCCTTGTAATTTTATTGTAGCAATATAAAATATGGTATCTTTCTTAGTCTTCTTCCCCCCTATGGAATGAGAACAACAAGGTGCTAATACCGCCGTTGAAAAAAAAAAGGAACTAATCAAGAAGTGCCACAAATACAAGTTACATACTAATTTTTTAATTCAAATTTAAACTCCTAATTTGCAAGTTATTGTGATGGAAAACAAACTTACAAATATAATATTTAATATATTCTAAAAACTTCCAATTAATTTCCATAGTTATCTCTTACAAACTTCATAAATCCTTCAAGGTTCAGAGGAAGTTCTGTTAGTGGTGGCTGAAAAGAAGCTTGTCCATCGCCGCTTCCATTGTCGGACGAAGCAGCATCCTCAGCAAGTTGAGCGAGCATTTCTTCATAAGCTTCGTCTATCTCTTGTTATGATTCAGCAAGTCCAAAATTTCTTCTTTCTGAACGGATCCAATCTCTGAAAAGTACTGATTTTTCCAAGCTATCCCTCATAGACTGTCTATGATCACTGATTTGAAGTTTTGCTTGACTGAAAGCTCTCTCTGATGCCACTTTTGAAGCTTGAATAGTTAAAATGTCTCGGGCCATCTTGAAAGAACCGGAAAGTATTTTTCTTTGCCCTTCCACCATTGCAAAATATCAAAGGTGCCGTCGAGATTCACTTCCTCGACCCTCTCCGACAAATAAAATTCAAGTTCATTTAGTTGTGAAAAATTATTACTACTAGAACTAAAAAAAACTAAACCCCGTCTAAACACTAAGTCTTCTTATTCCCGCAGTTCTTTTAGAAGATTGAGAATCAGAAGAAGAAGGAGTTGGAATATTTTGTCTAGCCTGATTTAATGCAACTTGATAAGCATTATAAATAGTTTCAGTGTTTGCTCTAATTGAGGCTATTGCTTCTGGAAGTTTAGGCTCCTCATATTTTTTAAGTGCTAAACCCTTATAAACAGTTTCATACCAAAATTGAGGACCTCCTAATTTTATACAAGGATTTAAAAAATTAGCAACACCATAAATAGCGGGAATAGGGAAAAAATATTTTTAAAACTTTCTTCTCATAGAATCAATGGCAAGTTGATAAATTTTCTCACCCTGTGAAAAATGAGCAAATAAATTTACAAGTTTTGTGATATAAACCAAATAGTTAGAAATAGTAGGATAATATTGCCCCGAAAATTCTTTTGTAGCAATATAAAATTTTTCTAAAAAAATCAACAAGCATTTTAAAATTAACCTAATCACCATTCGTAATGTAATCATCATCGTCACTTACATGTGCATTAAACATTTAACTTATGGGATTTTCTATAGTCATATGCAACAACCAAACTTTCACACATGTAATTCTATCTAGTTGGATAAGGTTTAAGAACCTTTCTTTCCCTTAGGCCACAATCATCGCACTTTCTAAAATATTCTCTAAGTCTACTTCTACGGTAAAAATGAAAAGGCCAATAAGAGTCATTTTGACCTTTCCAATTTGAACATTTAAAATTCTCATATCATTACCCACAATTAAATGATAAATATGACAAATACATCAAACATGAAAAATGTTACTAAATGCAGGATTTAGCATAGTGGTAAGCAAGTCTAAAGCATTTGTGTTATTAGTAGCATTATCCATTAAAAATAACATTATTTTATCACTAATGCAAAAATATCTGCTAATATCCGTAACCGTGCTAGCAATAAATTGTCTTGTGTGCCGTGAAGCAATTATTCTATTAGCAATTATGCGCTTTTGCATGTTCTCATCCTTATCAATCCAATGACATGTAACAGTAAGGTAATCACAATTATTGTTACTTCTACCAATATCAGTTCTAATAGCAACACGAAAATTAATATGAGTAAATAAGTAGAGCAAATATTATTTATATTCATGCTTATATTTATAAATATCGCTCTTTACGGTTGTGCGAGGAAAACCTTTATCAGTAGGATTATAAATTTTTCTAATATAATGCATAAACGCATGGTCAGAAGGAAAACTATATGGTATTCTAGGACTCCGCTCAAGCTTCAATTCAACAACAGTCTCGGGGTTAAAGTATTGCAATGCATCCATGTACCTGGGTAGAGATGCAAATAACTTATCTCAGTCATCATAAACAATTTCAGACACACGTTTATGCCCAAGAAATGCCTTTCTTTTGGTAATGGTACACTCATATTCCTGTGGACAGATGTAATACACTTTTGATCTTGTACCTTATGGAGGCTTCAATGTGTGGAATCAAGACAAGAGAAATCAAGTCAACATCCAAGTTAAAGTGATTCCCACTGAATGTGTCCATTTCACAATTGTGCGTGCCAATGTATTTATCCACAACACACATATTTTTTTTCTTCTTCCTTGCACGCAGCATCCAATTACAACTTGTAAACCATCTACGTAAAATAACCTTGTATACATCTGGAGATGACTCTCATACCATCATCTCACGGCACTCTTTTACGCTATACATTTTTGTTGCCCTGCTTAGGCGCGCTTTATCAGGAAAAATCATGCCCTTTGATAGCACCGTTGGTCTAGATTAATCCCACATTGTTGTCCAAATTTTGTCAATATCCCTTGTGAGGGCATCCACATCCGGCATACTTGGCAAATGATCAAGGTAGGGAATATGCCTTAAATGAAATGGCACGTGGGACTCGTACACTCTTGGTCTAACGGAAGGTGGAGCATGCTCCCTCGTCAAATCAGGTTTAGTATTCTCTTCCTCCTCATCATCACCCTCGTCAAGGAAGGGTGTGTCATCTCCAGACTCATCGGTATTGTTGTCATAATCACTATTCTCTTCTTGACTCTGCGCATCTGTCAGATCCCAATTAAATATGTCGTCTTCGGGCAATTGAGTAAGGATATGACCATCAAGTTGCTTGTTTTCGCTGCACAACCAAAGAAATAATGAGTTACTCAAATTTGTCCTAACAATACATATAATTTTATATATTCACTTACAAATCATAATGTATTGATATCCCATGATGCACATTATAGTGTTGATGCTGACTCTCGGATGGACCACCATGATCCAACACACCAAAACTAGGCATATTCCAACTGGTCGTTCGTTCATAAATGGTAATTTCATATCTGGTCGGTATCCTCTGTGGAATATATGAGTGTTAATACAAATAAATACACAAAAATATACATCGTAACGCAAAGGAAATTGAAGTTTAACACTCGGCTTGTGGATTATGTAAACTAGGGGAGAAACTATTTCCTCGCTCCTCATTCGCCCGTGGAAATAAGTTTAGATCCGGCCAAACTCTTTCAGTCGGAATCTGTTCGGCTAAAACTACTCCAAAATAATCACCCAATGATTGAGGGATATCCCTACTTTGCGCAACCTCATTATTGCCAACGTCTTCAGCATTGACGTACATTTCCCACAGTTTTATCATAATAAATTTTCGGTATTCATCCGGAGTCCTCAAAAAATCTCTTAGAGTTTCATCGTCTTCGATGTTAAACTCAGCATAACAAGCAACCCCTTACGGAGTAACATAATACGGATAATCATTAGTATAGAGAGCATTCATTATTCATGGTCTGAAAAATCACTGGGTGCAATATTATGGCAAAATTCAGTGTTGGTAAATTGTAATAAACTATTATTGGTATCAAGAATAGCAGGTGCAGGACGGCTACGGGGTTTGAATCGGGGAGATCGGAGCAGGGGGGGAGGAACAACAGTACCACTAGTTTCGCTAGTCTTAGATTTTGCCTTACTCTTACTTTTACCGCGGCAAAAATATTTCTTAAGGAAGACATCTTAATTAACCAAGTAATAAAAACTAAATAAAACAAATAAAACTATAATATTAAGACTTAAGAGTTCAAACGAGTTTACCGAATTGACAAACAACTTGTTGAAAATTGATTATTGTTGAAGACTTAAAGACTCCAATTCACCAACTTCACAATTATTTCACAAATTCTAACAACCTCAATATTTTTTGACTATTTTTTTGAATGAAGTAAGTAATAGTAGCAACCTCAGATTTTTTTTTTGATAAAGTAAACAATTATAGCAAGTATTGAAGAAAATTAGAGAGAGATTTTGATAGATTGATATTGA
Source organism: Nicotiana sylvestris (assembly GCF_000393655.2). Taxonomy (NCBI): domain Eukaryota; kingdom Viridiplantae; phylum Streptophyta; class Magnoliopsida; order Solanales; family Solanaceae; genus Nicotiana; species Nicotiana sylvestris. The sequence goes on from NC_091067.1 coordinate 31,434,923, forward strand.
TTTTGTAAGAAAAATGAAAGAATGAGGGATTATTTATAGTAGAAAATAAGAAAAAAGTGTAATAATAAAAAAAATTGGGATTAAAAATTAGTTGGTGGGGTTAAATGGTTGTTTTCTTGAAGAGCTAACGAATCTTTTTTCTTAAAGCCAACGTTTTTTTTAAAAAAAAAAATCGTTGGACCCGCCATGGAACCGGTCCAGTCAGGTCCTATGGCGGGCCAAACAAGCCCAGTCCAAGCAGTCCTAAATGGTAAAATCGGCCCACAAGAACAGCACAAGCCAACCAAACATGGACCAAACGGTCCCAGCCCGTTTAGCCCGCGGGCCTGGCCCGATCCGACCCGGCACAGTTTTCAACCTTAGTGCAACCATCATGTTGTGGTTAGGATCTATTATCTGCCTTTGACAAAAATAATGTTACTTGTAGGGGGGAATTATTTATTAGTCTAGCCATCTCATTCTTTCTAAACGAAAGTAATAGAAGGGATAGAAGCAAGAGAACTAAATTAGTTTGGTCGTAATTGACATACGTTCAACATATAATATGTCATACATCACCATTGGTGCTTTGATTTAGCTTTCAAAAGGTTATAGGCTAAAATTTCACATGCTCCAAAAGACTCCTATCAGTAAAAAAAAGTCGTGAGTACACACAAATATTCCACATAGTTGCATAAGAATAGGAGTGCTTCAGCACATAGACATGATGAACACAAGGAATTGACTAATCATGGTTGATCTTTTTATTTTCATTATTAGGAAAAGATTATCCAGATAAGTTGCATTTGGCTATTTGATAGGAATTTGCTTTCGTTTTGATAGTTTGTACCAGTATTCTAGCACTATTTCACCTGCTGCACCAGAATATAGGACGCAAAATTTCACTTAAGATGCTAGCTAGAATTCCATATTTGGATGTGCGAGTGTATTGGAAAAAAATGTGGGAGAAGAAGAGGAAACATACTCATTCTTTTATGCTCGAAGTGAACTTAGACTCTTGATATTACTTGGTATATGTTAGTAAAATATATTTGTAAAATAATTCTGGAGAAGATAAAATAATGTATAAACAGAAATGTAAAGAAACAGAATTTAATCTGAGCCCACTGAATTTACATTGTTTCCTTAAGGAATTTAATCCCCTCCTAGCACCCGAGGTTGTGGATTATTTCCTCCCAGGATAGAACGAATTACACACTGGTGTAGCGGTACTTCAAACCCCAGAGTTTCAGTGAACACAATGATCGGTAGCAAATCACACTTACTATTGCTTTCTTTGTAGTTAAAACAATGTAGAAGAAAGGAGGAGAATTCAAAATTTCGTATCGAAAATTTAAGAGAATAGACTATTATTTATAGCCCCAACTTATTGAGTTCAAACGAAGAGAGGTCAATTACGTAAAATGGTCATAACGTTAATGGCCATTTACGCAAATTAAAATGGCAGAGGAAACGTTTTTTGTTACAAAAAATGGACGGGCAGAGTCAGTAAAATGGATAATTTGGATTTAATATTAATTTTCCGTTACAAACACGGATATTTAATAATATTACGTTAATATTTACTATTACAAATAAATTTGGTCCAAAAATTAATCAATCAATCGATCATTTGACCAAATCCGAATCCGAATCCGAATTCGAAGCCTAAGCTGAAGTTGAGCGACAACGATGACGGCGCGAGGCTTGTCTTCTTCTTAACTCTTTAAGAGCTAGAAGAAGAGCAATTATATATATACCCATCAAAAGTATTTTTCTCCTCCAATATGGGAAATTGTCCCTTTGTCAAGGAGGGAAACAATCAACTCTTAACTGTCTTTGGTTCTCATTGTTGTGTTCGTTTCATCCATGAACATCGCCTGGTTTCATAAGTGCGTAGAGAACTGGTCTCACAAAATTCTCCTTGAAGCGGCTAACACTTCACACTCACATAGGTGATTCCTAAACGTGGCATCCCGTAAATACATTATTTGATATATCCCGTTTCAAATTTAGGAATCATTAAAAAGCCTTAATGTTTTTTCCTTGGTACTGAACATTGTCTCATCACGAGAATGGACCAAAATTTTAGTTGACAATGTTGAACTGTCATTAATGACTTTGTTTGATCTCCTTGAACCTAGATCTTGAGATCTCATGTCTTCTAGGTAGAGTTACCGTTACAATGACTTGTTTTCGGCCGTAGTCTCATTCCCCTCGATGATTTCTCAACTACCTCTCTAGTAGGCCTTTTGTAAGTGGATCTGACAAATTATTACTTGACGTTACATAGTCAATCGTCATAATTCCTCTAGAGAGTAATTGCCTAACGGTTTTATGTCTTCTTCGTACATGACGAGATTTAGTGTTATATATAACGCTCCCAGCCCTTCCAATTACCGTTTGACTATCACAATGTATGCATATTGGTGCCAATAGTTTGGGCCAAAATGGAATGTCTTTCAAGAAATTTCGGAGTCATTCAGCTTCTTCACCGGCTTTATCTAAGGCTATGAACTCAACCTCCATTGTAGAGCGGGCAATACAAGTTTGTTTGGATGACTTCCAAGATACCACTCCTCTACCAATAGTGAATACATATCCACTTATGGACTTAGAATCAGTTGAACCGGTGACCCAATTTGCATCACAGTATCCCTCAATTACCGTAGGATATTTACTGTAGTGCAAAGCAAAGTCCTGGGTATGTTTTAAATATCCCAAAATTCGTTTCATTGCCATCCAATGTGATTGACCTGGATTACTCGTGTATCGACTCAATTTACTTATAGCACAAGCTATATCTAGTCGTGTACAGTTCATGATATACATTGAATATCCCAAAACACGAGCATAATCCAATTGTGATATGCTTTGGCCTTTGTTCTTTGCTAGTGCAAGATTCACGTCAATTGGAGTCTTTGCAAATTTAAAATCTAAGTGCATGAATTTTTCAAGTATTGTCTTAATATAATAAGATTGTGACAATGCCATACCTTGAGGAGTTTTATGGATCTTAATACCCAGAATTAAATCAGCAACTCCCAAGTCCTTCATATCAAACTTGCTAGTTAACATACGCTTAGTCACATTTATGTTGGCAATGTTATTACTCATTATCAGCATATCATCCACATATAAATAAACAATGACTATATGATCTAGAACATTTTAATGAATACACATTTATCACATTCATTTATCTTAAAACTATTTGATAATATTGTTTGGTCAAATTTTGCATGCCATTGTTTGGGTGCTTGTTTTAGTCCGTAAAGGGACTTAATAAATCTACATACCTTCTTTTCTTTACCTGGAACCACAAACCTTCAGGTTGTTCCATGTAGATTTCTTCCTCCAAATCTCCATTTAAGAAGGTCGTCTTTACGTCCATTTCATGAATTTCAAGACCATAAACTGCAGCTGATGCTACTAACATTCGTATTGTCATGGGCGGCTTTCCAGCCATGCTCCATGACCCCTTGGGCGCGCCCCGTGGCGTTCTAGCAAGCCTCTCAATGCCTAGCAGCACGGACGGCCCTGTGGTCTTGGTCGCACCAAGTGACAAGCGCGCATATGCCTCTATCATCTCACCGATATCCCTCGCCAGCGCCCAACCGCAGGCGGATGCCAACAGTACCGTGCGCGCAGACAACGCCGCATGCGCAGACCCTGATGCCAAAGAATATGCTGCTGACAACGGGCTTGTTTTTGCCTTATAGAAAACTAAGTCTTTTTCATTGTAAATATAGAGTAGTTTTATTTCATGTACTTCCATTATGTTTCTCTAGATTAATCAAGTCTAGTCTTGTAGCTTTGGTTTATTTTTTTAAGTATTATTAGGAGGGATCAAGCAATCAAACTTTCTAGCAAGCAAACAATTCTCTGTACTGGTGTATCTCCCCCTCGACACCGCGTTGCCTTTCTGTAATAGCTTTCATTAATGCAATCAAGCTTTCTTTCATTCTCAATTCTCATTCATGTTCTCTCAATTGCTCTTGACATTGGTTTTCCCGTACGGCATTGACAATCTAGTCTAACGTACGGAGGGGACCTCAGTTGGCGGACAGCAACTGCACTGACATAAGTTGCTTAGCCTTATGTCGCCTTTCCAAGGAATCTCAGGAAGGCGCTGCATAACAGTTGGTATCAGAGCCTAGGCTGAACATCGGACGAGGGAACGCATTGTCATTACCACCATTTCTAACCATGGTGAATCATGGGGACCGCATTGCGGCCCTTGAACAGACGGTCAACGGATTACTGCCCATCATGGATATGGTGCCTGAACTAAGAACTAGCCTAGGGCAAAGGTTGGACGACCTGGACCGCAGGGTGCTCCAGGCCGAAATTGACATAGAAAACATCAGACGTGACTTCGAGGAAGACCGGCAAACGGCAGCCACAGAGGCAGCCGAACTTTTTGGCAAATTCGAGGGACTCCAATAGGAGCGTGCCGAGGATTTAGCTTATAGGGCACAAAAGGCAGACAGGGTGACTGCCATGTAACAAACTATTGACGACTTGACAGACAAGCTCAATGTCGTCAATGCTGATTTACAGGGCCTGCTGCGAGGCGGTGGAAACCAGATCGGGGGCGCTGCAAACCCCACTTCCGCGACACAAAAACTGAAAATTCCTGAACCAAAGCCATACATTGGAGCTAGGAATGCCAAGGAAGTGGAGAACTTCATCATTGATGTCGAACAATATTTTGATGTTGTTGAGGGCCTAGAAGAAGCTAAGAAGGTAGCAATTGTTGCCATGTATCTTCAGGGTGATGTTAAACTCTGGTGGTGGGTGAAATACGAAGCCATCAAAGCCGGTGAAGATGCTCTCGAAACATGGGCAGAACTGAAGGCAGCCATACGCCTACAGTTCTTCCCCGAAAATGTTGAATACAATTCAAGGAGAAAGCTACGGGAGCTCCGCCAGACCAAACCCGTGCGGGACTACGTGCGGGAATTCTCCGCGCTCATACTAAGCATACACGACATGGGGGACAAAGACAAGCTCTTCACTTTCCTAGAAGGGCTGAAACCTTATGCCTGTATGAAGCTACAAAGACAATGGGTAGATACCCTGCCTAAGGCAATCCAAGCAACTGAATGCCTTGGGGACTATCAAATGGAAGCTCGGAAGGATAGTCCTCAGCCGCCTGCCCGAGCGGGATTCAAAGGGGGCCAGTCTAGCAATGGTGGCCCTAGCAGAAGTGGGGGAGATCGAAGCTCAACCAAACCTAAGGCTCCCTCCACAGGCAGCAACAGTGCTGCATCTAACAACAATGATCGGGGGAGGAAGCCTCCTTCAGGGTGCCGTCATTGTGGCGGACCACATTGGAACAATGAGTGCCCACATGCACAGATGAATGCCCATCAGACTTTTGATGATGGGACAGATGACGATTCAGACGATGCGGATCAGACTGAACCCGTAGGTGCCTTCAATGCAATTGTTGGCTCCATTTCTGAGGCATTAGCAGAGACTAGTGCTGGTATCCGTAAGAAGAAGGACCCATGTCCCGTCACCAAGAAAGGGAAAAAGAAGGCGGATGATGAGACTCCTCTTAAGCACGAGAGGACCTTAATGTTCGTTGAGATGAAGGTGAATGGCAAGCCCATTCGGGCCATGGTAGACACGGGTGCTACCCACAACTACTTAGCCTCGACTCAGGTGGAGCGCCTTGGTCTAGTCGTAGGGAAAGGTAGAGGCCGTGTCAAGGCTATCAACTCACCTCCCCAGCCAGTGGGTGGAATAGCCAAAGAAGTACCGATGAAGCTTGGCCCTTACGAAGGAAAATTCAACTTGCGTGTGGTGATCATCGATGACTTCGAGTTGATAGTTGGATTGGAATTCCTGAGGCAAACCAACACCATGCCTGTACCGTATGCTGACATGTTACTGATGATGGGAGCAAACGGGGCCAAGCCCTGCGTTATCCCGTGCATGCCCATGAAGATGGCCGTTGAAAACATCTCGGCCTTGCAGTTGAAGAAGGGGGTCAAAAGAAACGAACCTACGTTCCTGGCAACCCTCTGCATCGAAGATGTAGAATGCTCCTCGGGTCCCATTCCTGAACCCGTGAAGGAGCTACTACTAGAGTTTGAAGATGTCATGCCACAAGACATGCCAAAGCGACTACCGCCTAGGCGCACTGTGGATCATGAAATTGAGCTGGTGCCGGGCGCGAAGCCACCTGCCCGGGCGCCTTACAGAATGTCACAACCCGAACTCACCGAGCTTCGGAGACAATTGACGGAAATGCTAGACACAGGGATTATCGTGCCCTCCAAATCCCCATACGGGTCCCCTGTGCTATTCCAAAAGAAACATGATGGTAGTCTACGACTCTGTGTGGACTATCGGGCTCTAAACAAAATTACTGTGAAGAACAAGTACCCTATTCCGCTAATGGCAGACTTGTTCGATAGACTGGGTGGTGCGACGGTGTTCACCAAAATAGACCTGAAGACCTGTTATTGGCAAGTTCGGATTTCAAAGGGTGATGAGCACAAGACGACCTGTGTGACAAAATATGGGTCGTACGATTTCCTGGTTATGCCATTCGGCTTGACTAATGCCCCAGCTACGTTTTGCACTTTGATGAACCAAGTCTTCCGAGAGTACATTGATGAATTCGTGGTGGTCTACTTGGATGACATTGTGGTATATAGACAAACATTGGAGGAACACCTGATGCACTTGCGGAAGGTCCTAGCTCGATTGTGGGAGCATGAACTATATGCGAAGCTATCTAAGTGCTCCTTTGCTCAAAAACAAATTGACTTCCTCGGACATGTCATCGAGGAAGGGTGGATCAAGATGGACCAGCAGAAGATTCAGGCAATCACAGATTGGCTGCCGCCTAAGGATATCCACGCCTTGAGGGCGTTCCTTGGTCTATGCAATTTCTATCGGCGATTTGTGAAAAACTACTCCCTCATTGCAGTACCATTGACAAAACTCCTCAAGAAGGTCACACCTTGGGAATGGGGACCCAAGCGAGCGGAGGCCTTTAACGCATTGAAAACGGCTATGTCTAGTAGCCCCGTCTTGGCCCTTCCTGATCTGGCCAAGCCATTCGAAGTACAAACATATGCATCTGACTATGCCCTCGGGGGAGTCCTGCTATAAGAAGTGCATCCTGTAGCATACGAGAGTCGGAAGCTGAAAGATGCAGAGCGGCGTTATGCCGTCCATGAGAAAGAATTATTGGTTGTCATCCACTTCTTGTTCCTCTGGAGGCACTATCTGCTGGGGACCCCATTCGTGGTCAAGACAGACAACACAACTGTTAGCCATTTCATGACCCAGCCGAAGTTGAATGGTCGACAGGCCAGGTGGCAGGAACTCCTAGCTGAATTCCACTTCAACCTGGAATACCGAAGTAGGAAGACCAATCATATTGTTGATGCGCTCAGTCGGAGAGCTGATCTAGCATCGGTGTGCCTACTCGCCACCCTAAGGGGGAGCGAAGTGGCCACCTCTATCAAGGACCAGATACAAGATTTACTCATCAAGGATCCTGCTGCACAGTATTTGGTTGATTTGGTAGGACAGAGCAAGACTGGCCAGTTCTACATGGAAGATGGTTTTCTGAAAGTGAAAGGGAACCGACTTTATGTTCCTAAAGGAGGAGATCTGCGAAGGACTCTTCTGGCTGAATGTCATGATACTCTGTGGGTCGGCCATCCCGGTGAAGAACACACCATGGCGTTACTTCGTCGTGCATATTATTGGCTTCAAATGGCCGATGATGTTGCTCAGTATGTGAAGACTTGTCTAGTATGCCAGAAGGACAAGTCAGACTGCTTAACACAAGCGGGACTCTTGGAACCACTAGCTGTCCTAAAGAGACCTTGGGAAAGTGTTTCCCTGGATTTCATCACCGGATTGCCCAAGGTCGGAGATCTAACAACTATCTTGGTTGTGGTATATCGGTTTTCCAAGTATGCTACCTTTATTGCTACCATACAATATATATCAACAGAAGATACAGCTCGACTCTTCTTCTCTCATGTCGTCAAATATTGGGGCCTGCCCAAAGACATTGTTAGTGATCGTGACTCACGCTTCACTAGTAACTTTTGGACCCAACTCTTTAAGTGCCTTGGGTCGAAGTTGAGTCACAGCTCAAGTTTTCATCTGCAATCTAATGGCCATACGGAGCGGTTCAATGGTATGTTGGAGTAATATCTCCGTCATTTTGTAAACAGATCGCAGAAGAATTGGGTGAAGCTTCTAGATGATGCTCAATTGTGTTTCAATTCACAAAAGAGCCCTAGTACAAACAAAAGCGCTTTTGAAATTGTTACCGGACAGCAACCGCTACTCCCACATACAGTCAATGCACCAAATATGTCTAAATATCCTCGAGCTGCTAGCTTCTCAAAAGAGTGGAAGCAAAATTTGGAGATAGTGCAGAGCTATCTTCTCAAGGCTCAAAAGCGGATGAAGAGGCATGCTGATCAGAATCGTCGCTTTGTTGAATACCAAGTAGGAGACAAAGTGATGGTCAAAATTCCAAAGCGTTACTTATTTGCGGGGGTCCATGACCCTTGCCTACTGCAAAAATACATTGGACCCTTGTCCATTGAAAGGCGCATTGGGAAAGTTGCATACCGGGTGGATACCCCAGCTTGGTGGAAAATTCATCATGTCTTCCATGTCAGCCTCCTGAAACCTTTTTGGGAAGACACGGAGGATCCTTCAAGGAGCCAGCTCACAATATTGGGTATTCGAGGGCCCAATTCAACCGGGAAAAGGCGTGTTGAAGCTATCCTTGATGATAGAGTGATTCATGCCTCAAGGAAAGATCACCAAGAGTTCTTGGTAAAATGGCAGGGTTGTGATGCAGAGGAGAACACTTGGGAGAGGGGAACACACCTTAAAGCCTACAAGAGCCTAATTGAAGATTATCTTGCAAGTAAGGCGTCAAGGACGTTGCCAACTCAAGTAGGGGAGAATGTTATGGGCGGCTTTCCAGCCGTGCCCCATGACCCCTTGGGCGCGCCCCGTGCCTTCCTAGCAAGCCTCCCAATGCCTAGCGCCACGAACGGCCCCGTGGTCTTGGTCGCGCCAAGTGACAAGCGCGCACGTGCCTCTGTCGCCCCACCGATATCCCTCGCCAGCGCCCAACCGCAGGCAGATGCCAACAGCACCGCGCGCGCAGACAACGCCGTGCACGCAGACCCTAATGCCAAAGACTATGTTGCTGACAACGGGCATGTTTCTGCCTTATAGAAAACTAAGTCTTTTTCATTGTAAATATAGAGTAGTTTTATTCTATGTACTTCCATTATGTTTCTCTAGCTTAATCAAGTCTAGTCTTGTAGCTTTGGTTTATTTTTTTTAAGTATTATTAGGGGGATCAAGCAATCAAACTTTCTAGCAAGCAAACAATTCTCTGTACTGGTGTCTCTCCCCCGACATCGCGTTTCCTTTCTGTAATAGCTTTCATTAATGCAATCAAGCTTTCTTTCATTCTCAATTCTCATTCTTGTTCTCTCAATTGCTCTTGACATTGGTTTTCCCGTACGGCACTGACAATCTAGTCTAGCGTACGGAGGGGACCCCAGTTGGCGGACAACAACTGCGCTGACATCAGTTGCTTAGCCTTATGTCGCCCTTCCAAGGAATCTCAAGAAGGTGTCGCGTAACAGTATGGACGTAATTCTTGTAACTGAAGAGTAAAATAGTCAAGACCTTCTTGTTGTCTATACCCTTTGACTATAAGTCTTGCCTTATATTTATCAATAGTGCCATCATCTTTCATTTTCCTCTTAAAAATCTATTTAGAATCCAACGGTTTATTTCCAGGAGGAAGATCAACCAATTCTCATGTATTGCCGTTCAATATGGATTCTATTTCACTATTGACTACCTCTTTCCAAAATAATGATTCCGAAGAAGACATAGCTTCATTAAATGTTCGAGGCTTATTTTCCAATAAGAAAGTTAAAAATCTGATCCAAATGAAATAGACATTCTTTGACGTTTACTACGTCTTGGATCCTGCTGATTAAATGTACTTTCTTTTGTTTCTTCCCGAGGTTGTTTAGATCCTTCACCAATCGACTCATATTCCTTTTTATACGGATATATATTTTCAAAGAACTCAGCATTATCTGATTCTATAACCGTATTATTATAAATGTCGGGATTTTCTGATTTATGAACCAGAAATCAATATGATTTACTATTGGTCGCATATCCTATGAAAATACAGTCAACGGTTTTCGGTCCTATTTTTACCCTTTTGGGTTTAGGAACTTGCATGTTTGCCAAACACCCCCACACTTTGAAATAATTCAAGTTAGGCTTCCTTCGTTTTTATTTTTCATATGGAATCGATTGTGTTTTTCTATGGGGTACTCGATTTAGTATCCGGATAGCCGTAAGAATGGCTCATCCCTGCAAGTTCTGTGGCAAACCAGAACTTATCAACAATGCGTTCATCATCTCCTTTAATGAACGATTCTTTTTTTTCGCAATCCCATTGGATTGGGGTGTGTAAGGGGCTGTTATTTAATGAATAATTTCATATTCTAAACATATTTCTTCAAAAGGAGATTCATATTCATCACCCCTATCATTTCTTATCATTTGATTTTCTTGTTAAGTTGCATTTCAACTTTGTTTTTGTATTTCTTGAATGCGTCTATTGCTTCATCTTTACTATTAAGTAAGTAAACATAGCAATATCGAGTATTGTTGTCAATAAAAGTTATGAAATACTTCTTTTCACTGCGAGATGGTATTGACTTCATATCGCAAATATCTGTGTGAATTAAGTCTAAAGGATTTGAATTCCTTTCAACTGACTTATAAGGATGTTTAACATACTTAGATTCCACACATATTTGACATTTTGATTTTGTCGCATTCAAATTTAGGCAATACTTCCAAATTAATCATTTTCCGCAAGGTTTTATAATTGACATTTCCCAAACGTATATGTCATAAATTATTTGACTCAAGTAAGTAAGAAGAAGCTGAAGTTTTATTATTCTCAACGACCATTACATTCAGTTTGAAAAGGCCTTCAGTGAGGTAACCTTTTCCTGCAAACATCTCATTCTTACTTATTACAACTTTATTAGATACAAAAATATACTTAAACCTGTTCTTAACGAGACGTCCAGCAGAGACTAAGTTCTTCCTAATCTCGGTAACATGAAGGACGTTGTTCAGAGTCACCACCTTGCCAGAAGTCATTTTCAGAAATATCTTGCCATATCCTTCAATTTTGGCTATTGCAGAATTTCCCATAGAAAGCATCTCTTCGGGTCCAACAGGAGCATATATAGCAAACACTTCTCTAATAGCACAAACATGGCGAGTGGATCCAGAATCAATCCACCATTCTTTAGGATTTCCCACCAGGTTGCATTCAGAAAGCATAGCACACAAGTCATCAACATCTTCGTACTTTTCAACCATGTTTGCTTGACCCTTATTCTTGTCTTTCTTTGGAGCACGACAATCTGCAGATTTATGTCCAGCTTTCCCACAGTTGTTGCAATTTCCGTTGAACCGCTTCTTGCTTGGGTTGCTTTTCGGTCCAGAAGCCTTCTTCCTCTTTCTATTATTTTGAGGAGCATCCTCAATAATGTTTGCTCCCATTATTGTTGAGTTTCCACGGCCTTTCTTTTCAGTAGCTTTGTTGTCATCTTCGATTCTCAAGAACTATGAGATCTTCAAGCGGCATCTCCTTGCGTTTGTGCTTCAAGTAGTTTTTGAAGTCCTTCCACAAAAGAAGCAACTTCTCAATCATCGCTGCAACTTGGAATGCTTCATTGATGACAAGACCTTCAATGAAAATTTTGTTAGTAAAAATAATATAATTAATACTTTCAACATCAGTATTAATTCGATTTATACCTTCAGCAGAAGATCGTGAATAATCACTTGCAATTCGACTTGGGTGATAACAGATTTGCTATCTACCATTTTATTGTCCAAAAATTTAGTGGCAACGAATTTCTTCAACTTGGCATCTTCAGTTTTGTATTTCCTTTCAAGCGCAATCAACTGTTCTTTTGACATCTCCACATTACTATAGACGTTATACAGATCGTCCTCCAGTCCGCTAAGAATGTAATTCTTGCATAGAAAATCAGAATGCTTGCATGCCTCAGTCACGAGAAAGCGTCCATTCTCTGGAGTTTCGCCGGGCAGAACATGAACATCTTCCTTAATGAACTTCTGTAGACTTAAAGTCATTAAGTAGAAGAACATCTTCTGCTGCCATCGCTTGAAATCAATCCCAAAAAATTTTCCGGATTTCCTAGTCGGTGCCAATGCCGGTGTTGTTTGGCTTGTCGATGCATTGGCAGTCACCATAGGAACAGTCTGGTTTCCATTGTCATTCATCATTTCTGTAAAACAATGACATAAACAAACGTATCATGTAGATTTTAATCTCCAATGAAGTAGAAAACCACAAAGTTTTAGTCTCCAGAACAGTGAGTATAACTTAAATACAGAACATAATTAAGTTCCTTAAGCTTGTTAGTAAACTGTATTTGTTAAATAATTCTGGAGAAGATAAAATAACGTATAAACAGAAATGTAAAGAAACAGAATTTAATCCGAGCCCACTGAATTCACAGTGTTCCCTTAAGGAACTTAATCCTCTTGTAGCACCCGAGGTTGTGGATTATTTCCTCCCAAGATATAACGAATTACACACTGGGGTAGCGGTACTTTAAACTCCAGCGTTTCAGCAAACACAATGATCGGTAGCATATCATACTTACTGTTGCTTTCTTTGTAGTTAAAACAATGCAGAAGAAAGGAGGAAAATTCAGAATTTCATATGAAAAATCTGAGAGAATGGACTGTTATTTATAGCCCTAACCTGTTGAGTTCAAATGAAGAGAGGTCATTTACATAAAAGGCCATAACGTAAATGGTCGTTTATGCAAATTAAAAATACCAAATCCGAAGCCGAGTGAGCGTCGACGACGACGGTGTGAGACTTACCTTCTTCTTAACTTTTTAAGAGCTAGAAGAAGAGCAATTATATATATACCCTTCAAAAGTCTTTTCCTCCTCCAATATGGGACAATGTCCCTTTGTCAATGAGGGAAACTCAAGTATTTCATTTTTCCTCCATTTCCCATTCACCCTCTTTTAAGTTAAAATAAGCTTTAAAAACTCAACAGTATATTTCCAAAGGAGGCAACGATACAAATAAATTCAAGGTAGAAATTGGTATTTCCATCAGGTAAGTTCTTGAAAGATCACGTGTCCAGCAATTCAAATCAAAGTTTAGAAGAAGAAAAAATGCATGAGATTTTATAAAGTTGAGTTGTATTGTGAAGATAAAAAAAAAAAAAGAATTTACTGAGCTTATTGGAGAAGAACATGAATTTTAATGAGTACACATGAGATTTTACCAAGTTCAATTATCTTGTTTTAATTCTATCAGCGTGGATAAAACTTTTAGCACCAGAATCAACTTCTTGAATCCTTTGTCAAGCCACCATATGAGTGAATAATATGAATTGTGCAACAAAATATAACGTGCTTTACAATTTTTAGATATTTTCTCTCGCATAATGTCAAGGTTTTTGCATAAACCAAAATGACGTTAAATTAAAAAATAAAAAATAAAAAATAAAAGCACCAGCAGAAAAGATTTAAAGTCTTCCTTTTGGACTTTCCATGATAGTAGCCTCTTAGAGACGTGTGTCTAGAAACCAAAATTTTCATATTCATATTTCAACTTCAAATTTCATCATTTTCCATGTTTTATCTGCACATCTATTTCCAGTCAACCAAAATTTTCTACTTCTGAAAATTTTTCAATTATATTCCATCTATTATTACACTCATATTTAATTTGGTATAAGTTATTATTGCTATTTTTTATCGTAATAATAACGTCTCTCATATTCCATTAGTGAAGTTCCAAACTGCATTTCATGACGACAAGGTTTTCAATTAGATTACTAAAAGACCACAAACAAACTCGAATTATACGTATAGCTCTCACAATATCTACACTTTCATTCACATGCCCTGCTTCCGAAAAGAACAAAAGCTTTTAAAAGTCATTCTCTCGCAACCTCGAAGTTTATGATCTCTCAAGTCTAGTGATATAACAGTTTGGGCCCCTAGTGGAAAAATATCTTTGCCCAAGGAAAAGAACTTGTGCCATAGTAGAAAACATATATTTATAAAAAAGAAAGCACATTTGTTGACATTACACATGGATAGTCGCTAGCATTTGCACATAAATTTTTTACACTTTCGCTGTCTGACACATTTTAGATAGATGCGATAAGCCTTATAACATAAAACCTTGCTTGACAGATATAATGTTAGTCTTTGCATTAGCTTAAAAGGTAATAACTGAATTGCCAAAAAGACAACAAAAAAAAAATACGGATTAAATGCAGAATCTAAGCACACTAATTTCATTCTGTGCCATACAATGCCCAAAACAAACTAGAGGATGTTTGGATTGGTTTTTAAACTGTCAAATCAGCTTTTAAGTTTTTTTTAGTCTTTTTCGACGCTTTGTCAAAGTTAAAAAGTACTTAAAATAAGTTAAAAATTGTTTAAAACAAGCCAAAAATAATAAGTTGGGCAACCCTACTTATTGTTTTTTGGCTTAAAAGCTATATTGCTGAAAAGCTACTTTTTAAAGTCAATCCAAACGGGCTCCTAATCACATGAACTTCCATATCTTCTTCACAAATATGTTCACCAAATTAATCTAATCGTGGGTAGTATTTCAGTCATCCCCTTCCCGTTCTTTTCTCCACTCATTTCTACATGTAAATTTTTCGTTTTTTCTTTAATGTAGAAGGGCAAAGGTGAAGGCTTTTATACTAAAAGGCAACCATTGGTTGTAGATATCAGTCAATTCAGATCTAAACTTCTATAGTCCCCTGATGCCAGAAATAATCAAATTTTATAAAAGTGAGATGAACCCATAATCACTGTGTTGAGGATTTTAGTTACCAGATTATCACTTGATTCAATAAATTGGAGAGTGTTCATTGGTTCTCGTGCTATCAAAAAGATAATTGAGTATTTGGCTCCATAAGAGGTCAACAGTTAATATACGTGAGAAAAGAGAAATGAATAAAAAATTGTTATACTTATTTCGGATGTATCATCAATCAAAATGGGCATATCACTTGAAAAATTGAAGATTTCGTCATAGTAAGTAAATAGTGAATGAAGATAAAATAATTGAAATATTAGGCTAAACTAGTCCAAAGATATTCTTAACGTAATGTGATATTGTCCACATTGGGCCAAGCCTACACAGTTTTCCCCAAAGGGTCTCACACCATTACGAGATCCCTACACCTTATATGTAGACTCCCAATCTTTTCAGCTACCAATGTAGAACTTTGTACGCACATCCAATAATATCCCCCTCGAACTAAGTTTCACGTGGCTCACTACCACAATCCACAGGTCTCCTCCTCGAACTAAGTTCCATGTGGCCCATTGTCACGATCCACGGGTCAATTTTCGAGATTCACAGTGTGTCACCCACATTGTAGAGTATTATGGCAACCGAAGCCCACAACTAGCTTCTTCTTGTGTGCGCGCCGCCCCACACCATTATTTTGCCATCTCCATACTCGCCCCGTTAAACTTGGGCTCTGATAGCAGTTGTTGGGCTAAACTAGTCCAAAGACACTCTTAACATGGTGTGATATTGTCCGCTTTGGACCAAGCTCGCACGATTTTTTCCAAAAGGTCTCACACTATGAAGAGATCCCTACACCGTATATCTTGATTCCTAATCTTTTCAGCTATCAATGTGAGACTTTGTTCGCACACCCAACATGAAATGAAGGAATGGAAAAGCAAGAATACACTAAGACAAAAACTTTCAGTAAGCATAAATACATATATTGCAAATAATAACAGAGAGTGAATGGTGAATTAGTGTAAATTATTGTTGTGCTCAGCTTTTTGGTGCTTTGCTTTGGCAATGGTAGGTTACTTTTGTTGTTGCGCTTCAGAATGTAATGCTAGTATGTAGACACTTTAAATTAACGTGCAGAAGGCAAAATAATGACTAAAATAACCATGTGTACGCTGAAATTGGAGGGTCCAATTTCTCATTATCAAAGCAGCTCAAAAGACCATCTCGAAGTCTCGGGGCTATAAGGTTATGATCGAGTCTCCTCAATCGAGGCTCGTCGACACTCGGTCTTAGGATAATGTTGACCACGGTCACGATAGAAACAGGGATTTCCCAAGGCACATGGCTAGGACTGAAAAAGCCTAGAGAGCTACTCTAAGACCCGAGTCAGGATGTCATCTAGTTGTCACATCTCCGTATCTTTATAATTAATGTTTGTTGTACTATGATGGGATTTTCCTCCTATATAAAGGAGATCCCTATCACTTTATAAGGGTTGGTCACTTCAGTTGCTCCACACGAAAATATAAGAACTCTCTAACATATTCTCTTGATATTATCTCTTTCATTTGTTATCTTCATATTTGTTCATCATTCATTGCTTATCATTGGCCATAAAGAGCCTTTGTTGATTATTTCATAACTGTTAGCCCCACCCCGATTACCCTCAACAGCTCGTAGCCCAGCCTCGGGATCGACCTCGGGGCCTAGAATCGACAAGCCCGAGGTCTCGAATAACTAGCCTATCGGTTTGATTATAACTCTCTCCTTAACTTTATTTCTTCTCCAAATCTCATATACTTAGCGTCAACTGCTTAACAAACTAGCATAAAAATAGATCACGTATTTTTAGAGTCACATCAACAAATTTAATTGTTATTACCATTTTCACGGTAAATAGTTTGGCGCCCACTGTAGGGCTAAAAATAATAGTGATTATTTTCTTGATGGTTTCGTCCTATTACACAAGTTATTTTTCACGCTTTTTCTTGTCCAAGATTTTTGATTTCAGGTCGAGATGTCTAACTCGGTAAACGGAGGTGAAAACAACAATCTTGAGGACCACGGGGAAAACGGTGTGGCTGTTCCAGGTGTTGGTGTGTCGCCACAAAACCCTGGGAATGCACCAGAGCTAGTCCCCGTGGACGCAATCTCATGTGACGCCCAACGGGTCGATATAAGCTCGCATACCGACAGAAGCATATGTCAAGGAGATCCACAAAAAGCTCAGAAAACCCCGACTAGGGAAGAACGTGAGGTTAGCCTTCATGTTATTTTTGAAATGTTGCAGGCACAATAGCTAGCTATTGCTTAGCTGCAAAGTCACCAGAAAACTCCCAGCACGGTAGCACTGGGGATAGCTCCTCCAGCCGAACATGTGCCGGAGAGATTGAGCAATAACGGGTCGATGACCTATCCCGCCATCATAAAAATGTTCGAGGACCTAACCAAAAGGATCGAATCGGGCGAGAAAAGGATAGAATCCAACGACAAGAAGGTCGAGACCTACAACTCCAGGGTCGACTAAATTCCAGGCACACCCCTGCTCCTGAAAGGCGTGGATTCGAAGAAGTTCATACAAAGGCTATTCCCAGAGGAAGCGGCACCGAAACCCATTCCAAAGAAGTTCAGAATGCCGGAACTCCCAAAATAAAACGGAACCTCAGACCCCAATGAACACGTTACTGCCTACACTTGTGCTGTGAAGGGCAACAATATAAGGGATGACGAGATCGAGTCCGTCTTACTAAAGAAGTTCGGAGAAACACTCTCGAAGGGGTCATGATGTGGTATCATAACTTAGCTCCTAACTTCATAGATTCATTTGCCATGTTAGCAGGCTCCTTCATAAAAGCACATGCCGGTGCCATCAAAGTAGCAATGAGGAAATCCGATGTGTTCAAAATCAAGCAGAGAGAGAGCAAAATGCTACAAGAGTTCGTATATCGCTTCCAAATGGAACGAATGGAGCTGCCTCCAGTCTCCGACGACTGGGCAATACAGGCTTTCACTCAAGGTCTGAATGAATGAAGTTCGGTGGCTTCAAAACAGTTGAAACAGAATTTGATCGAATACCCCGCTGTGACCTGGTCGGACATCCACAACTGATATCAATCGAAGATCAGTGCCGAAGACAACCAGCTGGGAGCCCCCTCAGGCTCAGTATATCCAAGCAGGTTTCTGACGAAGGAACCAAAGCCAAACAAAGAAAGGTATCAGCCATACACCGAAGATAGGAGGAACGCCCCGAGGCGCAATCCACCTCGCAATAATCAAAGAATGGACCGAGGAAAAGATCCTCGAGAACTCATCAATAGAGCCAGATTCGATAGGAATGCGGGGTCAACGGGGGCACCTCACTTATCAGAATACAACTTCAACGTTGATGTATCAAACATCGTATTCGCCATCAGTAAAATCAGAGATACTAGGTGGCCCAGGACTGTACAATCGGACCCTTCACAAAGGAATCATAACTTAGTGTGCGAGTTTCACAACACGCACGGCCATAGGACCGAGGATTGCCACCAACTCCGAGAGGAGGTAGCTCGACTATTTAACAAAGGTCACCTATGGGAATTCCTCAGCGACAGAGCTAAGAACTAGTTCCGAGAAAGAGAGGCGACCAAGAAGAACGAAACAAATAAGCCACAACATGTCATCCACATGATTTTGGGAGGCATCAATGCCTCACAAGAACTCGTGATGAGAAGGACAAAAATATCCATCACTAGAGAAAGCGAACCTGGGGTACATACCCGAGGAACCCGGGGGTACATACCCGAGGAACCCGTGGGTACATACCCGAGGATGCCCTCACTTTCAGCAAAGAGGACACTAAGACCTTGTCTCAACCTCACAATGATGCACTGGTAATCTCTTTCCTTGTAAATTCTTTTCAAATAAAATGTGTACTCGCGAATCCAGGTAGCTCAGCCAACATTACCAGGTCAAGGGTGATAGAGCAGCTCGGACTGCTTGACCAAATCGTGCCCGCCACTCGAGTCCTCAACTGATTCAACATGGCAAGTGAAACAACGAGAAGAGAAATCACCCTCCCAGTCACCGTGGCCGGCACAACCCAAAATGCTAAATTCCATGTCATCGAAGGAGACATGAGGTACAATTCCTTGTTCGGACGGCCGTGGATACACTGCATGAGAGCGGTACCATCCACTCTCCACCAAGAAATTCCCAACAAAGGATGGAATTAAAACCATCTAAGGGGCACAACATGCGGCAAGGGAAATGTTCGCGGTGCACGACGTGGTACCGGTACCAATATCTTCGCCTGCAAAAGAGCCGAAGGGTAATCGAGCCACACCTTCGATTAAGCCCGATTACATAAAGTAAGGGACCATATGGCGTCCTCATCGCCGGCATATCCTACACTAAGGTATAGCCATCTCCCTTCTCATTTTGTATTTCGTACTAACCCTTATGCAGGTGCCCGACTGGAGCAGTCAAAATGCTAACCCAGCTCGAAGACCTTAAGGTTTTAAAGCATCCATTGCACTCTTTTCCTTCGATCGAGTTTTTATCCCTAAAAGGGTTTTACCGGCGAGGTTTTTAACAAGTCAACATCTACATGCTGCCTAACGGGGACTCAACAAGTATTCAAGGCTTCTTTTGCAATCAACCTCGAACACTGCCCCCCCCCCCCGAAAGGCCATCTGCTCAGAAAAGCCAAGAAATTCCAAATGGGGTCCGAATAGGAAAATAATCTACTGACCCAAACGGTCGAACTAACCGTGTCCATATAGCCAAGCCCCTGACGGCGAATACATGTACACTTGTACCAAATAATTGAAGAATATTTTTTATCAAGGCATATCACACTCCAAAGGAACCTCAACACCTTCGTAAAAATGACTCCTCCGCCAAAAATGTCCCGAACACTCGGGGACTGGCATCAACAATTCAATACCTTAATGACCTCCGGGTCAGGACTCCAAGATCGTAAGCCCTCGATGAGGCAACATGAAAATCACAAAACATTTCCAAGGCCAAAAGCACCCCGAACACTCAGAGACTGGCGCTGATATCTCCAAAAGCGCATGACCCCAAGGTCGGGATCTCCAAAACATAAGCCCTCGATTAGGCAATACAAAGTTTGCAAATAATGGCTCCCGAATCGAGAAACCCTCGATGATTCGGGGACTGCCATCAAGTGCCATCTCCGTTGACTTATCAAAACCCGAGGCCATAAGACCCCGAGCGGGTAGACTCGATCTCATAAGACCTATAAAAGGCAACAACTATATCTGTAAGACCTCAAGCAATGCATGAACCATACTTGTACCAAGTGACAATATCTGTAAGACCTCAAGCAAGGCATGAACCACACTTGTACCAAGTGACAATATCTGCAAGACCTCAAACAAGGCATGAACAATACTTATACCAAGTATCCAAAACTGTAAGACCTCAACAGCATGTAAAACTTGTAAGACCTTACTAAAGGTGTAAACCCGATCCCAAAGTTTCGGCTATATATCAAACTTGTAAGACCCCTAAAAAGGCATACCCTTGATATAGACGCTGAAACTATCTCACTCGAGACTCAAAAGCTCCGGCCGAACACAAATGACTCCGGTCATACGACTGTACCAGCCGAACTAACGCGACTAGGGGACGCCCGACCATCGGTACAAAGCATAAGAGCCATTGTCGCCAGCCTACACAGGCCTTCAATTACTCCGAATCTACTTCGGAAAGAACCAGTTAAACAGGCTACCCTCGGCATAGGCAAATGAGCTTCGACCATGTTGGCTCCTGATCACAGGCTTCGAGCTACTCAGCCTCCGAGCCAAACCTCCCGAGGTGCTCGAATATCGCCGCAAATTACCCAAAATCGAGGTTCTTCCCGAACCGATGACGGGTCAGGCAAAAATTACTTCAAAAGCCCTTAAAGAGAGGAAAAATAAAGCCTACATAAATGGTCACATCGACCAAGCGCGTAAGAGCCATTGTCGCCAGCCTAATGAGCCTCAGGGCCACACACACAAAAGGTCGCATTGATCAAAAGCGTAAGAGCCACTATCGCCAGCTTGAAATCTGAAAACTTGAGGGTCAAAATGAGCTCGAGTCGTAACCTAATTCGAAGACCG
This sequence comes from Nicotiana sylvestris, assembly GCF_000393655.2. Classification (NCBI taxonomy): domain Eukaryota; kingdom Viridiplantae; phylum Streptophyta; class Magnoliopsida; order Solanales; family Solanaceae; genus Nicotiana; species Nicotiana sylvestris. The sequence goes on from NC_091067.1 coordinate 31,455,914, forward strand.
AACCCAAAACAGTTAACTAAATATGCCCAAGAGCAAGGTGTAAGAGCCAATGTCGGCAGCCCACATACACTAGAAGGTCGCATCAGCCCATGACGTAAGAGCCATTGTTGTCAGCCCTCACTAAAAGGTCGCGTCGGCCAACGACGTAAGAGCCATTATCGCCAACCCTCACTAAAAGTCTGCATAGGCCCACGACGTAAGAGCCATTGTCGCTAGCCCTTACTAAAAGGTCGCATCGGCCCACGGCGTAAGAGTCATTATCGCTAGCCCACATACACTAGAAGGTCACATCGACCAAAAGTGTAAGAGCCACTGTCGCCACCCTAAATTTCGGCCATTCGAAGGCCAAATAAGCTCGAGTTGATGCCTGACTCAAGGACTGCGCCCAAAGCAGATGGCCTAAATGTGCCTAAGAGTGAAAGTGCATTTACGGGACAGTCCAATGAGCCCTAGGGCCATATAATGACTCTAAGGATTCCTACCAACTCAAAGACCAGTCCACATGGCCAAATTCGAGACAGTAAGAGATACAAAAGAAATAAAGCTGCAAGGTTTTCTTTCATACACATGTGCAAAAAAACGCAATCTCCGTCTATAAACATGCTTTGAAAATGCTATATACAGATGGAAAAATCTATGCCCCCTGGGGGTTATGGCCTGCCGGCCTCATCTTCACTTTCTTTGGCATGGGGCAAAAGCAACTGAGCATTACACTCGTCCGCCCTTGCTAGCGCCAATTCCTCCGAGAAGACGAAGCCCCTAGCACAGATCTCTGCGAGGGTCTTTCTTTGAGATTTGCAGCGAGCATATTCTTCAACCCTCCTTTCACGGTCGAGGATCCTTCTCAGCTCAGCTTGAGTATCGGTAGCATCCTTTGAATAGATCGCCATCTCCCGGTCAGCCTTAGTCCGGCTCATCTCAGTTTCTGCCCGAGCATCAACGATCTCACCCTTGACCTTCAAAAGCTCGGACTCAAGCTTCGCAATTATGTATGTCTGAACCGAAGCATTATCATGGGCTAAGAGAAGTTGAGCTTCAAAAGCAGGAACTTTAGCCAGAGCGTCCTTCCCTTCTAAATCCTGAGCCTCCGCCCTAGCCCTCAACTCATCATATTCACGCTTGCCCCGGACAACTTCATCTCGAAGGCACTCCAAGGCCTCTGTCTTTTTCTGCAACTGAAATAAACTAAGCATTAGCGTCAGGAACCAGGAGGTGGGGTGCATGCTCACTTAGGACAGAAAATTACCTTCTCCTTCAGATGGCTCTCATAATTCAAGCTCTCGCGCACCTCATACTGCAAGTATACCAGCTCGACCTCCTTTTCATCACAAAGGAGCCTAAGGGATCTCTCCTCATCCAGAGTTTTCCGTAGCCTAGCTTCACAACGAAGCAGCCCAAACTTAAGTTTGCCGAACACCTACAAAAGAAAGCCCAATAAGGAAGAAAAGGCACAAAGCTCGAAAGACCTATGACGAAACTCACCACAAAGTGAAACCGCTGGTCTTCCTCGAAGGCTAAGCACACGCCTGCCAATCTAGTTCCTTCAACCCTAAAAGAGTCGACTCCGGTCAAAGCACGGTCGCTCGGTGTATGCGACCCCAGGTTTTTAGTATCTCCCAAAGTATTATCGACGGAAAACAAAGGCGACAACAATGGAGAAACCCTCTTTCCAGACCCAGGAACTGCGGACACGGCAAGCTCAAACAATGTTTCCGCTTTGAAGCCCCTGTCCCGTTCTGCCTTGTTTTGAGCACCACCGCCCTGTAAAAGAATCTCTCCCTTATTGTCGCCGTTCTACAGCCTGGGAGTTAGAAACCCTTCCCCCTCTCCGGAAGAGCGCGACTTTGCCTTGAACGGCTCTTTAATACCTAAAACAGCAAGCTTACTACGCATAAAGGGAAAATGCCTCTCCAAATGAAGGAAGGGAGGGGAAAGTATAACACAACACTCACCATGATGTTTCACTTCCCATCTGCCCCGGGACGCAGCTCGCCACTTACGCTCTTTACAAGTCGAGTAGGTCTCAAACTTTTGGACCCAATCTGGCAAATCAGGAACGTCGTCCGACGCCCATGAAACCACTGCGGGAAAAGAAAAGAAGGCACGGTTACGAAACTAGGATTTCGTCATAGACTGAACTGAGAAAGCATGAGATGCACCACTTAAAAATATAGTTTCATTCCTTAGGGAATAGCATGAGCTCCACGGGGATAATGTCAGCGGTCTGCACCCGGACGAAGCGACTCATCCACCCCCGATCTCCGTCTTCCTCGTCATCAACAACAAAGGGCGTGGTCGATCGGCATCGCAAGGTCAGCAAACCTCGATGGTGGAAGGGCCGGTACAATCTGATAAGATGACTAAGAGTAAAGTCAAGCCCAGCCTTCTCCGCGAAAAATCTCATTATCAGCACTATTCGCCAAAATGACGGATGGATCTGCACCAAGGTAACCCGATACTCTAGGCAGAAGTCGAGCATAACCCTATCAAGGTGGCCCAATGTGAAAGGGTATGTGTACACATTCAAAAATCCATCGACACGATATGTGATGTCCTCACCCGGGGGAAGTATCTGTGGTACTACATTTTCCCCCCATCAGCAGTCTTTTCTCACTAACCCAAGATATTCTTCTCCTATCGAAAAAAAAACCCTCAAGGCATGCTCTCATTGGTCCTGAACGTCAGAGGCAGGGCTCTCCCTCCCTGTCGGACAGACCCCGACGTAGCAGCCATGGCTATGATGAAATTAGAAAACTAAAGCGGGAATATGTGCAAGTGCGTTAGTGAAAGGCTAGCGCAGAAAAAGAAGGGCAACTGATTAAAGTGGTGTGATCCCCTAAAAAGCAAAAAACGTCCATGTACATATATGGAAAAAATGGCGGCGATCCGCTTGCTTCAAAACCGGCTAAAAACACCATCGTCAGTCCCGAGGTGGTACCCGATTGTTGATACCGAATTTTTTTATATATATTTTATAGACATACATACTTTCAAAATAGCATATATAGGCATATATAAGCATGCACAAAGTCTTTATAATTTTTCTATAATTTTGAAAGGTTTTAAATTGATTTATTTCTTCCTTTTTCACTTATAAAATTTTCAAAAATTATCCTTTAAATTATTGTTGTAATAATTTAATCATCTAAATCCTATATTTATGGCAAACTATTGCTTAAATATTTTTTGTGCATTTTACATAATTGCATTTATATTTTTAAGCCAATTTGCATATAATTGCAATATTAGCCTTATTAATATACAATTATATTTTATATGAATAAAATGATCTTTTATATTTTTAAAATGTTAAATATCTATTTTAAATAATTTTAGTACACAAAATTATTTTTTAGAAATCATCTATTATTCATTATAAATTATATATGGTTAAATTGGCTATTTAAAACATAGTCAAATTGTATTTCAATTTTAGCCTAAATTCAACCCAATACCCCCAGCCCAATTTCTGATTAAACCACCCGACCCAGGCCCTAAATACACCTACCCGACCCAGAACCCATCAAATCTTGGTTGTTGATCTGAAAAATCAACGGCCAGTATTTGTTCTTTCCTTTTTAATTCCAAACGACCCCCTATCCTTAATCATTTTTCCATATCCGCTACCCTAAGATCCTCTCCTCTCTCAAAACACTCTCAATCTAACCCTAATCCTCAACCGCTGACCTCCCATCTCCGCTCATCTCCGGTGACCTCTCATCGTCTCTTAAGCTTCCAATGGCTCCTCTTATGCTATGTTTGCCTTCTCTAAGGTCTTCAAGGGCCCAGGGCCATGCCGATTTGCATCTAGGGTTCGTCACCCGCCTGTTATTGGCTACTCCATGTGATTTCAAGCAAAATCATGTTGTATTTGCTACGATCCTTGGGTTTCTAGACAGGTTTCTTTATCTCTATACGAGTTCCTTTCGAAACCCTAATTTCTTTTCTGCACCTCTTAGATCTAGGATGATTTGAGTTTGTTTCTTTAATGTTTTACACTGTCCTTGAGACTCTTTATAAGAATCATTGATTTCAAGTGTTTTTCACCTTCTTCTAAAAAACTAGGGTTTCGGAACTTCTTTTAAAACCTTGTTTAACTAATTCTTTGTGTTTAAACTTCTATTTCTTGCACATTTAGACTGATTTGATGATTTTACTACATCTTTAACTCGTCTATGTTGAAAGCCCTAATTTTCTAGGTTTCTTCGTTTGGCTCTGTGTATCAGCATGACTGACCGGTTCTCGTTTTTGAGTTTCTGTGACCATCTTGCCTTGAATATGTTTATACTGAGTTTCTTAGCCTAACTTACATAGATTCTATGTGCTTGTGTTCATCTTGACTATTCAAGACTTGCCTCTCTCTCTCATCGAATCAGTATTGTTTAACTTTCGTGCTTGCTAGAGTTATGTGTTGACCTCTGGTTATCCTTGTCTTACTTTGTTTATATGCGGAACACTGACTCATGACTCTCTCTTTGATTGATTCTAAATTCCATGTTTCTTGTCTTGATTTGAAAAGCTTTCCTTTAGACCTTCGATTCTTCCTGTTTAAACATGGCTTATTTTATTCATAGGAGCCTATGTTATTCTCCTTAAATCAGTATTATTTCGAGTCATTGATTCACTTATTTGCTATATGCTGATTCTCGATTATTTCCATGTGTTGCAACCTTATTTAGTTTCCTTACCTTATTTGGATAACTGTGTTATTTGTTGATTCTTCACTAACTATTTCCTTAATTGAACTCTTGTGTATTTATCCCTAATTGTCTATTTTGTACCTAATGCCTTACTTGATTTTCTTTCCTTAAAACATGTCTTGCTCTTTACCGTTGGTTGATTACCCCTTAATCAAGGGATTACTTGCATTGATTTGATTCTAATTAGTAAATGGTTCCATAATTTGATTCTTGCCTTATTTTCTACATGTTTTCAAACTATAAGTACCCTACTTTTTATTAACACAATGGACGAACACATTAGTTCAAAAACTCTCTCTCTCACTCAAAGCTTTTTGCTCTCTTTTGTGTTACTTACTACTGTTCTAAGATAGCCGGCTACAAGCCAAGGCTAACTATTGGGCTCTCTTTCACTTTGTTTACTATCTCTCTACTGGTATGTTCTGATTTCAATTCAAGTCCCAAAAACCAATATGTTTCTTTTACTGCTTCAGTTTATCATGTTTCTAATTTGTTTTTATCTATGGTTTTGTTGTTTTACTTGCAACTAACATGTCTACTTCAATGTCTTCATTATTGTATGTTTCTGAATATACCCCCTTAGGATTAGCCTGCTCATGAATCCCTTTCTAGTATACCCCAATATGACTATGTTTCTCTGATTTCTGGCATGCACCTTCCTGTGTAAAGCAGTTGGCTATCCTAAATCTGTTTGATTCTGTATTAACTTTGAAGTTCATGTTGTACCTTAAAATCCCTTAAACCTCTTTCAAGGCTTCTCTGATTCTGTACCTATGTGCATCTGTGCTTACTATGTGCCTTATACTTACCCCAAATCCCTTTTTACCCCTGAGCGAATGTGTGCACCTGTTTGATTCCATGCATTGAAGTGTTGATGAACCTCTTCTGGTTCTGTATTTGGCTTGTTGATTGTTGGTCACCTTACCCTTTTCAAAATTGTCTTATTTAATAACTCCATATGTTTTTTTACAAAACTATTACAAGCAAATCTCTTTTAACACTGTTTTCCTACTGAAACCCTTTCAAAATATGTCAAGCACTCTCACTCTACTTCTAAGTCCCTAGGTTCTGCCCCCTCCAGTGTGTGTGCTGCCTTGGGATCCTTTTGAGATCCCTTTGAACTCTTCACAGTGAGGTTGACCCTTCCACACTGCACTTACTCAATTTGGTTACAAAGTCTAGGTGTGAGCACTGCCCGGGATCCTTGAGATCCTTAGGGAACTCTGACGCACCTAGACAATGATATTGTCTATGAAATTGGAATTTGAGGCTGTTGGAGGTTTGGGAAATCACTTGGGCCTGCTTCAGGCTCCTTATAGTGTAACTTTTTATCTATTTATGTAATTTATTCATCTGGTTTGTAATAATTTGTAAACAAATATTGGGGTAATTAGTGAAAAGGGATGGGTAGTTATATATTTGTCGGGTAATATGGGTAGAAACCATGCCTATAGGATTTTATATTTGTTATGTTTGCCTTACCATATTAGAAATCATGCCTATAGGTTTTTAAGTGGTTCTGATAATAGAAATCATGTCTATAGATTTTAAAATCAACTTCACAAGTAGATACCATCCCTATAGAATGTGATCCAGTTCAACATCTGTTATAACGAGTAATTACATTTGTTTTCATTAGATATCGTGCCTACAAGTTTCTAACATCAGCTCTTAACAACTAGATTATCATGTTTATAGGGAACAACATCAGAAATTCTACCTATAAATCTAAAATCAATTTAGTTTAAATAAGTCAGTTCAATTCATGTTAGTTTACTTCGAAACTGGCTTAACCAATGGTTTGTCTTCCTTAAATGAATTCTTTCAAATACTGCCTTCACTATCACTAGACAGCATGCCTATAAGAACTCAAGAGTCTGTTTTAAAACTGTTCACTGCTTTACTATACCAACGTAGTTATGCTATTAGGATATCACTATTCAGCGTTTAGGCAAGCCTATAGGGCGAGTTTTAAAATTCTGCAATTCTGAAACTATTTCTGCTACTTGAAATTGTTCAGACTTAACAGGTGTAATCAGTAGACAAGTTAAATAGGATCCTTCATATATTGGCCTAATTCAGTACTTTATAACCTCTACTCACGTAGATATCATGTTCTAGGATTTGTTTTCTTAAGTGTTTGAATGTTGTTTGAAGACGTGCACTTATGTGATATGCTTGAGGAGGTAACTGTGAGCCTCTAAATTGCTTTATATGCAATCCTAAATTGTTCTTGCCTATCGCCTAGAATTTTCTCCTTATAAGCAACTTAGGGGTTGTCTGCCCAAATTAGAGGTCCTAAAATACCTCCAGGACCACAAGGAAGGGATGGGTAGTGCACGCATAGGACATTGTCAAAGTTATTAGAACGCTTTCGATTATGACAAAGGGGAGGGACTTGGGGTAGAACGGGATATGATGACTACGCACTAATATCACGTGTAGCCCCTCATTGAGTATTGTTTACCGGACATCGTGTGGGGTGATCCTGTAGGCTAACCAACCTAGGACCCCTCTTTCTCAAATTCCCTTTGCTTAAAAACTTTACTTTCTTTTTATGCACACAACTTGTTCGAATTCTGTGTCTTATTATTTGAGTCATACAATACCTGATATGCTTTATTTGTTTGTTTCAACCACTTATCTGTTAAAAGACTAATTCATAAATATAAGTTCGACCGGGACCTACAATTGTAGACCAAGAGGGGTGCCTAACACCTTCCCCTCAAGGTTATTTCGAGCCTTTACTCTAAATCTCTAGTAATGCAAACCAATCCAAGAGTTAATCGCTTTAGGTACCCTAACGCACCATAATTAGTTAGGTGGAAACTCTTCAAAATACCCAATTCCCAAAAGGAAATGAGTTATTACCTACCATGCAATGTCGAAACCCGAACTTCTTCTCCGTGGAGAGAAAAAAGGGGTACGACAGCATGGAGACTCTGCTGGAGATACCTTTAGACTCTTACCATAATGAACTTGTTTTTATGAATTAGTCCAAGTATGCTTTATCCCGTACCCTTCTCCCTTATTTGAATTTAACTGTCCGTTTTCTCTTAAGTATTTATGATCCTTTATCCCTGAAAGTGACTTGTCTTTTGTTTCCTACGTGCAAATACTTGACTACATATTATTAATTGTTGCATAAATCATGCTCCACATCATATTCCACTTGTGTGCACTAAATCCCCATAGAAACGCTTAAATGAGTGGTTGCGCTCTTCCTATTTACTACCCTTAAATTCGGAAAGACTTATTTGCGGTAAAATCAGTCGATCAGCGGTGTAGTCGACAGCTCGGTGCCTTCCCCCTCGAGTTGTCTGCTTGAGGGTACCAGTCTAAAACACCATAGTAGCCGTACTCTGATCGAAATTATGCATGCATCATAGTCAAGCCTAGTCGGATCAGTTATGTTGTCCACATAATGATCCTTTAAGATAAGCCTTATCCAAATGTCCATCGGGTTTTCCATAATCCCAACGGACACAACCACGTTCTGCGCATTAATTTGGAGAACTAAATGCTGATATGCTGATCGTAAATGTATAAATAGTCGAGCCTGGTGGGGGTAAGCCCTAACCCCTTTTGTTTTGTAGAAAATGAGGAACGAGGTCCCCAGCTTCGGTATGGTTAGCACACCCTCACTCTTACTAGATTGGTGGAGGAATCTTCCATTAGACGTCTAAATCAATGAATGGAAAGAAAGGTCCGCCAAATCTAGCGAAAAGTTGGAATACTTGAAATACAGACTGTTGGAATTGGAAGGAAAAGTGAGGAAGAGAGTCATCGACTACCAGAACGTTGAGGATAACAAAGGAGGACATTTAGAAAAGACCTTCTTACTGGTGAACCTACGCGAATTGGAGGATTTGATCAACGAGAACATTCAATCTGAGAAAGGTCCTTCTGGGACCAAATAGGCTAGATTTATTTGTTTTTTCCTAAAATGTAATAAGGCAAAGTGCCAGTAATGACTTGTTTTTATTATTATCTTAGTGTCGTTTTGGGATTCGTCTATTTTTATATTATGAAATGAAGCATTTATTGGCATTTAAATTTCTCCAAATCATTTGTTGCTAGGCTTACCTCAGGCATAACGAGATTCCCAAATTAAGACGCGAATTTATATTTTCGCAATATGTGTTTAAATACTGCGAACATTTCAGAATCATCACTGACTTGTTACCTTTTTTGTTTTTTCCTTATTTATATTATTCTCATACCCTTAGGTTGGTACACTCATACTGGCCTCATCAACGTATCATACCAGATCCAGAGCCCCCCACCTCCTCCTCCTCCTCCAAGCAATACAAAAGGTAGAAGAAAAGCAAAAATGGACGACTTAAGTGGTATTCGAAAGGAGAATGTTGAGAATGCAGTGTCATGTCTGGAACAAGCTTTTCACCAAGATGATACGATATGGGGGACTGCAGAAGAGGAAGCACTCGATGGGTTGAAGAATTTGTTCTTGGAAGATGAGGATATGGACTATAGTGCCATAATCGAAGAGGAAGGGGAAGAAGGCCTCACTATTCAGACCATGAAGAAGGGATCCGTTCTTAGGAACTAGACTGCCACACCATCTCGAGCCCGCTGAGTCCATGGGTAGCTTGGCAGATTTTACTTCTATAATCATTCTAGGCATTTAACATTTCCCGTAATTTTGTTTTAAGATTTACTTGTTTCAAAATAAATGCTCGATTCGTCGAGCTGTACTTTGTCTGGATGATTTTTCAATTTTAATCAAATGCATGTGCTCTTTATTATTCACTACTATCTTTACACTTTTCCTTTCCACATCATTATTATTACTTTTCCTGATGAACCAGTAACTATGACATGTAATGAGGCAACGCAACATGATAATAGTGATTCAGATGAAGAAGATGAGATACCCGAGGAAATTGTCAGAGAGGTTGAAAACTTTGAGAATAAGCCTAAGTCCAATCTGGATGAGACCGAAGCAGTAAATTTGGGAGACATCGAGACCGTCAAGGAGACCCGCATCAACATTCACTTGTAACCAACAGAGAAAGAATAGTACATTCGCTTCCTAAAAGAGTATGAGGATATTTTTGCATGGTCGTATGATGACATGACCGGTTAGAGCACATCCATATTGGTTCACAAGCTGCCTACCAATACCATGTGTCTGCCAGTAAAACAGAAACTCAGAAAGTTCAAACCAGACATGAGCCTGAAAATCAAAGAGGAAGTTACCAAGCAGATCAAAGCCAAAGTTCTCAGGGTGGTTGAGTACCCAACCTGGTTAGCTAACATTGTGCCAGTTCCGAAGAAGGATGGGAAGGTCAGAGTATGTGTTGACTATCGGAATTTATATAGAGCAAGTCCCAAAGACAACTTCCCACTGCCAAATATACACATCCTGATCGATAATTGCGCCAAGCATAAACTCCAATCCTTTATAGATTGCTGCATGGGCTATCACCAGATCTGGATGGATGAAAAAGATGTAGAGAAGACAGCTTTTATTACACCTTGGGGTGTATACTGTTACAAGATGATTCCATTCAGTTTGAAGAATACTGAGGCCATTTACATGAGAGTCATGACAACCATCTTCTATGATATGATACACAAGGAAATAGAGGTGTATATGGATGACGTCATTATCAAATCCAAGAGGGTCGTAGATCACATAGTGGACTTGAGAAAGTTCTTTGACAGGCTAAGGAGGTACAATCTGAAGCTGAACCCCACAAAGTGTGCATTCGGGGTTCCCGCAGGAAAGTTATTGGGATTCATCGTCAGCTGTCGAGGGATCGAGTTAGATCCTTCTAAAGTCAAGGCTATTCAGGAGTTACCACCGCCTAAGAGCAAAAAGGACGTGATGAGTTTCTTAGGACATCTCAACTATATTAGTCGCTTCATAGAACAGTCCACAGTCATATGTGAACCCATCTTCAAGATACTGAGGAAAGATGGTGAAACAAGCTGGGCAAAGGATTGTCAGAAAGCTTTTGACAAGATCAAGGAATACATGTCCACACCACCAGTTCTGGTCCCACCAGAACCAGGTCGACCTTTGCTACTCTATCTATCTGTATTATATGGAGCCTTCGGATGTGTTTTGGGACAACATGACAAGACAGGAAGAAAGGAGCAAGCCATGTATTACTTGAGTAAGAAGTTCACACCTTATGAAGCACGATACTCTCTACTTGAACGCACTTGCTGTGCTTTGACCTGGACAACTCAAAAATTGAGGCATTACTTCTGTGCCTACACTACATACCTCATATCCAGGATGGACCCTCTAAAGTGCATATTTCAGAAACCCATGCTGACTGGGAAGTTAGCCAAGTGGCAGATACTATTGAGCGAGTTTGACATCGTCTATGTAACTCAAAAGGCGGTAAAAGGACAAGCATAGGCAGATCATCTTGCTGAAAATCCGGTGGGAGGAAAATACGAACCTTTGAAAACATATTTCTCTGATAAAGAAGTATCATTCGTAGGAGAGGACATTACCGAGGCATATGATGGTTGGAGGATGTTCTTTGACGGAGCTGCAAATTTAAAAGAAGTAGGCATTGGAGCAGTTTTGGTATCAAAAATGGGTCAGCATTATCCGGTATCTACTAAACTCAAATTTCCCTACACCAACAACATGGCAGAGTATAAAGCCTACATACTAGGACTCAACATGGCGATCGACATAAACATTCAGGAGTTGTTGGTAATCGGTTATTCAGATTTGCTTGTACACCAGGTACAAGAAGAGTGGGCCACCAAGAATTTCAAGATATTGTCATATCTGCACCATGTACAGGAATTGAGAAAGAGGTTCACGAAGATAGAATTCCAGCATATGCCCAGAATCCAGAATGAGTTTGCCGATGCATTGGCTACTTTGTCATCTATGATACAACATCCATATAAGAATTGCATTGATCCCATTCCGGTGAGGATCCATAAACATCCGGCATATTGTGCTCATATTGAAGAAGAAACAGATGGAAAGCCTTGGTTCCCTGACATCAAAGAGTACTTATCGAAAGGAGAATATCCAGAGCATGCAAACCACACTCAGAAATGCACACTCCGGAGATTGTCCAATCATTTCTTCCACAGCAAGGGAAACTTGTACAGAAGAACTCCTGATTTGGGTTTACTAAGGTGTGTCCACGCAAAGGAAGCTTCTAAGCTACTTGAGGATGTGCATGCTGGGACCTGTGGCCCACACATGAATGGTTTTGTCTTGGCTAAGAAGATACTCAGGGCAGGTTACTTTTGGATGACCATGGAGACGGATTGCATTCAGTATGTCCGCAAATGCTTTCAATGTCAAGTGCATGCCGATATGGTAAAAGTGCCGCCAAATAAGCTCAATGCGACGAGCTCACCTTGGCCATTTGCCGCCTGAGGAATGGATATTATTGGTCCAATTGAGCCGACTACTTCAAACGGGCACAAGTTATTTTGGTAGCCATTGATTATTTCACAAAATAGGTAGAAGCGGCGTCTTACAGAGCTGTAACCAAGAAAGTTGTCGCAGATTTTGTCAAGGATCGTATCGTCTGCCAATTTGGAGTTCTTGAGTCCATTATTACTGATAATGCCGCCAACCTCAACAGTGATTTGATGAAATCTATGTGTGAAACTTTCAAAATCAAGCACAAGAATTCCACAGCCTACAGACCTCAGATGAATGGAGTCGTAGAAGCCGCCAACAAAAATATTAAGAAGATACTAAGGAAAATGGTAGAGAACCACAAACAATGGCATGAGAAGTTACCCTTTGCTCTATTGGGGTACCGCACCATGGTTCACACATCAACCGGGGCAACTCCCTACATGTTGGTTTATGGCACCGAGCCTGTCATCCCAGCCGAGGTGGAGATTCCTTCTTTAAGAATCATACAGGAAGCTGAACTTAGTGATGCATAGTGGATAAAGAGCCACTATGAACAATTGGCCCTCATAGACGGAATGAGGATGAACGCGGTATGTCATGGACAACTTTACCAAAGCAGAATGACCAGAGCTTTCAAAAAAAGGGTAAAACCAAGACAGTTCGCACCAGGTCAGCTAGTGCTGAAGAAGATCTTCCCACATCAAGATGAAGCCAAAGGGAAATTCTCTCCCAACTGGCAAGGTCCATACATAGTTCACAGAGTACTAATAGGAGGAGCACTCATACTTGCAGAAATGGACAGAGAAGTCTGGCCAAAACCAATCAATTCAGACGCAGTCAAGAGATACTATGCCTAGATTATTTTACATTTCTCTTCTAATGTAATTGAACTACGCTTGACCTGATTCCCATTTAAGAAGGGATACGTAGGCAGACCTATGGGTTCAGTCATATCATAATAAAATTCCCATTTCCCCCAAGCTCAAAAACTGGGGCAAAATTTTTAGGAGGACCCTCAAAATTCCTGAGCAAGTCCAGCCAACACCATCGCATACCAGAAAGTCAGTTAAGAAACTGGAGCAGAATTTTGAGAAGGATTCTCAAAATTCAGAAGAAGATTCAGCAAGGCCTATCATCCGCAAACAGTCAAAAGATCACCCACCAAATTGGGGCAGAATTTTGAGGAGGACCCTCAAAATTCTAACATAGGAGGGCTGCAATGCCTTTGAAATGTGTTACGGTCACTAGTTCATCAAATGTATTAATATATTTCTGAAATAACTCTATATTTTATCAAATTGCATATTCTCGAAAACTCTACTTTCATAGCAGTCAGATGTCACCCAGGGGAACTCGAAAGGCTTTTAGAACGGAGCAAAGCAAAGCCAGTCGATAGAAGCATGAACCAACCTTCCCCTCACCAAAACTTACAATTTTTCTATGAACGCAGGCACATCCGACGTAACGATAACATCCACGTAGCAAGATCACTATCAATCAGGCCATCAAATACCAAATATATCTCCAGCTAAGATATATACTGCTCTTATTTGCTACGTGCTCTTTGCATGAGTCTAATCCCTGACTCCATAACTACATGAGGCTAATCTCTGCCTCCCTATTTGCATGAGTCTAATCCTTGACTCCATACCTGCATGAGGCTAATCCCCGCCTCCCTATTTGCGTGAGGCAAATCCCTGCCTCCATCTTGCATGAAGCTAATCCCTGCCTCCCTATTTGCATGAGTCTAATCCTTGACTCCATATCTGCATGAGGCTAATCCTTGTCTCCATATCTGCATGAAGTTAATCCATGCCTCCATATCTGCATGAGGCTAATCCCTGCTTCCATATATGTATGAGGCTAATCCTTACCTCCATATATGCATGAGGCAAATCCTTGCCTCCATACTGGCATGAGGCTAATCCTTGCCTCTCTATCTGTATGAGGCTAATCCCTGCCTCCCTATTCGCATGAGGCTAATCCTTGCCTCCATACTTGCATGAGGCTAATCCCTATCTCCATATTTGCATGAGGCTAATCCTTTCCTCTATACATGTGTGAGGCTAATCCTTGCCTCCATACCTGCATGAGACTAATCCTTTCCTCCACAGTCGCATGGGACTGAGCACTGTCCCTTTTCGCATAAATCTTGTTATATTTCTAACACTATCTATTTGTTTTTCAATCGGGCTAAACTCTGCCCTCTATTTCACAAGACTAAGCCTTGTTTTGTTAACATCATTACTGCATATCATGGGATGAAATATCGTCAATCTATCCAAATGCGTCATAGTCTAAAGGCATCATCCTCAAAGCCGAAAGACACCATGTCATGGCCTGAGGATCTCTCCCAAATTTGCATACCATTATTCAAGGGCGTCATGGTTCGGAGGCACCATTTTCATGGCCCGAGAACATCATTTCATGACCTGCAAACCCCTCACTAAACAATTCATGGCCTAGGACATCATGGTCCAAGGACGTCATCTTTAACCGTCCGAAAACAACCTTCATGATTCGAAGGGAATCTGCATTATGTTTAAATTTTCGCAAATACATGTTTGTAGCATCTTTTATCTGCACGTAACTAGTAAGAAACCGCTATCCTAGATGGAGTGATCTCGCTCTAGTTCGTCCAACTATCCCGAGCCTTAACTGCTCACCATAGTCGCTCTTGTATTCCATGTCCGTTCTTGCAATGACTTCATTGGTATATACCGCCAATGAATCCAGAACTACACATGACCTGATTCCTGTAAAACCAGGGATATATAGTCAACTCGAAGACCCTGGCCTCTGTCTTTCAAAACACTCCGCCCGGTCAAAATTTGCCATCATTTCTTTACCCGAAAACTCTTTCATCCTTCCTGGATAAAGAGGGACAGTTGTTGATATCTAATTTTTCCCTATATATTTTATAGACATACATACTTTCAAAATAGCATATATAGGTATATATAAGCACGCACAATGTCTTTATAATTTTTCTATAATTTTGAGAGGTTTGAAATTGATTTATTTCTTCCTTTTTTACTTATAAAATTTCCAATAACTATCTTTCAAATTATTGTTGTGATAATTTAATCATATAAATTCTATATTTATGCTAAAATATTGCTTAAATATCTTTTGTGCATTTTTCATAATTGCATTTATATTTTAAAGTCAATTTGCATATAATTGCAATATTAGCCTTATTAATGTACAATTACGTTTTATATGCATAAAATTCTATATTTTTAAAATGTTAAATATCTATTTTAAATCATTTTAGTACACAAAATTATTTTTTAGAAATCATCTATTATTCATTATAAATTATATCGTGTTAAATTGGCTATTTAAAACTTAGCCAAATTGTATTTCAATTTTAGCCTAAATTCAACCCAATACCCCAGCCCAATTTCGGATTAAACCACCCGACCCAGGACCTAAATAGACCTACCCAACCTAGAACCCATCAGATCTTGGCCGTTGATCTGAAAAATCAATGGCCATTATTTGTTCTTTCTTTTTTAATTCCAAAAGACTCCCTAACCCTAATCATTTTGCCATATTCGCCGCCCTAAGATCCTCTCTCTCTTAAAACACTCTCAGTCTAACCCTAATCCTCAACCGCCGACCTCCTATCTACGGTCATCTCCGGTGACCTCTCATCGTCTCTTAAGCCTCTAATGGCTCCTCTCATGCCATGATTGCCTTCTCTAAGGTCTTCAAGGGCCTAAGACCATGCCGATTTGCATCTAGGGTTCATCACCCGCCTCTTCTTGGCTACTCCAATGTGATTTTAAGCAAAATCATGCTGTATTTGCAACGATCCTTAGGTTTCTAGACACGTTTCTTCATCTCTATACAGGTTTCTTTTGAAACCCTAATTTGTTTTCTGCACCTCCTACAGATCTAGGACGATTTAAGTTTGTTTCTTTAATGTTTTACACTGTCCTTGAGACTCTTTACAAGAATCGTTGATTTCAAGTGTTTTCACATTCTTCTAAAAAACTAGGGTTTCAGAACTTCTTTTAAAACCTTTTAACTAATTATTTGTGTTTAAAGTTCTATTTCTTGCACATTTAGACTAATTCTATGATTTTACTACATCTTTAACTCATCTATGTTGAAAGCCCTAATTTTCTAGGTTTCTTCGTTTGGCTCTGTGTATCAGCATGACTGACCGGTTCTCGTTTTTGAGTTTCTGTGACCATCTTGCCTTGAATATGTTTCTACTGAGTTTCCTGGCCTAACTTACATCGATTCTATGTGCTTGTGTTCATCTTGACTATTCAATACTTGCCTCTCTCTCATCGAATCAGTATTGTTTAACTTCCGTGCTTGCTAGAGTTATGTGTCGACCTCTGGTTATCCTTGTCTCACTTTGTTTATACGTTGAACACTGACTCATGACTCTCTTCGTTGATTGATTCTAAGTTCCCTATTTCTTGGCTTGATTTGAAAAGCTTTCCTTTAGACCTTCGATTTTTCATGTTTAAACTTGGCTTATTTTATTCATGGGAACCTATGTTATTCTCCTTAAATCAGTATTATTTCAAGTCCTTGATTCACTGATTTGCTATATGTTGATTCTCGATTATTTCCATATTCTGCAACCTTATTTAGTTTCCTTACCTTATTTGGTTAACCATGTTATTTGCTGATTCTTCACTAACTATTTCCTCAATTGAACCCCTGTGTATTTACCCCTAATTGTCTATTTTGTACCTAATGCCTTACTTGATTTTCTTTCCTTAAAACATGTCCTGCTCTTTACCGTTGGTTTATTACCCCTTAATCAAGGGATTACTTGCATTGATTTGATTCTAATTAGTAAATGGTTCCATAATTATTGCTGAAACTTTGATTCTTGCCTTATGTTCTACCTGTTTTCAAACTATAAGTACCCTGCTTTTTATTAACACAACGAACGAACACATTAGTTCAAAAACTCTCTCTCACACACTCAAAACTTTCTGCTCTCTTTTGTGTTACTTACTACTGTTCTAAGTTAACCTGCTGCAAGTCAAGGCTAACTATTGGGCTCTCTTTCACTTTGTTTACTATCTCTCAACTGGTATGTTCTGATTTCAATTCAAGTCCCAAAACCAATATGTTTCTTTTACTGCTTCAGTTTATCATGTTTCTAATTTGTTTCTATCTATGATTTTGTTGTTCAACTTGCATCTAAAATGTCTACTTCACTGTGTTCTTTACTGCATGTTTCTAAATATATCCCCTTAGGATTAGCCTGCTCATGAATCCCTTTCTAGTATACCCCAATGTGACTATGTTTCTTTGATTTCTGGCATGTACCTTATTGTGTAAAGTTGTTGCCTATCCTAAGTCTATTTGATTCTACATTAACTCTAAAGTTCATGTTGTGCCTTAAAATCCCTTGAACCCCTTTCAAGGCTTCTCTGATTATGTACATATGTGCATTTGTGCGTACTATGTGCATTATACTTACCCTAAATCCCCTTTTACCCGTGAGTGAATGTGTGTACCTGTTTGATTCCATGTATTGAAGTGCTGATAGACCTCTTCTGGTTCTGTATTTGGTTTGTTGATTGCCCTTTTCAAAATTGACTTATTTTTAATAACTCCATATGTTTTTTTTACAAAACTATTTCAAGCAAATCTCTTTTAACATTGTTTTCCTACTGAAACCCTTTCAAACTATGTCAAGCACTCTCACTCTACTCCTAAGTCCTTAGGTTTTTCCCCCTCCAGTGTGTGTGCTGCCTTGGGATCCTTTTGAGATCCTTCTGAACTCTGGCACACTGAGACTGGCCCTTCCATACTACACTTACTCAATTTGGTTACAAAGTCTAGGTGTGAGCACTGCCCGGTATCCTTGAGATCCTTAGGGAACTCTGACGCACCTAGACAATGATATTGTCTATGAAATTGGCATTTGAGGTTGTTGGAGGTTTAGGAAATCACTGGGGCCTGCTTCAGGCTCCCTATAGTGTAACTTCTTCTTTTTCTTTTATCTATTTATGTAATTCATTCATCTGGTTTGTAATAATTTGTAAACGAATATTTGGGTGATTAGTGAAAAGGGGTGGGGTAGTTACATATTTGTAGGGTAATATGGGTAGAAACCATGCCTGTAGGATTTTATATTTGCTATGTTTGCCTTACCATGTTAGAAATCATGCTTATAGGTTTCAAGTGGTTCTGATAATAGAAATCATGTCTATAGGTTTTAAAATCAACTTCACAAGTAGATACCATGCATATAGAATGTGATCCAGTTCAACATCTGTTATAACGAGTAATTACATTTGTTTTCATTAGATATCATGCCTACAAGTTTTTAACATCAGCTCTTAACAACTAGATTATCATGCTTATCGGGAACAACATCAGAAATTCTGCCTATAAATCTAAAATCAGTTTAGTTGAAATAAGTCAGTTCAATTCATGTTAGTTTACTTTGAAACTGGCTTAACCAATAGTTTATCTTCCTTAAACAAATCCTTTCAAATACTGCCTTCACTATCACTAGACAGCATGCCTATAGGAACTTAAGAGTCTGCTTTAAATTTGTTCACTACTTTACTATACCAACGTAGTTATGCTCTTAGGACATCACTATTCAGCGTTTAGGCAAGCCTATAGGGTGAGTTTTAAAATTTTGTAATTCTGAAACTGTTTTTGCTACTTGAAGTTGTTCAGACTTAACAGGTTTAATCAGTAGACAAGTTAAATAGGATCCTTCACATATTGGCCTAATTCAATACTTTATAACATCTGCTCACGCAGATATCATGTTCTAGGATTTGTTTTCTTAAGTGTTTGAATGTTGTTTGAAGACGTGCACTTATGTGATATGCTTGAGGAGGTAATTGTGAGCCTCTAACTTGCTTTATATGCTGTCCTAAATTGTTCTTGCTTGTCGCCTAGAATTTTCTCCTTTTAAGCACCTTAGGGTTATCTAAAACTGCCCAAATTTAGATGTCCTAAAATACCTCCAGGACCACAAGGAAAGGACGGGTAGTGCACGCATAGGACATTGTCAAAGTTATTAGAACGCTTTAGGCTATGACCAAGGGGAGGGACTTGGGTATAACGGGATATGATGACTACACGCTAATGTCACGTGTAGCCCCTCATTGAGGATTTTTTACCGAACATTATGTAGGGTGATCCTGTAGGCTAACCAACCTAGGACCCCTCTTTCTCAAATTCCCTTTGCTTAAAAACTTTACTTTCTTTTTATGCACACAACTTGTTCAAATTCTGGGTCTTATTATTTTAGTCATACAATACCTGATATGCTTTATTTATTTGTTTCAACTACTTATCTATTAAAAGACTAATTCATAAATATAAGTTCGACAAGAACACATAGTTGTGGACCAAGAGGGGTGCCTAACACCTTTCCCCCAAGGTTATTTCGAGCCCTTACCCTAAATCTCTGGTAATACAAACCAATCCAAGAGTTAATCGCTCTATGTGCCCTAATGCACCATAATTCATTAGGTGGCGACTCTTCAAAATACCCAATTCCCAAAAGGAAATGAGTTATTACCCACCATGCAATGTCAAAACCCAGACTTCTTCTCCGCGGAGGGAAAAAGTGGTGTGCGACACCGACCTCGAGGACCTCCATCAGGACAAGGCTAGGCTCCAAGAAGCCGATGACGCCTTCTCCAGCACCGAGGTGGTACCCGACCTCGAGGATCTCCATAAAAGGAAAGTTAAGCTCTAGGGATCTAACAACATTGCCAGTCCCGAGGTGGTACCCGACCTCGAGGACCTCCATCAGGACAAGGCTAGGCTCTAGAAAGCCGATGACGCCTTCGCCCGCACCGAGGTGGTACCCGACCTCGAGGATATCCATCAAAGGAAAGTTAAGCTCCATGGATCCGACAATATCACCAGTCCCGAGGTGGTACCCGACCTCGAGGACCTCCATTAGGACAAGGCTAGGCTCCAAGAAGCCGATAATGCCTTCGCCAACACCGAGGTAGTACCCGACCTTGAGGATCTCCATCAAAAGGAAAGTTAAGCTCTAGGGAACCGACAACATCGTCAGTCTCGAGGTGGTACCCGACCTCGAGGATCTCTATCAAAAGGAAAGTTAAGCTCTAGGGAGCCGACAACATCGCTAGTCCCCAGGTGGTTGATAACTAGGAATTTTGACATGTTTTATGCTCC
Organism: Nicotiana sylvestris; assembly: GCF_000393655.2. Lineage (NCBI taxonomy): Eukaryota > Viridiplantae > Streptophyta > Magnoliopsida > Solanales > Solanaceae > Nicotiana > Nicotiana sylvestris. The sequence continues at coordinate 31,476,152 of NC_091067.1, forward strand.
TTGCTGCTTATGCTTTGATTATAAATTCTTACAAAATAGTCCCAAAAGGCTCATAAGTTGTGCTTGATTGCAGGTTTGATCGACAAAGTAACGAAATGTCAAAGATCGGCTCAAAAGGAGTGAAACCTGCTCAAGTACCAAAGACAAGACAAACTCAGGACAAAAAGGCATAGTGCAGCCGCACTACACTTTGTGCGGTCCACACTAGGGGATTCAGAGAACTGGCAAATCAAGCTTCAAGGCAGTGCGGCCGCATTCGATCTTGCACGGTCCGCACTGAAGGCTCCGCGCCCCACTACCATTTTGTGCAGTCCGTGGAGGAGAAGATAAGAGAGATGTTCAGTGCCAACTTCAAACCCATGCGGTCGGCGGTCATGTTTGTGTGGACCGCACTAGTTGCCTCTGTGGCCGTAGTCCATTCTGCGCGGTCCGTAGAGCCTGAGTTCAGAGAGCAAAGACTTCAAGTCCAAGAGCCTAGTGCGGTCGCGGTCCATTTTGTGCGGTCCGCACTGACCCCGCAAGGGTATTTTTGTCCAGTTTTTCCAGCTTAGTATAAATAGAATATTTTTCCACTTTTAGGGTATCAGATATTATCAGACATTAGTTGCGCTCGTGAGAAGACCATCTGTAGCCATTTTGGGCATTTTTACTTAGTTTTTATCATTGAATCTTTGTATTTACTTTAGCAATTAATTATTATGCCTCGTTCTTCATCTATTTCTCTATTTTCTTCTTCAAGCATGAGTAGCTAAACCCATTATCTAGGGTTGTGGCTCAACCCTAGTGTGGGTAATTGATGGGTGTTGCCATCTAGGGTTAGATTGACTATGGGTGTTTGCTATTTGGGTCAATTTTATGGTTTAATCTATGAATTGGTGATTACAAACACTGGTTTGTGTTAAGTTGACTTGGCTCTTCTTGAGAAAGAGAGCCTAAGTCTCCAAAATTAACCCAACAAGGAATTGGGAAGGACTCAAGAGAATTGATAGTCCCAATTAAAGAGTTAAACCTCGAGAGAGTAATTACCCAACTTGAACCCTAGTTGCTTGAGCTAATTTGCCTACCTATTTGGTCTCGAGAGAGTCAATTAGGCAAAATCACTCTCTCTACCGAGAGGTGTGAGAGTGGGTAAAATTGTGCAACGATTATAGCATATTTCCCCAATCATGTCAATCGAACCTTAGAAGCATTTACCCGTCAATTAGCCACCTAGGTTAAAGTCACTACCCTAGTGCCTTTCTACCCATTAGATACAACTCTAGCAGTTTTCTTATTAGCATAATTTAGTTCTAATTAGTAGTTGATAATATTAGTTTGTTAAAGAAAAAATCAAAAGATGTTTGGAAGTGACATTTGGAACAATTACACGACTCTAGTCTAAATAGATACTCGACTCCATTCCTAGCTCCCTGTGGAAATCGATCCCGACCCTCATATCATGTAAAAGCTATTGTGACCCTCTCTTACTATTTTTTAGTAGTGTGGAGTAGGCAACGATCACTTTTTGGCGCCGTTGTCGGGGAGCTAACAGTTTTGGCTATCTATTTAGTTAGTTTTGTGTATTGTTCTTCTTTCCTTCTTTGTTACTTACTTGTTTGTGTCATTACTCAGGTACCAACATGGCTTTAAACAATGTTAATGACCCTCTTAGAAATGTGATAGCGGGGGAGGAGGTAGATGATCTTGAGCAAGATGAGGTACCTCTTGCACCTCAAGGTCAACGGAGAGGTTGGAATGCCAATGCTAATCCAAATGACAATATTCCAGACCCTCCCCCAGTTCCTCCAAGAGTGGATCCCAGAGTATTACCGAACCAGGGCTACGCAAGTGCTATTGTCCCACCCCGAATACGGGCGGGCAACTTTCAGATAACCAATGTGATGTTGACCTTACTTGAGTAGCATGGGTACTTTACGGGCGCTGCAAATCAAAATACCTACAAACATCTCAAGGGGTTCGTAGATACATGCTGGGGGAGCAAACAGACTAATGTGTCTGAGAATGCGTTGAGATTGAGACTTTTCCCGTTCTCACTTCGGGGAAAGGCATTGGATTGGCTCGAGAGATCTCCAACCATTCCATCACAACTTGGGATGAGTTAGTGGATAAGTTTATTGCCAAATTCTTCTCTCCTAGTCATATGGAGGCACTTCGAGATGAAATATTAGCCTTCAAGCAAGAGCCAACGGAACATTTGCATGAGACTTGGGAGCGGTATAGAATAATGGTGAAGGAGTGCCCAAATAATGATATGACCGAGGCCATGATCCAACATACCTTCTACCGGGGCATAAATAATACAAATCAATGCATTGTGAACCAATTGGTAGAGGGCAATTTTATGAAGCTTTCTTATGATGAGGCATGTGATGTACTTGATGAAATGGCGGACACTTCTTCAGCATGGCAGAGTAGAGCAAATGTGCCTCAAGGTGACCCTACGGTTATCCATTTGCACAAGGAATTACATGATCATGGGCAAGCGATAGCTGATCTTACTACTATGATGAATTAATTGGCTAAGGCACAATTGCAACAAATTCAGAATCCTCGCCAAGTGAATTTCATGGAGGGTGTTAGTATGCTTGTCAACAAGAGAAAGCAAAGGAGGTAACAAAATCAAGGAAATTCTGAGCAATTTGTTGATGAATATGATGGGTGTCAAAATGATGGTTATGATGACCAAAGTGAAGAGGTACAATATGTCAACAACTATCAAGGCAATAGAGGCAACTCTTCAAACCAACAATGGCGACCCCAAGGAAATTGGGAAAATCAACAACAAAGTGGTGGCAATTGGAACGACAACAACCAAAACAACAATTGGGGTAATCAGAACAACAACCAAGGCAATTGGAATGGAAATAACAATAATTGGGGCAACAACAACAATCAAGGCGGGTGGAACAACAATGGAAACCAAGGCAATCGGGGGCAAGACTTTCAAAGTCCCTCAATGTACCAACAACCGAACAACCCACCCCCTTTCCCTTCTCAAGGTCCTAGTTCTTCTGGTAATGATATGGGTAGAATTGAAATGATGTTCGAGAAGATGATGAAGAGTAATGCGAATTCTGATGCACAGTTAGCTTCTCACAACACCTTTATCCGAAACTTAGAGGTGCAATTAGGCCAAATCTCTCAGCCATTGAATACTCGCACAAAGGGTGCTCTACCAAGTGATACGGTAGTGAACCCAAAGGGTGGGAACAATCATGTTATGGTGGTCACAACAAGAAGTGGGAGAGGCAGTGATGTGAATGCCTCTAAGCAAAAGCAAGTTGTGGATGATGATGTTGAATTGCAAGATGACGAAGTCCCTTTGGTAGTTGAAGATGTGGTTGATGAAAATGTGAACAATGAAGTGAGGATTTATATTCAACAAGTCGAGGTGGAAACCCAAAATGATGTGAACCCGTCTAGGGAACACATAATTGACATGCCGGAGCCGGTTGTGCCAAAAGCCAAGGCTCATTTGCCAAGACCACCTCCACCTTATTCTCAAAGGCTCGCGAAGCAGAAGAATGATAATTAGTTTAAAAAGTTTATTGACATGATGAAGAGCTTATCTATTAATGTGCCTTTAGTGTAGGCACTTGAACAAATGTCGGGTTATGCAAAATTCATGAAAGACTTGGTTACAAAGAAACGTTCTATGGATTGTGAAACTATAAAGATGACTTACCAAGTTAGTGCTATAGTGCATTTAATGGCCCCGAAGCTTGAAGATCTCGGTGTTTTCACCATTCCTTGCACCATTGGGAGTGCGGATTTTGCCAAGGCTCTCTATGACTTGGGAGCTAGTATCAATTTGATGCCCTACTCGGTTTTCAAAACTTTGGGTATTGGGCAACCTAGACCAACTTCAATTAGACTTCAAATGGTAGATTGATCGATGAAGCGACCTTTGGGAATTATTGATGATGTGCTTGTCAGGGTGGACAAATTCATATTGTCGGCCGACTTTGTGATTTTGAATTGTGAGGTGGACTATGAAGTTCATATTATCCTGGGAAAGCCTTTCCTTGCAACAGGGAAGGCATTGGTTGATGTTGAAGCGGGTGAGCTCACTTTCTAAGTGGGAGATAAAAAGGTCGTTTTCCACGTTTGCAAATCTATGAAGCAACCCAATAACACCGATGTGTGCTCATTTGTAGACCTTGTCACAGCTGTGATTATGGATGATACCAGTGCTATGATCAACATGGAGGATCCTCTTGAAGCAGTGCTCTTAAACATGGATGTCAATGATGATGCTAGTAGAGTGGAGTGCGTGAATGCCCTACATGGGATGGGCTCTTATTCTTATGAGCCGAGGAAATTATCTTTGGATCTTGAAAATCAGAAAACTCCACCAACAAAGCCATCAATTGAGGAGCCACCGGTGTTGGAGTTGAAACCACTTCCTCCACACCTCAGGTATGCATTCTTAAGCTCAAATTCTACTTTACTAGTTATTCTTTATTCTTGCCTTACTAACATGCAGGTTGAGGCCACTTTGGCGGTGCTTCAAAAGTGGAAAAGGGCAATTGGATGGACTCTAGCTGACATTCAGGGAATAAGCCCCGCATTTTGCATGCACAAAATTATCTTGTAGGAGGATGCAAAGCCTTCCTTTGAGCATCAAAGAATATTGAACGAGGCTATGCAAGAAATTGTGAAGAAAGAGGTAATCAAATGGTTGGATGGCAGGGTTGTGTACCCCATTTCTGCTAGCTCGTGGACTTCTCCGGTGCAATGTGTACCGAAGAAGGGTGGTATGACTGTGGTGACCAATGACAACAATGAACTTATTCCTACTCGGACAGTCACAGGTTGGAGGGTTTGCATGGACTACCAGAAGCTAAACAAGGTGACCCGAAAGGACCATTTCCCATTGCCATTTCTTGACCAAATGCTTGATCGTCTCGCGGGACGTACTTTTTATTGCTTTTTGGATGGGTACTCGGGGTATAATCAAATCTTAATTGCCTTGGAGGACCAAGAGAAGACCACATTTACATGTCCATATGGAACCTTCGCTTTCTCTCGAATGCCATTCGGATTGTGTAATGCTTCGGCGACATTCCAAAGATGCATGATGGCTATTTTCACCGACATGGTGGAAGATATATTGGAGGTCTTTATGGATGATTTTAGTGTGGTTGGTGATTCCTTTGAAGAGTGTTTGGGTAATTTGGATACAGTGTTCGCCCGGTGTAAAGACACAAACCTCGTACTCAATTGGGAAAATGTCATTTCATGGTTGAAGAGGGTATAGTGTTGGGTCACAAAATATCAAAGCATGGAATTTAAGTTGACAAAGCCAAGATATAGGTGATTTCAAGGCTTCCTCCCCCTATTTCTGTCAAAGGGGTGAGGAGTTTTCTTGGGCATGCGGGTTTTTACCGGAGGTTTATAAAGATTTTTCAAAAGTGGTACACCCCTTGTGCAAGTTGCTAGAAAAGGATGCAAAGTTTGTGTTCGATGAGCGATGTATGCAAGCATTTGAGCTTCTCAAGCTTAAGTTGACCACTACCCCTATCATTACCGCACGAAATTGGAGCTTGCCTTTCGAGCTCATGTGTGACACAAGTGACGTTGCGGTTGGGGCTGTTTTGGGTCAAAGGGTTAACAAAATGTTTCATCCGGTGTACTACGCAAGCAAGACCATGAATGAGGCTTAAAGGAACTATACAGTCACCGAGAAAGAGTTGTTGGCTATAGTGTTTGCAATGGAAAAGTTTCGACCATATCTTATGGAGGCCAAAGTTATAGTGCACACCGATCATGCTGCCCTTAGGTACTTGATGACAAAGAAAGATTCCAAGGCAAGATTGATGAGATGAGTGTTACTACTCCAAGAGTTTGATCTAGAAATTGTGGACCGGAAAGGTAGTGAGAATCAAGTGGCGGACCACTTGTCCTGTTTTGAGGAGGAGGGGAGACCTTGTGATGGCCTTGAGATAAATGATTCATTTCCCGATGAACAACTCCTTGCGATGTCAATAAATGATATGCCATGGTTTGCCGATGTTGCCAATTACCTTGTGACCAGAATAATCCTGTATGAGCTCTCTTCTAACTAAAAGAAGAAGCTCGAGCGGGATAGCTTGGATTTTTATTGGGATGAGCCATACTTGTTCAAGATTTGCACGGATGGTGTGATTCGTAGATATGTCCCAGAGGAAGAACAATTGAGTATCTTAGAGGCTTGTCATGCTTCACCTTATGGTGGCCATCATGGTAGGGTGAGGACCGCCTCGAAAGTCCTTAGTTGTGGATTCTAATGGCCCACCTTGTTGAAAGATGCAGGCAATTTTGTGAAGAGGTGTGATGATTACCAAAGAGCGGGCAGAATTTCAAAAAGAGATGAGATGCCTCTCAACACCATTCTTGAAGTGGATATCTTTGATATTTGGGGCATCGATTTCATGGGTCCATTTGTTAGCTCTTGTGGGAATACTTACATTCTCGTGGCGGTTGACTATGTCTCAGAATAGGTTGAAACCGTGGCTTTGCCTAACAACGAAGCCCAGAGTGTTGTTGCATTTCTTAAAAAGAGCATCTTTACAAGGTTTGGCACTCCTCGTGCGATTATTAGTGATGAGGGGTCTCACTTTTGCAATAAAGCTTTTGACACATTTCTTTCCAAGTATGGTGTCAATCATAAGGTTTCGACCCCTTATTATCCTCAAGCTAGTGGTCAAGTTGAAGTCTCCAATAGAGAAATCAAAAGTATCTTGTCAAAGACGGTCAATGCAAATAGGACCGATTGGTCGAAGAAGTTGGATGACACTCTATGGGCTTATCGGACGGCTTACAAAACTCCAATTGGGATGTCTCTTCATTGGTTGGTGTTTGGGAAAGCATGCCATCTTCCGGTTGAGTTAGAGCAAAAGGCCATGTGGGCTTTGAGAAAGTTGAATCTTGAATGGGATGTTGCAGCTAATCTTCGTGTTGAACAACTCAATGAACTCGATAAATTTAGATTCCATGCCTACTCCAGTTCGTCCTTGTATAAGGAAAAGATAAAGTACCTTCATGACAAATATACTCATGGAAAGGAGTTCAATTTAGGTAATTTGGTTCTCTTGTTCAACTCCTGGTTACATATATTTCCAGGAAAGCTCAAATCTAAATGGAGTAGACCGTGAAGTTGTGTTTGTGACCCCTTTTGGTGCTCTTGATTTGAGAAACAAAAATGGTGAAGTTTTCAAAGTTAATGGGCACAGGGTCAAGCATTATCTTGGAAACCTTGATGACAGCCACGTGGTGGCATTCCTTCATTTCAAATGAGGTGATGGTAACATGCGTCGTGTCGCGACGTTAAATCAGGCTCTTCTTGGGAGGCAACCCATGTCTTTTTCGTCTTGTTTTCTTTGATTTTTTTTGAAGTGTAGGATTGATTTTTATGATAATTGGTTGTGAGATGTGCAGGGATTGTATTGGTGCAGTGCAAAACATGATGGAAAAATTGAACAAGTCTCTAAAGTTGCCAGTGCGGCTGCACCACACTTTGTGCGGTCCGCACTACTGTGACCAATGTGAGGACTCTCTAAAGTCTGCCACCGCGGCCGCAGTGGACCTTTGCGGCCGCGGTCTATTTTATGCAGACCGCAGAGGTTGCCTTCTCAAACTTTTTCTGAACAAACCCAGCGCAGACCGCGGTCCATTTTGTGCGGCCGTGCTGGTAGGTGAGAATGGGTTCCAGCGGTCATTCTATAAATAGAACCCAGGGACCCCCTTTACACTTTTCGCATTTTTAACTCTCAAAGACCTAAAGCACCGTTCATCTTTCTTCCTTTGATCATACCTGCATATTTGCATTACCTTGATTCATACCATTTCAATACCTGGTAACATTTCACCTAACTTTTTTTTAGTTTAATTGTTTAATTTCATTTTAGCTTTATTTCTATTAGCTAGTAGTTTTTCCTCCCGTATTTCTTCAGATTTTAGGTTAGTTCAATTCAAATGATGATTCTGGTGGACTTCTTGAGTATAATGTAGTGGGTAAATTTAGTATGGACCCTAACTAGGTGTAAATTTGAACTAAGTAGCTATATCTCGAACCCTAACTCAATGCCATAATTGGGCACCCTTCGCAGATCGCGATCAAGTTTGTGCGGTCTGCGGTGCCCTAGTGCGGTCCATATTACCACTTTGTGCGGACCGCAGTGATGAACTTATGCAAGGTGACCTTAAGCCCTGTGTGGCCGCACTGGCCCACCGCAGTCGCGGTACTACTTTGTGTGGTTCGCGGTGGTCAGATTTAGAGGGGGGTATTTTGAGTCCCACCCCTGTGTGGACCGCGGTTGTTTCTGTGCGGTCCGCGATGGCCTCAGTGTGGTCGCACTCCTTTTTGTGCGGTCCGCAGAGGCCATGTTCTGCAACTGTTTCTGCAATTGTGTTATGTTGTTCTGCAATTCTTATTGCATTAATGTCTCACTATCTCTGTTGATACTAACAAAGTTAGATGCTTGTGCTTGCAAACAATGGTTACTCAAAGAGGAAGTCTCAAAACAACCCGGGAGAGGTGAATCCTCTCGGAGAGGCAAGGGCAAGAAGATGATCCGACGCACTCCCCAAGTGAGAGAAAGTATTAAAAAGTTATGGAAAGCAATTAAAGATGTTGATAGAGCTTGTGACCAGTCAGGGAGTGACTACATGCCTTCCTAGGATATTTCCTCTGATTCTGTGCCCGAATATGTCCCTGACTAGCCTAGGAGAATGAGATTGACTGATGATACTCCTCCACCCACACCCACTTCCCAAGTAGCAGATCATGTCTCCACTGAGTCGTCTGAGGGATCAGCATCCGGCAGTGGTGAATACCCCACCTCCTCCACAGCTTCATTATTCGGGGAGAGTGCATGCATAGGTGATAAGGGAGATGAGGAGGTACCTGAGGGGGTGAGCCTTAGGTTGGGGGGATTGCCCGTACTAGGAAACCCGAAGTGTGGGAAGACAGGTTTGTAAGCCAAGTAGCATACCACAAATTCAGGGAGTGGTGGCCGGTTCAAAAACTGATTTTGGAGAGGAGTTTCGTAGATAGAGATCTTCTACCCCTAAACCCAGATGTGCATAGACAGTTTAGAACAAGAGTGGGGTGGGAGAACTTTATAGATGACTGCGGGGAGGCAAATGAATACTTGGTCAAGGAGTTTTACTGTAATGTGGCCCACATCGTCAAGGGCTCCAAAGTGACTAAGGTTTGAAACAAAAAGGTGTTGTTCGACGGGAAGCCGCTAAATGAGTATTTGGGGTTCAATGAAGATGATGAGACCCTCTATATGGAAAAGTTGGAGATGAGCGAGTAGGTCTGTCCATGGTTAGCTCAGTACCTGGCAATCCCAGGTACCGTTCCGGAATGGTTAACTGTTGGGGTAAAGATACTACAGAGGACTCTTAACTTTGAGGCGAGGGGTTGGGAGATGTTTGTATGCAGCCGATTAGACCCCACTACCCATGATCAGACTCTACCTCTCCACCGGGCTGTCCTAGTTGCTTCCATCATGGCAAGGTACCCCATCAATGTGGGGAATGTAATGTCCCTCATCATCTCTCTTGTGGGTACTGAGACTGACAGGAACTACCCTTTCCCCAATACCCTGACCATGTACTTCAGAGATTTGAAGGTAGAAAAGAGGCATTTTGACATCAAGGTAAAGGCTACAACCCCATTCTCATGGTATAGTCTGAGGGGACCAGACAACCCCTAGGATAAGAGCTACAAGGCACCCACTTCTGCCCCAACTGGCCAGTCTGAAGAGCCAGTTGTGGTAGAGGCCCCCATTGAGCCTGCCTCCACCTCTACTAAGATCCTTTTGGACCCTCCACTTTAGATATTCCTCCAGGCCCTTCCACATCAGCGGGCCCAAAGATTCCATCTACTCGGGCCTATCCTATCACTGCCCACCGGTTGAGCTAGATGCTTTAGAGTTTAAACAACTGGATGTATACTGCATCATCCAAGTTGTCTACCTTGACCTCCACCATTGCAGCTCAGTCGGCCCCTCAGCCAGTACAGGTCCCACAGTCTATAGAGTATGCCTTGAATAAGATAATTGAAAACCAGGAGAAGATCCTCAGTACCCAAGATGATTTGGCAAAGGCAGTGGATTCACATGGCAAGGCTCTGAAGGAGCTTGCCAAGGAGCACAAGAAGCTGCGCTTCCAAGGAGTCCGTAAAAGAGCTGAGGAAAGATGTGGATAGACTGAAGGTAGACCAGCTGCCTTTAGACTTATTGTTTGAGGACCTAACTCCAGCAATAGTGCTAGTAGTAGAGACACAACAGGAGAAGGAGTAGCGACCTCCGAAGAGGAGGAGGATGATCTCGAGTGCAAATGATGCCATCATCCAGTTAGCGGACCCACCGGAGTCTTCCTTCAGTCAGCCACAGGATGTATCTGATATACAGCCTATCCAGGTCCAAGCCCAGGGCGTAGCAGCTGAGCAGCAGGATACCGGGAACCAGTTTGAAGTTCTCGAGCATACAGAGGACCCAAGGACCGCCCATGACCTGATGCATACGGATACAGCTTAGGGAGTCTCCATATCCTTCCTCTAGTTTATTTTTGGTGCTTAATTGATTTAGTTGGCATTGAGGACAATGCCAACTTTTATTTGAGAGGGTGCGCCCTTTATCTTTGGATGACTGTATATATACTGATTTAGTTTATACTTTCTTGATTTTTATTTGGTCTGTATATAATCTTACACTTAGTTATTTTTATCGCACTTTTTATCTTTCATTTGGTCTGTATATAAAGTTACATCATTGTATATATTCATTCCCCGCTGTATATTCAAATCCACTATTGTATATATTCTTTCTATTTTCGCAAAAATTTTCGTTTTGTTTCGGTTTTGGCACTTTCAATAAACCTTTGGTTTTCTTAATTCCACGGTTCTTTCCAAAGGTGGAGTATTGTGTGAACTGGATGACTCTTCCCGTTAATGGATGGCGTGATAACCTTCTTAAGGATTTGAGTCCGTTTTTGTTTTTGCTAGTTTATAGTTAAGGGTACCTCAAACAAAGCTTCACTTGGGCCTAGCACATTTATCTTTGATCCCATGGTCAAAGACAAAATGTTGTGTTTAGGATGGTGAAAGTCGTGACCTTGAGACTCTTGTGTTAACCAACAATCATTAAGTGGTCTTTCGGGACCATTGTATGCTCAAATCGTATCTAAGGTTGTTATGGGCCCCCGACTATATGTCTTTAGCAATCCTTTAGCTCGTGTGGTGAGAAATCGAATTGCGAGTTCAAGTCCCGAGCCATTGGTCTAGAACTTGCCATGAATGTTTGTTGAGGTAAAATCTTAGGTGAAATTTGACTTGAGAAGTGATTATAAGCTCTCCTTGATCCAAATGATAGTTTAACAATTACATAGCCTACCAATGATATGATCCCTAGTAAACCCTTTTGAGCCTTAAATCTTTTTCTTTCAGAAACCATGATGCAAGCCTATATCTGTTCTAAAAGATACCCTCTCTTGGCACCCGATCTTTCCTTGAGCACATGGCAAAAGTATAAGTTTGGGGGAGAGACGAGGAAGGGAACAAAGTGGTAAAAGGTACAAAAGCGAAGAAAAGGAAAGGCAATGAAAAAGAAAGAAAAGAAAAAAGACAAAAAGAAAGCCCAATGTGAAAAAGAATAAAAAGGGATTCAAGAAAAGCAAAAGAGAAAAAGGTGTGGAAAGTTGAAAAAGGAGAAACCTTTTGAATTGCATGAGAAAGAGTGACAGTGTGTCTCTCTAACCCCTTAGAAAGAAGTAAGATGACTCAAAGAGTCAAGAGAATTGTGCCAAATGAATCAAAAGAAGTGCTTAAGGGAAGATGGAACCCACTGAGATCTAAACATGTCCTACCCTGAACCAAAAGCCTTCACAATGACTCCACAAAAGCCCTATGTGATCTTGAGTTGAATGAAGCTTGCATTAGTGGATACTTGCATGAGGGTCAAGCATATGGTACTTAGAGCATGACTTGTAACCTTTCCTTGAGAGAGATGAGTGAATTCCCATTGACCTCGGTTTGTGTGCTAATACTCTAAAAGGTAAGGTTTGCTTAGGGAGAGTTGAGGATATTTGAGTTTGGGTTCCACAATGACCGAAGTAATTGAGAGAGTTATTTGATGTAATGAGTCAACTCTTGATGTTCTTGTGTCACACTTGATCCATGGTTTATCAAATGTTAAATGTTGTTAATGATTCATTCGCATTGAGGGCAATTGTTAGTCCCAATTGATGCTTGTTGAGGTTACTTTAGGATAGCTGAAAATACTTGGATTTTCCCTTAAGGGGTGGGTCTTATTTTGTTTGCTTGAGGACAAATAAAAGCTTAAGTTTGGGGAAGTTGATAACTAGGAATTTTGACATGTTTTATGCTCCTTCCTGCTTATGCTTTGATTATAAATTCTTACAAAATAGTCCCAAAAGGCTCATAAGTTGTGCTGGATTGCAGGTTTGATCTCCAAAGTGACAAAATGTCAAAAATTAGCTCAAAAGGAGTGAAACCTGCTCAAGTACCAAAGACAAGGCAAACTCAGGACAAAAAGGCCTAGTGCGGCCGCACTACACTTTGTGCAGTCCGCACTAGGGGATTCAGAGAACTGGCAAATCAAGCTTCAAGGCAGTGCGGTCGCATTCGATCTTTCGCGGTCCGCAGTGAAGACTCTGCGGCCGCACTACCATTTTGTGCGGTCCGCGGAGGAGAAGATCAGAGAGATGTCCAGTGCCAACTTCAAACCCATACGGTTCGCGGTCATGTTTGTGCGGATCGCGTTAGTTGCCTCCGCGGCCACGGTCCATTCTGCGCGGTCCGCGGAGCCTGAGTTCAGAGAGCCAAGACTTCAAGTCCAAGAGCCTAGTGCGGCCGCAGTCCATTTTGTGCGGTCCACACTGACCCCGTAGGGGTATTTTTGTCCAGTTTTTCTAGCTTAGTATAAATAGAACATTTTTCCACTTTTAGGGTATCAGATATTATCAGACATTAGTTGCGCTCGTGAGAAGACCATCTGTAGCCATTTTGAGCATTTTTACTTAGTTTTTATCATTGAATCTTTGTATTTACTTTAGCAATTAATTATTATGCCTTGTTCTTCATCTATTTCTCTATTTTCTTCTTTAAGCATGAGTAGCTAAACTCATTATCTAGGGTTGTGGCTCAACCCTAGTGTGGGTAATTGATGGGTGTTGCCATCTAGGGTTAGATTGCCTATGGATGTTTGCTATTTGGGTCAATTTTATGGTTTAATCTATGAATTGGTGGTTGCAAACACTGGTTTGTGTTAAGTTGACTTGGCTCTTCTTGAGAAAGAGAGACTAAGTCTCCAAAATTGACCCAACAAGGAATTGGGATGGACTCAAGAGAATTGATAGTCCCAATTAAAGGGTTAAACCTCGAGAGAGTAATTACCCAACTTGAACCCTAGTTGCTTGAGCTAATTTGCCTACCCATTTGGTCTCGAGAGAGTCAATTGGGCAAAATCACTCTCTCTACCGAGAGGTGTGAGAGTGGGTAAAATTGTGCAATGGTTATAGCATATTTCCCCAATCATGTCAATCGAACCTTAGAAGCATTTACTCGTCAATTAGCCACCTAGGTGAAAGTCACTACCCTAGTGCCTTTCTACCCATTAGATACAACTCTAGCAATTTTCTCATTAGCATAATTTAGTTCTAATTAGTAGTTGATAATATTAGTTTGTTAAAGAAAAATCAAAAGATGTTTGGAAGTGACATTTGGAACAATTACACGACTCTAGTCTAGATAGATACTCGACTCTATTCCTATCTCCCTGTGGAAATCGATCCCGACTCTCATATCGGGTAAAATCTATTGCGACCCTCTCTTACTACTTTTTAGTAGTGTGGAGTAGGCAGCGAGCAGTGGTACCCGACCTCGAGGACCTCCATCAGGACAAGGCTAGGCTCCAGGAAGCCGATGACGCCTTCGCCAGCACCGAGGTGGTACCTGACCTCGAGGATTTACATCAAAAGGAAGGTTAGGCTCCAGGAAGCTAATGCCATCATTACGAGACCCGAGGTGGTACCTGACCTCGGGGGTTTTTGTTCAAAAGGGAATCAGGCTGCAAGGAAATAAGCATTTAAACTCTACCCGTATGGGCTTGGCCCCGGGGTACCGTCTGAGATCGGACAAACCCTCTTTCAAGATCTATCTACAGCCCCTTAAGGCTATTTACACTAAGCCCAAAGCGAGTTTCCAGGTGGTCCAAATTTGAACAAACCTCCGCTCGGGGACTGCCTTCGAGAGATCAAAGGCAGTCCCTGTCCACAGCCCGCCGAAGCCAAAGGTTGAAGATTCAGGGGGCCTCAACCCTACTCGCACGGCCGCTCTGAGTCCACCTTCCGGGACATCGTGCCGTGCGAGCTTAATGGCCGGTGTGCCATTTTATCCCTTGGGAAAAGACCCGAGGGATGAAGTGTAACACCAGGCTAGGGTAGGAGAGTGAGCAGTAGTGTATAGTCCGAACACTCTCCCGAGTAGCGGTGTAGAGTCCAAATGTTCCCCCAAGTCGGAACAAGCCGACCCTCTTTATCTCGTCACCTCGATCTAACGACGATAACAGTGATAGCCGTAACAATAACAACAACAACAACAATGAGACAGTATAATCTTGCTCGACATAGCAAAGCCTACGTAAAAGGCCATGGCGTGACTGATAAGAATGTCTCCGTAAGACCTTAAGACCCCAAACATGGCGGGTAAAAATGGAGAAGGATAATGAGAATGAGAAGAAAGGAATGGAAAGATGTTTAGAGGCACTTGGATAAAAAGATAGCATGGAAAGGCCCCATTTATAGGGGTGACAATGTGGCCAACAATGCTATCAATGCCTTGAAAGACGGATCGACAGGCGCAATCAATGCGCCATTGGAAACTGGATCGACGACGATACGGTTGCCTTGAAGAATGGGAATTGGCAGTACATTAAATGACGCTGAAAAGACAAGACCATGGGATGTACCAGTTATCGTGAAGGTTTACATCGTAAGTGTGATATTATCCGCGTGACATAACTGCGAGAAGTCCGAAGAGTCGGATGTCAAAATCGTTTCTTATCGCTCCTCTCTAAGAAACGCGGGGACTATGTGATGACCCGACCACTCGTCTCATGAGTTACCGCTTCGTTTTACCCCATTTCAGCTTCTTTACGCTTCGTTATCCGTGTTTTATGTGATCGGATTGATTAGTTCGAGTTCAGAGAGGATTTGGTAAGAAATGAGACACTTAGTCTCTTTTAAGAAGACTGAAGTTGGAAAAGTCAACTGAATGTTGATTTATGTGTTAGAGGGCTCGTATGTGAGTTCCGATGGTTCGGTTAGCTTCGGGAGGTGATTTGTGACTTAGGAGCACAATCAAAATGGGTTTTAGAGTTGTAGAGAAGATTTAGGCTTGAATTGGCGAAGTTGATATTTTGGCGATTTCCGGTTAATAGGCGAAATTTTGATATAGGGGTCGGAAAGGAATTCCGAGAGTTGCAATAGCTTCGTTGTGTCATTTGGGGTGTGTGTGCAAAATTTCAGGTCATTCGGGGTGAGATTTGATAGACTTTTTGATCGAAAGCATAAATTAAGAGTTCTTGGAGTTCTTAGGCTTGAATATTATGTTAAATTGGTGATTGATGTTGTTGTGAGCGTTCCGAAGTTTTGAACAAGTTTGAACGATGTCATGGGATGTGTTGGTACAATTGGTTTGAAGTTCCGGGAGTTCCGGGTAGGTTCCGGGATGTTTTAGGCCGAAAATCATAGCTGTAGCAGGTCCAGAAGGGTTGCAGGCCTCGGAACCCACCCGCGCGGTCCGCACAAAAGAAGTGCGGCCGTGGTATGTGCTGTGCGGACCGCACACAATGAAGTGCGGCTGCGGTGGGGAACATTTTACTGGTCCTACTTCGGAAGCTCATATCTTTTGATCTACTTCGTGTCTAGTTTCTAGAAAGGTATGGATATCACAATTTGGACATCCGTAGCGAAAGTTATGGCCAAAATACTAAAGCCTATCACTGCAGAGAAAAGCCTGTGCGGCCGCGGTCGTTTTTGTGCGGTCCGCGGAGGTGGAAATCTGTGGGATACTCTATAAATTCGAGGGTTTGGGTTTTATTTGATATTTTGACCTAGAGAGCTCGGATTTTGGAGATTTTTCGAAGGTTTTTCAAGAAATTCATCGGGGTAAGTGATTCTAACTCAGATTTGACTAGAGTACATGAATCTATCATTGAATTCATCATTTAATTCGTGATTTGGGATGGAATTTGGGAAGAAAATTGTGAAATCTTTCAAAAATGTAAAATGATGATTTGAAGGACCAAATGGTATCGGAATTGGATAATTTTCATATGGTTAGGCTCGTGATAGTATAAGAATTCTAGTTTTGTGAATTTTGTCAAATTCCGTGATGTGGGTCCGGGGGTCGGGTTTGACTAATTTCTGAAATTTTGTGGTAATTCAATTGTTTTCGCTTGGGCTTTGTTCCCTTAGCATATTGTGACGTATTCGTTCTGATTTTGGATAGATTCGACGCGCGTGGAGGCCAATTCGAGGGGCAAAGGCGTCGCGAGCTAGAGAATTAGCCGGTTCCAGGTGAGTAATGATTGTAAATGATGCTCTGAGGGTTTGAAACCCCGGATTGCGCATCGTAGTGCTATATTGATGTGAGACACATGTTTGATGATGAACGTGTGGTCGTATACTATTGGGGATTGTGACTTGGTCCATCCCGGTTGATGATTTTACCGCGTATTTGACTGAAACCTATTTGCTATCATCATTATTTGGGTTGAACGCCATATTTGGGCTTTGTGCCAACTATTTGGACCCTTCGGGGATTTTTATTACCATTTCCTCATTGTTTTGAATTATTACTTGAACTCAGTCTCGTTATTTTCCTCTGTTTTACTACTCAGTCATTTTTACTCAGTTTGAGACTTAAATAATATTTTAAATCATGTTTTGGGCTGAGAAATACTGTTTTACTATTGCTCGAGGGGCTTGTGATGATTTTGGACTGATTAAAGGCCGAGGGCCTAGTTGTGAGGATACACTAGTACTGATATGAGGCCGAGGGCCTGAGATACATATATACGCCACGAGGTGGCTTGATTGATATGAGGCCGAGGGCCTAGATTTGATGTCACGAGATGGCTTGATATTGCGCTTGGGCCGTAAGGGGGCCCTCCCGGAGTTTGTACACCCTAGTGAGCGCGGGTACCCATTGTGATGTGAGATTGAGCCCGAGGGGCCGGTACTGTTCTGAGATGTTGCCCGAGGGGCGGATTCATTGATACTGTGCCCGAGGGGCGAACTTCTATTTGTTTACTTACCTGTCAATTACTTGTTTTACTTGTTGAAAAGGGATTTACTTAACTCTTCATTGTTTTACTGTTTTTAAGTGATTTTTACTGCTCCAGTATAGAATGCCTTGTGTTTTACGTGTTTTCTTAATTTCAGTCATTATTTACATTCGTTACTCACTGAGTTGGAGTACTCACTTTACTCCCTGCACCCTGTGTGCAGATTCAGGCGTAGCTGGTACCGCTCCTGAGTGTTGATTCCTCCAGTTCCAGGCGATTTTTCGGAGACTACGAGGTAGCTGTTGACGTTCGCAGCCCCGTGTCTCTACTTCTCTATCATTTCTGTTTCCTTTCAAACACTTATAGTAGTTTATGACTTTAGCAGACTAGTATTATGGTTTAGAGATGCTCGTGACTTGTGACACCCCGGTTAGGGTTGTGTCGGGTTGGTCTTTCCGCATTGTTATCGATATTTCCGCTATTTAGTATTATTTAAATCATGTTTAGACTATTTTTCATGTTGATTAACTGCTTTGAAAGTAGAATTGGGTTGAACTGGCTGGCCTTGTCTTTACAAGAGGCGCCATCACGACTAGGTTCGGGGTTAGGGTCGTGACAGACTATCTGTGTACTGTGAAATCGGAGGGTCCAATTTCTCATTATCAAAGCACCTCAGAAGACCATCTCAAAGTCTCGAGGCTACAAGGTTATGATCGAGTCTCCTCCCTCGAGGCTCGTCGACACTCGGTCTTAGGATAATGTTGACCACAGTCATGGTAGAAACGAGGATTTTCCAAGGCACGTGGCTAGGATTGACAGAGCCTAGAGAGCTACTCTAAGACCCGAGTCAGGGTGTCATCTAGTTGTCACATCTTCGTATCTTTGTAATTAATGCTTGTTGTACTACGATGGGATTTTCCTCCTATATAAAGGGGATCCCTATCACTTTATAAAGGTTGGTCACTTCAGTTGCTCCACACGAAAATATAAGAACTCTGTAACATATTCTCTTGATATTATCGCTTTTATTTGTTATCTTCATATTTGTTCATCATTCATTGCTTATCATTGGCCATAAAGAGCCTTTGTTGATTATTTCATAACTGTTAGCCCCACCCCGATTACCCTCAACAACTCGTAGCCGAGCCCTGGGATCGACAAGCCCGAGGTCCCGAGTAACTAGCCTATCGGTTTGATTATAGCTCTCTCCTTAACTTTATTTCTTCTCCAAATCTCATATACTTCAAACTAGCATAAAAATAGATCATGTATTTTTAGAGTCCCATCAACAAATTTAATTATTATTACCATTTTCACGGTAAAGAAACCCCAACTCAAATTTTAATGACAAAAAACACACATGTCGAAATATAAGTAGGCGTTTGGACATAAATATTATAATTTTTGAAAAAAGTAGTATTTGAAATTAAGTTAAAAAATAGTATTTGGAATTTGAAAATATGTTTGGACATATATTTTACTTGAAAAATGCTGTAATTTCGTGAGTGAGGAAATTTTTTTTGTAAATTCTCAAAAAGTAGTCAAAATTACTTTTTGATTTTTCGAAAAGCTTCCAAAAATTACAAATTTTTATGGACAAATATATTTTTTAATTTTCTTTTTTGGAAAAAGTTTTTTTTTTTATGGACAAACGACCATAAAATATTCACGACAAAAAGGGGAAAATAGCTAAATCTTCTCATAGTCGAAGTTTACTCGGCACCCAAAAAACCACACTCCTTCGAGTCCGTCTTGAGCTATAAAACCCCATAAGCCAGCTCCCAAGCCAGTTTTCTACTTCACTTCTCTATTTCCCCTCGCTCGCCGTCGTCGCCTCTGTGAATCCATTTTTACGGCCACCGAACCACCGTGAATCTCCGGTGAGCCAAAATCTCTGGTAACATTTTTACATCCGACGTATATCGAGGTTCGTACTTCAACTAGGGTTTTGTATTTCAATTCTCTGTATAGAGATAAACCGAGATTTTGTAGTTTGAGATTTCGAGTTTGCACGAAGTAGTTATGTGGAGTGGAAACGGACAAGATATGTGGAACAATAGTAACATGGCACCACCAGGTACTAGTGGTAGTGCTGGAGGACCGCCGCCTCCGTCAATGATGCAACCGCCTCCGCCTGGTGGAGGACCGCCTCCGCCGTCTATGATGCCGCCGCCTCCAGGTACAAGCTCAGGACCAGTAATGATGCCTCCTGGTACAAGCGGTAGTAGTGGAGGACCGGCTCCACCTCTGCCACCGCCTTCTTATACTGTTTTGCCAACGGAGGCTCAGCTTGAAGAGAAAGCTAGGAAATGGATGCAGCTTAACTCTAAGCGTTATAGTGATAAGCGCAAATTTGGATTTGTGGAGACTCAAAAGGAGGATATGCCTCCGGAGCATGTTCGCAAGATTATTAGGTAAATTTTTTTTGTTGCTTTTTTGCTCGTTAAATTTGTGCATTTAGGTGTATATTGTCAGAAAATGCTGGTAATCTATTTATGGGGTGTTGTGGTTTAGTTTATTAGGTAATTGTTTTGGAGTCTGGAAGGTGTTTGCATCGTGAATAAATGCATTAGTAGGTGTGAGGTACATAATTGTTTTTGCCTATGTATATATATTTAACAAATGGTTTCTGGAGTTCTAATATTTGGGGCCTCATGACTATCTTTGTTGTTTCAAATTGTGTGTAAATGAATTTAAACACTTGCACGATGGGGGCAACTAACTTCTCGAACACCTGCAAAGTAGAACCTGAAATCATCCAATGACGAGGGCTGTTAAAAATTAAAAAGAGAGAATGAAGGAAAAAACAACTTGTTACCTGAGTGCATTCTGATAGGATGGTAGTCCAAGTGCCTTAACCCATACCTATATATCCCCTTAAAGTTCAGATGTCAGTATAGAAGAACTGGGGTTTTCTACATTGTCTCAACATCACCTTTACTGTTATAAATCATGATTTGATGATAATGTTTGCTCAGCTTTATGAAGTGTGATATTGTTGTATTTTTCTCTCCTTTGCTTATCGAGCTAATACATCTTACAGGGACCACGGGGATATGTCATCAAAAAAATATCGTCATGATAAACGTGTGTATCTCGGAGCTCTTAAATTTGTCCCTCATGCTGTTTACAAACTCCTTGAGAACATGCCTATGCCGTGGGAGCAGGTACTTCCTGCAGCCTTGCTGATTGTTTTATTTTGACAAATTGTCTTGTGTCTTGTTCTAGTAGTTGAATCTTCATTTTATTCTATAATGCTTTTGTTTTAACAGGTTCGAGATGTGAAAATACTGTACCACATTACTGGTGCTATTACATTTGTTAATGAGATACCATGGGTTGTTGAACCTATATATCTGGCTCAGGTATGCTACTGGACCCCTGCCTTGGTTTCTTTCTAACTCCACTAAACGATATATTCTGGACTGATTCATAATCACGAAATCTTGCAGTGGGGCACTATGTGGATCATGATGAGAAGGGAGAAGAGAGACCGGCGGCATTTCAAGAGAATGCGTTTTCCTCCTTTTGACGATGAGGAGCCTCCATTAGATTATGCTGATAATCTTTTGGATGTTGATCCTTTGGAGCCAATCCAGTTGGAGATGGATGAAGAAGAAGATTCAGCTGTTTATAACTGGTTTTATGACCATAAGCCATTGGTGAAAACAAAGCTTATTAACGGTCCTAGTTACCGCAGGTGGCATTTGTCCCTCCCTATAATGGCTACACTTCACCGGCTGGCTGGACAGCTGCTTTCAGATCTGACTGATCGCAATTACTTCTACTTGTTTGATATGGAGTCCTTTTTCACTGCTAAAGCATTGAATATGTGCATACCTGGTAAGGAACATGCTCTATTGAGTCGTTAGTTACGTGTTTCTGTCTTCTAAGTTCATAGCTATTTGGTGTGCCCCTAAAATGCTAGTGGTCTGAACTGCTTCAGCTTGCCTAGCTGAAGATCAGTATCCTCCCAATAAATTCAGTTGTCTTTTTCTGCCTAGTATCTGCATAATCTTATCGAGAAGTTATACCTGAGTGCTAGGTAGTTCAGGAACCAATTATGATATTGGTGAGTTCTCCCATCTGATCAGTATTTGTTTGCGTATTTCCATGTTTCACCCTGCATATTTGGCTATCCTCTCCTAATTTAGGTAACGTGTCACATTCCAACAGGATTGCCTTGTAGCATCACTTTTTGTCCATTTTTTCTGGCCTAGGGTGGGCCGGATTAGGGAATAATTTTTCATGGTATGTGTTGAATCTTCACGCATTTACATTAATATCGGCATGAGATGAGTTTAACTGAAGTAACATGGTCTTTGGGATAAAGGCGTAGTTATTTTTGTTGTATTGAATCTTCATGGTTGGTGGACTGTTTTCACTAAGAAGCTTCTTTTACACTGCAGGGGGGCCCAAGTTCGAACCTTTATATCGTGACATGGAGAAAGGAGATGAAGATTGGAATGAGTTTAATGATATCAACAAATTGATCATCAGGTCACCGCTGAGGACAGAATACAGAATTGCCTTCCCTCACCTCTATAACAACAGACCAAGAAAGGTGAAGCTTTGTATATATCACACTCCGATGATCATGTACATAAAAACAGAGGATCCAGATCTGCCTGCTTTCTACTATGATCCACTTATACATCCCATAGTCACCAAGGACCGCCGAGAGAAGAAAGTTCCTGAGGATGACGATGATGATGACTTTACCTTGCCTGAGGGTGTTGAGCCATTGCTGACCGAGACTCCAATCTATACTGATACTACTGCTGCTGGTATTTCCCTGTTGTTTGCCCCACGCCCATTTAACATGAGATCTGGTCGGACAAGACGTGCTGAAGATATTCCCCTTGTGTCAGATTGGTTTAAGGAGCATTGGTATGGTTTCCATCTTCACTTACTTTTGCTATAGCAAGTTAATCATTATACTGTAAATATATTTAACTATCTATTTTGGTTTCCTCCAGTCCTCCATCATATCCTGTCAAGGTGCGTGTCAGTTATCAGAAGTTATTGAAATGTTTTGTGTTGAATGAGCTGCATCATAGACCTCCCAAGGCCCAGAAGAAGAAGCACCTCTTCCGCTCACTTCAGGCCACAAAATTTTTCCAAACCACAGAACTTGATTGGGCTGAAGCTGGTCTCCAAGTTTGCAAGCAGGGATACAATATGCTGAATCTCTTGATCCATAGGAAAAACCTGAATTATCTTCACCTTGATTACAATTTTAATTTGAAGCCTGTTAAGACCCTAACTACAAAGGAACGTAAGAAATCCCGGTTTGGTAATGCTTTCCACCTTTGTCGTGAAATTCTGCGTTTGACAAAGCTAGTTGTTGATGCCAATGTTCAGTTCCGTCTGGGAAATGTTGATGCATTTCAGCTGGCAGATGGATTGCAATACATTTTTTCACATGTTGGTCAGTTGACGGGTATGTACCGTTACAAGTACAGGCTTATGAGGCAGATTCGAATGTGTAAGGATTTGAAACATTTGATCTATTATCGATTCAATACTGGGCCAGTTGGAAAAGGTCCTGGTTGTGGTTTCTGGGCACCTATGTGGAGGGTGTGGTTATTCTTCCTTCGGGGTATAGTGCCTCTTTTGGAACGATGGTTGGGAAATTTACTGGCGAGGCAATTTGAGGGTCGCCATTCGAAGGGGGTGGCCAAAACCGTCACAAAGCAACGTGTTGAAAGCCACTTTGACTTGGAGCTCCGTGCTGCAGTAATGCACGATGTCCTTGATGCTATGCCAGGTGATAATCTTCTATCATTGATTGTCCATCTTTCTTGGGATGCTTTCATTTCTTTGCATTACTCGGACCAAATCTTTTTGCTAATATAGTACCTCTTTACTGTAGAGGGTATCAAGCAAAATAAAGCGAGAACCATTTTGCAGCATCTAAGTGAAGCATGGCGTTGTTGGAAGGCAAATATTCCTTGGAAGGTACTATTCTCTCTCCCCCCCCCAAACAATGAGTTTCACTTTAGACTACATATCTATTCAATTAAATTTTTTGGCTATTTGTTTTATTAGGTCCCAGGTTTGCCTGTTCCTATTGAGAACATGATTCTTCGTTATGTCAAATCAAAAGCTGATTGGTGGACAAATGTTGCTCACTACAACCGTGAACGTATAAGAAGAGGAGCAACTGTTGACAAGACTGTGTGTCGTAAAAACCTTGGAAGATTGACTCGCCTTTGGCTAAAGGCTGAACAGGTGAGTTTTACTGATATTATCTGTGGGTTTCTTTTACTCAGAAAAGTGCATTGGTGTTATAATATCTGCTTATTGGAGATAAGCTTGGTGGTAATTCATGTTGCTTTGTGATTTCTTCTATTAACAGGAGCGGCAACATAACTACTTGAAAGACGGCCCATATGTTACTCCAGAAGAAGCAGTAGCTATTTATACTACCACTGTGCATTGGTTGGAGTCCAGGAAGTTTTCTCCTATCCCATTCCCTCCATTGTCATACAAGCATGACACGAAGCTACTTATCCTTGCCCTTGAGAGACTGAAAGAATCTTACAGTGTGGCTGTGAGGTTAAACCAGCAGCAAAGGGAAGAGTTGGGCCTCATTGAGCAAGCTTATGATAATCCGCATGAGGCATTGTCAAGGATTAAGCGTCACCTGCTTACTCAGCGTGCCTTCAAAGAAGTAAGTTTCACTATTTGCAATACATGTTTGAGTGTTAAGGAGCTCAATGTACTGATTTGGTGGAAGCAACTATGATCTTATCACATTATCCTAGGTTTATAAAGTTTATGTCCTAAGTATTTACTTAATCCAAATAGCCTAAACGAGATTGAGTAATTGCTGAAAGGTCATACAAGAATCAGAGATATCAGATAGTTAGACCACTCTTTCTACTGCTGCCCTACCACGGTCCAGTTGGCCCATAATTTTGCACACAGAAATTTGGTATCATGTGAATTCTGCTGAAAAAACCTAGGTCTATGATATGTTGGAAAAAATCCTTGCTAGGATTAAATTTATATTGGAGTTACTTCTGTGTGTGTGTGTGTGTGTTTGTTTGTTAGTTAATTGAAATTTGGGTTAGAGAAACCAGATAAGATGTGTGCTCTGATCATTTCCTGGAAGTTGCTGAAGAGAACCCTTCTTATTTAGTTTGGTAGTCTCTGTAAGAATGTCTTTCTTTAATCATGGACTGATGATTGCATTTCACAGGTTGGCATCGAGTTCATGGACTTGTACAGTTACCTGATTCCTGTTTATGAGATCGAACCACTTGAGAAGATTACTGACGCGTACCTGGATCAGTACCTATGGTATGAAGGTGATAAGCGCCATCTCTTCCCAAATTGGATTAAGCCTGCCGATTCAGAGCCACCACCACTATTAGTGTATAAATGGTGTCAAGGCATAAACAATTTGCAAGGAGTATGGGATACCAGTGAAGGACAGTGTGTGGTGATGCTGCAGACGAAGTTTGAGAAATTCTTTGAAAAGATTGACCTGACCATGTTGAACAGGTATTTGTTGTTGAGAGCTGCTGATATTCAGATTTCATAATGGTTCTCTTTTCTTTTTTGGGTATTGCGTTAACCTAATTTAATTTTTTTGCAGGCTTCTGCGTTTGGTGCTGGACCACAATATTGCTGATTATGTTACTGCAAAAAACAACGTTGTGCTGTCTTACAAAGATATGAGTCACACAAATTCATACGGGCTGATACGTGGTCTTCAATTTGCTTCATTTGTTGTACAGTACTATGGGCTTGTGTTGGATCTTTTGCTCCTAGGTTTAACTCGAGCTAGTGAAATTGCTGGTCCACCACAGATGCCTAATGAATTCATAACCTTTAGTGATACTAGGGTGGAAACGAGGCATCCTATCCGGTTGTACTCTCGCTACATTGACAAGGTGCATATATTATTTCGCTTCACTCATGAAGAGGCTCGGGACCTTATCCAAAGATATCTTACTGAGCATCCTGATCCCAACAATGAAAACATGGTTGGTTATAACAACAAGAAATGCTGGCCAAGGGATGCAAGAATGAGGCTCATGAAGCATGATGGTAATTGTCATATATGCTATTCTATGTTGTGCCTTAATTTTGACCTTCTGTAATTGGTATATTTTCTGATTACAGGTAAATTTAATGAGAGTTGATTTATTATCATTGTACTGTGAAACTTGACTTTCTTTTTGGTTTAATTCAAATTTCAGTTAATCTTGGGAGAAGTGTCTTCTGGGACATGAAGAATCGGCTGCCTAGAAGTATTACTACATTGGAGTGGGAAAACAGCTTTGTCTCTGTTTATAGCAAAGATAACCCAAACTTGCTCTTCAGCATGTACGTACATCTTTCTGTTTGTTGTCTGTTATAGCTTTTTTGCATGGTGATATCTATTTAGAGAATCCTGTTGAGTACTTGAATGATATTCTTGCGGGTGGGTAGTGATGGGGACTGGATAATTCCATTCGTTGAATTCTGCCCCAGAATCCATTGTATCTAATATCTTGGGATAGGAGTTAGAACTTATTTGTGTCTTAATCTTCCTAATTTTAAACCTGCTAAAAGATCACCGGGATATTCATTCGCGATGAGCTGTTTACGGCTTACTCTTTATTGAAAGGAAGTGTTGAGGATCTTATTTAATGAGCTAACCTTGATATGATTATGTAGGTGTGGATTTGAAGTTCGGATACTGCCTAAGATAAGAATGACCCAAGAGGCATTCAGCAATACAAGAGATGGAGTCTGGAATCTACAAAATGAGCAGACTAAGGAACGCACAGCTGTTGCCTTCTTGCGTGTAGATGACGAGCACATGAAGGTGTTTGAGAATCGTGTTAGGCAGATCCTCATGTCCTCTGGTTCTACAACATTCACAAAGATTGTTAACAAATGGAACACTGCTCTTATTGGTAATATCTTGTCCTGAGTTTCTGCCTATTAATTATTTCAAACCTGAACTTTGGCTCTTGCTAGTGGATCCTTGTCACTAAGGTTTTTGGTTTATTCTTGTAGGCCTCATGACATATTTCCGTGAAGCAACAGTACATACCCAAGAATTACTGGACCTGCTGGTCAAATGTGAAAACAAGATACAAACTCGTATTAAGATTGGTTTGAACTCTAAAATGCCCAGTAGGTAAGTTCTTGAATACGTGTGAGCGTATGCTGAAATTATTTGAATTTTCAGTAAATATGTTTTCTACATCTCTTCTAATGATGAATATGCTTTAGGTTTCCTCCTGTTATTTTCTACACGCCAAAGGAAATTGGAGGGCTTGGAATGTTGTCAATGGGTCACATATTGATTCCGCAGAGTGATCTTAGGTATAGTCAGCAAACAGATGTTGGTGTGACACATTTCAGAAGTGGAATGAGCCATGAAGAGGACCAATTGATTCCAAATCTGTATCGATACATACAGGTGACTTTTGATACTGGCTTTGACTTTTCTCTTGTCTACCTAAATTAGTTTTACTAATACTAACTTATTACTCCGTGACAGCCGTGGGAGAGTGAGTTCATTGACTCTCAGAGAGTTTGGGCCGAGTATGCTTTGAAAAGGCAGGAAGCCCAGGCACAGAATAGGCGTTTGACTCTTGAAGATCTGGAAGTGAGTAATCTTCGTATATTGATAACTTCCTCTTGCATCCAGACCAGTGAAATTTTTCTTAGCTGTCTGCTGTACTTCTTAGACAAGAGGGGTTGCTCTGATGGTAAGCAACCTCCACTTCCAACCAAGAGGTTGTGAGTTCGAGTCTCCCCAAGAGCAAGGTGGGAAGTTCTTGGCGGGAAGGATGTCGGGGGTCTATTTGGAAACAGCCTCTCTATCCCTGGGTAGGGGTAAGGTCTGCGTACACACTACCCTCCCCAGACCCCACTAAGTGGGATTATACTGGGTTGGGTTGTTGTTGTCTGCTATACTTCTTAAGTGGTTTGTAGACCGAGGCTAGATACATCATTTGTGATATCTGGAATTTCCTTCCATTGTGGTGCCGAAAAGAAAACTACAAAATGCAAAAACAAATCATAAGCTAGTTAGCATTTTGGGGAGGGGGAGGGGGAGGGGAACGGGAACTTGCAGCTTTCATGCTATTTTGGCAATTGAGTGTTTGCTGGTTTTGTTAATTTTCCTCTCTTGTGATTCATTAGGATTCATGGGATCGTGGAATTCCTCGAATCAATACATTGTTCCAGAAGGATCGCCACACCCTTGCATATGACAAAGGATGGAGAGTGAGAACAGACTTTAAACAGTACCAAGTTCTTAAGCAGAATCCATTTTGGTGGACACACCAGAGGCATGATGGAAAGCTATGGAACCTGAATAACTATCGTACTGATGTGATTCAAGCTCTTGGAGGAGTTGAAGGAATTCTTGAGCATACATTATTCAAAGGAACATAGTATGCTCTCTTCCTCACTGCTCTTTGTATTTCTTTTAATATTATTGGGGAGCCAAAATGTTTTACTCTCTGAACTGGATTGTCTGGTCTCAGTTTGCATAACCTTTTGGTGCAGGCTTTACTAACTTAATTTCCTTGATATTTCAGTTTCCCTACTTGGGAGGGTCTTTTCTGGGAGAAAGCTTCAGGTTTTGAGGAATCTATGAAGTACAAGAAACTGACTAATGCTCAACGATCTGGGCTTAATCAAATCCCTAATCGTAGGTTTACTCTGTGGTGGTCGCCAACAATAAATAGGGCCAATGTCTATGTTGGTTTCCAAGTACAGCTGGACCTGACTGGGATATTTATGCATGGAAAGATTCCAACTCTGAAGATATCTTTGATACAGATCTTCCGTGCACATTTGTGGCAGAAGATCCATGAGAGTGTTGTCATGGATCTTTGCCAAGTTTTGGATCAAGAGTTGGATGCGTTGGAAATTGAGACTGTACAGAAGGAAACAATTCA
Organism: Nicotiana sylvestris; assembly: GCF_000393655.2. Classification (NCBI taxonomy): domain Eukaryota; kingdom Viridiplantae; phylum Streptophyta; class Magnoliopsida; order Solanales; family Solanaceae; genus Nicotiana; species Nicotiana sylvestris. The sequence goes on from NC_091067.1 coordinate 31,504,371, forward strand.
TCCAAGAAAGAGTTACAAAATGAATAGCTCGTGCGCTGACATCCTCCTTTTTGCTGCACATAGATGGCCAATGTCAAAACCTAGTCTTGTGGCCGAATCGAAGGATGTGTTTGACCAGAAGGCTAGTAACAAATACTGGATAGATGTGCAGCTTCGATGGGGTGACTATGATTCTCATGATATTGAGCGTTATACACGAGCAAAGTTCATGGATTACACAACGGACAACATGTCTATTTATCCATCTCCTACTGGTATGTCACATGTGCATATAGTGATCAACTGAATTTATTCCCTTTTGCAGAGAAGTTATAGTTATTTCTTTTTGCAGGTGTAATGATTGGACTTGACCTTGCTTACAACTTGCATTCCGCCTTTGGTAACTGGTTCCCTGGTTCAAAACCATTGCTTGCCCAAGCCATGAACAAGATTATGAAGGTACTTTTCCCCTTTCAATCATCCATTATTTTCATGAACTGGTTTGCGTGTAGTATATGTTGCAGCTGAAAGTTTCTTAACATCCTTATGTTCCATTATGCAGTCAAATCCTGCACTCTATGTTCTGAGGGAACGCATAAGGAAAGGGTTGCAATTGTATTCTTCAGAGCCCACAGAACCATACTTATCATCTCAGAATTATGGAGAGATTTTCAGCAATCAAATTATATGGTTTGTTGATGACACAAATGTGTACCGAGTGACCATCCACAAGACCTTCGAGGGAAATCTGACGACAAAGCCCATAAATGGTGCAATTTTCATTTTCAATCCTAGGACAGGACAACTGTTTTTGAAGGTATATGCAGTTGTTCGATCGTAATTTTCTTGTTTACTCTTGGGCAAACTCCATTGTCCTCTAACTGATGTGTTCTGTGCTTTTCATTTACAGGTCATTCACACAAGTGTGTGGGCAGGGCAAAAGCGTCTTGGCCAGCTGGCCAAGTGGAAAACAGCCGAAGAAGTGGCTGCACTTGTAAGGTCTTTGCCAGTTGAAGAACAACCTAAGCAAATTATTGTGACTAGGAAAGGAATGCTTGATCCTCTGGAGGTCCACTTGCTTGATTTTCCGAATATTGTTATCAAAGGAAGTGAGCTGCAGTTACCATTCCAGGCCTGTTTGAAGATAGAGAAATTCGGTGATCTTATACTGAAGGCTACGGAGCCACAAATGGTTCTGTTCAACATATATGATGATTGGTTGAAGAGCATCTCGTCCTATACAGCATTCTCCAGGCTCATCCTCATCCTGCGTGCACTTCATGTGAACAATGAAAAGGCTAAGATGCTACTCAAGCCTGACAAGTCGGTCGTTACTGAGCCTCACCACATCTGGCCTTCACTTACAGATGACCAGTGGATGAAGGTATGTTTAGGAAAATGTACCTATGTCTCCTTGAATATTGCCAGACCGTGATATTGTGAAAGAAACTTTTGTTAGTGGCTTTATACTCATAAGGTTAATCTTCTCTTTGGCTTGTTCAGCGGCACACCTGTGAGATTGTGTTGATTTTAATTTGGTGGAATCCTTTCTGATTCTAAGTTGTGCATGGTGCAGGTTGAAGTAGCGCTTAGAGATCTCATTCTCTCAGACTATGCAAAAAAGAACAATGTCAACACATCAGCATTGACGCAGTCTGAGATCCGTGATATTATACTTGGAGCTGAGATTACTCCTCCATCCCAGCAGCGACAACAGATAGCTGAGATTGAGAAACAGGTAATAATCTTGGTCCTTCTGGTACATATCAATGTGCCCCCTTTGTTTTTAGAGCTTCAGTTGCTAATGTGCATCATCTTTTCAGGCCAAGGAAGCAAGTCAACTGACAGCGGTTACCACAAAGACCACTAATGTCCATGGTGATGAGTTGATTGTTACTACTACAAGTCCCTATGAGCAAGCTGCCTTTGGCTCTAAAACAGATTGGCGTGTGAGAGCAATTTCTGCAACAAATCTCTATCTCCGCGTGAACCACATATACGTAAATTCAGAGGACATAAAGGTAAAACTTGCTTTGCAATATGTTGTTTTAACTAGACATACTATACCTTTAGCAGCTTGTTAGTAGAATCACTGTTACAATGGAAAAAAATTCAGTGTTGATATTTTTGGTTTTTAACTGTTTGTGCAGGAGACTGGATATACTTACATCATGCCAAAGAATATTCTGAAGAAATTCATTTGCATTGCTGATCTGCGGACACAAATTGCTGGTTACTTATATGGTGTAAGTCCACCAGATAATCCTCAGGTGAAGGAAATCCGGTGTATTGCAATGCCTCCACAGTGGGGGACACATCAGCAGGTGCATCTACCTTCCGGTCTTCCGGAGCATGATTTTCTCAATGACTTGGAGCCTTTGGGATGGATGCACACACAACCAAATGAACTTCCTCAGTTGTCTCCACAGGTTTACTTCTGTTCATCTTTGTTTTATTGTGCAGCTGTAATGAGTTATATTCCAGGGGTTAGGTGGGGTTTGTTTAGCCAATTGCTCTGTGCATAGCTCTTCTGATGTGTAAATCTTCTGAATAACAGGATGTTACTTCACATGCTCGGATCCTGGAGAACAACAAACACTGGGATGGAGAGAAGTGTATTATATTGACATGCAGTTTCACACCAGGGTCTTGTTCGTTAACTGCATATAAGCTAACGCCAACAGGGTATGAATGGGGACGTGCTAACAAAGATACAGGAAGCAACCCTCATGGTTACCTGCCGACTCATTACGAGAAGGTCCAGATGCTGTTGAGTGACCGATTCCTTGGCTTTTACATGGTAAGTTTGCTAGTCTTGTGGATTATTCAGTTGGATTTTTGATTGCTGCTCCCGTCCCGTGTTTCCTGCATCTCCCTGCTTCCTTCCATGCCACTTAAGTCTAGAACTGAATCTAAATGTAACTTTGTTGTGCAGATACCTGATAATGGTCCATGGAATTACAACTTCATGGGAGTGAAGCACACTGTTAGCATGAAGTACGGGGTGAAGTTAGGTACACCTCGGGAGTACTACAATGAGGATCACCGACCAACACATTTCCTGGAATTCAGCAATATGGAGGAAGGTGACACTGCTGAGGCAGATCGGGAAGATACATTTACATAATACATTGCCATTCAAATATATGTTGGTAAGATTACCCTCAGGTCTTTGGTAAGTCGAATCAAGTGGTGACTTTGTTGTGGTATGTCTCAGCTATAGTCCATAGTGTAGTGGCTGATGATATTAGATGGAAACTACAAGTTGTAAATATATGAATGAATTTGTAGCTTGATACCACTGTATGCTTTTTATGATGTGGCGGCTCGGCTTTGTGGTGTAGGATTTAGCTCGCACCTTTTAGATGCGGCAAAACAGATGTTTGTACCCTTAGAGAAAGCAAATCTTGTTTTTGGTGTTCTGATTTTTTCCCTTAATCCTGTTGCCATAGGAGCCTTCTATGCCGAGAGCAATGCAACTGAACAGTGTAAGGTTTAGGATGTTAATGAATTAAACGCTAGTAATGTCTCTATTCATATTAAAGGTTTGAGATATTGCATCGTTGCATGTTTTTCGGACATGTATAACTCCTGAAAAAGGTAATATTTGTCATATGCTCGTCTCATTTGAGCTTCCCTTTGTATCGTTTACAGCAATCTTTACTAATTGCGACTCGAGCTTCCTTTGTTTCCTTCAACTTCTAGCAGCCGACTTGTATGGGACCGTAAGGCGTAATGGATTTGATTATTTGGCAGCACAAATTCTGGCAATTGTCAATAAAAATTGTTGCATGTTGTCATACTGAAGTACGTTACTTTAAAGTACGTTGACGTTAAGCTACAAAACATTATATGTCGGTGAAGTAACTGGTCAACTGAACCGTGCATTTTCAACACGGAGAAAAGATAGAAGTCTACTATAATTTCATATAAGAAATTTAAATTATGGGATTTCAGAAAAAAGTTAAAACTTTGAGACCATAATAAGTGTAATGATTCAATAGTAAGAACCTAAAGTTAAACCTAACAAGTTTAAATCTTGGATTCTCCTCCGCAAAAAAGTCAGCGGCCACAATAATACTGTTAAAGATGTCAGAGCAGCTTCCTGCTTGTATTAGCTGTTTCCAAGAACTTGGATGGAAATGTCACTTGCAAAGGCAAAAGCTATGTATCTCAACTTCCACAACAATGATCTGAACATCAAATATGCAGAACAAAGCAGTCTCTATTTGCTTCTAGATCGACTCAACTGGTAAGAACTCAGATAAGAAAAGTGACAAATAAGAGAAGCCGGTATGAGTGGAGACAATCAATTCCAACAATAATGTTCAGATCAACATTAATATCGAAATCATGCGAGATAAGCAAAGATTATACAGACACTTGAGAGGCAGGAGAGGGAAGCACATCATTTCATCATGTTTCATTGTGTTTGACATTGCTTAGTCAAGAAAATTAGGGAAGGTGGGAAAGTTCCATTTCGACAATGTTAGATGCTCACACGGGGCCAGAAATACATTATGGAATGGAGTAACTTACTCTCTAAAGAACATATGCTAGAGAAATCGCAAATCCATTGGACATAACCATCTACTAAAGACTTAATATTGTAACACGCAAAAAAGACAATACCATAAATTCAAGGTTAGCATAAACAATGGAGATATCTCTGTTGTGGAACCGACAGGTAGCGAGGATTCTGGTTTACTAAAAAGATGCATTGTCGGATTTTTTTGGGAATGAAATCAATGAGAGACCCACTTTAGCAGACATAAGGCGATGGGCTAGTGCTTCATGGAACAAAGCATATGGAGTAAACATGTATGAAATGACAGGCAACATGTTTCTATTTGAATTTCCAAATAGATACATGGCGGAGCAGATTTTGCAAGGAGACTGGAGATGAAAAAAGTTCAAGCTTCACCTGGAATGGTGGAATCATACTGTTGGATGCATTCCAAACTCACAAATTGCAGAAACATGCTGGATTAGAGCCATGGGGATTCCTCTACATCTATGGTCACAAAAAATCTTCAAAGAAATAGGAGATCTCTGTGGGGGATGGATAGCTACTGAAGAAGAAACTGATCTCAAAAATCATCTTAAGTGGGCAAGAATTAAAATTGTTGGTGATGACAGAAAGATTCCCAATGAGGGTGGGACTGAAAGAGACGGTATCAAATTTTTCATCTCAATCTGGGCTGAAAGACAAGCAAGATTTGAGCTGAAGATGCAAGAAAACGAACAATCCTTTGAAGCAGAGAGATATTTGAACAATCAAGTGGGATGCACCATATTGCAAAACACTGATAAAGGAAAGGCAAGTGTGCAACTTACACATGGTTCGAGTTCGATAAATCGGAGCAGTAAAGTGACAAACAACGAGCTGAAATCCTATGACTTTGATTTGGCTGCACAAGTCATTTTCAATGATCTCTCGTGTGATTTTTCTGATGATATTAGGCTGAAGCCTTATATTGAGGAAATGGGAGGACCTTCTTACTTAAAAGCAAAAGAGTCTAGTCCAGGGGATCCAATCTCCAATGCAAACCTTGAAAGTATAGTGCATCCCACTTGATAGCAAGACTGGAACATAAGGTAGGGGAGCAGATCAGAAACACAAATATGGGGGAAGATCAAGCTGGAAGTGCTTTGGAACAACTAAAACACTTTAGCTCTATCCAAGATTGGGAAATCGAGGAGGTGACTCCTATAGCAGTTCAGCAACACAACTCATTAATGGATAAAGACATGGATGCAACACTATGGGTCCATCAAAATATGATCAAATTGGGGAAAATGTTTGGAGTAAATTTTCAAGGACATGAAGAAGAAGCATTGGAGTTGTTAATGCAAATTGACAGTTGCAGACATGTTAGAAAGGTGGAGACAGAGTTGGAGGGCAAAAAACAAAGGTTCAAAGGATCACTGGAATTAAAAGGATTAATTTCGTTTGATGTCAAATTCAAGAGTGACGGGAAAAGGAGCAGGGGAAGAAATCTATCAATCATTTCAATATGAAGATCAAAGTAATTTCCTGGAATGTAAGGGGATTAAACGACAAGAAGAAAAGGGAGATCATAAAAAGTCAAGTGCAGAACTGGAGAGCAGACATTATATGCATGCAAGAGACAAAAGTGGAGGGGGATATTAAGGAAATAGTCAATCAAATATGGGGTGGTAGATGGGTGAGTTATGCAAGTTTAAAAGCTAGCGGCACGAGAGGGGGGATTTTGTTATTATGGGATTGCAGAGTATGGAAAGGGGAGATGTTACAGACTGGTGCATACACTTTGACTTGCAAGTTCAAGGCTCTTTTACAGAATTTTCAATGTCACATAACAGGAGTGTATGCCCCAAATTGTAAAATAGAAAGGAAAATAGTATGGAGAGAAATTGGTGCAGTGAGAGGATTGATGGAAGGTCCTTGGGCGGTTTGTGGTAATTTTAATGTTACAAGGTACCCTTCTGAAAAACGGGAATGTTCAAGGAGGTCCAGGGCGATGGTGGAATTCTCGGATTTTATAGAAGATATGGAGTTGATAGATCTTCGACTTGAGGGAGTCTACTATACTTGGTTCAAAGGGGACAATCGTACAACCGATTCAAGAATTGATAGATTTCTCATTTCAGAAGAATGAGATGAAAGCTTCAGAAACATCAAGCAAACTATCCAACAAAGGCTGATTTCTGACCATTCACCTGTGGCTTTATATTGTGGTGCTTGGGAACAAGCTAAATCATACTTTAAGTTTGAAAATTGGTGGCTGAATGTGGAAGGTTTTGATGACAGAATTAGAGACTGGTGGACATCTTTTGAATTCTCAGGAAGACCAGATTACATTTTAGCTTGCAAGTTAAAAGCTCTCAAGGGCAAGCTAAAAGAATGGAGCAGAAGTAGTGAAGGTAATTTGGGATTGCAAAAATCAAAATTGCTGAGTCAACTCGCAGGTTTTGAGGCAACACAACAACTAAGAGCGCTGACAGAGGAGGAATCAGTGAGGAAAGCAGTTACTCTAATGGAGATTGAGGAACAACTCAAGAATGAAGAAAGTGCATGGAGACAGAAATCAAGAGCTCTGTGGCTCAAAGAAGGGGACAGGAATACAAAAAATTTTCCATCGTACTGCCAATGCACACAAGAGAAACAACAACATTGATCAACTATCGATTCGACATGAAGTAGTCGAGGATCCAGCCAGAATAGAGAACGAGATTATTGAATTCTACAAGGGGTTATACACAGAACCTGAAGAGTGGAGACCAACGGTCAATTTCGAAAATAGCCCAAGAATTTTTGAATTAGAGAGGGAGTCTTTACAGAGTAACTTTGAGGAACAAGAAGTTTTGAGCTGTCTGAAGATGTGTGCAAGTGACAATGCCCCAGGTCCGGATGGATATACATTGGGTTTTTTCATAAAGTGTTGGGACATTTTGAAGGAAGACATCATGGAGGCCTTCAACAACTTCCATTCGCAGGAGATGTTTGAGAAAAGCTTCAATGCAACATATATAGCTTTGATTCCAAAGAAGACAAGTGCGAAAGAATTGAGAGATTTCAGACCGATCAGTCTGATAGGGAGCTTCTACAAATTGCTTTCAAAAGTCTTGACTGAAAGACTTAAGAGGGTGGTAGGGAAAATTGTTGATGCTCAACAAATGGCTTTCATCAAAGGAAGACAAATAATAGATACAGTGTTAATTGCCAACGAAGCTGTGGATTCAAGAATAAAAAAGAAAGAACCTGGAATCTTATGCAAATTAGATATTGAGAAGGCCTATGATCATGTATATTGGAGCTTCCTACTCAGAATGCTAGAACAAATGGGTTTTGGGCAGAAATGGAATAGATAGATGAAATTTTGCATATCTACTGTAACATTCTCCATTCTCATAAATGGATCTCCTAAAGGTTTTTTCCATTCACACAAAGGTCTAAGACAAGGTGATCCTTTATCTCCTTTTCTATTCATTATAGCCATGAAAGGATTGAACAACATGATCAAAACGGCTAAAGTCAGTGGATGGGTTAAAGGTTTTGAGGTAAACAGGAGTGAGGCAAACAATCTAAAGATCACACATCTCCAATATGCTGATGATACTCTAGTCTTCTGTGACGCTGAAAAGGAACAACTTAGATTCCTAAGGATCATTTTGGTCTTATTTGAGGGAGTCTCAGGATTACACATCAACTGGAGAAAGAGCAATATTTTCCCCATTAATGAAGTTAACAACATGGAGCAACTGACACAGATATTGGGAAGAGAAGTTGAGTCCCTACCAACTATTTACCTTGGGATGCCTCTTGGTGCAAGATCCAAATCAAAAGAGATCTAGAATTCAGTCATAGAAAAGTGTGAGAAGAAGTTGTCAAGATGGAAATCGCAATACCTATCATTGGGGGGTAGGCTAGTTCTAATCAACTCAGTATTAAAGTTACTTCCTACTTATATGATGTCTTTGTTCCCAATTCCAGCCGGCATTTTACAGAGATTGGACAAACTACGAAGATCATTCCTTTGGCAAGGTAATAAGGAGAAAAAGGTCTTCCATTTAGTTAAATGGAAGACACTCACAATGGCTAAAAAACAAGGTGGTTTAGGAATAAGGAATTTGAAGAATCAAAGCAAGACTCTTAGAATGAAATGGTTATGGAAGTACTCTCAAGAACCCCAATCTTTATGGGGCAAAGTGATAAAAGCTAAGTATGGTAAGAAAAATAACTGGGTGTCAAAAAAAGTCAGAACATCATATGGAGTAAGTGTTTGGAAATCCATCAGAGAACTTTGGCCTATAATGAAGAACCACTCCTCCATTAGAGTGAACAACGGAAGGAACACATCATTCTGGAATGATAACTGGTTAGGACACGGAAGCTTAAAGGAAAGATACCCCGATATGTTTGGTTTAGCACATAACCAACATAGGACAATAGCTGATATGAGGAGTCATCAAGGATGGGAAATCGCTCTCAGAAGACAGCTGAATGACTGGGAGATAACAAGATTAGCTGACCTTTACAAAGAGTTGGAAACATTTAAAGGATTACAGGAAGGGTTTGATTCACTTTGGTGGCAGAGGCACAACAAAGGGGTTTACCGGGTGAAGGATGCATATAAATTTTGAATCATAATAATCAACAAGTAGACCCATGGCCTTGGAAACATATATGGAAAACAAAAATTTCATACAAGGTAGCATGCTTCACTTGGCTACTAGCAAAGGAGGCGGTATTAACCCAGGATAATCTCATAAAAAGGGGAATAGATGTTTTCTATGTGGGGAAAATGCTGAAATTGTCACCCATTTATTTCTACATTGCAAGATTACAGACCAACTATGAAAAATCTTTATTAGTCTTAGGGGTATTTCATGGTCAATGCCATACAGGCTTAAAGATGTTCTTTATAGCTGGGAAGAAGCTGGAGCTGAAGCAACTAGTAGAGATAGATGGAGGACTGTCCCGGCTTGTATATGGTGGACAGTTTGGAGGGAAAGGAATGCTAGATATTTTGAAGATAGAAGCAATCCAGTGCAGAAGATCAAACTCAATTGTATTCTTGTTTTTTGTTTTTGGTGTAAACAGATTTACACAGAAGATACATTGACAATCATAGACATACTAGGATCTTGCTAGGTCTCAAATCAGAACATCTACTAATCTTCTTCTTGTAATTTTGGTTTTCAGTGCAACCTATGTACTGATGTTTTTAATATATACAATAGTTACCAATTCAAAAAAAAATTCATTTCAGTTGTGTAAAGAGAACTAAACTACGTGATTGCTCTTCGCCGCAGGAGATCGGTCAGATAGCCAATGAACCACTTATTCCATTACATTACATGATATCTAAGCAAGTTAGAGCAGATATTTAAGCTTTCAAAAGTGATACGAAACATATACTATTCCTATGCGACCTGGAAAAGTATATATGCTTAGAGCTTATTTCTAGCTCAAATTTGATAGTCAGAGAAAAGAATAGACCGGAAAAGCAAACGTCATTTCGTTCACTCTGTCAAAGGTATTCCTAAATATACATAAGATCCTAGGAACTCAAGTATGGAATGCAGGGAAAGAACAAGTGGATCTCAATAGAGAAAACTAGTTTTCAAAAAGATAAAAACATTGTATTCGTTCCACCAGATTCATACCTGAAAACAGAAAGATTAAAGAACTTAAGATTTTTCTTGCAGTTTTAGAGGCAAATTTCTGTCAGTGTGTATCATAATGCCAAATCGATCCCTAAAAAATGAGGGCAACAAAATCAGCTGTTACCTAAGCAATTTCAAATTAATCTCCAGAACAACAGCTCGAAAACCAAGCCTTCCAATTACATCATGAAGCCACTGCAACATTCATCTCCAAGGTCAAATTTTGTAAAGACCAAAAGCAGTTTGAAAGAAGCGGATTAAGTCAGTCTATACCTTTTGTTAGTTCAGTAAAATCTGTCATTTCAGAAGTTCTTCGTGCATGCCGAGCTTAAAATTCCAAAACCCATCAGATTAAGCAGACTGTGACCACTCCCCTCCATACAACTGCACAAGAACATGTCTGATACGCTTCTCTTCCGTTCTGGCATGTACAGAAAACCAAAACAGCATGCTTGCAACTATAGGCATAACCGAGCTGTTGCAATAGTGCTGAAGGAGTGGAATGAGGAACAAAACTCCTTTTCTTATGCTGAATCAAGGAGAAAAGTTTCTTCATCCCATCCACAGCCTAAAGCACCAAGCACTTTCATGATTTCCTCGATCCTTGAATTAGAGAAATCGCCAATTGTGAACTTTTCAACAAAACCCTTCACTTCAATGAGACTATGACCAGCCTCCTTCTTTAAGCCGCAGCCCTTTAACATTTTTCTTGCCTCTGCTACACTATCCCACTTCTCGTCTGAAGCATACAAGTTAGATAACAAAACATAAGGTGAAGTTGAAACTGGCCGAAGCTGTAGGAGCTTTTTAGCCATTCTTTCCCCTATTACAACATCACCATGCAGCCGACAAGCTGAAAGTAAGCAACCTAAAACAACTGGATCATGCCCAAAAGAGTATCTTTGCATGTATTCTTCAGCATCTTTCAGTCTCCCAGCTCGTCCTAGTAGATCAATGAGGCAAGAGAAATGTTCAATATCAGGAGTAACCCCATAAATCTCGTTCATGGTATTGAAGTAATCTAGGCCCTCATCTACAAGCCCTGCATGATTGCAAGCGATTAGAAGTCCAAGAAATGTGACGGAATCAGGCTTTAAACCGACATTCCTAATCTCCTCGAACAATTTTATAACTTCTTTTCCATGGCCATGGTTAGCAAATCCAGCAATGACACTATTCCATGAGACAAGATTATGACAAGTCATTAGCCTAAAAGCTGTATACGCATACTGAATACAGCCACATTTAGCATACATGTTCACAAGTGCATTGCCAACACCAATGTCTACACTTGAGCTTGTTCTAATAATATGTGCATGTATTTGCCGCCCAAATTGCATAGAACCCATGCCAGCAGATGCAGAAAGCACACTAGCATAGGTAAACTCATCAGGCCTTCCATCAAAATACTCCAACATCTCTCTAAAAACGCGCAATGCCTTCGAATGATCATCACAACGAGAACAAGCAGCAATGAGAGTATTCCATGAAATGACATCTTTCTCTTTGATTGATCTGAAAACTTTTTCAGCTTCATCTAACAAGTTTATATTTGAGTACATTATCATTATTACATTGCCTATAAAAGCAGTCCCGTCAAGTTTGAGCTTCATCGTTTGGCTATGCAATTGCATTCCTTTCCCCAAATCACCTTCAGAATTGCAGGTTCCTAATAACCCCACAAAGGTGAAGCAGTCTGGCACCAACCCTTGTCGGCACATACATTTGTATACTTCAAATGCTTCCTCTCTTTGATTACTTTCTACCAAACCCATAATGATTGCGTTATAAGAGACATCAGTTAGATTAGGTGTTCTTGCAAAAACCGATAGAGCATCACCACATTGACCATTTTTCATGTACATTGAGATCAGAGAGTTGGACACAAATGAAATGGACGAACAGCCTAATTTGATAGACTGGGCGTGTATTTGTCTACCAAGTTTCAGGGCCGAGAGGTTAGAACATGAACTAAGAGCACTAGCAAGGACAAACTCATTGGGCTCTAGTGGCATTTGGGAGTAAAGGTTGATAGCCATGAGATGCTTCCCATCTTGGCTATAACCAGAGATCATGGCTGACCAGGTAACTAGATTTCTCTCGGACATCTCATTAAAAACTTGACTGGCAAAGTTGATATTTCCACACTTGGCATACATGTTGAGGATGTGATTGGATATGACAACGTCATCTCGCAAGCCTGACTTGATCGCCATAGCATGAACAGAGAGGCCATAACGGAATGCCTTGGTCTTAGAGCAATGATGCAATAGTGAACCAAGAATTTCTGGTACCATTTACCGCAGCACTAAATGAAGTTCTCACGTAATATGCATCTCTTCTTATATCAAAAAGGTCCTTTATTCAAGAATTTCATCTACTAAACAACTTAAACACGGACGTCTCAGCAAGCAAATAAACCTGCACGAAAGGTTCAGTGTATAAGGGCAGAGGACAAAATGAAACAATTGATGATCATAGCCAATTCAAATTTAAGTACTAGTTTCTGTTCTTTCATTATCAGGTCAATCACATGGAAGCCCCACATAACTGCAAATATTTCAAAAACATCCTTCACATAAAAGAAACCATAGTTTATCCAATAAAACCACTTACTCGACCCTTCTGTGTTACTCTTTTCCTTTCTCCATTTTGTTCTCATAATTAACTTCATATCGGCATTAACTCCTAAATTGGTCCTATTTTCCTTCTTATCTTCTCCAAACAACATTACTACACTTCAATAAAGAAAATAGTAACAACCCAAAAAAAAAAAAAAAAACAAAGACAAAGGCAAAAGACAATCTAGTAAAGAACGAAAGACAAGAGGAAAGACACATGGTAAAGTGGAAAATGCTGCAAATCCGAGCCATTCAAAAGCTCTCTTTACCACATTGAGCGTCATTTTGTGGCATTCGAAGATCAAACTTCAATATTTCTTGTCATAACTCCTTGAACATTTAAATTACTCTTAATATGTGAAAAATTGAATCTTGATATTTCATGTAGCTTCTATACATATAGACACTACATTAAACAAAAAACAAAAACATAAACAAATCAAGCATCTTTTTAATAAGTAAGAAACAAGATTAATAATCTTACTATTTCATTCACAAAATTAACAGTAATCAAACCAAACAACACGAGTTCTTTGAAATAGAAGCACTTATGCAACTTGACCAAATAATTCTATAAAAATGTACAAGCCAATATCTATAGCTGTTTAAACATAAACATATAGACAAGTTAGTTGCACTTCATCTTCAAGAAATTATAGACCCCAACAAAAAAAAATCAACCTTTTTCTTCATAATAAACATAAAAGTTGTGGGGTACCAGCAGAAAATTACCTCTGAAGTAAGGTGGAACAAGAACTCAACTTGGGTCAAATCTCATATTTCTTCCTTCTTTCTTCTTCACAGAAAGCTAACCTAAACACAATTTCAAGAATTTCTCCAAAAACCCTTTTCAATGAAATTAAGTTTGATACTAAAAACCTAAGCTTGGATCATTAACAGCAGAAAATTACTACTATTTCTTTTTTAAATGTTTGTATCTTTATTTATTTCTCTCCCTAATCTTCAGTTCCTTTTAATAATAATAATGAAAGTTTTCTCTTAATATTTGAAAATCATATATGGGCCGTAAAGCAGATCCGTAATTCGGATGAGATGGGCTGAATAGTTGTCGAAATTTAGCCCAATTCTGTAAAAAAAATGGATCTTTACACAAATAGCCAGCTGGATTCACTATTACTTTTTCTAGCCACTATATATAGATTTTATATTGATTATACACAATTACACATATTATACATAAATTATATATATTATACATCTTCCGGCTATTTTTAATTTAAGTGGTTTAGTGGACGACTATTTAGGTAGTCGTCACCGGAGCCACAAAGGACTATCTAAATTGATTCGTTTCTGCCGATAAGCCCAATTGCATCATAGGAATTAGAGAAAAATGGTTCTTTCGTATACTTATAGCGACTATTGTCACTTCTTTTTTAATTTTGATAGTTTCTGCGATTACATGGATTATATCTATTTACACAAATACTTCGATGATTTCCGCTCGTTGATACATAGAGTCCAATAAGCATATCTTGCATTGGTACGGAAATGAAATCCCCAATAGCCGGGGACAAAAGATTCATATGAGAAAACATAAGTAAACGACCCTCTACTTGAGCCTCCAAAGATAAAGGTACATGAACAGTCATTTGATCTCCATCAAAATGAGCATTGAATCACTTGCAAACTAATGGATGTAAACAAATAGCGGGCTCCTCCACTAAAACGGGCTGGAATGCCTGTATGCCTAATCTATGCAATTCCAATTCGAAGCGACCAATCGAATTCGGTATATTTTCCACGTTCATAGGAGTGCGTTTATGTTTCTGCTTTACGAATATGATTTTTTTTTGGGCATTTCTAATAATATTATATTATATATCTTTTGGCTATTTTTAGTTTAAGTAGTTTAGTGAACAACTATTTAGGTTAACTTTTCAAAAAAAAAATAGACAATTAGATCGCTTATTGGGTAATTATATAAATTTATTAAAAATTATTAATTAATTTTCTGATAAAAATAGTTACTAACTTGTTATTACAGGTAAAAATTCATTGATAGCGTAAAAATTTACACATTTTTGGATATATATATATATATATATATATATATATATATATATATATATATATATATATATATATATATAAGTCAAATAAATAAAAAACATTCAAGCTATATATACTGATTTTTTACGCTTCTAGTCTAGTGTAAGTTAGTGATAGTAGTTTAGTTATAACATTTAATTTGTTGCGAGTTTTCGTTTACGGTAAGAAATTTACTTGTAATTGTCTTATAAATGATTTGATTGTATATATATATATATATATATATATATATATATATATATATATATATATATATATATATATATTTACACTATCAATTCATAGAACTTAAAATTAAAAGAAAATTAGGCTTGTCTGGGATTTAAAGGAATATTTTGCCCTTACTTTCATAAATAAATAAAAAATTGTAGCTTCTTGAAATACATGTTCCCAAATGGATCTTCACCTTACTTAACTATCAAGTTTATCACTTGCACTTTTTGGATCTGAAGTTTAGGAGCTTAATAGACAGTCCTATTCATCATATATCAATTGCCTTAACATGAATATGTGATAAAAATTCTGCAATCCATCAAATGTTTTAAACTAAATCTAACAATTTGATAATACTTTATTATGGAATAGAGTAGAATACATAAGATTCATATAATCGATCCAACTTAGGCCTCATTTGTTTGCACTTAACGAAAATCTGAATCTTAATTATTTAGATCTAATACATTAAGTGTTTCTTTTTAAAATATGAATCTTAATTATTCAGATCTTAATCATTAAGTGTGTAGACATGTAATTTTTGACCCTCCCCGAGTTTTTACTCATTTTAGCTTTTAGATATTTAATTTAGGCTTAATATCGCTATTTTACCTAGTTTTAACTATTTTACTTTATTGTATCACAAAAATGAAAAATTACAAAAATATTTTTCTTTTATTTAGCTAATTGATATTTTATCTAGTTAATTTTAGTTTATCTACCTTTCATAAAATTTAAAAAATACAAAAATAGTATTGTTATTTTATTTTTCCAAAAAGATAAGAAGAGAAATTTCAAAAATTATATATCTATAGTTACTTAATTTAGTTTAAAAGTTGTAGGCCTTTAATAAGTATTGAGTAGTTTTTATTTTTTATTATTATTATTTATTTATTCGGCTATCATGTTTTCATTTTTAGTAATTTCCTACCAATTAAATAATTAGTTTTTTTTGTCTTGTCTAAAAAAAAGAAAAAAAGAAAATTAAAATGGGAAACAAACAAACAAACAAAAATGAAACAAAACAAGAAAACAACAAAAAATGAAAGAAGAGAAACGAAGTAGCAGAAAAGAGCAAGAGTATAAGAAACAAAAATTCAAAGTAGTCCCATTTTACCCCTTTTCTTCCCCATCACGTGCCTTCCTGTTTTTTATATATTTCCTTCAAAATTCTTTTTTTTTCCTGAACCGACCAAATATTTCCATCTGACCCTTACACACTATTCTTGATTCACCTTCCTCACGTATATAATTTGATACACTCCACGCACTGAAATTTTGGGGACCACACGTTGAAGATACTTTTCTTTTTCTCTAAGCACGGAAAAAAACACTGATCGACATATATATTTAGAGGAGCTGAACCCTAAGGGACCGGGCTTCTGGACTCCTTTCCAACGTGGCAGCCGCCTCCAGTCATCTACTCCACCCTAGAGCAGCCTCCGTCGCCGGCAACCCCAGAACCGCCGCCAGACCGTCGTCCACGATGAGGCTGCCGTTTCCGGCGAGCTTCACTCTCACACACGACCACAAACGAGCTCACAGCCGCGACAACATCCAAAACTAACGCCCTCACTCACCTCTTCTTCTTCACCAAAAGGCTGGATCGGCTGAACCTCTTGAGCACCCCAATATCCGCCGAACGTCTTCTTTTCTTGTTACGTGAAAACCAGAATTCCTTTACCCACGCATAGTCTTAGCAGAACAAGAAGATAACGAGGCAGTCCGGTCAGTTTCAGCGAGGTTCCCAATCGATAGCGGTCTTCTGTTTGAGTTCCTGTCGGAGGTTCGAGTTTCATTTCCAGTTGTGGTTCAAACCCGCGATTTCCTTTTAGTCAAAATTTCAGAATAATTTTGGTTCATCTAAGGTTTACTCTCTCTCCTCATTTCTTTTAATTAATATTTCAATAAATGCTTGTTGATTGTTTATACTGCTTGGTTAATTTCTTGGTGGCCTTCATGTTTGATTGGAAACGTTATGATGATCATTTCGATTATTTGTTTTAACATGAGACGAACGAACTAATTCAGACTTGGGCTGTAATTTGGACATAACAATGTTTGGGCTGCGGGATGGTTTAAGTTAAAAGATAAAAATCGGGCAGTGGAGGTTTGAACATAATTAAAGAGAATTGGGTTTAATATGATATGTTTCATTTCTGCTTCATTATTGCTAGTTTCATTAACTCTAGGAGCATGTTTAGGTCGACAACATTTGGGTAGGCAATCTTAGGATTTTTCTATTTGTTTGCTTTTAATTTCGAGGCGAGAAGTCGTTCCCTTAGTTAAATTTATCCGGGGAATGTCCCGAGGGATTTGTATATATTTTTATTCGGGGTATGCCCTGAAGTATTTGTAAATGGAGGCCAACAGTAGAAACTTGTAATATTTTTATTTTATTTTCATTTTTCTTTTACTTTTATTTAGGCGGGGACGACCTTGAGCCTCTTGTGTGTTTATTTTCCTTTTTATGTGTTTTCTACTTCAATTGAATGTTTTAAAAGCCAACTAGATCGAGTACGCAACCGTGATTTTCACGGGACTTGGGGAGTGCCTAAGACCTTCTCCCCGAGTCAAATGAACCCCCTTACCCGAATCTCTGGTGCAGACTTAGTTTGGAGTCCAAAGTGTTTTAAAAGGAAAATTATTTTTTTTAAAAACGGTGACCTGGCACACCGAAACCAATGTCAGGTGGCGACTCTGAGTTATTTCCTTTTGAACACAATTTTGTCACTTTCGAATTTAAAAACCCTTTCAAGCTTTACTAAATCTTTTTATTTATTTAAGAGGGTTAGTGAGGTTTGTTAAAAAAGGGGTGTGACATCTCTGGCGACTCTGCCGGGGAATCTCAGATTCAAACTAGTACTTGATCTTGTTGGCTTCTAGGATATTCGGTTGAGGTTTTTATGTGTTTTATCTGTTTTATTCGAGTTTATTTTGTTTATGTCGTTTTATTTGCTAGTTGCTTATTTGTTTATAGTTTTTTCTTTATGTGTTACTTCTTTATAAATTGTCATCATTTGCATAGTCCCGAGTCTTCTTTCTGCAACAAGGCTTCCGGAGTACGTTTGAGCGTACACGACCTTTTTGTGAGTTACCCGTATCTTTAGGGGGTGGCGTGGGGGCGTGGAGTGGGCGGACAGCTAGAGCAGCCGCCATCGACCACGTGCCACCCCGATTTGCCTTGTCTAGTGAACCCCAACCGTAGGTCAGCCTTTAGGTCATACTTATGTGCATCATATCATTTAAACCTAGGAGGTCCGGTCCCAGACACCGTGTCCCGTTGTAGGAGGCCTATCCAAATTATGTCAAAATGGGCTCATGGCCCAAAAAGATATTTAATTATCCCTATGTGCTACATGTTGCATCTCTTTAGGGGTAAAAGGGTCATTTGGCGGACCAAGGATATTTGAGGGTGAAATATAAAATGAAGTAGGTGATTTTACACTTTCCCATTACTTTCCAAAAATGAAAAACAAAATCCAAAAAAGATTTTATACTTTTCCATTATTTTCCAAAAAAAAGACAATTTTTTTTTTGAAAATAGAAAATCCAAAAGATTTTACACTTTTCTAATATTTTCCAAAAAATAAAATCAAAAAATTCCAAAAAATTCAAAAGATTTTACATATTTTATCATTTTCCAAAATTCAAAAGAAGAAGAAGAGAAAATCCAGAAGATTTTACATTTTTCATCATTTCTCAAAAGACAAAAATATGGTTTTCCAAATTAGTTGTATTTTTTTAAAGGCTTTCTCCCATGTCCAATCTTTCCGAACTACGCGAACCTGATTCTCGTCTTTTGAGACGTGATACGTAGGCAACCCACATAGGGTCCGGTCTTCCTAGTGTCTTAGATTCTTGGCTTTGCGGGGTCTTAGCCATATCTTGCATTTCTAGCCACTTTCGGCCACGTCGGCCATTCTTGCAAATTGGGGTCATTTTCGCAAAAATGGTTCAATAACCCATGTCTTAGGATCTTGAATCCACAAATAGGTGTCATATTATTTTAAGGTCCATCCTTTTCAAGTTTGTATCTTTAGCCACTTTTGGCCATATCGGCCATTTTTGCAAAATGGGTCATTTATGTAAATTAATTTTGGGCCATGATTATTAGGAGTTAGAATTCATATAAGCTTTAGTGAGGTATTCTCATGTCTTTGAGGTCACCTTTCTTGAGTTTGCATTTTTAGCCACTTTTGGCCCCCCAATCCATTTTGCAGAAATAGCCCAGCCGTCCCCTAGTAAATGTTGTGGTGTCACATAATGTTTTGAGTCATTAACCATGTTTTTCCCATTAAGGTATGGATCCACTCACCAATGCTAGAGTATCAATGGTGGTCAAAGTCCCTAGAAGGCTAGTAAAATAGTGGAACATGTTCACATTGCTTGAGCAATATGATTTGATAGGAAAATTAAGGACTCTTATTTCTTTGATGGACATCACTCCCCGTCCCGACCTTGTAGAAGCAATGTTGACATTTTGGGACCCGCAGGGAATGGTATTCAAGTTTGGGGATCTTGAGATGACACCCACCTTAGCTGAGATAGCCGGGTTAACCCGCCTGCCATACCTAGACAAGGATTTGATTTACACAAGGGCTCATTCAAGCACCAAGTTCCTTAAGATCATAGGGATGGATTTGGAAGATCACATGGGCTGTCTAGATCAATTTTGGGAACCTTTGGACTTTTTATTCGAGAGGTTTGCTCGTCCTACTTGGTATGAGACATTCGTAGATGAATTTTCCATATCATATGATTCTTGGAAGAAGAGGCGCCCTATGGTATTCACTATTGCATTGTTGGGTTTCCTGGTATTTCCTTTGGAGGGTAGACATATTAGCACGCGTCTGGGGTCAATAGCCTTTGCACTCTTCCATGATAAACACAGTAGTAAGGTCACCTTGGTTCTGACAATTTTGGCAGAGATCTATCGTGCTTTGACCAGGATTCGAGAAGGTGGGAGGTTCTTTTAGGGAAGCAACTTGTTGCTACAGTTGTGGATGATGGAACACTTACATCCCACCACCATGTTTGAGAAAGATGTGATTGACCGCTGTCTGAGAGATCGAGTGAAGTGCATCGAGCATAGGATGACATTCGATAGGTTTGCCTTACCACTCGGAGTTCTGGATTGGGTTGATTATTTAAGATCATTGACTGAAGAGAAGATTTTGTGGTCATACCTATGGATTGATTTGGACGTGATCTTAGTAGGATCTCGCGTGCAAGACTTCTTGGTACTGATTGGACTATGGTGTACTAGACCATATACCTATGCTAGAGTGATGCGTCAGTTAGGGAGGCGGCAAGAAGTCCCCTACATTCCTGATTCTCGTGACTTCATCAGGGAATTTGACACTATGCCACACAGGGAGGTCGACATCCAGACCTATTGGCGTCATGCAATGAAGATGGGTAGGGATACTTTAGCAGCTGACCGACATTCACCTGGGTATACCCATGAGTACTTCATATGGCTACAGTCTACTCAGTGAGGGGTTAGCAGGCCATTGCCCCGACGTGTTAGAGGAGTATTTGACGAGGAGGACACCTCACGGATATTGCTTAGATAGTTGATGGATCGATTTACCCAGGTAGAGGAGGCCCATGGAGCAGAAAGGGTTGGGGTCCTAGCTACACTCCAGTCACTGAGATCACAGTTGGTAGGGTTGGTAGAGAACATGGGACAACACCGTGAGTATCTTACTAGAGTCAGCCTTCCAGATGCAGGCGCGCATTCCAAGATTCTCATTCCCAGCTTCGAGGTGTCCTTGCAGGGTATAATACAGAGCTTAGATTCAACAGGATTGACGGGGCCATCCGGATCTTCATCAGACCCATCCCAACCAGGACTGTCGCATTTAGGAGCAGCTTGAGGAGTCATCCTATTTAGATGTTTTGAGATTGTCTTATGTTGTCTTTTACTTTCGCGTCTTGTCTAGGAGTACTGAGTCCTTTAGGTAGTGTCAGAGTCTGTCATAGTGTAGTCGAGTCTGTCATGTCTTTCATTATCGTATTTCCCTTTGTATTTTAATATCGAAAAGTTTTAAATGAAAAATCCCAAAAAGATTTTGTTTTTCAGTTTATTTTCCATCACTTCTTCAGAACTACGCTTGGTCTGATTCATGAGGGACATGATATGTAGACAACCTACATCGGGTTCGGTCAAATCATTTTTGGTTCAAAATAAGAAAGAAAAAGAAAAAGAAAAGAGTGATAAGAGGTGTTGGAAAAGAAAGAGAATGAATGATTGAAATGAGCAAATTGGGATGATGTCATATGACCCTGCGACCCTCAAAGCCACTTTAGAACCATTAATCATTGCTAAGTGCATTGCACGTAATGTGATATTATTATTTGATAAATGCTCTAATGCTAACATGGTGGTTTTGTGTTGTTGTCCTCTGTTATCTCTAAGTTTCAAGAAGGTGGCTAGTTTGTTGGCATCCTGGCAAGTCATCCATACAACACCCAATCAAAGCGTCAAATAGTCATGGCTAGCAAGGAAACAGACACTGGAGTTGTAGACCCACCAAGGGAGATTATTGAGTCGGAATCAGAACTGCAAGAGGAGGTCCGGAGGTTGAAACATCAGATGACAGAAATATATCAAGCCTGAATTAAGGGACACCCTCCACCCTCGTTCCCTACCAACTACACAGAAAACCCTGCTTCCATTCCACCACTCTCTCAATCCCAGATGCCCAATACCATTGATCTTTCCCCACAACACGCACCTAGCTTTACCCTTTACCACAACTACCCCGACACTTCAGCCCAAACTGTTCATGCTCCGCCAGCCAAAACAACCTCATACCCTGCTCTGACATTTGCTCCTATTTTCATACCCCCTCCACAAGCTACCCTCTACCGATCCTCTAGTGAGCCCGCATTCCCCGCTACAGATGCCCACTACTATGCACCTGAGCCCACATTCAAAGTCCCAAATCCTTACTCTTACACTCCCCAATTTGAGCCTCGTGTTGAAACTGACAAACCACCTAAGAACGCAGAGCAAGAAGAGATGTTTAGGAAGGTAAAGAGTCTGGAGCAATCATTAAGAAATATGCAAGGGTTAGGAAACCAAGTAAGTGTGGCCTATAAGGATTTGTGTTTGTTCCCCGATATCCAACTGCCTGTCGGGTTCAAGACGCCCAAGTTTGACTTGTATGACGGACATGGGGATCCTATAGCTCATATGAGAGGTTATTGTAGTAAAATGAGAGGCACCGGGGGAAAAGACAAATTACTGATGGCATACTTCAGCCAAAGTCTGAGTGGGACAACTTTAGAATAGTACACCCGCCAGGACGCCAGCAGGTGGTACACCTGGGACGATATGGCTCAGGCCTTTGCCCGACACTTTCAGTACAATATAGACATTGTTCCAGGCCGCCTATCTCTGACCAAGGTGGAAAAGAAACCCAGTGAAAGCTTTAGAAAATATGGGTTCGATGGAGGGAGCAAGCTGCACGAGTCAATCCTCCGATGGAAGAAGACGAGATAGTTAAATACTTTCTTCAAGCCCTGGAGCCCACTTACTATGGCCACTTGATCTCAGCCATTGGTAAGTCTTTCAATGATGTGGTGAAGATGGGAGAAATGGTGGAAGAAGGGCTCAAGTCGAGTAAGATCATGAGCTATTCTGCTATAAAAGCAACCACCCAGGCAATCTAGAGTGGTACCGGAAGTCTGCTAGGCAAAAAGAAGAAGGAAGATGTCGTTGTGGTTGTCTCCGGATCATGGCATGGCCAGAGGGGTTCACCTCATCAATACACCCATCCTCGACCCCGACCTCAAACCTACGCCCAAGCTCCATATAATCCACCTCAACATTACTTTTCCCCGCAAAACCCCCAATACTTAACCAGGCCATCCCAATACCTTGTTCACCATGCACAGTCATATGCTCAACCCCCTCCTTACCCGCAATGGCGTGCTCCAGCTCTGCAGAATATCTACCCAGCTCCACAAAATACCTATCCACCCCCACAACCCTATCAAAACCCCACTGGTTCAAAGTTTCGATCAAGGCCAGAGTATAGGAGAGAGAGGCAGCAATGGAAACAAACTTTCACCCCGCTTGAAGAATCTTATGCTAGTTTGTTTCAAAGGTTAAGGCAGTTAGACGTCTTGAGGCCGATTGAGTCAAAGATACCAAATCCCCCTCCAAAGAACCTCGATTATTCCCTAAGATGCGCCTATTGTTCTGATGCTCCAAGGCATGACACAGAGAAGTCTTGGCATTTGAAACGGGCAATCCAGGAGCTCATTGATACAAACCAAATTGTAGTCCAAAGCCCAGACGCGCCAAACATCAACCAAAACCCTTTGCCAGCCCATGCAGAGACACATATGATTGAAATAGTTCATAAGGATGGGGAGTCCAAGAAGTCTTCTAAGTCCGTCATGATGATTCGGGCCAGTGAAAGCAATTTGCTTAAAGCTCCGGACTCTACCAAAGCAACGCCCTTGACAGTCGAAGGGGTAACAGAGAAGCCAAGCTCACTCAATTCAAAACCACCAGTGTTGGTCATGAAAGGGCTATCGAAAGATATCGGGGCAAGTTCAAAAATTTCAAAAATGGTAGTACCATGGATTCCAAGTAAGCCTGTCATAGTTGTGAAGGGGGCTCTTATTACCCCTATCATCATTAAACCAGTAACCCAGCTGCCAGTGGTAGATGCCAAGGCTGTTTCGTGGAATTATAAACAAGTGATAGTGACATACAAAGGAAAAGAAATAGAGGAAGAAGTTAATGAAACTGGAGGATTGACTCGTTCTGGGAGATATTTCACCCCAGAAGAATTAAGGAAAGCCAAGCCATTCAAGGATAGCCAAATGCCAGTAAAGAAATCGGTCATCGAGGAAGAGGCTGAGGAGTTCCTGAAAAAGATGAAAGTGCAAGATTATTCCATTGTAGAGTAATTAAGGAAAACACCAGCTCAGATTTCTCTTTTGTCTTTGTTGATACATTTAGATGAACATCGCAAGGTCTTGATGAAGATTTTGAATGAGGCACATGTTCCTGATAAGATCGCAGTGAACCACTTGGAAAAGACAGCTCGCAAGATCTTCGAAGCAAATAGGATCACTTTCTCGGACGATGAACTTCCTATGGAGGGTACAGAACACAACCGAGCTCTTTATCTCACGGTGAAGTGCTAAGATTATGTTGTCTCAAGGGTTTTGGTTTATAATGGCTCTAGTGCGAATATTTGTCCCTTGTCTACCCTGCAAAAACTGAAGATTGGCACCGAAAGAATCCACTTGAACAGTGTATGTGTCCGAGGCTTTGATGGGGGAGGTAAAGATTCTGTTGGAAATATAATGCTCGAATTGTCGATAGGTCCATTTGAGTTTACCATAGAATTCCAAGTGTTAGATGTGGATGTCTCCTACAATCTGTTGTTGGGCAGGCCTTGGATACATGTTGCTAAGGTAGTTCCGTCTTCTCTGCACCAAATGGTGAAGTTCGAATGTTGTGCATGGTGATAAGGACTTGTCAGCTTGTAATGACACAATCGTTTCGTTTATCGAAGCTGAAGATGATAAGGGACCTTGGTTCTATCAGACTTTCGAAACAGTGTCTGTTGAGAAAATTCCTAAAGGAAAATGCATTCCAGGTCTTAAGCTATCCTCCGCGTCCGTCATGGTTGCGAATGAAATGTTGAAGAATGGTTTTGTGCCGGTCAAGGGTTTGGGCTCATCTCTACAGGGTATTGTGCATCCAGTGCGCCATAGTGGGAATCCTGGTACATTTGGTTTGGGATTCATGCCCACAGAGAAGGACGTGAAAAGGGTTAAAAATCTGAAACAGAAGGTATGACCGCTCTCCAAGCCCGTCCCACACATCTCTAAGTATTTTGTCAAGCTAGGGACCGAAAAACCTCCAACCTCCTCAATCCCAAAACCTGTGGTCGATGTTGATGAAGGGCTGATCAATAGGTTCCAAAGTCTGTTCGAAGAAGTCAATATGGTAAAATTTGGTGAAGGCTCTAGTAAAGCAAATGTGCAGCTCGTTGGCCCAAACGTGAAGTTTAGCAATTGGGAAGCTACTCCTCTCCCCACCAGGAAGGAGTTTTGGTAGTTTGCTTTGTTTTCCTTTCTATTATCTGGGTTATTCTAGGGTTGTAATCCAGATTTTTAGTTTTTGTTTGTTTTGATGTTCAAACCCTTTTATCCTTTTATTTTCAATGAAATGCAATTTTTCGTTTTCCGTTATTCTTAATAGTGTTTTATTTTGTTCTTT
Source organism: Nicotiana sylvestris (assembly GCF_000393655.2). Taxonomy (NCBI): domain Eukaryota; kingdom Viridiplantae; phylum Streptophyta; class Magnoliopsida; order Solanales; family Solanaceae; genus Nicotiana; species Nicotiana sylvestris. Next base: position 31,529,664 of record NC_091067.1, read on the forward strand.
TTTCTTTTGTACAGTTCTTTTTATGTTGGTTACAGTGACATGACATGCATGAAGAGTTTTCAGCCGAGTCTTAAAAGCCAATCTAATTCTTAAATAATAATCCAAGAAGTAGAATATGATGATGAAATAGAATATGATGAAGAAGCAACATTTGAGGAAATCAGTAATGAGCTAAAACAATTTGAAGAAAAAACAAAGCCTAATTTGAGTGAGACTGAAGCAATCAATTCAGGGGACCAGGATGATGTTAGGGAAACCAAGATAAGTGTGCATTTAGAACCGCAAGTTAAGGAGGAAATAATCAAAACATTGTTTGAGTACAAAGATGTCTTTGCATGGTCATATGACGATATGCCGGGCCTGAGCACTGTATCTGGTAGTTCATAAATTGCCAACTGATCCAGCATTCCCTCCATTCAAGCAAAAGTTGCGAAAGTTCAAGACTGATATGAGTGTGAAGATCAAAAAAGAAATCACAAAGCAACTTACTGCAAAGGTCATTCGAGTCACTCGATATCCCACTTCTTTAGCCAATGTTGTGCCAGTCCCAAAGAAGGATGGTAAGACCAGGGTGTGTGTTGATTACCGTAATCTTAACAAAGCAAGCCCAAAGGATGATTTTCCATTGCCAAACATTCACATTCTGATCGATAATTGTGCCAAGCATGAGATTGGGTCTTTTGTGGACTGTTACGCGGGATATCACCAGATCTTGATGGATGAGGAAGATATAGAAAAGACAGTATTCATCACACCATGGGGAACATACTGTTATCGGGTAATGCCATTTGGTTTGAAGAATGTTGGGGCAACTTACATGAGGGCGATGACCACCATATTTCATTACATGATACACAAGGAGATTGAGGTTTATGTAGATGATGTGATCGTAAAGTCAAAGAAGTTGTCTGACCACGTCAAGGACTTGAGGAAGTTTTTCCAAAGGCTCCGCAGGTACAACCTCAAGCTCAATCCAGCGAAATGTGCATTTGGTGTCTCATCTGGGAAACTGCTGGGATTCGTGGTTAGTAGACGCAGCATTGAGTTAGATCCGTCGAAGATCAAAGCCATTCAAGAGTTATTGCCTCCAAAGAACAAAACAGAGGTGATGAGTTTGCTTGGAAGGTTAAATTACATCAGCAGGTTCATTGCTCAGCTCACGACAACCTGTGAGCCTATCTTTAAGCTGTTGAAGAAGAATGTTGCGGTCAAGTGGACTGACGAATGTCAAGAAGCATTTGATAAGATTAAGAGGTACCTGTCAAATCCACCTGTGCTGGTCCCACCAGAGCCTGGAAGACCTTTAATTCTCTATTTGACAGTCTTGGACAATTCTTTTGGTTGTGTATTGGGTCAACATGACATCACGGGAAAAAAGGAGCAAGCAATCTATTATCTCAGTAAGAATTTCACTCCATATGAGGTTAAGTACACTCTGCTTGAGAGGACATATTGTGCCTTGACTTGGGTGGCATAAAAGTTGAAGCATTATCTGTCGTCCTACACTACTTACCTCATTTCCCGCGTAGATTCTCTAAAGTATATCTTTCAAAAGCCTATGCCCACGGGAAGACTGGCGAAGTGGAAGATTTTACTTACAGAGTTTGACATCATCTATGTGACTCGGACCGCGATGAAGGCCCAAGCCTTGGCCAACCACTTGGCTAAGAATCCGGTGGATAATGAATATGAGCCACTGAAGACTTATTTTCCTGATGAAGAGGTCATGTGTGTTGACGAGGTTGATCGTGATGAAAAGCCAGGTTGGAAACTCTTCTTTGATGGAGCTGCTAACATGAAGGGTGTTGGAATAGGGGTTGTACTTATCTCTGAAACAGGGCAACACTACCATGTAATAGCCCAACTTCAATTTCATTGCACCAACAACATAACCGAGTACGAAGCATGTATTCTTGGTTTGAGGTTAGCTGTAGACATGGGAATCCAGGAAATACTGGTTCTGGGAGATTCAGATTTGTTGGTTCATCAGATTCAAGGAGAATGGGAGACTCGAGCTTTGAAGCTCATACCGTACCAACAGTGTCTGCATGATCTTTGTCAACGATTCAGGTCGATTGAATTTAGACATAATCCCAGGATTTATAATGAGATTGCTGATGCCTTGGCTACTCTGGCGTCAATGTTACATCATCCGGACAAGGCTTATATCGACCACGTGCATATCCAAGTTCATGATCAACATGCTTATTATAATGTGGTGGAAGAGGAAATCGATGGCGAACCTTGGTTCCATGATGTCAAGGAATACATCAGGTTGGGGGTATACCCAGTACATGCTACAGGTGACCAAAAGAGAACCATTCGACGTCTGGCTAGTGGATTTTTCTTAAGTGGAGGAATCTTGTACAAGAGGACTCCGGATTTAGGACTGCTGAGGTGCATAGACGCTAAAACAACTTCAACTATCATGGCCGAAGTGCATTCTAGAGTTTGCGGGCCGCATATGAACGGGTATGTCTTGACAAAGAAGATACTTCGAGCAGGTTATTATTGGCTCACCATGGAACGGGATTGTATCAGTTTTGTTCGCAAGTGTCATCAATGCCAGGTACATGGTGATTTGATTCATTCTCCCCCATCTGAGTTACACACAATGTCTGCACCTTGGCCCTTTGTTGCCTGGGGCATGGATGTCATTGGACCAATTGAGCTGGCAACGTCAAATGGGCATAAGTTTATTCTGGTGGCCATTTATTACTTTACCAAGTGGGTCAAAGCTGTAACTTTCAAGTCCGTGACCAAGACGACAGTGGTGGATTTTGTTCATTCAAACATCATTTGTCGGTTCGGGATTCCCAAGGTGATCATCACAGACAATGCTGCCAATCTCAATAGTCATTTGATGAAAGAGGTATGCCAACAGTTCAAGATCATGCATCGGAACTCCACTCTGTATCGCCCCAAGGCAAATGGAGCTGTTGAGGCTGCCAACAAGAACATAAAGAAGATACTTCGTAAGATGGTTCAAGGTTCTAGGCAGTGGCATGAAAAAACTGCATTTTGCCTTACTAGGTTATCGCACTACTGTTCGCACTTTAGTAGGTGCAACTCCTTATTTGCTAGTATATGGAACTGAGGCAGTTATACCTGCAGAAGATGAGATTCCATCCCTTCGGACCATTACAAAAGCTGAAATTGATGATGATGAGTAGGTCAAAATCTGGCTAGAGCAGTTGAGTTTGATTGATGAGAAAAGATTGGCCGCAGTATGTCATGGTCAATTGTATCAGAAGAGAATGACAAGAGCATACAACAAAAAGGTGCATCCTCGAAAATTCGAAGTGGGTCAGATGGTATTGAAACGCATCCTTCCACATCAGCCTGAAGCTAAAGGCAAGTTCACCCCAAACTGGCAGAGGCCGTTCATAGTGACAAGAATGTTACCCAATGGTGCTTTGTATTTAACAGACATAGAAGGCAAATGTATAGATATGTCTATCAATTCGGATGCGGTCAAGAGGTACTATGTATGAGTCTGTTGCTTATTTTCAGTCGCATTTTGTACTTGGCATGTTCAAGGTTGAAATGACGAAGGCATTTTATTCCGCTACCCAAACACTTTTATCCTTTGTTATCCCGTTTAAGCCTTATTTATTTTCTTTCATACCTCTCTTTTGGAATCAGTAACAGTATTAGAGAATGAAAAAAAATGAATGAATGAATGAAAAATAAGAAGGAAAAGAAGGAAAAAAAAGAAAGAAAAAAGAGAAAAAAAGAAAGACAAAAAGAAAAGAAAAGAAAAGAAAATCAACAAAAACAAGCAAATCCCTTTTAAACTACGTTCGACCTGATTTCTTTTAAGGATACGTAGGCAGCCTCACAGTTCGGTCCCATCAAAATAAAAATTAAAATTCCCCAGACCCAAAGAAACTGGGGCAGAAGTTTTGGTTTTGAAAAGATCTGATTCCAAAAGTTGTAATTTTGACCCCTTTTCATCTTAAGTTAGTTTGAGCCTTCATGCCACCTTTTTTTTCTAACCCTGTCCAAAAGCCTACATTACGGTCCAAAGAAAGACCTTTTGATCAATCTTTTAGGATGTCAGGTCAAGCGAGATAGAGGTATGATTTACATCATGGGTAGTACTTTATTCATGGGCGCAAGAGAGAAAATTTAAAATGAGAGAGTCTTATTGGTGAAAACCCTCACGGGCACCGTAAGGCGATGGTGAGCTGAGAGAAAATTTAAAATGAGAGAGTCTTACTGGTGAAGACCCTCGTGGGCACCGTAAGGCGATGGTGAGTTTAGAGATGAACAAATGAGAGAGGCTTGTTGGTGAAAACCCTTCAGGGCACTACAAGTCGAATGAGGTTCGTGACTTTACAGAGAAATTGGATCAGTTATAGCCCGATTTTAAAGTATGAAGACATGACATGAACTGAAAATATGATTGGTTGGACGGATTAGGCTGATCAGTTCGAAATGCATGTCATGATCATTGGAGCTGGCTGCTTCCCTCAGATAAGTTTTCTTTTTCTCATTCTTCTTCATATAGTCATCTGTGCTCCAAATTTTTCTTTGTTCCTTTTGTCAAAAATTATTTCACTTTGCTCTTTGAGTCTATCTTTATGGGTCTCTTTTGAGTTAGCCCTTGTTGAACAAGCAGGAAAGGCTTTCAAAGCCTACTACCAGCTTCTAAATTGCACAAAGCGGAGTCTGGCCAGGCACATCACAATTGACTTGATTTAGAATAAGCAGTATGGTGATAACTGAGGTTCAGGCAATCAAGTGAATCTTGAATTTTGAGAAAATACAAGGATTCATCAACTTTCAAAATGAAAATACAATGCAACAAGTAAGGGTGAAAGATTCAGGTCGTGTAGAGGTTTTGTAGCCTAGTTCCAATCAAAAGGTCAAACAACTCCTTGTTAGCCCGAAGCAGCTAATTAGAATGAAGCATGGTAGTGACGGAAGCAGACGCTCAACAATGATGCCACAAACTAACCACCACATTTTCAAACTAACAAGATTTTTCTGAAACAGGGGCAGGAATTTTTTTTTTAAATCCACAAGGACTTCCCATGGAAAAGCATGGTTCAGAGAGCAAGAAATTCTATTCAAAACCCTCCAAGATGAGAGCATGGTTCAGGTAAGTTCATTCTAAGTTATCAGGACCCTCCTGGATAGTGGGACTTAATTTTAAGTTTTCAGGACCCTCCTAGATAATGGGACTTAATTTTAAGTTTTCAGGACCCTACTGGATAATGGGATTTAATTTTAAGTTTTCAGGACCCTCCTGGATAATGGGACTTAATTTTAAGTTTTCAGGACCCTCCTGATAATGGGACTTAATTTTAAGTTTTCAGGACCCTCCTGGATAATGGGATTTAATTTTAAGTTTTCAAGACCCTCCTGGATAATGAGATTTAGTTTTCAAATTTTCAGGACCCTCCTGGATAATGGGATTTAGGTTTTTAAGCTTTCAGGACCCCCATGGATAATGAGATTTAATTTTAAGTTCTTAGGACCCTCTTGGATAATGGGATTTAATTTTAAAAGTTTTCAGGACCCTCTTGGATAATGAGATTTAGTTTTTAAATTTTTAGGACTCTCTTGGATAATAGTTTTTAGTTTTTAAATTTTTCAGGGCCCTCCTGGATAATGAGATTTAGCTTTTAAATTATTAGAGCTCTTTTAGGTAACATGATTCGATTAAGACTCACAGATGTGCCCAGATTCCAAACTGGGGCAAAAAAATTTCTTTTGTTTTGTCTATTTTGTTGTAATGGCAGGCGCCCACCTGGAGAACACAGGAATACAGTTCAAGTTTTGGCAATCGGTGCCCACCTGGAGAACAATGGAATACCATTCAAAGTTTTTGGTAATCAGGTGCCCACCTGGATAACGAGGGAATACAATTTAAGTTTTAGCAATCAGGCACCCACCTGGATAACGCGGGAATACAATTCAAGTTTTAGTAATCAGGCGCCCACCTGGATAACGAGGGAATACAATTCAATGTTTTAGCAATCAGGCGCCCACCTGGATAACGAGGGAATACAGTTCAAGTTTTGGTAATCAGGCGCCCACCTGGATAACGAGGGAATACAATTTAAGTTTTTAGCAAGCAGGCGCCCACCTGGATAACGAGGGAACACAGTTTCAAGTTTTAGCAATCAGGCGCCCACTGGATAACGAGGGAATACAATTCAAGTTTTTAGCAAGCTGGATAACGAGGGAACACAGTTTCAAGTTTTAGCAATCAGGCGCCCACTGGATAACGAGGGAATACAATTCAAGTTTTTAGCAAGCAGGCGCCCACCTGGATAACGTGGGAATACAGTTTCAAGTTTTTGGTAATCAGGCACTCATCTGGATAACGAGAGAATACAATTTAAGTTTTAGCAATCATGCACCCACCTGGATAACAAGGGAATCCATTTCGAAATTATTGTGATTTTCAGGCGCCCACTTGGAAAACGAGAGAATTCATTTTAGAGTTACTTCAATTCGCAAATTCAAGAAGCATCAAGAGCCTGCCTGAAGAACATGGTCCATTTCTCAATGGCATATTGAAGATCAAGTAGAGATTCACGGAAGATTCAAGACAAGAAGTAGATAGGATTTTTATTTTTCTTTTACTTTTGCTGTAATTTTTCCTTTTTATTTTTGATGTAATGGCAGGAACCGCGGACCGGAACCTCGACGACGACACCTCAATCGGCTCTCCACCTCGGCATACTCCATCACTGTTCCTACTTCTGAACTACACGTGACCTGATTCCTTTATAGCCAAGGATATGTAGGCAGCTTAGATACCAGGGCTCGGTCACATTCTCTTTATTTCTCTTAGTTTTTGGTCTCCCTAAATAAGGGTCGGGTCAAAAAACCTGTCTAGTCGTTCTTTGTCTGACAATACTTCATATTTCCAGTCAAAGAGGGGCAGCTGTAGACATGTAATTTTTGACCCTCCCCGAGTTTTTACTCATTTTAGCTTTTAGATATTTAATTTAGGCTTAATATCGCTATTTTACCTAGTTTTAACTATTTTACTTTATTGTATCACAAAAATGAAAAATTACAAAAATATTTTTCTTTTATTTAGCTAATTCATATTTTATCTAGTTAATTTTGGTTTATCTACCTTTCATAAAATTAAAAATACAAAAATAGTATTGATATTTTATTTTTCCAAAAAGATAAGAAGAGAAATTTCAAAAAATATATATCTATAGTTACTTAGTTTAGTTTAAAAGTTATAGGCCTTTAATAAGTATTGAGTAGTTTTTAATTATTTTTTTATTATTTATTTATTCGGCTATCATGTTTTCATTTTTAGTAATTTCCTACCAATTAAATAATTAGTTTTTTTTGTCTCGTCTAAAAAAAGAAGAAAAAAAGAAAAATGGAAAACAAACAAACAAAAATGAAAATAAACAAGAAAACAACAAAAAATGAAAGAAGAGAAACGAAGTAGCAGAAAAGAGCAAGAGTATAAGAAACAAAAATTCAAAGTGGTCCCATTTTACCCTTTTTCTTCCCATCACGTGCCTTCCTGTTTTTTATATATTTCCTTCAGAATTCTTTCTTTTTCCTGAACCGACCAAATATTTTCATCTGACTCTTATACATTATTCTTGATTCACCTTCCTCACGTATATAATTTGATACACTCCATGCACTGAAATTTTGGGGACCACACGTTGAAGATACTTTTCTTTTTCTCCAAGCACGGAAAAAAACACTGATCGACATATATATTTAGAGGAGCTGAACCCTAAGGGACCGGGCTTCTGGACTCCTTTCCAATGCGGCAACCGCCTCCAGTCATCTACTCCACCCTAGAGCAGCCTCCGTCGCCGGCAACCCCAGAACCGCCGCCAGACCGCCGTCCACCACGAGGCTGCCGTTTTCGGCGAGCTTCACTCTCACACACGACCACAACTCCACCCATAAACGAGCTCACAGCCGCGACACCATCCAAAACTAACGCCCTCACTCACCTCTTCTTCTTCACCAAAAGGCTGGATCGACTGAACCTCTTGAACACCCCAAGATCCGCCGAACGTCTTCTTCTCTTGTTACGTGAAAACCATAATTCCTTTACCCACGCATAGACTTAGCAGAACAAGGAGATAACGAGGCAGTCCGGTCAATTTCAGCGAGGTTCCCAATCGATAGCGGTCTTCTATTTGAGTTCCTGTCGGAGGTTCGAGTTTCATTTCCAGTTGTGGTTCAAACCCGGGATTTCCTTTTAGTCAAATTTTCAGAATAATTTTGGTTCATCTAAGGTTTACTCTCTTCTCATTTCTTTTAATTAATATTTCAATAAATGCTTGTTGATTGTTTATATTGCTTGGTTAATTTCTTGGTGGCCTTCATGTTTGATTGGAAACGTTATGACGTTCATTTCGATTATTTGTTTTAACATGAGATGAACGAACTAATTCAGATTTGGACATAACAATGTTTGGGCTGCGGGATGGTTTAAGTTAAAAGATAAAAATCGGGTAGTGGAGGTTTGAACATAATTAAAGAGAATTGGGTTTAATATGATATGTTTCATTTCTGCTTCATTATTGCTAGTTTCATTTACGCTAGGAGTATGCTTAGGCCGACAACATTTGGGTAGGCAATCTTAGGATTTTTCTATTTGTTTGCTTTTAATTTCGAGGAGAGAGGTCGTTCCCTTAGTTAAATTTATCCGGGGAATGCCCCGAGGGATTTGTATATATTTTTATTCGGGGTATGCCCTGAAGTATTTGTAAATGGAGGCCAACAGTAGAAACTTATAGTGTTTTTATTTTATTTTCATTTTTCTTTTACTTTTATTTAGGCGGGGACGATCTTGAGCCTCTTGTGTGTTTATTTTCCTTTTTCTGTGTTTTCTACTTCAATTAAATGTTTTAAAAACTAACTAGATCGAGTACGCAACCGTGATTTTTACGGGACTTGGGGAGTGCCTAACACCTTCTCCCCGAGTCAAATGAACCCCCTTACCCGAATCTCTTGTGCAAACTTAGTTTGGAGTCCAAAGTGTTTTAAAAGGAAAATTATTTTTTTTTAAAACGGTGACCTGGCACACTGAAACCAATGTCAGGTGGCGACTCTGAGTTATTTCCATTTGAACCCAATTTTGTCACTTTCGAATTTAAAAACCCTTTCAAGCTTTACTAAATCTTTTTATTTATTTAAGAGGGTTAGTGAGGTTTGTTAAAAAAGGGGTGTGACAAAGTGTGTGTTTTTTTACCCTACGACCACTTAATGAGTCTGAATAGGTCTGTATGATTAAGATCTACAACAGAGACTTAATTTCATTAAGATACTATCACATATTCATTATTAACTGCCGTCACCGCCTACCATTATCAACTGCCACCATACCACCACCACCACCACGCCACCATCATCCTCAATCATAGCCGCCACCATTATCGACCATCACCACCTATTATCCCCACCACTCCGACCACCATCATTCTCACCCACAATCAACACTCATCCACCTCAACTACCACAACTAATCACCTCATCAGCATCAACAACCATAGCCAGTACTGCCCATCATTATAACCTACCACCACCTACTCACCACCTTCCTCAGTCACAACTACTACCACCATCCGCTATTATTAACTATAATCACCCACCACCACCATCCTCAATCATAATCGCTACCACTACCAATCACTACTAACTACTAGCATGAACCACCATTATCAACCAAAATTACCACCAACCACCGCCTCTAGTTGGCATTCACCCGTTAACCATCACCACCACCAACTATCGTATTTTAAAAAAACTATATATTTTATTGATAGAATATTAGATTAGCTAGTATTTCATTTGAATTTTATGTTTATTAATTTTCAAATAAAGATAAATTTTATACATTCAGATGTTAAAAATCAAACAATCTTAATTATTTTTATTTAGATCTTAATATACATCTTAATATATTTAGATGTGTATTCAGATTTAGATGTCTTAATCTTAATACACATCTTTATATTCATATGTGTATTCAGATTCAGACATTTTATCTTAAAAAAAAACAAATGAGGCCTTAATGTTACATTAAGGCATAATTTATGATTAATGAATAGTGGTCTTATCATAGATTGGTACATCTTTAGTACTTACTTTAGTTCATATTTAAATCATTCATATATCGAATAGTACTTGACAAAATGATCAATTTCACGTCTCAACCTATATCACTTTAATGTGACATGCGATGCAGGAGTTAAGATTTTTATTTCTTTTTTTAGCCACGGGCTTAATGTGTAAAGCTACACCTACATGCCAAAATTTCTGTACCCGCATTTTTTTGTGTGGATAAATTCACAAATATTTATTTTGTAGCCCTTGTAATTGAAAAATGATTATTTTCATAAAGTTTTAAATTTACAGATATAACTCCATAACAATCTCCTGTAGTTTCAAATTATATGGCTGAAAAGTGGCTAACCGTGCTATTACTTCGAAATTTAAGTTCCAGTTCAAAAATTTTACGTAGTAGCTAATTACGGAAAAATTGACGGAGTAATAATTTTACTTTTTTAAAAAGAGACATCAAAGAAATGAATTTTTAGGTTTCCTATTTGAAGGAGATTTACTAATAGTTTACTGTACAATGAACCAATTCAATTGTATAATTTATTTATGGCCACTACTTAAAAACTTGACGCAAGACTGTCCGTGGACAAAAAAGATACTATTATTACTCTTCCTGTATCTTGGTCAAATTGAAATGAAAAGAGAGGACTAAATTCCAAAAATATCAATTTTACCTTCTGATGTGAAGAAAAGAAGACAATTATTTATCGCTTTTATTGCAAAAAGTAACTTTTGGTGATTTTGATGGTGTAAGAAAAGTCAAAGACAATGCGATCATAACAGTTGTATAATAGGTAATTCAACTAATTGATCATCATATAGTCACACTTTTCCCCTATTCATGAGTCACAATCGCATCTTGAAATAATAATGTGTTTTATAAGTGAGCTTTAATTAAAAACAATCGAACTATTTAACTGTACTAATAGATTTTATTAGTTGGGTTCAAATATTTGCTGAAATTTATTGATTTTTACTTGTATATATGTTCATATCTCGTGTTGAAAATGTTGCACTGCATAGAATCAGAAGCAGGATTTTAGAGACGATGACACTAATACAATTTCAACATAAATTTGGCACTCATTAATAGGGTGTCAATTGTTTTTTTAAAAACCCGGTCGCACTTGCCGACATCAAACCCGTTGTTAGGTTATTTTTAATAAAATTACGATTAATAGCCAAACATACTATACTATTATTAAAACTAAATTGGTTCGATAACTTTCAGCAACAAGCCACCAAGGATATTTTCACAATGCACTACTCGTCCAACAAAACCTACCCCGCCTCGTCCCATTGCCATTTCAATCCACATGGCGCCTCTGCATAAAACTCAGTATCTATATTCTCAATGTGCGACTGACAATCTTTACCTCCGACTTATAAGTCGGAGATGCCAAGTCATATTTACCTCCAACTTATAAGTTGTAGTTTCAATTCATTCTTTTTCCTTTAATCTGATTAATTTAGATTCATGTTATTTAGAGTATATTAAAAAGAAAAATATTCCATACCAAAAGCTCTTTTATTTTCATGACAAGAAGCCGAAACATCTGATTAATGGTATTAGGATAAGGGATAAAAAGAAAAAGAAAAAAGAAAAAAAGAAACATATGCCACTTGAAAGTGAAAACTAGTAACATTGATGAAAGAGCCAAAACGGTCCATGAGCCATGTCGCATTGTGATAGCAACAATTGTTCCCCATGTTGCAATATAATAAATTTCAGTCCTTTTCATATAAAGTTATTTGGACAACATTGTGCTTCAATCCTTTCTCAAATAAAATGTCCCCTCTTCAATTATGAAATATAATAAAATAAATATACGAATAACTCAAGGAAATTATATAAACATAAAAATGTTACCTAACGAAACATTACTATAATTTTTCGATTGACACCCTTCGGACAAAGATGGATATGCCATTGTCTCTTTTCCCCTCCCCCACCCCAAAAAATAAAAATAAAAAGAGAGAGAAAATAAATGGAAAAAATATTTTCTAATTACGCACTCAGACAGACATTCACGAGTGTGCTCAGAGATATGTAGCATGCAGATAAAATATTCTTGTAACCTATTCATGAACAATATTTTAGGTGGAGGAAATGTAATAGTACAATATTTCTTTTTCTTCTATTTTTTGCTTTTTTGGTCCGAATGTTAATTTCTCGATGACAATCATTATGCTCTAATTTCAGGTTCAGAAAAATAATTAAAATTAAGGACTGACTGAATTGTTCCGGATTAAATCACTTTCTTTAATCCTAAATATTGTTCGTCTACTGACTTACTGTATATGATTTGTTCCCGTTTGGTCATAGATTTTGATAAAAAATTTCAATTTTATTTTGAAAACATTGCTTGTTTATGGAATATGATCAGTTTTTGGAAAAAAATTAATTTTTTTTATCCAAGTTCCCAAATTAAAATCTGGTTTAGGGTAGTTTTTGGTTGAAATTTTTTCTTCTATTCACAAAACTTCATCTTTTTTTTTTCCAAATAAAATGCATGTCAGACACAATTTCAACTTTCAAAAATTAATTTTTAACACAATTTCAACAACTCTTTTTTCAAGTTTTAATCAAATTTATATTCAAACGCTAGCGTAAAATCAGTTCCAGAAATGTAGTTGTTTGTTTATTCAAAGTTTAATAATCAATTATTCACTAAAAGTCAAATTTGAACAAGCTCACTAGACTGTAACATTTAGTCATTTACTGCAATTAAAGAATTAAAAACACGGAATTGTAGTTCATTAGAATTTGGTATATATTTGTCTCTGGACTGCCCTTAATTCAAGCACGTGTAGAACATTCTCAAGATTAATAGCAAATTTATAAATTGGGCTGATAGACATTGTAAAATTGTAAGTCAAGCGGAAAAATAAACATATCTTAGGCTTCATGTACTAAAGTCTTAGGAACACGGGTGGAGCTAGCATGGCAATTACGAGTTCGACCGAATCGAGTAATTTTAGTCTAAATTCTATATTTGTTTAATTTATTAAAAACTTATACAGTATATTATTAATTTAAAACTCAATAATTTTAAAAAAATTAGAACCCGAACTCATTAACTTTAAATTCTGCCCTTCTGTTTGAGAAAACTTGTTAATAGGTTACTACGTATATTCTTTTTTCTTAAGTGGATGGACTAGACCCGATTAGTTGAACAAACCAACTTCAAATTTGATTCGCAATTTCAAGTAAACTATTGATTATTAGTGGCTTAATTCAACATCGTAGGTTCCTTTCCCTATTAACTCTATGAAACAAAAAACTTAAATCAATAACACTTACTACGTCCCTCTAACTTTCACAAGGGGACCTAGTGCATTATTCAACAACAACAACAATTCAATAAAATTTCACTAATGAGATATGGGGAGGATAGTGTGTATGCAGACTTTACCCCTACCCCGAAGAAGTAGAAAGACTATTTCCGAAAGACCGTCGGTTCAAGAAAACAAAAAGACAAAAGGACAAAAGGAGACAATATTAGTTTTACCACAAAAATCATAGGATAAATAGGAACAACATGAAATCCAGAAGAAAGATGCAAAACAAAAGTAATAGCTAGTAAATAGGTCCTGCACTGAAAAGTGAAATAGTAAAACATTACCACTATCTATCTTAGACAAAAATCCTATCTGGCTAGTCCCACAATAGTACGAAGTAAGGCAAGACTCAACTATCTCCTAACCTACAACCCTAATACTCAACCTCCACATCTTCCTATCAAGTGTCATGTCCTCGAAAAACTGAAGCTTCGTCATATCCTGCCTGATCACCTCTCCCCAATACTTCTTAGGCCGCCCTATACCTCTTCTCGTGTCCTCCACAACCAGTTGCTCACACCTCTGTACCGGAGCATCTAAGCTTCTCCTCTGAACATGCCCGAACCATCTAAGTCTCGCTTCCCCCATCTTGTCATCAATGAGAGCCACATGCACCTTTTCCCGAATATTATCATTCCTAATCTTATCTATCCTAGTGTGCCCGCACATCCACCTCAACATCCTCATTTATGCTAATTTCCTCTTCTAGATATGTGATTTCTTAATAGGCCAATACTCAGCCCCATACAGCATGGCCGGTCTAACCACCGTTTTATAGAACTTACCTTTGAGTATCGGTGGCACTCTCTTGTCACACAGGACTATAGATGTTAACCTCCACTACATCCATCCTACCCCAATACGGTGTGTGACATTCTCGTCGATATCCCCCCCTAGATAACCGAACCAAGGTACTTGAAGCTGCCTCTACTTGGGATGACCTGTGATTCAAGCCTCACATCCACGCCCACTTCCCCCGGCTCAGCGCTAAACTTACACTCTAGGTATTTTGTCTTCGTCCTGCTCGGCTTGAAACCTTTAGACTCAAGAGCATGTCTCCAAACCTCCAGACTCTCGTTAACACTGGCTCACGACTCATCAATCAAAACCATGTCATCGGCGAATAGCATGCACCATGGCATCTCCCCTTGAATATGGTGTGTTAACGCGTCCATCACTAGGGCGAATAAGAACGGACTAAGCGCAGACCCTTGGTGTAATCCTATTACAACCGAAAAATGCTCAGAGTCTCCTCCTACTATCCTAACCGAGTTTTATCCCCATCATACATGTTCTTAATCGCCATAATATAGGGAATCAACACACCTTTTGCCTCCAGGCATTATCCAGATAACTTCTCTAGGAACCTTGTCATACGTTTTCTCTAGGTCAATAAATATCATGTGCAGATCCTTCTTCCTCTATTTGTACAGTTCCACCAACCTCCTAACAAGTTGTATAGCTTTTATAGTAGAACGATCTGGCATGAACCCGAACTGGTTGTCGGATATAGACACTATCATCCTCACTCTCGCTTCAACCACTCTCTCCCACACTTTCATTGTATGACTCAGTAATTTGATACTCTATAATTGTTACAACTCTGGATATCACCTTTGTTCCTATACAATGGAACCACCGTACTCCACCTCCGCTCATCCGACATCCTCTTCTCCTTAAAAATAATATTAAACAACCCAGTCAACCACTCCAAACCTGCTCTCCCCACACACTTCCAAAATTCCACTGGAATCTCGTGTGGCCCAGTCGCTCTGCCCCTACTCATCTTACACATAGCTCCCATGACCTCCTCAACCTCGATACGCGTACAATACCCAAAGTCACGGTAACTCTCGGAATGCTCCAATTTGCCTAGCATAATGTCCCGATCCCTGTCTCCATTCAGAAGTTTATGAAATCAAGTCTGTCATCTCCTCTTAATCTGGGCATCTTCCATTAATACTTTACCATCTTCGTCCTTGATGCATCTCACTTGGTCCAAATCCCGAGTCTTTCTCTCTCTCAACTTGGCCAGCCGGAATAACTTCTTCTCCCCTCCTTTTTTCCCAGTTCCTCGTACATAAGACCATAAGGCACAGTCTTAGCCTCCGTGACCGCCATCTTAGCTTCCTTCCTAGCTACCTTATACCTCTCCATGCACGCTCATCTCTCTTCCTCACCTATGTTCCCCACTAACTTCAGGTACGCCACCTTCTTCGCTTCTACTTTACCTTGGACCACTTCATTCCACCACCAGTCTCCTTTGTGCCCACCGAAGACGCCCGTCAAGACCCCTAACACCTCTCTCGCAGCCTCCCTAATACAATCTGATGTTGCTGATCTCATAGTGCTCGAGTCACCACTACTCCTCCAAGCTCCCATAGCCGACAACCCCCCCCCCCAACTCTTGGTCGTTATCCTTAGTTAAGACTCCCACCTGATTCTCGGTATTCCTCGAGCAGACCTTTTCCCCTCTTTAACATAATACCAACGTCCATTACCAAGAGTCTATGTTGCGTCGCGAGTATCTCACCCGGAATCGCCTTGCAATCCTTGCACAACCCTCTGTCACACCTCTTGAGGAGGAGATAGTTAATCTGAGTCTTCGCCACCGCATTTTGAAAAGTAACAAAATGACCTTCCCCCTTCCCCTCCCCCCCTTAAAGCTAGAGTTCGCAATCACCAACCCAAAAGCCTTAGCGATGTACCTCCTTCGTTCCTCTCCTCAAAACTGAAGCCTCCATGCATCTCGCTCTAACCACATGCGATCGACCCAATATGCCCATTGAAATCCCCTCCTATGAATAACTTCTCAGTAGGCGGAACCTGGTGCATTATTCAATAATATTAATTATGGGTTCGTTCGAATGTTCAAACTATGTATATGTATTAAAATATTCATTAATTTAGCATAAAAGATAAAATTTAAACCCAATAATCAAATGAGTTATGATAGAATTTTGTATTTAAATTCATAAAATTTAAATTCTAGATTTATCTATAAAACTTGAAGAAAATCCTTTACTGGGCGTTTGGACATAAGAATTGTAAAATTCCAAAAAAAAAGTGAAAAAGTTTTTCAAGCGAAAATGATATTTAAAAATTTAAGTTGTGTTTGGACATGAATATAATTTTGGGTTGTTTTTGAAGTTTTGTGAGTGATCTGAGTGAAATTTTGGAAAAATAGCTTTTTGGAGTTTTTCACATTTTCGAAAAATTCTAAAATTGATCTTCAAGTGAAAATTAGAAATTTTATGACCAAACACTAATTTAAAAAGAAGTAAAAAATTTCAAAAAAAAAATGAAAAAATTCTCATGTCCAAACGGGCTATTATATGATCTTTTGCCTCATAAACTCCATGTATGAGAACAGAAACCAAGGCTATCACACTTATGCATAGCGTGAGTCTGTCCTGTTCAATGTTCATTGGTGGGGAACGTTGTTGGGGTGCACATGGCATTTAGCATATGGCTGCACACACTAGATTCCCACTAAGGAACTATTCTTGAAATTTGGAAATAGGCAACACCTGGAAAAAATATGTAGAAAACGACATAATTAAAAAGGAAAAATAGAAAAGGAGTTCACCTTTTGTGCTTCTTTCTCTCCCTCCCTCTTTTTTTTTTTGGGTGTTAATTTATTACTAACTTTTAACTATTAAATCTTAACCCTTTCGTCTTAATTTATGTGGCGATATTTAACTTGGCATGAAATTTAAAAATAAAAAAATTATGGTATAAAATAAGCTATAGATATTTGTGTGGTTGTACATAATTATTAAGAATAAAGTAAGAAACACAAAATTAAATTATTTCTAATAAGGAGTATGACATTCTTTTTGGGATATAATAAAAGGAAAATATGATACATAAATGTGACAGAGGGAGTATAATATTAGTTGTAATATTTTTTAAAACATAGCAATAAATATCTTGAAAAATCATTTAGCATTGTTGATACTTGATAGTACTCTCAATTTTTGGACTTTAACTGGGATTTAATTTTTTTTATTTGACAACAAAAATTTTAGCAATAGGAAGTACTTTTTGTTTAGTTTCCAATCTATAAATCTTATCTTAAAATATTAAATGCATATTTGAAGAAAAGAGAGTTCAATCTAATGAAGTCATACATCAAATTTGGCTGCTCATCTAGGGTTTGACCTTCTTCGGTCCCGAAAGGAACCCTACTTTAATTTTCTCCCACTCCTCAAGCGAATTATTGATTTGAAATTTATGAGTTCGAGATTCTAAATTTGTTAATAATTTATATATATTCAATAAAATTCTTAAGACAAATACATGATTTGAATTAAAACTATTGTGTTCGCCTGAACCCGTAGCTTCTATATATTCTCCCTCCGCCCCTGGTCAGCGAACAACAATAGAGGAAGAAGATGTTTCTTATCTAATATTCCATATCCGTATTGAAGTTCCCGACTAATTCATAGCCGTATAAGGTTCTTCAATTCATATGGCTCGAACTCACGACATGATCTCAGCTATTGAAGTAAAGCCCGATTCAGCTATCCCTTTTGTGACATGTGGAGTTATTTTCCCCTTTGCGTTTGGAATCTTCAGTTTTGAGTTGCTGTCCAACAAAGGAAAAGGTCTAACTCAAAAGGCACATGCTATGTACTAGCATATGGACAATTTACAATCTTGTGTGAAAATTAAAGGGCCCTACACTCACATGTTCCCCCATATATTAACCGTTGCAATACTAATTGAAAAAACAAATTTCAGAGGATATTGATAGCTAACAATTTAAATATAAGTTTCTTAAATATTACTTGAAATATAGTAGTACTGTACTACATAGTTTGTGTCTTTGTCTGTGGTTTGGGTTTGTCCGTGTCAGTATTTTATATTAGACACCTAGAGATATGGTTCTTCTAACCTTTTTTCTCCTTTTACCCTAATGATAACAATTAGAGATCAGTTGATTCAACCTCTACTTTTATCTTTGAAATTTTTTGTGACATGAATACATTCATATACATTGAATTAAATGTTCACGGGTCTTATATGGTGATGGATACTTTTATAGAAAGCGATAGAGAGAACACAGGTAATTTATGTTATATTCATATAACTTTTATGTTGAGTTTTTTTCTTTTTTACTTTAGGTATTTGATAGCAGAAATTTATTGGTTCAACTAATTTCGAGATACACTAAGGAAAACTGCCATAGCTCGAAATCGACAATTTTTATGTTAGTATTCTTTCTATAAGAGTGTGTTTTAAAAAGATCACCTATTGGTGCTATGAAAATATATTATAAATACGTTGTCCTGTTTTTTAGTTTTTACAATTAAAAAATAACACTAACACTTCATATATATATATATATATATCTCACCACCTAGAACCACATTGAATTTTAATGATGTTTCAGAACTTAATTATTTGTTCCTGGCAGTGTTACCGTTAGCAAAATTCTTATAAGGCTAATTGTCAGAACGGGAAGACAGTGCGTGGATTTGATTAAAAATCGAAAATCTACTATGTATTATTCAACGTTAATTAATTGGTTGAAATGGGAAAAAAGGAGGAAAGTAATTAATGGCTATCACCTGGTTACAGTTGGTAGAAGTGTGACTTGATTTTTGTGAAGCACAGTTTTTATTGGGGAATATTCTGACTACTCAAAATTAGCCACTTTGACCTTACATGGATTGGATGCTTAAAAATATTGGAACTATCTTTAGATCTCCCAATTTCTAAAATTGAAATAGAATAATGATGCTAACGTTAGTTGTCCAACAATTTTTTTTGTTACAAAGCATTACATAAAGTGTTTTTTTTAGTAAAATCACTCTAAAATGGTGATTTTTCTACTCTAAAACTATCAATTGCCGTATGAAAGTTTGATTACATTTTTAGTAGTGCCATTCATATTGACAACGAAACCTTCACTAAGTTGGTGGTAATAAAAAATGCGCCACTAAATTTTTTTTACATGCGTTATAGCTCTTTAAAATTTACCCTAAATTCGCATGTTTCATCAGGGATTGAAGTATCTGTGAAAATCATAGCTAACATATTAAGAAAAATTTGAACGTCAAGTTTGATCTACATCATCAACGATTCACAATCACTATCCACGCTAGCGAAAATCACATCAATCAAACAACAAAGTCAAATCCTTGTATAACCTTCACTCCACTGTATCCTACCTTATCACTTACACATTTCTCTTCACCAAAATCTCTATTCATCTTTCTGTAAAACTCTCTACAATGGCACTCAAGACACAGGAAAGATCAGCCTAGGTTAATCATCTGTAACTTTGACTGAGTGTAGTGAAGTTTAGCTAGAGTGGAGTATTGACAAAAAAAATATTGAGTCCCACATAGACTCAAGATGGATAATTTGATCTCATTCTTTATGTGGTCTTGATAATTTTCTTCTTTTGAGCTAAATTTTGAGGTTAAGTCAAGCCTAATATTCACTTTTTATTATGATATTAGCGTCAGGTCCATGTCAATTTATTACTAACCCGATATTGGTCTCTCGTCTTATATTGTCCATGTTCCAGATATCCAATCCTGATTGTAAGCCGAGAGGGGATGTTGAGTCCCATATTGGCTCAAGATGGGTAATTAGGTATTTTTATAACATCTTGGGTAATTTACACCCATGAGTTAGCTTTCGGAGTTGAGTTAGACCCAAAAACAATGTCTTTATCAAAAGTGTCAATAGTAACAAGTGTTACCATTATATATCGATAGTTTTGTTAACACCAAAATTTAGCTCTTGAGTTGAGCTGGATATGAAAGTTAGCTTTTTCTTTCTTTCACATAAAGATAAAAAATAAACCGTTTGTTAGTGATAGAACATACAAGAAATTACATCGGGAATGGACCTTTAATTACTTCCTTTGTATTTTGACCTCGTTAATATTTTTTTGGTTAAATAGTGTGCTGCCAGAATTTTGAAGTACACTGCCAAAAATTCTGATGATCACAAATCCAGCAGATCATCACATGAAATTTTCTGGCAATTTTCATATTTTTGCAAACTCTGCTGACCACCATATAAAAATTTCTGGCGGCTGCTATATATATGTTTTTGTAGCAAGTCCTGAGGATCACCATATCAATATTTTTGACAATTACCATAAGCGCTTTCCAAAATTCTGGCAGAGGCTATTTTACCAAGACGTTTCTTATCGGTATGAAAAAAATTAATAGTGGTGCCAAAGTGTCTTATCTTTGCCAGAACATAGCTTAATGGATCCGCCAAGGAGTTAAGCCTGTGCTCCAATCCTTAAGGTGTCATTTGGTTGAGAATAAGGATATCCCAAGATTATAACCGAGAAAATTGTAATCTCATATGTTACATCGAATAATTAATAACTAATCCTGATAAGCGACCCTTAAAGGAGTTACTATGTTTAGTAAATCTTACCCCAAGATGACAGATGTTGAATAGGCAACATTTGAGAAAAAGAAAACAACATCACCTCTCTCTCTATATATATATAACAAAATTTTATAACAGTGCTTGCACTTCTTTTTCATATCGGAAAAGGAAAATACACATTTTAAAGACGTGATATGATTTTATTTTTCCTGAATCGGCAAAAATTTAAATAGGTAATATAAGGTTTTTTGGGTCAAGCTAAGCTCTCCTTAGCACTTTTTTAAAACTTTATAAAGAAAACTAATGTTACGACATTCTTTACTAAAAAGATTGTAAAGGTTTCGACAATGAGATATTAGATATCTTACTAACTCCATAATATTTTATATCATTAATCAAACCGAAAGTAACATAGTAAATCTTGAATAAATAGTAGCCATCTTTAGAAAACAATAAAGTTTCTACTGTTGGAAAAAACAAAGTAAGAGAGAACGAACACAAAGTAATGCAAGTTCGGGCATTTCTAAAGGGAAGATGTTTTTCTTAAAGTAGAAGCTAATAAGTAATAATAATACAAAAATCAAACCACAATCCATTGTAGGGACTTATTCAAGTTTGTACTGGTTCTTTTGTATAGTCAAAACACATGAAATAATAATGACTCTTCAATGAATAAATCCAACTGGAGAAGGGTCCAATTCGATTTTTACTTTTGTTATTATGCCATTTGCACCATGTGTTTACGTGGTTCATTTGTTTAAAAACCCTAGCTAGTTTGGAAAATTTATTAAATAGTGTTGAATTGTACTACCACAAAAGTTAAGACGGTTACACAGTTTAATATGATACTCAAAGCACGTACTCGTTTTGAGTTTAAATCTCAATTTATCACACATTAACATAAAAAAAATTCTCGTACTTGACTCCATGAAAAGTAATTAGACTTATGCCCGAGTGGGTATTTTGAAAATTTTGATTAAGTAAATTAATGAAATTTTAAATAATATGATTATACAATTTAATAAATACGATCAAATATAAATTACCTTGTTATGAGGAAATATAAAATACATTGAAGAATAGCCAAATTCATATAACATAAACTTTATGACAGACTAAAAACAAGCCAAATTGTTTGTAATCTATTTTCTTTACAATAGGTCCACTGATCTATTCAAATTTTATTTTCAAAAGGGAGATTTGTGATTGTGATTGTGATTTGTGACTAAAGGGTCAATCTTTCCCTTCGATGTAATTAAAATACTTCATTTTCAACCCGCCAAAATGGGAAATGAGAATCCAAACCGAATGTTCACATATTTTTATTCTTACTTTTTTTGACTCCAAAATATAAAAGTAAAATAAAATAAACAATTGTCTCTTATTACTCAATCTTCAAAAGTATGTGTCATAATGAAATGACTTTTTGAGGAATTAATTAATGGCGTGGATCCTTTTACAGCTACGAAAATAATAAAATAAGAAAGGGAACACAAACATTAAATAAAAAAGTCATAATCATGCCCTTAATATTTTTGAATATGTAATTAAGTCCACACTTTCGCAATCTACAAATTTGACCGTCTATAAGATTTTAAAATAATTGGAATAAGTACTTTATTAAATAAGACAAGCTATGCAATTGAGAAAGTCTTATTTACTAACTCTGAACATTTATGTTTTACACTACAAAAAAAGCAATAATAATTAGCAAAATACAATTAATTAAACAATTAAAAGCAAACAATCCCTTAAAGCAACTTACATGTCACAAAAAGACTAGCTGATTTAGACTTTAATTCAACAACTAAGATCATGATTATCATAATCAAATATGCCATACAAATATAATCACATACACATAAACATATTTATACTTTATTTGCACTTACTGTCACGAATAAATAATAAGTGATTCTAGGCAAACGAACATAAAATCCTGAATTAATGCTATATAAATCTAATATATACTATCAAGTTTAACTAAGGGCAAGCATTAGAAGTCACATGATATGGCTTTAAGTTTACTTATCCCTAATATGGATATAAATGCAATCTCAATCTACAATAAGATGCTTTTTGAAAGAAAAAAAGAATAAAAAGAATAAAAACATAGAGACTCTCACCTTGTGACATCTAATCTCTAGCAGTTAATTTTGTTATTAGTGTGTTGCCCAAGAACCAAAATCTGGCTTTTGATTATAAATGCTTTAGATTATAGATTTTAGACGATTTATGTTCAAATATTATCATTTCGAACTTTGCATGGGTAAAAAATCTAATATTTCACAAAAGAAAGATGGCCCTATCGTAATTATTACAAAAATCTAGTAAATAAAATATTAATAATGATTTCATGGACTCCTCCGTTTTCGGTGATTTGTCTAAGCGCGTTTCTACAGTCATATATAAAAGTGTCCAAATATATAAAAACTAATTGGAAAGTAAAGATAAAACAAAAAGAACAAATATAATAAAATCATATATACAAAAAAGCAATAGGGACTTTTAATCAACTATTAAAAAAAACTGTGTTGCAATCAGAATTAGTTGGAGTCACTAATACAATATAAATTATCTATTCTTAGTAGAGGCTATATTTATAAGATTATAATTACGTTGTTGTTCGTGAACTTGCTACGACCATCATCCATTATTTATAGGTGAGCTCAGTTATACATTGTGTAACTCACACAAACTGAAATAAAGTTAAAATCGATATTTTAAAATTATTATAAAATTAATTAATTGGAATCAACTATATAAATCATTTGTATTTGTTAATGCAACCATTCTGTTTTATTCAAATTTTAGACCTATTATGCTTGGTAAAAATTCACATATGCTGAGGAGAAGAGAATTATACGACATTAATATTTAAAAATTACATAGAATTTTAAAAAAAAAAAAAATTGTAAGTTTTATCCAAAAAATTGATATTTTGACTATCCTACTCTTGTATGTAGTTCAACATACAATATGATAGGTTACATATGATCCCTTCGCCTTTAGTTATAGCTTTTGCGCTCAACATACTTTATGTGACGAGAATCTAAATTAGTTGGACCAATTGGTTTAGAATATTAGATAGTTAAAAATTAAGCAAAAAATTGTGATTTATTTTGGTAGTGAACGTTGTGATGAGATGAATAAAATCCTTCCATTCTTAATCATTGGATTCAAGTTTTAAGAATAAATTTTTTTCCCTTTAATAACCGTATATATTTGAATCCGAAGTAGTAGACATTAGGCGGGAAAAACTAGGATGACACGAGAAGATTAGGAATGAAGATATTCGGGAGAAGGATAACATTAGGGATGCAGATATTGTGGAGCAGATGTGCGTGACTCCCATTGATGACAAGACGTGGAAAGTGAGGCTCAGATGATTCGGACACGTACAAAGGAGAAGCCCATATGCTCTTGTAAGGAGGTGTAAACAGCTGGTTTTGGAGGGCACAAGAAGAGGTAGGACGACTTAAGAAGTATTGGGTGAGGTGATCGGACATGACATGTCGAGGCTTCAGAGGGTACATGTCCTTGATAGGAAGCTGTGGAAGTCGAGTATTAGGATTGTATGTTAGGAAGTAGTTAAGTCTTTCCTTACTTAGTACATTTGTGAGGATAGTCTGGTAGGGTTTATGTCGAAGTCAATTAGTGATAATATTGTGTCTTACTACTCTTTCATTTTTCATAGTGCCGGGTCTGTGTACTGTCTCTCGCTTTTGCTTTGTATCTACTTTATCATTTTGACGATGTTATTTTTCTTTTGGTTTCTATTGGTGGTAGTGATATTGTCTCTTATCGTCTTCTTGAGCCGAGCGTCTTTCGAAAACAGTCTCTGGATAGAGGTAAAGTCTGCGTACACACTGTAGTTCTAGACTTCACTAATGAAATTTAAATGTGTTGTTGTTATTGTAGGTGGGAAAAACTAGAGAACTAAAAAGAAATTAACAGAAATTGAAAATGAAAAAGAACCCTAACTACCTGCACACTGCACTCCACTAGTTTATTTTTCACTTCTCTCCTTTCACACATCACTCTCTCTCTCTCTCTACAAAAACATACACCTCTCTGTATCTATAGCTTTGAGCATTCCCTACTCTTTACTCTCTTTGAGTGAGAGAGACCCTCCAAGAAAAAAGCAACTTACACCTTACATCTCAACTTGAATTATTTTGTGATCCTTATTTGCATTTTTCATGCTGCCTCTGCTTTTCCCTTAAAAAGTATATTATACTTATTCCTATTTTTATCTTTTGTTTTTTATTCCTTAAGCTTTGCTTTGTCTGGTTAAAAATTAGTTCATATTTAGCATTTATTGATTTGATTCTTTTCTTGGATCATTTCTGAGTGAAGATCTCAGCTTTAGTGGCTTTTTCTTGATTTGCTTCAGCTACTTCACTTCTAAGTTAAACACATTTTTCTTCAAGTAATGTAGAGGAAATAAGGGGTTTGCTTAAGCTTTTGGATCAGCTTATTAGTGTAATAATATACTTGTAAGAATTTAATTCCTTTTCATTTGAATGTATAGATGAAAATATTTGCATTATCTTAGCTAATTTGGCATCTGGGTATTTTTAGTTTTTGTTATTTTTTTGAATGTTTTGGATTTACTTAGTTCATTGTGAATACCCTTTAAGTTTCTTGAGCTGGAGAAAATTCTTGCTCTGTGTTTTGCTTGCTTTATGAGGTGGGTACAAGCAGTGTTGCATAGGGTACAACACAAGTGTATATCTGGGGTTTTCTGTATTAAGTACTGCATTTTTTTTTAGTATTTGCCTTAAAAAAATGCAGTTATGAACCCCTTTGAGTTTTTTGAGCTGGAATGAGTTCCTCTTTGTGTTTTGTTAGGTGGGTACAAGAAATGATGCGTTGAGTACTAACACTAGTTGGCTCAGTATTTGGCTTAGTAAATTACAAAATTACACGTGTGTACTACTGTGTGTGTTTGTGTGAAACTTTGGAATAGTAATGTTACTTTTGGTATTTTGGATATAATTTTTGTGGTTGGTGAATATTTAATGATTTTGGTGTGGATTATTGAAGCAGATACTGTAGGCATCTTGGATAAGAACTGTGCTGAAATGAGAGGGATGTGTTTTGGCCTTGTTATTGTATTGTTAGCGGGAATCTTGAATGTTGGGAAGGCTGAAATCTACATAGTAACAGTTGAAGGAGAGCCTGTTATAAGTTATAAAGGCGGCATTGATGGTTTTGAAGCCACTGCTTCAGAGTCTGATGAGAAAATTGATACCACTAGGTATCTCCAGTTCCTTTTTTCTTGTTTCACCTTTTCCCATTAGGTGTTTGAACTTCATGCTCTTACGCAGGTGAAGTGCGAAAACTATAGTTGATTAGTCTGTTTATGCGGCTACATGATTCATTTGATATCTTTTGCTGACTTTTTATACTTAACGAGCAAATAAATAATCTTGTAAAAGCTGTTAGGTGCCACCTAATATCCCAAATATTCTTTTTAGAAGGTGTACTTAATGAGCAAATAACTAACATGTATAGTATTTTTCATTGTCTTTCTCGTTCAAACAACAACAACAACCGCCCAGTAAAATCCCACAAGTGGGGTCTGAGAAATTGTCTTTCTCATTCAAGGAAAAATAAAAATAAAATAAATTACATTTGTCCAAAATGCATTTGCTTAGAGCTAAAAACTAGAGTACCTAGGAGAGATTGCATGACCATTATTCGGTCAGTGAATTTTTCTTAAAATCGGTTTCTGAACTAAGCTAAGTTTTAATTAAATTTTGTAGTTTTGCTAATATTTCTCTTTAAATAGGAAATTATGTGAAATTTTCAACAATTTAATTTTCTCTTTCTGTTTTAGGTATATGTTAGAAAAGAAAGTGGTGTTACAATTGATTGGGACAGAAATGTGATAGTTTTGGACTTAGTACAACTTGGAAATATAATCAATATGACATTTTAATGTTACTACATTGAGATTCTTTTTTCCATAAATGGTCAATTCCCCTTGCATTTTATACAATGTTCACTTCCTTCCATGATTCTCACTTGTAAATAATAATATTATGACATACTTAAGAAAAGGATAAATAGCGGAAATGTTTTTGGTTAGAAGGAAAATCTTTGTCTCAAAAATAAATGTTATCCTTAAAAAATGTTTTCCAGTGTTTGGTTAATGAGTGGAAATATTTCTGGAAAAAATTTATTGGAGGTTGATAATAGTCTCAGCAATGGGGTAGTGTTTTGCGTTGAGAATCTGATGAAAACTTTGAGCCTAAAAGATTGATAGAAATATCTAAGTGTTGGTTGGAGCAAAACTTTCACCGCTCTTCAACGTTATGGCATAAGAGGCTTAGCCACATTAGCGAGAAAGGACTAAATGTTCTGGCCAAGAAGAAATTGTTGTCAAATTTTGAAAGTGCAAAATTAGAAAAATGTGAGCACTGCTTGGCTGGAAAACAAAAAAAGTTTCTTTCCGGTCTCATCCTCCTTCAAGAAGGATAGAGTTGCTTGAGTTGGTGCATTCAGATCTATGTGGTCCAATGAAGACAAGGACTTTAGGTGGTGCACTTTATTTTGCTTCTTCCATCTTCTTTAGCCGAGGGCCTATTGGAAACCGTCTCTCTGCCCTCCCTGGAAGGGAGGGTAGGGGTAAGGCTGCGTACATCTTACCCATATTTGTAAAGAAAAAGGCCTTTTGCCCGTAAGTGAGGGAAGTCATTTGATGGAAACTACTCTCCTTCAAAAATGTTTTCAGATAATCAAAAACCAGAAAATAAATTCATCATAGGAAATATTTTCGAGGAAAATGTTTTCCTTCGTACCAAACATGTGAAGAGTTCAGTTTTCAGCAGAAGCTTTGTTCTCATTGGATATTAGAATGTCACAACCCTATAGTTCTCTCTTGCAGAGGGCTGCCTGTGATGGTGAAATGCATGCTTACTCTTATTTTCATTTTGCTTTTTCAGTGAATTGGTTACATCTTATGCCCGACATCTGGAAAAGAAGCATGATATGCTTCTAGCTTTGCTATTTGACCGTGGAACCTACAAGAAAATCTACAGCTACCATCATCTAATTAATGGCTTTGCCACTCACATTTCACACGAGCAGGTGACATTCTGCTCTTTCAGACGGCTCTTCTTTTTCCTTCTATTTCTTGTTTATTCTTCTATCTGTATTGTCTTACACAAAGAATATATTAGTAGGCAGAAATCCTCAGACAAGCTCCTGGTGTGAAGTCTGTGGAGAGAGATTGGAAGGTCAGGAGGCTAACAACTCACACGCCCCAGTTTTTGGGGCTTCCTACAGGAGTATGGCCGACAGGTGGTGGGTTTGACCGCGCAGGCGAGGATATTGTAATTGGCTTCGTCGACTCTGGCATCTATCCACACCATCCAAGTTTTTCAAGCCACAACACTGAACCTTATGGACCTCTTCCAAAATATAGAGGAAAATGTGAAGTTGATCCAAACACCAAGAAAGACTATTGTAATGGAAAGATTATAGGTGCTCAACATTTTGCAGAAGCTGCCAAAGCAGCTGGCGCATTTAATCCTACAATTGATTATGATTCTCCTATAGATGGTGATGGACACGGAAGGTTTGAACTCAATTATTTATGATGTTAACTTGAGTATGTTCTAAAGATAACTAATGGTTCTTTTCTACTTCCATTCTGCTGGTAGACTTAATTGATACACAGTTGCGCCTGCTAAAAGAAATATAGCACTTGTGGGAGTTCAGAAGTATAGTTGTCTGTGGAACAAAACTCCTATTCTTCAGTGTGTGATGCCATGTTTTAATGTGGAATATTGTGTTTGATACGCTTGGAAATCCCGGACGAGTTTACTTTTGTTCTGTCAGGCTATGACATCATTGCCTCAAGTAAGGAAACATTGAGTGATTGTTCTTTAAGAGGAAAGTGAAGTTCTTGCATTTTGTAAAGGATGTTGTTTACATAAGAGGTGAATTTCCTACTCGTCTGTGCCGCAGATTGAATGATAGGAAATTGGGTGGTATATAGGTCTATGCTCAAGTACCCACATGCACAGACAATATACAGTTGACGTAGGACCAAATTGGTAGTAACCATTGGTGGTATAAGAGTTATGAAAGGGAACAAACTGAAGAGATACTATAATAAACACCTTAGGCTTTTCTCATGATTCGTTGCATAGAGGGAGATTCCTTGTAACGTAAACCCTCTTATAAGGGTAATGCGGAGTGCTGACAACCATACACCTTCTCAAAATGATAGTTCCAATGAACCAGTTGAGCACAGGGTTGGGGTATTCCTCTAAAAGTTTAGGCGTGGTGAAGCTCAGCTATGCATGTGCGTTATGATTCAGGATGATGATTTCAAAGTTCCACTTTAGCAATGCCATTTCAGATCTAAGTGTTTGTGGTACTTCCTTAGGGGATTGTGGAGTATATGACCTAGCAAGGAAGGAAAAAGAAAAGAGATTTTGGAATTAATGCCAAAATCCCAATTTCTTATGTTCCTATACTGTTGGTTGTAACTTCTTGCGAACATCTCATGCTTTCTGAGACCACTAAAGTTACTGTCTGCATATCCAAAAAAGAAAAGAAAATAAACATCCAAATCCCAAAGGTGGATGTGATGAGTCATCTCCAGATGGTGGTTTG
This sequence comes from Nicotiana sylvestris, assembly GCF_000393655.2. Classification (NCBI taxonomy): domain Eukaryota; kingdom Viridiplantae; phylum Streptophyta; class Magnoliopsida; order Solanales; family Solanaceae; genus Nicotiana; species Nicotiana sylvestris. The sequence goes on from NC_091067.1 coordinate 31,559,088, forward strand.
GTGGAAGAAGAGAACACTACACCAGTGTACATTTGATTGTCAAATTACCGAAAGGACATAGTCTTATTGATAACTTCTAACAATAAAATTATTGTCATCTTCTGGAAGTTCAAGTTTTTCCTCTGTTTAGCAACATCAATAAATAGAGCTAATGTAAGGAGAAATCATTCTTACGTCATCATCATTTTTGAACTTGCTTCAATGCAAGTGGAACTGCTTTATAAAACCAGAGTTCTTTTTTCCTTAAAAGCTTCTAAGTTTCAGAACTACACATTCTCATATAGACTATATTTCTCGTTTTAGTAAGTTTCACTACCGTCTTTTAACAAAATATGTACCCAGACTGATGTCAGTGATACTTTTGTCAGCCATACGGCAGCTATCGCTGCTGGAAACAATGGGATTCCTGTTAGAATGCACGGATTTGAATTTGGAAGAGCAAGTGGTATGGCACCTCGTGCAAGGTAAGCTAAAATAATTCTTCCAAGATTTGACCATCATATTGTCCTATCTCTTTAGTACTAGAAAGTCGTACAAAAGTTGAAATTCTTATTCCTTGTAGAATTGCCGTATACAAGGCACTGTACAGGCTATTTGGAGGGTTTGTTGCAGATGTAGTTGCTGCTATTGAACAGGTATGCCCAACGAAATTGATAATGTGGATAAAAAATATGCACGTAAGCTTTAACACAGAAACTGTTGCAATATGGATTTGAGTGGCACTGAGATTTCAAGCATAGGTGTTAGGATCAATCTGAAGCCAACTTAGTATTGGCAAGTATTTCTGAGGCATGATCAGTGAAGTGTTGTGATTAGTTTGCTCTTGTTTGGAAAGTCTTAATTCTTAAATAAGAAGTTATAAAATTTGGTGAAATGTGATAATGAATTGGTCTTGCAGTTATAACGTCATCTTTTACACTGTAAAAAAAAAAAGAGAGTAACTTATCCAAAATAGCTCTGTTTGATAAAAGAGTATTTCTATTACAGGCTGTTCGTGATGGTGTGGACATTCTTAATCTTTCCGTGGGGCCAAACAGTCCACCAGCAACCACAAAGACAACATTTTTGAACCCTTTTGATGCTACACTTCTTTCAGCTGTGAAAGCCGGTGTATTTGTTGCACAGGCTGCTGGAAATGGAGGTCCTTTCCCTAAAACTTTATTGTCTTATAGTCCATGGATAGTATCAGTGGCTGCTGCAGTTGATGATCGTAGATACAAGAATCATTTAACCTTGGGAAATGGGAAAATCTTACCTGGAATTGGGTTATCACGTAAGTGGTTTACGCCTTTTGACATACTTTAATTGATGCCCCTCAATCAGTAGATCTTACTCTCATCCGTTCATTGAAAGTCTAAATCATTTTCAGACACCATGCCTTTTGTTTTTACCTAAATTACAAATGGCTGATTCTCAGCCCTGTTTAATTCAGAAACTTTAACATGTTCGGTGTTACAGGAAATTTATGATTGTGTCCTTGAGTCATTTTTCCTTTTCTTTCCTTTTTGTACTTCTTTGTTTATTATTTCCTGGATAAGTGTCCCCGATTCATTTACCTCTTTTTTTTTGTTTGTTTTTGTTTTGAGCAATGCTCTTGATTCATCAACTTGTCAGAGTAATGATCAATTTATGATATTTGTGTTGAAAGTATCATATCCATTATACCAGCTTACATGCAGAATAGCTTACTGTGTCAGTTTTACTGTAGTTGGCATCATTTCCGTGTAATCCACCCTTTAGAATTTGTTTTGTTGCTCATGACTTCATGCCATGATGGTTTTTCCATGTCCTCAATTGCCATGTCATTGGTATTGTGTAACATCAGACTTGCTGTAGTCATGTTATATCCTCACCCGTTCCCTCTTCTCCGTCTGGCTTCACAAATTTCAACGGCTGTTGAAACTTCACATCCCCCAAAATAGTGTAATGAACTGAACGGGGCTAAACTGGACTGAACAAATCAAAGAAAGTGAAGAAATGATGGGAATAATCAGATACTTATGATGAGATGTAGACTTCGTTTTGTGTTTTAAATCTCTGCCACTACTAAGCACTTCTTGGTTTTTTACAGCTTCTACACATCCTAACCGGACATTCACCATGGTAGCAGCCAATGATGTTCTTTTGGATTCTTCGGTTACGAAGTACAGTCCTGCTGACTGTCAAAGGCCAGAAGTTTTAAACAAGAATTTGGTGGAGGGAAACATCCTTCTTTGTGGTTATTCTTTCAATTTCGTAGTTGGCACGGCCTCGATTAAAAAAGTCGCGGAAACAGCAAAGGCTCTTGGTGCAGCTGGCTTTGTTCTTGCTGTAGAAAATGCTTCACCAGGAACAAAGTTTGATCCTGTTCCTGTTAGTATTCCTGGGATTCTCATAACAGATGCTTCCCAGTCAATGGCAAGTATCAGCAAGCTCTGTACTCTTTTATTGGTGTCATTACTATTGTCGTGGAGCTTTGAGTAGGAAATTCATAGTTTTTTGTCTCCTTTAGGCTTCTTGTTTCTTGCAATAGACAAATTTATGTGAAAAATTATTCTAAGTTGCATATTTTGGCCGTGATAGGTTCCTTAATGGAGAAGTAATTGCTTTTTCTGAAAAGGTAGTACTAAGAAGCACGGACACTAAATTTAGGATGTGTTTTAAAGGCACATTTGAACCAATACCAGTAAGACGTCAACGAAAGCTCTTGTGTGTAGGTGCCACAAGTCTCCTGGTTTAGAATATCAACATAAAAAGAGAAGAAGGAAATAGAGGGTGCCTCTAAATATCCAACATCATATATATTGATGAAGTTGATGGATGTGACAATAAAGATTAAGAAAATATTCTAGTTCGTTTCAAGAGCTAGGAATCATGTAGTAAAATAAACATTTCTTGGTTTTTAATCTTTTCTTGGTTATATGAAATATCATGTCCGGAATATGGTAGTTCTGTCTTCTGCTTGTGTGATGTATGATTTATGTGTCTCTGTCCAACACAACACTGATCTTTGTGTCCCTACCACTTAGGCGAATAGAATCACACATCTTGAGAAAAATAATAACTGGTCTTATATAGCATCCAAAGGAAAAAAGCTTGATTGCTGCCCCTTCTGATAACATAAATCAATGTTTTGTTCAACTTGTTGGTCACATTCGAAATGCTCTTTCAGTTAGCATGCATAAGTAGAAGTCTCTCATTTTGCTTATGTTAGTTAAACTTGTATGCTCATCTCTATTTTCAGGAGCTTGTAGATTATTACAACATCACCACTTCAAGAGATTGGACTGGACGAGTTAAGAGCTTTAAATCAACAGGTAGCATTGGAAATGGGTTGCGGCCAATACTCCACAAGTCTGCACCTCAAGTAGCTATCTTCTCTGCTAGAGGACCTAATATCAAAGATTACAGCTTTCAAGATGCCGATCTCCTGAAACCAGATATACTGGCTCCTGGTTCTCTTATTTGGGCTGCCTGGGCTCCGAATGGGACAGATGAAGCCAACTTTTGTGGTATGTATCCATCATATTATTGTTTATAGGTAAATGAATTGTAATGTTTGTGCTTTCCTGTTAGATGGTAGTACCATTTTAAAGGAGAATTAGATGGTAGATTTATATGTTTAAAAAAGTCATTTTTTTGAAATTTCAAGCCTATTTTGGACTTAGCCACAAACAATGAACCATCAGTTTTTTTTGTGTCTTCTTGGAGCCTTTTTACCCATTTTGAAATATAATAGATGCCTTGTATCCTGAATTTGATGCTCCACTTGCTTAGGACTTGAAATATAATTTGAAACCAAGAGATTTTATCATTTATGTCCATTTGGTTGGCTTCATGTTCAAACTAAAATGATCAAACGATTTTAAGTGATAGTGGTAAAGAAAAGCTATGGGCAAGAGACTTAAGTTAACCATGGTAAAAGTGTCTTACACGTACTTATAAAAATTTACTTGAAGCAGGTGAAGGATTTGCATTGATCTCTGGAACTAGCATGGCAGCACCCCATATAGCAGGAATAGCAGCGCTTATCAAGCAGCACCACCCTCATTGGAGCCCTGCTGCTATTAAATCAGCATTAATGACAACGTCATCAACTATTGATAGAGCAGAGAGACCACTTCAAGCGCAACAATATTCTGGATCTGAGACCATGACGCTCGTTCCAGCTACTCCGTTTGACTATGGAAGCGGACATGTTAATCCTAGAGCAGCTCTGGATCCTGGACTCATTTTTAATGCTGGTTATCTTCTCTTCTCTTTTCCCTCTCCTTTTGATATAGCTTGTTGTGTCTAACCAGATTTAAATACTACTAAGATAATCCTGTTGCTAATTTGTAACAGTGACCGTCTTTAACAATTACTTTCTAATTGACTAATTGCTTTTGATACATTTGACTTGTATAGTCTAGTTGCTAAATTTTCTTCTCTTCTAGTTTCCTTTTGAATTTGGAATAATACTTGAGCACATAATCATGACTGTTCTCTCATTCACTTGTTGAGTTATGATAATTTGTCCATTCTAGACTTCGTGGGAAACCGCCAAGCCATCCAAGATACTGTCTCTTGTTTAACATTATTTTTAGTTGGTCGAAGTCCAACTTGACATTTCAGCTATGTGTTTTCGTCTTTATGTTGACTAGCAATGATTCTTCTGTAGGTTCACATGTACCTCTTGTCTCTATGGAATTATCTAAACATCTTCCCCTAAAAGAGAATGAGAATTCAAAAAAGTATATTTATGAGAAATTTTAGTGGCCAAACCTGCCTTTAAGATACCTATATTGGACGAGAAGAAGTAAGAGAAACTTGTAGTATGATGGGAGATAGTATTCTGTCTTTGTACTTGTGAGAATTATGATTTTTCTTTTGGTTCTCAGGAATGTTCTTTATCCAAAACTTTTGGAGCTCTGTAGTCGATGTAACATTATATAGGGTTAATACGAAATGCAAACACTGTTCCTGAGATCCATTCTGACTCTTGATAACAGAGTTTTCAATATGTTGTAATAGCTTTAACTTTTTCTTGATTGAATTTAGGTTATCAAGATTATTTGGGGTTCTTGTGCACTGTGCCCGGAATTGATCCTCATGAGATAAAGAACTTCACGCATTCCCCATGCAACTACACCCTTGGTCACCCATCAAATTTCAACTCACCCTCAATTGCAGTTGCACATCTTGTGGGAACTCGAACAGTCACACGTACAGTGATAAATGTTGCTGAGGAAGAAACTTATGTTATAACAGCAAGAATGGCTCCAGAAATTGCTATTGAAACTAATCCTCCTGCAATGACTTTAAGGCATGGCGCGTCAAGGAAATTCACAGTAACACTCACTGTCCGATCAGTAACAGGAGCGTACAGTTTCGGAGAGGTTTTACTGAAAGGCAGCAGAGGGCACAAAGTCAGGATCCCTGTTGTTGCTGCAGGTTATGATCGATAGGCACCAGCATTTGCTTTATCCAAAGTTGAAATATCTCGTTTGCTATATATTCTTTGGATCTGTGAGAATAAGATGCATATGGTTAGATGCGGTTTCTCCAAATATATAAGGTATGAAGTGAAAATTATGTAAAGGTTAAGTAGTATGAGGGGAGAAGGTAGTTTCTTCCCATATTAAGTTTTGCTAATTCTGTGTTGTAACATGGTGGGAATGAATGCCTTTTATCCCCCTTCTAGTATGTATGCATATAGGCCCTTAAGCCTTTTTAAGAGTTAGAAAAGGGAAGGTAGGTAGGTTTGTATCTTCCCTACTGTATTTTTGACTTCTCTTGTATAAGCTAATTAAAGCTTCCAATTTATTGCGTTTAATTATTTGCCACTAAGACATATCTTGTCATCTGAGTTGGCTTGGTAATTTACCTCTAGTCTGTTAGTTTACTATTATTTTTTTCCCTTGATAATCGAGAAATCCTTGAGGGTTAGCTCGCGCGCGATTCGAAACTCGATGAATAATAGGGTTGTCCCTATAACAATTGAATTTATGCGCGATTTTAAAGATACTTGAAATTAATGATAGAAAGGTAAATGCAAACCACACAAGTTGGACAATCTTGGCCTTGAAGGTTGAGTCAAAAGTGCCTTAATCGATGCCGGAACAGAATGATAAGATAATAAGAACTAATAACAACCGTGTATTGCTTTTGGATGCATATTACAATGTGTATTTCAAAGAATCAAACCCCCTTTATATAGTAGAGGAGTCCTACTTTAGGTACAATTCTATAAAAGGTAAGAAATCTCACGATTTGCTAATTAATCGGTCTCTCATTTATATGTGCCGAGATTCCCGCTACGATATCCGGTTGGTTGCGGATGTTTCGGCCTCCAATTATTGGGTCCGATAATGTTTCCTCGAGCTAATTCGGAGTCGGGGTCGGTTCCGGAGTCACAAGCTCAAAGATCTTCAAGACGTAGGTTCTGACGTCGTACTTTGAGTCGATGGAACCCGGGGTCGATCTTCAATCCATCACGTTTTCGGTCCCGATCTGTTATGCAATAGATGAGCTCGGTTTCGACCGTATATATATAGTCCCCTCGTTTTTCGGAGAGTAAACGACGAAAAACGATATGAGCCCTCGATCCTCGTCTCTATACTTCGCGCCAGAAACAACAAAACTGACGAAACGTCTCTTCAGTCACATCTTGATGGCATTAAATGTTCGCCAGTTGCTAGTCGGCCATTACAGGTTTTGAACCGTAATTTGAAAACTATAAATACCTCCTCATCATCTCATTCAAACGTTACTTTCAAAAACCTCTGCCCTCGTACATTAGAAATCTCTATATTACCAAGCATCAATTTTCTGATTACTCTGAAATTATCTTATAAGAACTTGTGTTCTTTATCTTGAATTATCAAGCATATCCTTTTAACTCCCATTTCTACCTTAACTTTCCAAAAAGAATGACGAAGACCTCAAAGTCCGTTCCCCTAAAAGAAGCTCCCTCTTCCTCGCGATTGGCTGAAGAGGAAAATGTTCCATCTGCTGCTACTGAGGAAAAGACACCGGAGCCCTCATTGAAGATGTACATTCTTGCGGGGTGCCCGACCGGTGCTGATTTCAAGGTCGAGAAAACCACTTCCGTAATGGGTCAGTGTGAGCCGTTCTCGAGATATATATGCTCGATCACTGACAGTCTCCTCTCCAAGGTCAAGGAAGATTGCAATTGGGTCGGCAAGCACGTGGTGGTGCCTGTCACACCTCCTTTTTACACTACACCCTGCGAAGGGTATAAAGGAGTTTTTTCCAATTTAAAGTGACAATCGAAACAAGATTATTTTTATTAAAAATTCATAGTCGCCACTTGGGATAATTTAGGGTGTCCCAAGTCATTGGTTCAAATCCCGAGTCGAGGGAAAGGTTGACTCTGTATTACAGTCCGCGAACACAGAAATCCGGGTAAGGAATTCTGTTAACCCGGAAAAAGGTGTTAGGCATTCCCGAGTTCCGTGGTTCTAGCACGATCACTCAACTGTTATATTCGGCTTAATTATCTGGTTTTAGGACATTTTGAACCTATGTGCAAATTTTTACTTTTAACCGCTTTTATTCAATTTTAAAAGAAGATTGAACGTCGTTTAAAACATGTCTTTGGATCACGCCACATGAAATGCACCCGCAATCCTAAACATATTTTATTCAACGTTTTAAGATTTAGATTTGGGTCACATGAAATGCACACCCGAGTTTAGGAAGGTAAAATTATTAAACTAACGCGCCTAAAGCAATTTCGCGTTGCAACTTTGCGAGGGCCACGTGATTTCACTAAGTGGCACGCCTCAGATTCTAAGGATTGAAACAAAATTAATTAAGCGAGGGTCGTGCAATTTGTCATTTTGTTTGGCACGGCGCACCTCGAATCATTTTATTTAAAAGGTTTTAAACTAACACATGAGGGCCACGAACTACTTGTATCATATAATATGGCTCACCCCAATCATTTCCAAGGATCTTGCTAATTGATTAAATCCACAAGGAATTCTTAATTGATTTCAAGCCGCGGTCTAAGCTAAAATTGATGATCGTTAAAGTTGACAAACAAGCTGTGAACTCGATGTCCAAATGCAAAACAAGAGGATGAGCCTGGGTCATAGCTCGGCCTGCTCGCGAGGCCTAATTCGAAAGTCTACCGGTTAAAAAATCCGGCACAAATGGGCTAATGCTCATATCCCAGATGAAGGCCTCAGTACCAACGTTTAACGCAGACACAGTGTTTATGAGCATTTCTGACTCCGGCCCAACCATTAATGAATTTATAACACACTTGCAATATCATTTGAATGTCAACATATATTCTCAGTTAAAACAAAACCCCTTCATGCACTAATAAACCTTTGCACAAATTATCCATCACTTAGCATTAAAGCTTAAAAAAATCATAATTCAAACTCAACTCTGTTTCAGCACACTCAGACCAGCTCTGATGAATCAAACTTTTCTACAAAGAAACAAGTGTTTGCTTTAATTTAAAAGACAGAACAATGGCCTGGACAGTCACTTTCAGGGATTACTTTATGCATTATTTCCGGGCAATTCTATTAAACTAGCTATTTCATGTTAATGTGACAACAATGCAACCATCCATACTCATGGGAAATAATTCAATACCAACAAAAGTTAACAAGTGTAAATAAGAGTCCTAAATACAGATCTTAAAGTGAATTTCAAATGTTCATGGCATATTATTATTTAACATACCAAAACAGAAAGCATAAATGGACAAATCAAGTGAAGAAAAGAAAACAGAACAGAGGGAAAACATCTATCAAGCATGGAACTCTTCATTTCTTCAAAACACAAGAATCCTTCTTACATGTCTAGAATCAGGAATGTGTACCTGGAAATCAAGAAGGAAACAAGGGGAATAAGGAGTCAATAACAGCAGCAGTAAGCTCAGCCCAGAATCAGCAAGGAAGAGATATCAAACAGCAATCGAACCCAATTTTGAACCCCAGATTTAGATTAGAACAAGATTCCAGAAACAGACTCGGCTCAACCAACTTTCAGATATCAAATTAAACCTTCCCTAGCCTTATGTGAATCAAAAATGACTTCAGAAAAATGAACCTCAAGAATCAGAACAGAAATCAATGGAACAGTGAATTTCTATGCCATTTTCAGCTGCTTTTTATTTTCTGTATTCTCTATCTCTTCTAATCTCCTATGAAACAGTAATTTTTTTTTTTGCAGTTTTCTATATTTTCTGGATTTCAGCTCTCAAAAATCTCTGCCTTGAGCTCTAAGTAACAATGCCTTTATAGGCAAGCTACTAGGGCTGCAGAAATAAGCTAAGTTTTGCACCTAAATCCTTTTGAAGTTTTCATTTTAGCTTAGGATCCCCTAGTGTAAACCTCAGAATTTCAAAATAGCCCCCACCCCTGCTTCTAGGAAGCTTCCTAGTTTAGTTATACAAGATTCCTAAGCCTAGACTACCCAAATTACCCCTTAACGACCCTGGAAATTACCTTTGGACTCAAATGGGTCATGGGTCTAATTTGACCCAATTTTTCTAAACCAAAGTGAGTCGGACTCTGACCCAAGCCCAACCTCACAAGATCAAGAGCCCAAACAGCCTCAATTAGCTTTGCCCTACTATCGAATTGCAACCCACAAGAGCAGATACTAACAATTTGCGAGAAGGTAACCTAAATGACTTACTAATCTATCATTAACCCAAACTAACCATTTTAGGTTAATTAGCTTACTGCTTATTAAGAAAACGACACTATTTGCTCATGCATGTCTCAAAGAAATTCTGGGATAAAATGAAAAGAAGAGACGAAGAGAACAGAGCATGGGAAAAGAACACTGAAGGAAAGATTAAACCAAAAAATAAAAGGAAAGATACCTATTACAGTTCGGACCAAGAAGAGATAAGCGTGAATCTTCAAATCTTCGAGTTTCCGGTCAAATATGATATTAATCGCATGTTCTCATAGAGAACAGACGAATAAAATCATATTAAACACGAATCATCTGCAGAATCTCGATTGGGGTTCTAGGGTTCGACTTTGGTCTAAAATTCGAAGAGTTCTAGGGTGATTTGAGGGAAAAGGATTAGGGATTGGGGCAGAGGAGGTGAAAGAGGTTCTGTGGTGTAGATTTGGGGTTGAACAGAGGTGGCGCCGCCACCGGAGAGAACAAGGCGGCCCTAGGGTTTCTCTTGTGATTTGAAATTCGAGGGGTTTCGACCAGATTTGAAAGAAAAGAAGTGAGGATTCGGAAAAAGGAGAGTGAGGCGGTGATCTGGTGTAAATTTGGCGGCGATTGGACGCCGGCCGCCGCCGCAGGCGATTTCCGGCGGGCGGCGGACAGTGGCTTAGGGCGGAGCTTGGTAGGGCTTTTGAAAGGTTGAAGGGATGGCTGGGGGTAGGGGGCTGGAGTTTCGGACACTTTTATACGGGGGAAGGGCCAGTTCTGGTCCGTTGGATCTAGTTGATCCAACGGTTGAGGTGAGATAGGGCGAAACGACGTCGTTTGGCCTAAAGGGAGGCAAGCCGGTTTTTGGAGTGGGTTTTGGGCCGGTTCTAGATGGGTAAGGGGGGGGGGTAAAGAAGGGTAATTACTTGGGCCTGTTGAATTGGCCCAAGACAGCCTTTGTTGTAGATTTCTTTTCTTTTCTTTTCATTTTCCAATTTTCCTTTCCTTTTTCAAATAAAAAAATAAAACCTAAATTAACTCTTAAAACTAAATTAATAAGCTAATTATCCTTCATAGTATTTATAAAAATTAATTAACTCCTAAATTCAAAGAAAAACTATAAAATTCAAAATCAAAAGTAAAAAAAATGTAAAAATGAGTTATTTTTTTGTAATTTTTCCATTTTTGTAAAACAACTAGTTTACTAATTAACCTAAAGATGTAAAATTAAATCCTAAATACAAATGAAGAGTATTTTTGTATTTTTTAGGTATTAAATAAAATTAAACATGCACATAAAAATGCAAACAGACAAGAAAATTATGCAATAATTCCTAAATACCAAATAATTAAAAGGAAAAATCTAATTTTGGGAATTCTGTAGGAGCAATTCATGTGAGCCAAAAATCACGTGCTTATAGTGCCTACGCCCGAGGAATCTCGATCACTACCCACATGGAGGGTTTTTAAGTGTTTACACTTATCCCTTTACGTTGGGCCCTTTGGACCCCGTCATTATCGCCTTCTATAAGAGGTACGAGGTGACCCTTAGTCAAATTCATCCTTCTTTCTGGAGGATAGTAATTCTTCTCCGCTTCTTCGTAAGTAAAATTGAGAAGTGTTCTTTCACCATCGATCATCTCATGCGTCTGTACAGTCCTTGACTCTATCTAGAAGGGATTAATAAAACTTGTCCCTCGGGTCAGTAAGGCCCCATTCTCGAGCATAGACGAGGATCAGGACCGAGGCTGGTTGGGCCAATTCATTCGAGTGAAGACCTCAAACTTGATCCCGACCGAGGACATGCCATTTCCTGATAAATGGAACATGAAATGTAAATATAACCTTGCCCTTAAGATTCCGCTTATTGCTTTTCCCTTTCCTTCCTTTTTATCGATGTTTTTTGGTGCAGCTGTTACTCGAATGCCTGAAGCATTTCCTCGACTCAAGGAGTGGGTCGAGCGCATTGTGTCATAGAGGCCCTATTCCGAGCGCGTGTGGCACAAACTTTTGAAGGGCTGGTGGGAGGCCCGTTCCCATGGTGAGATTCCTCGGCTAAATCATAACACTTAGTTTTCTTGGCGCGCTCCTTCTCACTTTTTCTTCTCTTCCAGATCTTCCCAAAGATGTAGAAATGAGGCCTATGTTCGGTGACGAAGGCATCCTCCCCGAACCATATGCTCCAAGGCAGGATAAAGAGAAGAAAATAAAAAGGGCTCTGATTTCCTCTAACTCGGAGAAGAAAAAATCAAAAAGGAGGTTGGTGTGCAAATCCAAGGAGAGTACCAGCGGCCGAGAGGTCCCATCGGATTTGCTGAGTCGATTGAGGGGTGAGTCTGAGGACGAGAAAGAAGAAGCTTCCGAGCTGATGACCCACGTGAGAAGCTGTGTCGAACTGTCTCGAGCTAGAGTGGCCTATGAAGAGGCAGTGGTCGGGGCCTCCGAACCAGGGAGGTACGAGGCCATTTTGCCCTAAGCTGGGGAGGTCAACAAGGAGACCACGGCCGGTACTCTTCGAGTAGAGGAAAATACCCTGAAGGACGCACTTGGGGTGATGGATCTTTCCGAGTCGCCATTATTTACCGACTCCATGATCAACGAGGCCCATACACTGAAGTAACACTCAAACGAGGGGCCTCAATGGGCGACAGATTCTATTATCAACTTCTTCGATGGCTTAGATTCTACCACCTCGGAGGATGTCACCGGGTTGGGTGACTTACCGGTACCAAAGAAGGTATCGTCTTCGGGAACCAGCGGGTCCTCTTCAAATCTGAGATTAGTGGATCGGTTCCCAGCTCCAAGTGCAGATCCTGATTGGAAGCGGTCAGTTATTTTGTCAATCTCGGAGGATGCCCGAGTTTTCTCTACCCCCGTGGGGATTTCCAGCTATCTTCGGTGCTTGATGACCTAAGAGGACCAGGCCAAGATGGACGAGGTGGAGGCGCCCTGCCTGTTCAACGAAGCTCAACACGCGTTAAATCAGGTAATTTCGAATGCCTCTTTATTATGTACTTAAATTTAAGTTGCAAACAATTGTAACATTTCTCTTTGTGCTTGTAGGCCTCGGTGCTTCACCATGAAACTTTTCTCCGATATTGGAAGGAGTTAACCCAACATGAGGTCGAGACCCGGGAGCTTACTAAGAAAAAGGACGCTTAGAAGCTTCTTAGTGAGAAACTCTAGGCTGAGCTAGAAGCGGATCAGAAGGAGAATGTTGACTGGATCGAGTAGGTAAAACGAGTGTTTGAAGTTAGTGACGATGATTCAGACAAAGTGACTAACAACCCACACCCGCAGGTTTAAAGGAGACTTGACCAGATCGGGTAACTCCAGGCGGAGGTGGATACGATGAAAGCTGAGGCCGAAGAATGGAAGAAAAACATGGACCTCCTAGCCTCGGAAAAGGAGACTATCCAGGCACAACTGCGTCGACTGAGGTCCAACTCCGGGCTGCAGAGGAAAGGGCCTCGACTCTGGCCAAAAAGATTGAGGAGATCTAGTCTCGGTTGAGCTCGACAGTTTTCATCCAAGAGAATTTGGCCAATGAACTTGAGGTGGCCAAGTCAGAGATTGCGATGGTCAAGGCCGAGGTTGATGAGAAGGTGACCCAGCATAAGGCCGATACCGAGGCGGCTCAGGACCAAGCGAGGAATATGGTAGAGCATATGAAGTGGCAATCCTGAAGGGAAGCCGTCGAGGGAGTTCAAGCTCAGGGTTTTGACCCGTTGGCTGAAATTGAGAATGCCAAGGTATCCGAAGCCAAGGCCAGGAAGCTGCCTTATCCCGAGGGGTCTGAAGATTCGAATAAGCCCGAAGGTGGAGGAGACCCCGAAAGCAACGACGCGGCCCCCGGTGAAGATTAGGCCACATAGGATCTTTTTAGACGTTTTTGTCTTTTGAGGCCGTTTTGACCGTTGTTGAATTCTATACCGGGGCCATTTTGCCCTTGTAAAAAGGATTTCAGATTGATAAATAAGGCTTTCTTTCCTTTTCACAACTTCCAAATTTTTTCCGTTGCTTTATTTTGTGTTTACAAATATCGAAATGCCTTGGCATGAAATAATTAGGTTATGTTCGAAGTTTCAAACTAACCTTGCCTTTACATTATTCTGTTTTAAGGCATCTTGGGGGTCCAGTATTGTGAGCACGTGATTTTTGCTTCACGAGACAATCGCTCCAAAAGAAATAAAAAATAATAACAATTGATCCTGTTGTACAATTTTTGGATTTTTTCATGGCACTTTGTTAATTATTTGTGACTTTTGCCCATTTTTATTTTTATTTAAAAAAAAAAAAATACAAAAGATGTGTGTGTCATGCATAATTCGAACCGTAATCCGGTTGTTAAATAGATAGGCATCCTCGTCCGTGATTTTTTGTTTGATTTTACCTGTTTTGAAATATTTTAATGTGTGTGCAAATAATTGTATTAAGTGTGTATTTAATTTTAATTTGATTTTTTCTTAGGTTTGTTTTTAAAATAAAGAAGAAAAAGAAATAAAAAAAAAATCTCTTCTTCTTCCGGACTTGGGCCAATTTTAAATAAATTGGCCCAAAACAAACAGCCCAAAACCAGGCCTGCCCGGTCCGCACCAGCTGATACCCAGGGTGTCCAAACGACGCCGTTTTAATCCAGCCTGATCTGGGCCGTTGATCTCAGATTGATCAACGACCAAGATCACATTTCCCATACCCACGAACAAAACCCGATCCGTTCTACCCGGACCAACCCAAACCCCCTTTAGTTGAAACGGCACCGTTTCCCCTAAGCCTTTAGATCCAAGCCATTGATTTCAGTTGATCCGACGGTTGAGATAAACCCACCCATTCCATATATAAGCCCTTTACCGTACCCTGCCCCCCCTATCCAACACCCCAGCCTTCGTCCTCACCAAGCCTTTCCCCTTCAAACCCTAGCCGCCCCCATCTCCCTTCACCAGAAACCCGGCGGCATGAACGCCGGTGACCTTCACCTTAACACCCTAGGACCACCTTGACACCCTGAACATGGATCCACCAACCGTTCACCTCGAATCCCATCCCACCTTCTCGAATCTTCATTTGAAGATTCGAGTCAAAACTCGATCTACCCCGATCTGCCCTAAATTCATACCAGACACTCCCCAGACCCCCTCGAGACCAAACCATGCTTGGTTTGGTCCGAATCTGATCAGGGAAGCATGAATCCCAGATCTGATTTTTTTGGAACCTTAGGGTTCCTCGACACTGGTCCATGTCCGTTCGAGCCAAAGAGATTAAGGTCTAATGGACCTTAATCGAAGTGTTTCTCATCTGAGAAACACTTCGATTAAAGTCTGTTCAACTTTAAAAAGGGTCTGTTCGAGTCCGAGTTAAGGTTTTGATTTTTCGGGATTTAAGGTGAGTTCTGTTCTCTTTTATTTATTCTGTTAATCCATATTTTGTTTAAAAGGCTGTTATTGTTGTTGTGTGATGGCTGTTTCGGATTTTTACCAACTGCGTCCTGTCCACCTTGCCTGAACCTTGGTTTGTTTGATTGAGTTGTCTTCTTATACTTGTTCTGATAATGTGTATGTATGTATTCGTTGTGCAATTAGTTGAATTCCAAATTTGTACTGATCAATTGGTTCCTCGAGTACCACTTTGCTTAGTCAGTGTAATTAAAATCATGTGTCGATACTGTTAAATGTCTGATTTTGGTTACGATTGTATGTGTTATAACTAGTATAGTCGAGTCGACATATGTCGTCAATTAGTTTCAGCTGTCCGAACAATAACAAATCGACTTATCTTCTGCTAAGCATTTGTTGAATCAATTAGGAACTGAGTTTTTTTACTTATGGTCGTTAATTTGAATCAGAAATGTAAAAGGAATGCTTTGTTTAAGTTCTGAATTGGAGGGCATGTGCACTTGTGCACAGCATGTGCATTTGTGCACCACAGGTGCATTTGTGCACAACCTGTTTCCTGCATAAAGGGGATTTTTATTTTAAAATAGTTTGACAGCATATGCTGTCAGATTATACCCTGCTGCCCATATCTTACTTTAGTTTAGAAATATTAAACCTCACTTACAAGATAAGTCTGCCAGGGAATATCATGAGAGTTGGTTTATATTTAAAGTAAGTGGAAACTGAAACAAGACAGACCACATGGGAGGGGTTTGTTTTTTGGTTGTTGAACAGGCTGTGTTTAGTATGACTTTAGGCTTATAAAAAGGGGGGGACAGACAAAGATAAGGGGAGATCTGATAGAAGATACATAGAGGAGATAGAGAATAGAGAGGAGGAGAGGAAAAGGATACCACCTGATACTAGGAAAAGAGAATTTGAAAGAGAGAGAGGGTGATACACACTGAGAGGTATACACACACAGACATACATAGAGAGAGACAATAGAGGAGGAGAGGAAATAATATAGATATATAGAGAGACACAGGGAGAACCCAGACTGAATTTTGAGAACTGAAGTTCTGGGGGAAAACAGTAAAAACTGGAAAAGGTTTCTTTCTGATAACTCAAGTATAAGTTCAAAACTGAAGACTGATATTGGATTCTTGAAAATAAAGGAGATAGGGGGAGGGATAAACAGAAAATCAGCAACTATTTCTGCCTTGTTTGTTTGATTCTCAGTCTTGTTCAACCTGTTTGATCAACTCTGTTTTCTTTCAAGTATCAGCTGAGTTCATTGGTTGATTCACATTGTTTGTTTCTCCTGGATTTGGTCTGTCTTGGAGTATTGTTCCTACTGCATTGTTTGCTGCTACCTTTCTAACATTTCTTATCGGTTCTAACTGTATCTTGCACTGGGAGCTGTCCTATTTGTACCTGCTGTTACTGCTGTTGTTTGGTGTTGCTTCTATTGTCCTACTGACCCCTTGCTTCTTCTGTTGTATCCGACATTCAGGTACATACTAAGACTTTGCATCTGATGTAACAATGAAAGCATGAAATCAAAGATATGCAGGAGTTTAATCATTCGTTTGCTGCAGTTACAGTTTTACAAATGTTATTAAGATCTGTGTAATTTGTTTAGTTTGTAATTCAATAAAGAAACACGTTAGATAGCCTTGTACTTAACCGTAGCTTAGTTCGTCCTAAATTGTGATTTCATGTGTTTAAGGGGTTGTCTAACGAGGAATGCGTGAGTGTTTTTTTTTAACACATAGATAATTAGGTAACTTTTTAACTGACATTCTGCATGTATAGAAAAGATTGCTTTAAGCTTGCCAAATATGATGCTTAGTTTTATTGAATCGTTGTAGATAGTTCACAGGATCCTATTCAAACTCTATTAGTAATAGTTTTCGATAAGTTAATTCCACTGATTTGGTTTAAATAAGCAAGTTTCAAACTTAGATCTGAAGAACATTTATCATAAGCTTTTTAAAAGTTCTATTAATCTTGTATGTTAATTCCCCTGACAATTTAACAACATGCTCATCCATGAAATAAAGCACTAAATAATTCACGCCTCATAAAAATCAGACAATCAAGTAAGGATCCGAAGCTGGTCAAGCATGTAATTAGCACGTAATCCTTTCTTTTATTTTTAGAGACAAATGCATTAGAAATGTAGCCACTTTAGGATACCCTTTCTAAAATAGAGACGAGCCTCGCCAAATAAAAATGAAAATTGCGGGGCCCTCAATAAATAACCATAATAAGTATTTAGAATTCAGGATAGGCCATTTTAGTGAATTTCATGGCTTCCTACAAAATAATAATGCGCTAGACTCTTTAGGCGCGACTTAATTAAATTACATTCTTAAAACCCGGGTGCACATTGATGTGACCCGATTCCCAATCTCAACGGAGTCGAAGTGTGTTTAACAATTACGGGTGCATTGATTGCAACGTAGTTCGAGATACATTTTCACGACGTTGCAATTCTATAAAAATAAATGATAATAATAAAAGCGGTTTAAACTTAATAAAAGCACATAAGTCATAACATGTATTTAAATCAGATATTTAGCCATTATAACAATTTAAGCGACCGTGCTAGAACCACGGGATTCGAGGGTGCCTAACACCTTCCCTCGGGTCAACAGAATTCCTTACTTAGAATTTCTGGTTCGCAGACTTCATTTGGAAAAGTCGAAAATTTCCTCGATTTGGGATTCAAGATAAACCGGTGACTTGGGACACCAAAAGCCAAACCTTTCCCAAGTGGCGACTCTGAATTAAATAAATAATCCCATTTCGAATATTGTCACTTAAATTGGAAAAACTCCACCCGCGCATCTTACCCTTCGGGGCCGTGCGCGCAAAAAGGAGGTGTGACAGGTATTACCGAAAACTTTCTCCCGAAGTAAGCAATTTAAATTTTTTATGTCATAGTCTACCGAAGGTCAATACTCAATATCGTATGTACTTTTATTTGTAAAGATCTAAATGCCTTAGCATGAAATAGTTAGATTCTGTTCAGAAACCTGAAGAAACCTTGCCTTTAATTTTATGTTGTTTTAAGGCATCGTAGGGTTTTGGTGTGACCAAGAGTTTTCTTTCCCCCAAGTAATTAGACTATTTTTTATGTCATAGTCTGCCGAGGGTAGCTTCTTCGGCTATGAAAATTTCTTTTTGAAGGCCTTGTTTTCGTTACGGGTCTCGGACATCTCCAAGCCATGTTAATATGGTCGTATCCTTTTATTTCAAGTGTCGCCCAGTGGGCTTGATTTTCCGAGTTATCCGGGCTTGCCCAAGATAAAATTCCCCGAGTGGAGGTGGCCGTGGCCTTTAAAAATCCGGGAGTTGCCTGATAGATCTTATTTCCCCGAGGTCTAATAGCTTGGACCATTCGAGTTTGTTTTCGGACGATAGTCCCCGAGTGAGAGAGTGATTGTTTGATCTCTAGTTATAGCGGCCCTTGGCCTCATTACATTTAGGGGATCGGAAGCAGGGAATTCCATAAGAAATGTAAAGAAGAGATTTTTGAAAGACAAGATGATTGCAAGGAAGAGCTTCTCTTTATTCTTGTGTATAACAGTAATATATGGGTACATGCTTTGTGTTAGGGGTCGAGAAATCTATGCGGTCACAGTTCGTTTGAGCGTTTGGCCCTTACAATAAATCCTACCTATTGAGACCCTTCCATCACGAAGTACTTTCCTTGCTCAAGTTGATATCCGAGGGTCATGCCCCCCAGTATTCAATGTTGATCATAGAGAGAAGCCTCAGATACTGTTGATGCGATCTTTAACACCGATTCATGACCAGCCTTCTGCTCTAAGTTAGCACGATCCACTGTTGCCTCATTAAAAACCTTGTCGGAAAACCCATTTGGGACAAAATCGGTTCAAGGGAAAAAGAGTGCAATGCGTGATTTCAGACCTAAAATTTGTACCGCTTCTTATTGGTTACCTGCAAGTGTTAGTTCAAATAAGTAAAAAGGAAATGAATGGGGTCATACCTTAGCAGTAGTATCACTTCAAATGAGTTATGTTCCAGTTATTTGGTACCCTTTCCCCGTTCATTGCTCCAAGTTTATACGATCCTTTTTCGGTGATCTCGAGAATTTGGTACGGTCCTTCCCAGTTTGGCCCTAACTTCCCTTCATTCGGGTTCCGAGTGTTTATTGTGACCTTTCTTAGTACTAAGTCCCCGATATTGAAATTTTGGAGGTTGGCCTTTCAATTGTAATATCTCTCGATCTGTTGTTTTTGGGCGGCCAACCGGACGAGGGCGGCTTTGCGCCTTTCATCTAATAGCTCCAGGCTCGTAATCATGGCCTCGTCATTTGATTAATTCATTGCATATTAGAATCAGATGCTTGGTTCACCGACTTCGACCGGTATTAGAGCCTCAGCGCCGTAAACTAATGATAATAGGGTAGCCCCACTACTGGACTTTGAGGTCGTAAGGTATGCCCATAGGACTTCGGGTAGGATTTTGTTCCATTTTCCTTTGGCATCGATTAACCTCTTTTTGAGGTTTTGGAGTATGGTTTTGTTGGCCGATTTGGCTTGTACGTTCCCACTAAGGTGATAAGGTGTTGACAAGATCCTTTTGATCTTATGATCCTCGAGAAACTTGGTAACTTTACTACCGATAAACTGTTTCTCATTGTCACATAGGATTTCGGATGGCATTCTGAACTGACATATGATGTGGTCCCAAATGAAGTCGATGACTTCCTTCTCCTTGACCTTCTCATACGCTTGTGCTTCAACCCACTTAGATTCAGTCATAAATAATATAAATTGAGCCCTACCGGGTGTTACACCCTATATTTTTGTACATGAAAATACGCCATAAATAAATTTATTAATGAGAGTTCAGAAGTGAGATGTTACGTCCCGTATTTTTGTATGTTGATGTTTCGTCATAAGTTAATCGACGTAAGCTCGGGAATGAGATTATTTTGGAATTATAAGTATTATGCTATTTCAAACAAGGAATAAGTAAATTCATGAGGGTGAGAGGCAAGCAAATCGAAGAAAACGAGTTTCGTCGAAGTTTGTCAATTTGGGATACAATACGGTCCGAGCTATAATACCCGGTATTTATGGACTAGTGCCATACAAGGTACCACATGACCATGATAGTACGACGTATAAGGTATGTTAAAAGTGAAGTAGTATTTTAAGTAATTTGAGATAATTCTTAATTATGTGGATAATTGATTAATGGTGGGGATAATTATGGTATTAAATTGGATTAAGTGGATAAAATTTCTTTTCTGTGGGCTGCCATATGGCACTAAAGTAGGCCAAGGTGGCACAAGAGTGCATGATGAGTCATGGCACATATGTGCCTTGCTTACACGTAAAGGTCTCTTTGAAATTACATTATCTTGATCTCTTTATTTGGCAATGCAAGAGGAATAATTTTCTTGGTCTCTAAGTATTTCATATACTTAGAATTGGACCAAAACATATGCTAAGGTTAGAGCCTCAAAGTATTTCGTTTGAATTTCATAATACAACGGTAGCGTGAATTACAAATTCTACGGGAGCACGGTATAATCTTTCTCAAGAATGTCAAGCGGATTTTCCCTACTTCGATCCACCGACGTGTTTTATCGCAATTAACATGTGTTAGAGGGATTGTTAAGAGAATTGGCTCAGGTATGTTAAGGCTATCCCTTCTTTCTTTTGGCATGATCTATACGACACAAACGAAACGAGCAACTGCGTAATTTCCATAAATGATTCTATTCATAGAAATGCTAGAGATACTTATGTTCTTGATTCTCAATGTGTCATATTATTCTATCATCTGTTCATGGGTCTTAGAAAAATACGTAAGTTGAAAAAGTTTACTTCATGATATTATTCAAAGACATAATGGTCTTATGATACTCCAAGAGATTTTATTTACGTACTTCTTATGCATTGCATTTATGTACATTGACCCATGATCAAATGGTGTTATATACGTATATATATATATATATATATATATATATATATATATATATATGGGAAGAGGTTACGATGATATATACGCACCACCAGCTGATCAGCTGGTATAAGTTGATAATTTGCCCACAGTGGCCGAGATGGTATAATGGGATGCCCTCAGAGGCTTGATGATGTTATGAACACATATACATATGCATGGTATGACATTTTTATGCATATGCATGACATTATAAAAAATGAAATGATTCACAGATCTATGCCAATGTACATGTCGAGTCTTTTACTCCATGTTTCTCTCATGTCTATTATTTACTAATTTTCATTCCTTACATACTTAGTACATTATTTGTACTGACATTCCTTTTGCCCGGGGACACTGTGTTTTATGCCCGCAGATCCCGATAAATAGGTCGAGAGCCCTCCAAGTAGACTATCAACTCAACGGAAGATGTTGGCGCACTCCATTTGCTTCAGAGTTGCTTGTTTGGTTAGTATGATTTAGATGTGTATTGTTTGGTATGGCGGGAGTCTATCCCGAACTTTGTGAAAATTATATATTCTTAGAGGCTTGTAGACATATGTCATGTATGTAAAAGATTGTACGGCCTTGTCGGCCTATGTTCAGTGTACGAGTGGTTATTTCGGCCTTATAGGCCTGTATGTCTTATGTGTAAGTTGGTATCACAAGTTGTATTCTACTTATCTCACGGCAACCTTCCGACTTAGTTCTCTATGATAGTATTACATGAAAAGATACGTTATGTTGGTACTCAGTTGAGTAAGGTACTGGGTGCCCGTCGTGGCCCATTGGTTTGGTTTGTGACACCGTGTGCCGAAGAAAGAGGGCCAACGATGTCCATTCCCCACTTCATGAATGGCCATGGTGACAAGACAGAATGCAGAAACTCCCCGGGTTGGTGAATCATCGGAGTATGTCTTTGGCATTTATCATATTTTTGTACGAACTCCTTCACATTTTTTTCCATGTTGATCCAGTAATAGTTGGCTCTAATTACCTTTCGAACCAATGATTCGGCGCCAAAATAATTTTCGCAGGTGCCCTCATGGACTTCCCTCAGAACGTACTCGGTATCTCCCGGTCCCACACATATTGCTAGTAGGCCATCGAACATTCTTCTGAACAAGGTTCCGTCTTTGGACAAGCCTAATCGGGATGCCTTTGTGCGAGGGTCCTCGATTCTTTTGGATCTGAGGGCAATTTTCTGGTCTTCAAATATTCTACATATTCTATTCTCCAATCACAAGTCAAGCTTGTGGAGTTTATTTCGGCGTGACCTTCTTCTACTACCGATCTCATGAGCTGTACGACTGCCCCCGAGTTGAGCTCGTCATCTTCGACCAACGATCCTAAGTTCGCAAGGGAATCGGCTCGATATTTTGTTCTCGAGGTACGTGCTGCAAAGTCCACTCTTTGAACCGATGTAATGTTACCTGCAACTTATTTAGGTACCTTTGCATTCATTCTTCTCTGTCTTCAAACATTCCATTAATTTGGTTCACCACAAGGAGGGAGTTGCACTTAGCTTCGATCACCTCCGCCCCCAAGCTTTTGGCCAGTTCTAAACCTACAATTATGGCCTCATATTCGGCCTCGTTATTAGTCAATTTCATAGTTCTAATGGATTGTCTAACTATATTTCCTGTGGGTGGCTTTAGTAGGATGCCAAGTTCGGACCCCTTTGCGTTTGAGGCACCGTCCCTAAAGAGGGTCCTGATTCCCGAAGACATCCTCGAGTTTACCAACAACTCTCTTTCGACCTCAGGTATTAGGGCCGGTGTAAAGTCAGCCACTAAATCTGCCAAAATTTGAGATTTAATGGCTGTCCGTGGTCAATACTCAATATCGTAACCGCTGATTTCCACGGCCCATTTGGCCAATCGTCCCGAGAGTTCGGGTTTTTTCATTATATTTCAAAATGGGTAAGTTGTCATAACATATATAGGATGACACTGAAAATACGGTTTTAGTTTCCTAGAGGCGTTTAGCAAAGTGAGCGCTAATATTTCTAGGTGAGGGTATCTAATTTCGGCCTCACCTAAGGTCCTTCTAAGATAATAAATTGAAAATTACGTACCTTGTTCTTCCCGGACTAGGACTCCACTTACCGCTATTTCCGATACTACCAAGTATAAGAATAGTTGTTCGTTTGTCTTAAGTGTGTGGAGCAGTGGCGGGCTCAATAGATATCACTTAAGTTATTCCAAGGCCCGTTGGCATTTTGGGGTCCACGTGAAGTTGTTTTTCTTCTTCAGTAATGAGAAAAATTGGTGACTCTTATCGAAGGACCTCGAGATGAATCGCCCCAAGATGGTAGTGCGCCCCGTTAGCCTTTGCACGGCCTTCACGTTGTCCACTACCATGATATCATCGATAGCTTTGATCTTGTCGGAGTTGATCTCGATTCCTCGGTTAGATACTATGAACCCGAGAAATTTACCTAATTCGACTCTAAATGCACATTTCTTCGGATTCAGCTTCATGTTGTACTTCTTCAATATACTGAAGGTTTCCTGCAAATGCTTTAAATGGTCCTCCGCTCGCAGAGACTTAACCAATATATCGTCAATGTAAACTTCCATGGATTTCCTTATTTGTTCTTCGAACATCCAATTTACTAGGTGTTGGTAAGTGGGACCGGCATTTTTAAATCCAAATGGCATCACGTTATAGCGGTAAGTGCCATACTTAGTGATGAATGAGGCCATTTCCTGATCATCCGGGTTCATCCGTATGTGGTTTACCCGGAGTAGGCATCGAGAAAACTGAGGATCTTAAGGACGACCATGGCATCAATCATGCGATCGATATTAGGCAAAGGGAAAGAGTCCTTGGGATATGCCTTATTTAAATATTGATAATCTGCATACATCCTCAGTTTGTTCCCCTTTTTAGGGACTACTACTACGTTTGCTAACTATTCCGGGTATTTGACTTCCTGAATGGACCCTATTTTAAGGAGTTTAGTTACCTCGTCCTCAATGAAAGCATGTTTGATCTCGGACTAGGGTATCCTTTTTCTGCTTGACCGGGTGGAATTTCGAGTCCAAGCTCAGCTTGTGAGTGGTTATCTCCAGTGGAATCCCTGTCATGTCGATATGGGACCACGAAAAACAATCTATGTTAGCTCTGAGAAATTGAATAAGTTTTTCCCTAAGCTCGAAGGTTAACCCCGTGCCCCAAGTATACCTTATGATCGGGTAGATGTTCGATCAATGTGATTGCTCCAGCTCTTTGACCGTTGATTTTGTAACATCAAAATCATCGGGTATTATAAAAGATCTGGGAACCCCGTAATCATCGTCTTCATCGGTCCCTGATAAGTAGGGATTTTGGCCGCTTATTTGCTCTCTTTTACTTGCATTTTATCTCAAAAATGCTTAAAGGTATTCCCGAGAACTAATAAAAATGTGCTTTCGTGCAGGAATATTGAGAAACGAGCTAAAGAAGTCAAAATCAACTCATAAAGGAGTAAAAAGTGGATAAGGACCAAAACAAGGCAAAAAGGCCCACAGTGCGGACCGCACAATACTATGTGCGGCCGCAGAACAATGAAAGAGCACTGTCAGATGCCCTTTAGAGTATGTGGACCGCACAATTATTATGTGACCGCAAAAGAGGAGATTCAGAGAGTTGGTTTTGGGCAGGCTAAAGATATGCGGACTGCACCATAATTGTGCGGTCGCAGGATGACAAGTGCGGCCGCACTCACAATTATGTGGTCCACAGAAGAGAAGAATTAGAGAACCATGTTCAATCCAGGTTCACGTGTGCGGCCGCATTCATAATTGTGCGGTACGCACAATCAAATGAAGTGTGGCCGCATCCCACTTTTATGCGACTGTAGAAGGACCAGCCGACCAGTCAAGCCCAGAGTGTGGACCGCACAACCTCTGCAGGGGCATTTTTGTCAGATATTTTCAACTAAGTATAAATAGAACTTTTTGTCATTTTTAGGTTAAGTTGTATCAGTGTAGAGCACCTGAAGCATTTTTCTTTACTGTTTTGAGTAATATTGTATTAGATTAGCTTCTCAACATAAGATTTTCTTTCCCTAATCAATTATTATGCATTATATCTTCATTTCTTCTTTAATTTCTTTATTTTTCATGAGTAGCTAAATTTCTAGCTAGGATTGTAGCCCAACCCTAGTGTGGGTACTTAATGAGTGTTTGATTTAGGGCTTGTTTGTGATTGAGTTAGTGATATTTAGCCTAGTTCTTGTTTGAATTCAAGAATTAATGGTTGTAAACATAGATTCATGCCTAATTGACTTAGTCTCTATTTGAGAAAGAGAGACTAAGTCTAGGAAAACTTGACTAACAAGAAATTGGGGTGAACTCAAGAAATTGATAGCCCCAATTACAGGGTCAAATCTAGAGATAGTAAAACCCGACTTGAGCATATATTGCTTAATTTGTGCAATACCCATTTGGACTTGAGAAAACCAAATTGGGAAAAATCACTTAAACTACTGAGAGGTATAGAGTGGGTAATTGCGTGTGATTGCTATATTACAACCACAATCAAACTTGCCCTAGAGTTTACAATCCGTTAGGTAACCACCTAGGTGGAAGTCACGACCCTAGATCTTTTATTATTTGAAAAACAACCAAAATCAAAAATATTGTCTTCTAGTTTTATAATTGTAATCAATAGCTTAAAGTAGAAATAGAAACAACAAACAAGAATGTAGAAGTGTAATTTGAGACACATCATTCAATTGCACTAAATATATATCTAATCCCAATTCTAACTCCCTGTGGATTCGACCTCTGTCACACCTCCTTTTCACCCGCGCTGCCGCAAAGGGACGCGGAGGGGAGTTTTTTCAATTAAAGGACAATCTAAACGGGATTTTATTTAAAGATTCAGAGTCGCCACTTGTGAGATTTATGTTGTCCCAAGTCACCGGTTGAATCCCGAATCGAGGAAAATATTAACTCTGTATTACAGTCCGCGAACTAGAAATTCAAGTAAGGAATTCTGTTAACCCGGGAGATGGTGTTAGTCATTCCCGAGTTTCGTGGTTCTAGCACGGTCGCTCAATTGTCATATTCGGCTCATTTATCTGATTTTTAATACATGTTGAATCTATGTGCAGATTTTAACTGTTTACCGCTTTTGTTATTATTTATTCAAAGAATTGCAACGTCGTGAGAATGCATCTCGAATTGCGCCACATAAATGTACCCACAATTTTCGATGCGTTCCAACTTCGTTGAGATTTGGATTTGGGTCACATAAATGTGCACCCGAGTTTAAGAGAGTAAATTATTTAAAGCGCGCCGGAAGTGACTTGCGCGTTGTTATCTTTTGGGGAAGGCCGTAAAATTTTGCTAAACGGCCCGTCCCTAAGTCTAAGTATTTTAAAACAAATATTTATTGAGGGCCCCGCAATTTTGTATTTTTTATTCGGCGATGCTCATCTCATTTTTTATTCAAGGATATCCTAAAGCGACTATGATTTCCTATTTATTGGTCTCTAAGAATAAAGAAAAATCCTAATCAATTAGCATTAAAAGTTCGGGCTAATTCAAATCCAGGTCCAAACAAAAGGAAACACCTTCTAGTTTGAACCCGCTACCTAACTTAAGATCCGCTGCCTGCCGTTGTAAATATGAACAAACCAGCTACCATTTCGATTCAGTTCAACTTTAGCTTTATTATATGAATTGGATTATTGGAGTTAATCAATGTGGAATACAAAGCCATTTTTTTCTTTTCACGGTTTGTTGAAAAATGCATCCATGCTTAAAACTGACATCAAGCTAACATTAATCACTAACATTCGAGAACTAACATTAGTTACTAACATTATTTACATTGCGGTCTTAAATGATGTTATTTACTCAAGTGACATCGCGATTTCAGAATTAGACCTATTAAACCAACATGCTGATTTCCATAAACTATTTGAACCTGCTTCGTGACATAAACTTTTTGAAACTGTTTCGCGACTACTGAACAAAAGAATTAAATACAGTATATTTCATAACTAGTAATCACCAACTAAGATTAATTACAATTGATATTCACATGTTTGTAGAAATATATTCAACAGTCCAGTTTATGCATGACAAAGTCATTCTAATACATGCTATGCGATATCAAGTGAACTACTGCTTATACATTAAATTAAACACAAAGAAACATGAGACATTCAGAAATCCATTCCAATAACTCTTTACTGCCTTTCCATTAAATTTGAGAGCTTTAGAACATGTACCTGGATAATGGAAATACAAGAAGATGAAGGAGCAGTCAGACACAATAATAACACAGCAAAACAACAGCAACCCAACCGCAACAGTTCCAACCAAATTCGAGGCTCAGAAAAATTTGAAGAAAACCAAACAAGCTCGAAAGAACAACCCCAAAAGTTTGTAAAAGACTAAACAACAACCACCAATGAAAACAGTAGCCAATAACCAATAGCAAACTCAGGAAGAACCAATTGAAAACGCAACAGACTAGTTCCTCAAATTACTGAACTTTAAATGTTAAAAATCCAGCCTAGTCTCTCTTGAAAAAAAAACTGAAAGAGAACTCGTTTTTCTTTCTCCAAAAACTAGCCCCGAAAAACTGAAAGAGAACCGATCTTTTTTTCTCTCCCAAAGCCAGTCCCCGCTGTGTAAAACCTATACTGTGTAAAACCTATCCTCTCCAGATTTTTCAGAAAATCCTCTTATCCTCTCTCAAAAATTCCCTCCTTTACTGTCTATTAATGACTCTATTTGTAACAAAACTCTTGCCTTGAAAGACTTAAACTAATCCGAAATATTCTCCCCACACTTGCATGCCTTGTTCCCCACTACTGCATGATTTGTCTCCCACTATATTAAACAAATACATTAATTCCACCACCATATGTCTTGTCTCCCACTATATTAAACAATGCATTATTGCCCACTACCATATGTCTTGTCCCCCATTATGCACTAAATAATGTATTAATTCCCACCATCATGTCTTGTCCTCCACTACGTATTATTTTAATATTATTAGTGCCTAGTGGATGGAGCACTCAAATTAATCATTTTTAAGGCTCATTTCCCATATTACCCCTGAAACTACTGAAATTACCATTCTGCCCCCATCCCTTTTCAACCTGTACCAAAACCATATCAGCTATAACCAATTCCTCTAATCAATTAACCAAACTACAACAACTATAACCAAATCAAGCTTGACAATTGACAAATTAAACACATGAAACTAACTCCTAATTCTGTTTATCATGGTCAGATTCATATCAACAAACTTAATAGGACAAACAAGTAGATTCAAATCACTAAACTCAATCATCAGTTGACCTCAAACTAAATCAAACAACATCATAACAAAGATTAATGATTCAAACTAAATCAATAACTAAGGACCAGCACATAAACACTCGACATTAAATCACTTGATGAAAAACTAACGAACTTCAAACAAAGATGAACACGAATTATCTCTAATACAAACAAAGACCTGGGTTCGAATTCAAACCAACCCATCGGAACACAAACACAATCATAGAAAGAAGAAAAGGAGCGGAAGATGAATTCGCTGAACGAAAACTAAAAGAACAGAGAACGGAAACCTACTAGTTTGAAGGTTGTTTTCGTTGCTTTCTCAGTCCGTTCCTCCTCTGTCTTCTGAATGTGGACGTGAGTGTGTGCAACGTTGCTGGGTTTGGCTGGAGGTGAACGACGAGAGCTTGGAGCTGGCCGTGACAGTGGCGGTGGCTGCTGGACGTGGAGGCTGCTGGGGTGTTGAAGAAGACGACGCAGCGGCAGTGAGTTGGGTCGTTTGTGTATGGCTGCATCATGTGTGTTTGAAGAAGGAGAAGGAGGGCAGCGAGGGAGATGGAGGTCGACGTGCTGTGGTCGTTCATGGCTGGTGGTTGCTCAGAAGCGATGAGGCTGGCTGGGGTGTTGGTCGTCGATGTAGACGAAAGAGAAGACAGCCATGGTCGTTTGGGAGGAGGGGTGAAGCAGATGTAGAAGGGCAGCCATGGGAGCTAGAGATAGAGGCGAACGGCGAAGTGAGGATGGAGCAGCTGCTCGATTGAAGGCATGGTTTTGAGTTGGGGTTGCTGAAGAAGAAGAAGCAGCGGCCATAGCGTTCGTCGCTTGGTTGTTCCGACGAAGATGGAGGAGGAAGGGGCAGCCATGGGGGGTCGTTGGAGCTGGAGGGTTCGTTTGGAGAAGGAGAGGAGAGGGGGCGGGCTGCCATGGGAGGTTTGTTTGGAGAAGGAGAAGAAGGGGGGGGGGCAGGTGCTTAGGTTTTTTAGGTTAAGGTTTTTTCAAAAATGAAAAATGGAAAAATGGAAGAAGGGGGGTGTTTGTTTGGGGTTATGGGGTGGATCGGATCGTGTCGACCCGATGTTTTTTTTTTGGGTTGGATAAGGGTTATTTGGTTTGGACCTGGTTGATTTAATTTAAAAGGTGGTCCAGTCCGATTTTCTTCTTATTTCTATAGCTTCTTTTTCTTCTTTTATTTTTCTTTAAATAAAACTAAAATTCTAAAAATCCTAAATTAGCCTATAAAACTAAATTAATTTATAAGAACGCTAATTAACTCTTAATAACAATTTACACACAATTAAATAGCAATTACGATAAAATCACACAATTTGGACATTAAATGCTAAAAATGCAACGTACATTATTTTTATGATTTTTTTGTTCTTGTAAAACAAACTTAATTGCTCCTAATTGTAGAATCAAATCCTAAATGCAAATGCGACATATTTTTTTATTTTTTGTAATGCATTAATAAAATTACACATGCACACAAATCTATGCAAATAAACAGGAAAATCGCACAACATTTCCTAAAAATAACACATAATTAAAGAAAATACCTAATTTTGGGAATTATTTTGGAGTAATTCGTATGAGGCAAAAATCACATTCTCACAGCTGCCCCTCTTTGTCCGGAAACACGAAGAGTTTTCGTGCAAAGATAAAGTGAGCGGATACGAGCGATTTTTGCCTGCTTGAATACTCCGTGGGAAACATTTTTTGAAAGATTTGGGTAGCTGGGACTACCCTGGGACTGCCTTTTGTTGTTACTATTGTTGCTGTTGATGTTACCGCTTACTGACCTCCTTATTACACCTTGACGAAAGATAAAGGAGTTATACTAAGCTATGATATATGAATTACAAAGATTTATTCTCGAGCTTGGTCATGGGACTGTTGCTGCCTTGTTGCCTTGTGTTTCCTCTGGTATTTCTTTACTTCTAATTTGACTTGTATTCTCCCTTGATCGCCGATCTAGAACTGTTTATTTCCTTCTGGCGAGCTTCGCATTATTTTCCCTTCGAATCTTGAACTGCCCTCCTCTGCTGGGGATTTTTGTTGTTTCCCGTTGGGGAGTTTTTGTTGTATTCCTCCGCTTTACTGACTTCAACACCAATTACTTCTTAAAATATAACACCTCCATTCTCCAGGCGGGCTCCTAACTTCATTAACAACTATGAAAATAAATCAGCCTCCATTCTCCAGGCGGGCTCCTGACTTCATCAACAACTATGAAAATAAATCAGCCTCCATTCTCCAGGCGGGCTCCTGACTTCAACAATTTCTTAAAATGTAACACCTCCATTCTCCAGGCGGGCTCTTGACTTCAATAATTTCTTAAAATGTAACACCTCCATTCTCCAGGCGGGCTCCTGACTTCAATAACTTCTTAAATGTAACACCTCCATTCTCCAGGCGGGCTCCTGACTTCAACAACTTCTTAAAACATAACACCTCCATTCTCCAGGCGGGCTCCTGACTTCAACAACTTTTTAAATGTAACACCTCCATTCTCCAGGCGGGCTCCTGACTTCAACAACTTCTTAAAACATAACACCTCCATTCTCCAGGCGGGCTCCTGACTTCAACAACTTTTTAAATGTAAAACCTCCATTCTCCAGGCGGGCTCCTGACTTCAATAACTTCTTAAATGTAACACCTCCATTCTCCAGGCGGGCTCCTGACTTTAACAACTTCTTAAAACATAACACCTCCATTCTCCAGGCGAGTTCCTGACTTCAACAACTTTTTAAAAAAATGTGTTTTTATTGATGTTGTTCCTTCCTGCCTCCTGAACCATTTTCCTTCTATCTTGAATTATCTTCTTTCAAAACTGCTTCCCTCAAAACTGGTGTTTCATTCATCTGAAAAAAAACTGTTGGGGATAAACACCGGTGTTTTATTCAAAAATATGTTATTTTCCTCCTTCAAAGACTACCTCTTTTAAAGCTGGTGCTTTCACTTCCCTAAAACTTGTCGGGAATAACACTGCTGGGGAATTATCTTCCTCCTTTAAGACCAGTTGTTTTCCTCCTTTTAACAATGGTGGGGATGATACTGATTCAAAGGCCACTATTTTTTAAAACTTTGGGTTATCTTGCTTCTTCCAATATTGCTTTTCTTTAAAACTTGTATCTCCCTTCTCGTATACTGCTGGGGATTTTACTTCCTTCAAAACTTGTGTTATCTTCTCTCTTTCCCAAATGGCTATCTGATTTCAAGAAAATTTCGTAATGAGAGAAAATTTTCTTCCCCAGTCTGATAATCTTCTTTGTGGTCATGTTTTCCTGCTGTCAATAATATTTCCTTTCCCTGCTTCAAATCAAAGAAAAACTTGTTAGTTTAAAACGTGGGAGTGGTCGTGCCACTTCTGTTGGGGATGGTTTTTCCCTTTTTCTTTTCCCTGCTTTGCTACAAAACTTGCTGGGGATGATATTATTTGCTGGGGATGATATTCCTGCTAGGATGGTTTTTCTTTTCTCTTCCTTCCCAGCTCTGTGTTGTCTGACCATTGCGGAACTTGGTCAAGAATCTGTCAGAGTTGTTCCTGTATTTCGCAAATCTGTTGGGGATCCTCTGGGAATTTGATCCATAACTTTCAACTGTTGTTCTTTCTATTTTTCTCCAACTTCCCCTGAAAATTTGGTCCTCTTGGGATCTAGACCCATTTGTCATTTGGTCTTGCGACAATCTTCTTTTCGCTTTGTCGCCTTATCTTTGGCCTGTCCTATTCGCATTTTGCTTTGCACCCTTTTGGCCACTGGTGGTAAGCTCTGAAAATCCTTTTCAAAAACAAACTACTAGGGAGGTAAAGTCTTTAAACCAAGAAATGAAAAAGTGATGATTTCAAAAAATAGAAAAAGAAGAAGTCTTTCTGAACAAATGCTGGGGAGAAAGAAAGAAAAAGACTTATCTGAATGATATAACCGATCCCAACGATCATGTTGTGTATTCCGGACTAATCAACCCAGTCTATTCGTATCAATCAATCTTTCGGACGGCCTCATCTTGCTGGGGATAAACAAGCACTCAACTCTTTGCCAAATGTGGACCCTTTCCGCCAACCTTGCCTTGTCGCCTCATAGTGCCCTTCGAGGGGTTTTCACTAATAAGACTCTCTCATTTCTCTCAACTCCCGTCGCCTTATGGTGCATGTGAAGGTTTTCACCGATAAGACTCTCTCGTTTTATTTTATTTTTTCAGCTGGGGATTGGAGTGCTGCCGATATGATTCTCTCTGCTGGGGATTCTTTCCAGCTATCAATTCATTTCTAGTCCATGAGCCTCTTCTCTGCCGGGAATCGGGGTGCTATCCCCGACTTCCATTTGCATGACTTGGCATTTCTCGAATACTGATCGGGAGGTATTTTTTGGACATAAATATGGGTTTTCGTGATGGGTAAAATAGTACAACTCTTGGAATCAAACTTTCTTTCCAAAATTACAAACACAAACTTCTGCCCCAGTTCTTCTTGCTTGGGGATTTTTATTTTTTGTTACACTATGACCGAGCCGTGAGGCGCCTACGTATCCTTCTTTGAGGAATCAGGTCAAACGTAGTTCCCAATTTCTTTATTTTCTTGTGACTTTCTTTTGTCTTTATTATCATTATTTTCTCTTTTCTTTTTCTTTCATTTTAATTACTGATTCCAAAAGAGGGATATGAAAGAATAAATAAGGCTCAAAAGGGGAAGCAAAGGTTAAAGTGTTTAGATAGAAGAAAGAATTGCCTTCGTCATTTCATTCTCCGATAAATGCCAAGTACAAACAAACAACGATTATAACAAAGAAATCATACATAATATCTCTTGACCGCGTCGAAATTGATGGCCATGTCTATGCATTTTCCTTCGATATCTGCTAAACATAGAGCACCATTGGATAATACTCTAGTCACAATGAATGGCCCTTGCCAATTCGGGGCGAACTTGCCTTTTGCTTCAACCTGATGTGGAAGAATACGTTTTAGCACTTGCTGACCCATTTCAAACTTTCGGGGACGCACCCTTTTGTTATATGCTCTTGCTATTCTTTTTTGATATAATTGGCCATGACATACAACGGCCAATCTCTTTTCATCAATCAAATTCAACTGCTCCAAACGGGTTTTGACCCACTCGTCATCATCAATCTCAGCTTCAGCGACAATCCGAAGGGATGGAATTTCAACTTCTGCCGGTATTACTGCTTCAGTTCCGTATACCAACAAATAAGGAGTTGCCCCTACCTAAGTACGGACAGTAGTGCGATAACCCAACAATGCAAATGGTAATTTCTCATGCCATTGTCTGTATCCTTCTACCATCTTCCTCAGTATCTTCTTTATGTTTTTGTTGGCCGCTTCTACTGCTCCATTCACCTTGGGACGATATGGGGTGGAATTGCGGTGTGTAATCTTGAACTGCTGACATACTTCTTTCATCAAACCGCTGTTAAGATTAGTACCATTGTTTGTGATGATCACCTTTGGGATCCCAAATCTACAGATGATATGGGAATGAACAAAATTCACCACTGCCTTCTTGGTTACCGACTTGAAAGTTTTAGCTTCAACCCACTTAGTGAAATAGTCGATGGTCACCAGAATGAACCTATGACCATTGGTAGCTGCCGGCTCAATAGGTCCAATGACATCCATGCCCCAGGCAAAAAATGGCCATGGTGCTGACATTGTATGTAATTCTGTCGGCGGAGAATGAATCAAATCTCCGTGTATCTGACACTGGTGGCATTTTCGCACGAAATTGATACAATCACGCTCCGTAGTGAGCCAATAGTACCCTGCTCGAAGAATCTTCTTTGCCAATACATATCCGCTCATATATGGCCCGCAAACTCCAGCATGTACCTCTGTCATAACTGTCGTGGCTTGACTAGCATCTATACATCTCAGCAATCCCAAGTTTGGTGTTCTTTTGTATAACGCTCCCCCACTGAGGAAAAATCCATTTTCCAATAGCCAAATGACTCTCTTTTGTTCTCCGGTGGCCTGCTCCGGGTATATCCCCATCCTGAGGTACTTCTTGACGTCATAAAACCATGGCTCGCCATCCATTTCTTCCTCTATCATGTTGCAATAAGCATGCTGATCACGAACCTGAATATGCAATGGGTCAACATGAATTTTGTCTGGGTGATGCAACATCGATGCTAAAGTGGCCAAAGCATCGGCAACCTCATTGTGAACTCTTGGGATGTGTCTGAACTCCACTGATCGAAATCGCTTGCTCAGGTCGTGCAAACATTGTCGATATGATATGAGCTTCAAATCACTTGTTTCCCATTCACCCTGAATCTGATGCACCAGGAGGTCCGAGTCTCCCAAGACCAAGACGTCCTGGACCTCCATGTCTGCAGCTAGTCGTAGACCCAAAATGCATGCCTCATACTCAGCCATGTTGTTGGTACAATAGAAACGCAGCTGAGCCGTAACAGGATAATGACGTCCTGTTTCAGAAATAAGTACCGCTCCTATTCTAACTCCCTTCGCATTTGCGGCTCCATCAAAGAAGAGCTTCCAACCTGGTTCCTCAGGTAATTCCAACTCATCTATATGCATCACTTCTTCATCAGGAAAATACATCCTCAATGGCTCGTATTCTTCATCAACAAGATTCTCAGCCAAGTGATCGGCCAGTGCTTGGGCTTTCATGGCCGTCCTCGTCACATAGACGATGTCGAACTCCGTGAGTAATATTTGCCATTTCGCCAACCTCTCTATGGGCATAGGCTTCTGGAAAATATACTTCAATGGATCCAAGCATGAAATGAGATAAGTAGTATATGATGACAGATAATGCTTCAATTTCTGGGCCACCCAAGTTAGGGCGCAACATGTCTTCTCAAGTTGAGTGTACTTAACCTCATATACAGTAAACTTCTTGCTGAGATAATAGATAGCTTGTTCCTTCCTTCCTGTAATGTCGTGTTGCCCCAGCACGTAGCCAAACGAATTCTCCAGGACCGTTAGATAAAGAATTAATGGTCTCCCCAGCTCAGGGGGAACTAACACAGGTGGATTTGATAAATATCCTTTGATTTGGTCAAATGCCTCCTGACATTCTGCCGTCCATTCTATCGCAACATCTTTCTTCAGTAGCCGAAAAATGGGTTCACAAGTTGCTGTGAGTTGAGCAATAAACCTGCTAATGTAATTCAACCTTCCCAACAGACTCATTATTTCTGTCTTGTTCTTCGGCGGTGGCAAATCTTGGATGGATTTGATCTTTGATGGGTCCAGTTCAATACCTCGTCGACTGACGATGAATCCCAACAACTTTCCAGATGGAACACCAAATGCACATTTGGTCGGGTTGAGCTTAATATCATACCTTCAAAGTCTTTGGAAAAACTTCCTTAGGTCTGCTACATGGTCTTCCTAATGCTTGGACTTTATGATCACATTGTCCACGTACACCTCAATCTCTTTGTGGATCATGTCATGAAACACAGTAGTCATTGCTCTCATGTATGTTGCCCCAGCGTTCTTCAAACTAAATGGCATTACCCAGTAGCAATAAGTCCCCCACGGCGTAATGAAAGCCGTCTTTTCCGCATCTTCTTCATCCATCAGAATCTGATGATACCCAGCATAGCAATCTACAAAAGACCCGATCTCACGTCTGGCACAATTATTGATAAAGATATGGATGTTGGGTAATGGAAAGTTATCTTTTGGGCTTGTCCTATTCAGATTGCGGTAATCGACGCACACCCTGATCTTCCCATCTTTCTTCGGCACCAGCACCACATTAGCCAACCAATCGGGATATCGAGTGACCCGAATAACCTTTGCTTGTAGCTGCTTGGTTACTTCTTCTTTAATCTTCACACTCATATCTGTCTTGAACTTTCTCAATTTCTGCTTGATGGGAGGGCATGCCGGGTTAGTGGGCAATTTGTGAACCACTAAATCAGTGCTTAATCCCTGCATGTCATCATACGAACATGCAAATATGTCTTTGAATTCAATAAGTGCTTTGATTAGTTCATCCCTGATATTTGGTACAATGTGGATGCTTATTTTAGTTTTTCGGATATCATCTGCATCCCCTAAATTGATGGCTTCTGTGTCATTTAGGTTGGACTTGGATTTCTCTTCAAACTGGCTTAACTCTCTGTTTATCTTTTCAAAGGCTTCATCCTCATCGTATTCCGATTCGTCATCATAATCGACCTCTTGTACAATTAGTTCGGAATCAGATTGATCTTTTAGACTAGGTTGAAGATCCGTTGTGCATGCCATGTCATTAAGACCAGTATAAAGAGAACTATTCAGAAAAAGAAAAGAAGAAAACAAAATAAAAAATAAAAAATGAAGAAGAAACTTTCTATTTTATTGAATTATGGGATAGCAAGGTTTCACACTTTGATGAACACAATAAAAATAAAAAGGAATCTGGATTACAACCCTGGAATAATCCAGAAAACAAGAAGGAAAATCAGAGCCAACTACCAGGACTCCCTCCGAGTAGGAAGAGGAGTAGCTGTCCAATTGTTGACATTGGCCCTAGGCACCACAAACTGTATGTCTACCTTACTGGAACCTTCTCCAGCTTTTATCATGTTGACATCGGCGAACAGCCTTTCAAAGCCTTCATTCAAATCTCTATCTAGCCCGATCAGTGGTCCGAGAACCTTCGGGACCGACAACTCTTTGATACCTGCTCCGACAAATGATTTGGATAGGCGCGGGATTGGCTTAGGGAGGACCCAGACTATTTTCTTCAACTTGCGGGCCCCGCTTTACATCCGCTGCCGTAGGCTTGAATCCCACCCTAAAAGTATCCAGGTTCTTGGGCAAGGAAACTGGCTGGACAATACCCTGCAGATCAACCCCCAAACTTTTCCCTAGTACAAATCCGCTGTTTAACATTTCCGAGGCTATCATGAAGGTTGCAGCCGCGATTCTGGGAAGTGGAAGGCCCCCACCCTCAGGAATTTTATCTACTGAGACTGCGTCAAAAAGCTGATAAACCCATGGGCCCTTGTCATCGTCGGTTTCTATGAAGGGCACAATGGCATCACTGACGGCATGTGTACCGTCATCCCCTTGTACCACAATCTCTTGTCTATCCCATTCAAAGTTGACCATCTAATGCTGTGTAGAGGGCACTGCTTTCGCTGCATGGATCCAAGGTCGTCCCAACAGAAGATTATACGACACCGCCACATCTATCACTTGAAATTCCATGGTGAACTCGATCGGACCAATTGTCAATTCCAGTATGATATCACCCACTATGTCAGTACCGCCCCCATCAAAACCTCAGACGCAGACACTGTTCTTGTGAATCCTATCATCATCAACAACCTTCAGTTTGTTCAGAGTGGCCAAAGGACAGATATTGACACTGGACCCATTATCAATCAGTACTCGAGTGACCACCGAGTCTTTGCATTTCACAGTCAGGTAGAGTGCTCTATTGTGTTCTGTACCCTCTACTGGCAACTCATCGTCAGAAAATGTCAATCGGTTTTCCTCGAAGATTTTGTGCACTATTTTCTCCAAATGGTTCACTGAGAGCTTGTCCGGAACATGGGCTTCATTCAGAATCTTCATTAATGCCCAACAATGATCGCTTGAATGGATCAACAAGGATAGCAATGAAATCTGGGCCGGGGTCTTCCTCAATTGCTCTACAATGGAGTAGTCCTGTGCCTTCATCTTCTTCAAAAACTCCTCTGCTTCCTCCTCCGTCACTGGCTTCTTTATTGTTACAAGATTGGCCCTTCTTAATTCTGCGGGAGCAAAACACCTTCCCGAACGAGTTAACCCCTGGGCCTCACATACTTCTTCAACAACCTCCTTCCCCTTATGCATCACTGTCACTTGACTGTAGCTCCATGGCACAACTTTCTCACTTGTTATCGGCAACTGCATTACTGGCCTGATAACAACTGGTTCTACGTGGGCCCCCTTCACCACCAACACTAGTGTGCTTGATACTCCCTGCAGCACTACCCTGACTGACTCTAGCTTCTTCGCAGCAACAGAAGAACCTTTCCCTATTTCCACAACTGGCCTGTCATCTACCCTTCCCAACTGTACCACTACCTCTCCACTGGTCGGCTTTTCGCTTGGACTGGCATGAATCATCATTACCGTTTGTGAGGGTTTCTTGGGCTCTCCTCCTTCGTGAATTAGTTCGATCATGTGAGCCTCGTGGTGCACCGACAATGGGTTCTCATTGATGTTGGGTGCCTCTGGTGCCTGAACCTAGATCCTATTTGTGTCAATAAGATCTTGTACGGTAGTCTTCAACTTCCAACACTTCTCAGTATCATGCCCGGAAGCCCCCGAACAATATTCACAACTTACTGAG
The DNA here is from genome assembly GCF_000393655.2 of Nicotiana sylvestris. Taxonomy (NCBI): domain Eukaryota; kingdom Viridiplantae; phylum Streptophyta; class Magnoliopsida; order Solanales; family Solanaceae; genus Nicotiana; species Nicotiana sylvestris. Next base: position 31,597,700 of record NC_091067.1, read on the forward strand.
TGGTCCAGATTTTTGGGAAGGGGATTTGGCAATTTGGGCTCAACAGGACTTAAAAGGCCTAACTGCCTCAACTTGTGGAACAGAGTAGTATAGGTTTCTCCCAACGGAGTGAATGTTCTCGACCTCTGCACCCTTTCATTCCTGAAAGTCTGATTCCCACGGAAGCTTGGCCCTGAAGGATTCCTGTAGGCCCTTGGTGGTGGATATGTATTTTGTGAAGGTGGATATGTGTTTTGTGGAGGTGGATATGTATGTTGGGGAGCCGGCGCACGCCATTGCGGGCGAGCCAGAGGCTGGGTGTAAGTTTGGGCGTGATGGACGGAGAAATGTGGCTCTTATGGTGGATAATAGGGTTGTAGAGGGTTGTATGGAGTGTGTGGATAGTTTGGGTAATGGGGTCTGGGTAAGTAGCAAGGGGAAGGACCTCTTGATCTGGACCAAGTACCTGCTTCGACTGTTGCGACCTCCTCTCTCTTCTTTTTCCCGAGCGCACCTCCCGTGCTGCCTTGGATAGCCTGAGTTGTGGCCTTGATTGCCGAATAGCTCATTATCTTGTTGGACCTGAGTCCTTCTTCAACCATACCACCCATTTTTACTAGTTCATTGAAAGATTTACCAACTGACGTCACCAGGTGACCAAAGTAAGTTGGCTCCAAAGTTTGTAAGAAGTAGTCCAACATTTCACCTTCCCTCATTGGTGGATCGACTCTTGCTGCTTGTTCTCTCCAACGGAATCCGAATTCACTGAATCTCTCTCTAGGCTTTTTCTCAAGTTTTAACAGTGTGAGACAGTCGGGGACGATCTCAAGGTTATACTGGAAATGACCTGCAAACGCTTGTGCTAGATCGTCCCAGGTATACCACCTGCTAGGATCCTGCCTCGTGTACCATTCTAGTGCGTACTTGCTTAAACTTTGACCGAAATAAGCTATCAGCAGCTCATCCTTTCCACCTGCCCCTCTCATCTTACTACAGAAACCTCGTAGATGCGTCATGGGATCACCATGTCCCTCATATAGATCAAACTTTGGCATCTTAAAACCTGCCGGCAATTGAACATCGGGGAAGGGACATAGATCTTTATAGGACACACTAACTTGGCTACCCAATCCATGCATATTCCTGAAGATTGCTCCAGGCTTTTCACTTTACGGAGCACTTCGTCCTGCTCCGGATTCTTAGCTGGCCTCTCAGTTTCTACTGAGAGTTGAAGGTGAGGGGTGTAAGTGTATGGCTCGGGTGCTTTGAAGGTGAGTTCGGGAGGATAGTATTAGTTGTCATGAACCTGAAACATTGGTTCATCGGATGATTTTTGCAATGTGGCGGGTGGAGGTGCCACAAAAACAGGAACAGTTGGTGGAGGAGGGTTTTGTTTGGGTAATGGAGCTTGGGGATTATAGGAAGTTTCCCCCTGATAGTATTGGGCAATGGGGAAGCTCGTTAATGGACCAGTGGAAGGGTGTTCCGGAGTCCGAGCTGGTGAGAGGGTAGGAGTAAGGGGAAGGGTTGGTGATGTTTGTCCCCTAGCCCAGGCTAGGTGCATCCCAGCTATCTTTTGTCTCAACCTGTCTACTTCTTCTTTCATTATTTGCATCTCTGTCTTTTCCTCCTCAACACTTTTGTCCGAACCAGCCATACTTTCCGGAATGGGTCCTTTAGATCTTGTGTGGTAATGGTAATCTGCCAGAACGTTCTAACGAGCTAACTGTTTCAAAATCTCTGGATAACAACAAACTTGTTAGCGTTAGAGTTTAACACATATTGCAATTTCACGTTGGGGATGCAATGTTCCTAAGTAGTTTAACCATTTCTAACATGTTTTTGCTTCAACTGCATGCGTCATTCCGGCTTATGTACTTTCTTTTATGTCCTTTTTTCCTTTCTTTTATTCACAATGCCTTTTCTTTTTTTTTCTTTTTTTAGTGATGGTCGAATCTTATGTGGATTGCCTATGTATCATGTCCTCGCGTGAATCAGACCGGGCGTAGTTCTGCCCTAAGTGCGGAAAATAAAGACACCATTTTTTGGATATTCAACCTTTACTAGCAATACATTTTATTATAAGACAAAACATTTTTAAAAGGAAATTAACACACTTGATACAGACTACAAAATTTTATGCCAAAAAGGGACAGACTCTGAAAACAAGGAAAATACAGACTCAAACTATGAATGTTTTAGAGTTTTGAATTTTGGCGCCCGCGGGACGTTGTTCGGCTTCGCCGCGGATTTTGGTGCAAGGCCCCTTTGCAGATCTTTCAAGTCTTCCATGATCTGATGGGCGTAAATCATTATTGAAGCAAGGAAGGTGGTGCGGGACATATCCTCACAAGCTAGGCACTTTATGGTGATGTAGTGCCCGATATCGTCGATTCTTCCCTTGATTTTGTCCCTTTCCCTAAGCAATCACTCTATTTGTTGATTCTGCTTCCCCAGCATTTGAGCGTTATAAAGGAGTTGATCCTGAAACTCATTCATTTGTTTCTCTATTCGGGCCATTAGATCATAGTAGCATTTCCTATCTGCTTTGGCATATCGGGCTTGTCTGAAGATCCGCTCTTCGAGAGTGGATATTGTTTCTCTTAATAGAGCGATACTCCTTTCGTAGTCCCTTTTTATTTGTTGCATAGACCGTGCTCACTGTTCTGCCTTCTTTATCCATTTCACCTGGATTCTCGCTAGACCAGCTTTAGATTTTTCCAGGTCTTCTTGATACTCGAGGACTTTCTTCTTCATACCGTTTATGAGCTTTTCATCAGCCCGACTTCTCTTCGGGTTTCTGGCAATTATTTTCATTTCCCGGATTTGCGCTTTGAGGATCTCGCTTTCCCGAGCTAATTTGTTCTTATCTCTTTCATCGGCAGCAACTTGCACCTTGTTCTCAAATTTCAGATGCTTAATCTGTTGTTTTAGCTTGCCTATTTCGGCCCGGTATTCGCGCTCTTTGGCCAACCAGTCCCATGGTTCATGTGATGCCTCAACGAACTCTTGAATGTGAGGTTTTTTGGTCGGCCGTTCTGGCTCCTCTCTTACAACATCTCTATTCTTGTACCAGGCGATATAAGCCGGTGAGACTTTGCCTCTGGATAAGTCGCGCACTCGAGTGTTTATCGTTAAATACTGGCATTCATTCCATATAGAACAAACGGTTTCTTCATGAAATTGGTCGTTGGTGCTAACCTCGATTACATAAACATTGAGATCTTCATCTGGGTGTACCACCTGACACCTCCCTAACTGTCTCATCACCCGGTAAGGCGCATAAGGCTGAATGCCTCGGAGTCCCATTAAGAGGAAGTAAGGACCCGTGGCGGGCATGTACACAATTTCTTCAACAGGAAGCCAACCCAATGTCCACCCTATTTGTGCTGCTGTGATGGTGCGAAGGCAAGATACCTAGTCTTCAGACCCTTCTGGCAATTTGAGCCCTAAAACCCTCGTGTTATATCCTTTAATGCAACCTTCGTTTGTAGATCTATAGCTCATATACTGAGGATGATGACACAAGTGTTCGATCATCCACATTTGCAATAATAAATTGCATCCTTCGAAAAAATCTGCCCCGGGTTTACAGGTTGTGAGAGCTCGGTATATCTCGGACACTATCATAGGGGCAAGCGTGCTTTTGTTGTTGGTAATTAGGACCTTGACGACTCCAGCCACCTTTAAATCAATATTTCTGTCTTTTCGAGGAAACACCACAATGCCTAAGAATGCTACCATGAAGGCGAACCGCCTATGTTCATCCCATTTTTTTCGATTCCCTCTGCTGCAAACCCCGCTTTCTAGATCGTCGAACCCTCCTATATGCCCATACCTCTGGTATATGAACTGCAAAGTAGAAAAACCCCTATCCAATTCAGAGTACAGGACTCCCTTGCTTATCTTCAACAGATCCATGAACTTGTGCGAATTGACGGCTCTTAGAGCAACCGGATATTTGTGCCTTAGCCCCTCAGTAATGTCCATATAACCTGCTACCTCTTCTAAGGTTGGGGTGAGTTCAAAATCTGAGAAGTGGAATACGTTGTGGGCCGGGTCCCAAAATGTAACCAAAGCCTTTATGATGTCACATCTGGGTCTGACGTTCAACAAACTGGTGAGACCTCCCAGATGTAGTTTGATCTTATCTCGCTCTGACTTTTCCAAATCCTCCCACCACAAGCGCAACTCCAAAGGGATCTTGCTCCTAACTGTTATCGGCAAACTTGGACCCGAGCTCATTCTGTATGTTTGTTTGGGGTGATTAACACTCATTGGACTCAAAGAAAGAATAAACTAAAATTGACACACATTAAAATAAAACTTTGGTCTTGTTAATACGACCTTTCAGCACTTCGAAGAAGATTTAAAGGTTGTGTTTTACCAACCGGACAAAACATTGAAAATGACCAAAAGTGGCTATTTTCGCAAAAACAGCCTTCCGGCGTCTTTTTAGGGACATTCGGCTATTTTTACAAGAATGGAATCACCCGACTTATTTATGACGAAAGATTAAAATTTTTGACATTTTTTGGCTATTTTTGCAAAAGGGGAGGTTGGACCCGATGAGGGTTGCCTACGTATCTCACATCCTGTGAGAATCAAACCGGCGTAGTTCGGGCCACGACAATAAACTAATTCTGACAACAAGACTTGTTTAAACAAATTATACTAAAAAAACATTTTTTTTTCATTTTCACAAAATTTTGGCAGAGTTTGCCGGTAACTCAGAATTATCTCTCTACACTGCTATTTTCTTTTTTTTTCTTTCAATATTCCAGTATTTTCAGAAGCCGGTCAGCATGCAAGTCTGCAGCAAATAAATGCGTAAAACAAACAGGATGCAACAGGATGGTCTTTTTCATTTCAGGTCGCTTGTCCTAGACGGACCCAACCCCTGTGTTGAGTTCCCTAAGTCACGTGCACATGATGCAAATAAGCATTCCTACTAGGGATCCGGCATGAAGTTTTGTTATACTAGGTTTATCCTGGGTGTTTGTTCTAGACCTGGCTTACCCGAGCGGACAACTCGAGCCGAGGATGGGAACTGCGTACCGTTAACCAAAAGATCATCCGGTTTTGCAACTCCTCCGAATCCTCGTTCTATTTTGGGATATGACACTAACAGAAAGAAGTCACGACCAACGTGCACTCCTCAAGAGAGAGAAAAGAGGGATTTCGTAGTAGTTTATATATACAGTTCAGATAATATCAAAGCGGTAAAAGCATCACTTAGCACATTAGGCCCAAACATGTAGCAAAAATTAGATAAAGCCAAATATAACAATTTATCTAAGCTCGAATTTTGAACCCTGAACCAGAGATTCTGGGTTCGGTCCCCAGCAGAGACGCCAGAGCTGTCACACCTCCTTTTCACCCGCGCCGCTGCAAAGGGACACGGAGGGGAGTTTTTTCAATTAAAGGATAATCGAAACGGGATTTTATTTAAAGATTCAGAGTCGCCACTTGGGAGATTTATGGTGTCCCAAGTCACCGGTTGAATCCCGAATAGAGGAAAATATTAACTCTGTATTACAGTCTGCGAACCAGAATTCTGTTAACCCGGGAGAAGGTGTTAGGCATTCCCGAGTTCCGTGGTTCTAGCACGGTCGCTCAACTTTCATATTCGGCTCATTTATCTGATTTTTAATACATGTTGAATCTATGTGCAGATTTTAACTGTTTACCGCTTTTGTTATTATTTATTCAAAGAATTGCAACGTCGTGAGAAAGCATCTCGAATTGCGCCACATAAATGTACCCGCAATTTTTGATGCGTTCCAACTTCGTTGAGATTTGGATTTGGGTCACATAAATGTGCACTCGAGTTTAAGAGAGTAAATTATTTAAAGCGCGCCGGAAGTGACTTGCGCGTTGTTATCTTTTGGGGAAGGCCGTGAAATTTTGCTAAACGGCCCGTCCCTAAGTCTAAGTATTTTAAAACAAATATTTATTGAGGGCCCTGCAATTTTGTATTTTTTATTCGGCGAGGCTCATCTCATATTTTATTCAAGGATATCCTAAAGCGACTATGATTTCCTATTTATTGGCCTCTAAGAATAAAGAAAAATCCTAATCTAGTAGCATTAAAAGTTCGGGCTTCAAATTCAAATCCAGGTCCAAACAAAAGGAAACACCTTCTAGTTTGAACCCGCTACCTAACTTAAGATCCGCTGCCTGCCGTTGTAAATATTAACAAACCAGCTACCATTTCGATTCAGTTCAACTTTAGCTTTATTATATGAATTGGATTATTGGAGTTAATCAATGTAGAATACAAAGCCATTTTTTTCTTTTCACGGTTTGTTGAAAAATGCATCAATGCTTAAAACTGACATCAAGCTAACATTAATCACTAACATTCGAGAACTAACATTAGTTACTAACATTATTTACATTGCGATCTTAAATGATGCTATTTACTCAAGTGACCTCACGATTTCAGAATTAGACCTATTAAACCAACATGCTGATTTCCATAAACTATTTGAACCTGCTTCGTGACATAAACTTTTTGAAACTGTTTCGCGACTACTGAACAAAAGAATTAAATATAGTATATTTCATAACTAGTAATCACCAACTAAGATTAATTACAATTGATATTCACGTGTTTGTAGAAATAGATTCAACAGTCCAGTTTATGCATTACAAAGTCATTCTAATACATGCTATGCGATATCAAGTGAACTACTGCTTATACATTAAATTAAACACAAAGAAACAGGAGACATTCAGAAATCCATTCCAACAACTCTTTTCTGCCTTTCCATTAAATTTGAGAGCTTTAGAACATGTACCTGGATAATGAAAATACAAGAAGATGAAGGAGCAGTCAACAACAGTAATAACATAGCAAAACAACAGCAACTCAACCGCAACAGTTCAAACCAAATTCGAGGCTCAGAAAAATTTGAAGAAAACCAAACAAGCTCGAAAGAACAGCCCCAAAAGTTTGTAAAAGACTAAACTGCAACCACCAATGAAAACAGTAGCCAATAACCAATAGCAAACTCAGGAAGAACCAATTGAAAATGCAACAGACTAGTTCCTCAAATTACTGAACTATTAATGTTAAAAATCCAGCCTAGTCTCTCTGGAAAAAAAACTGAAAGAGAACTCGTTTTTCTTTCTCCAAAAACCAACCCCGAAAAACTGAAAGAGAACCGATCTTTTTTTTTCTCTCCCAAAGCCAGTCCCCTCTGTGTAAAACCTATCCTCTCCAGATTTTTCAGAAAATCCTCTTATCCTCTCTAAAAAACTCCCTCCTTTACTGTTTATTAATGACTCTATTTATAACAAAACTCTTGCCTTGAAAGACTTAAACTAATCCGAAATATTCTCCCCACACTTGGATGCCTTGTTCCCCACTACTGCATGTTTTGTCTCCCACTATATTAAACAAATACATTAATTCCACCAATATATCTTTTGTCCCCCACTATATTAAATAATGCATTATTGCCCACTACCATATGTCTTGTCCCCCATTATGCACTAAATAATGTATTAATTCCCACCATCATGTCTTGTCCTCCACTACGTATTATTTTAATATTATTAGTGCCTAGTGGACGGAGCACTCAAATTAATCATTTTTAAGGCTCATTTCCCATATTACCCCTGAAACTACTGAAATTACCATTCTGCCCCCATCCCTTTTCAACCTGTACCAAAACCATATCAGCTATAACCAATTCCTCTAATCAATTAACCAAACTACATCAGCTATAACCAAATCAAGCTTGACAATTGACAAATTAAACACATGAAACTAACTCCCAATTCCGTTTATCATGGTCAGATTCATATCAACAAACTTAATAGGACAAACAAGTAGATTCAAATCACTAAACTCAATCATCAGTTGACCTCAAACTAAATCAAACAACATCATAACAAAGATGAATGATTCAAACTAAATCAAAAACTAAGGACCAGCACATAAACACTCGACATTAAATCACTTGATGAAAAACTAACGAACTTCAAACAAAGATGAACACGAATTATCTCTAATACAAACAAAGACCTGGGTTCGAATTCAAACCAACCCTTTGGAATACAAACACAATCATAGAAAGAAGAAAAAGAGCGGAAGATGAATTCGCTAAACGAAAACTAAAAGAAAAGAGAACGGAAACCTACTAGTTTGAAGGCTGTTTTCGTTGCTTTCTCAGTTCGTTCCTCCTCTGTCTTCTGAATGTGGACGTGAGTATGTGCGACATTGCTGGGTTTGGCTGGAGGTGAACGACGAGAGCTTGGAGCTGGCCGTGACAGTGGCGGTGGCTGTTGGACGTGGAGGCTGCTGGGGTGTTGAAGAAGACGACGTAGCGGCAGTGAGTTGGGTCGTTCGTGTATGGCTGCGTCGTGTGTGTTTGAAGAAGGAGAAGGAGGGCAGCGAGGGAGCTGGAGGTCGACGTGCTGTGGTCATTCATGGCTGGTGGTTGCTCAGAAGCGATGGGGCTGGATGGGGTATTGGTCGTCGATGCAGATGAAGGAGAAGGCAGCCATGGTTGTTTGGGACGAGGGGTGAAGCAAATGCAGAAGGGCAACCATGGGAGCTGGAGATGGAGGCGAACGACGAAGTGAGGAAGGAGCAGCTGCTTGACTGAAGGCGTGGTTTCGAGCTGGGGTTGCTGAAGAAGAAGAAGCAGCCTCCATGGCGTTCGTCGCTTGGTTGTTCCGGCGAAGATGGAGGAGGAAGGGGCAGCCATGGGGGGTCATTGGAGCTGGAGGGTTTGTTTGGAGAAGGAGAGTAGAGGGGGCGGGCAGCCATGGGAGGTTTGTTTGGAGAAGGAGAAGAAGGGGGGGGGTGCTTAGGTCTTTTAGGTTAGGGTTTTTTCAAAAATGAAAAATGAAAAAATGGAAGAAGAGGGGGTGTTTGTTTGGGGTTATGGGGCGGACTGGGTCGGTCGACCCGGTGGTTTTTTTTTTTTTTAGGTTGGATAAGGGGTTATTTGGTTTGGGCCTCGTTGATTTAATTTAAAAGGTGGCTCAGTCCGATTTTCTTCTTATTTCTATTGCTTCTTTTTCTTCTTTTATTTTTCTTTAAATAAAACTAAAATTCTAAAAATCCTAAATTAGCCTATAAAACTAAATTAATTTATAAGAACGCTAATTAACTCTTAATAACAATTTACACACAATTAAATAACAATTACGATAAAATCACACAATTTGGACATTAAATGCTAAAAATGCAACGTACATTATTTTTATGATTTTTTTGTTCTTGTAAAATAAACTTAATTGCTCCTAATTGTAGAATCAAATCCTAAATGTAAATGCGACATATTTTTTTATTTTTTGTAATGCATTAATAAAATTAAACATGCACACAAATCTATGCAAATAAACAGGAAAATCGCACAACATTTCCTAAAAATAACACATAATTAAAGAAAAGACCTAATTTTGGGAATTATTTTGGAGTAATTCGTATAAGGCAAAAATCACGTGCTCACAACCTCGACTTACGTTCGGTTTTTATTATTGCTTCGACCGCCTCACTAACTATGTTTGTGGTGTGAGTTTGGGTGACATCAAATTTTTGGCGCCGTTGCCGGGGGAGTTAAATGGATTTAGCTATATATCTAGGTTTTTGTGTGATTTGTCTTCTTTTCCTTCCGAGTCACTAACTTTGTTTTTGAATTGATTTTAGGTATGAAAATGGCTCTCAACAACGATCCCATTAGGAATTTGCCAATGGAGGAGGACGTGGATGACGACCAAATGGATGAGGTTCCTCTTGAACCTCAAGTAAATAGGCGTGGCCGACCGCCTCATAATAATGTTCCCGTTCTTCCTCCACCTCTACCAAGAGCAACAGATCATCGGGTGTTGCCGAAAGAGGGTTATGCAAGTGCTATAGTCCCACCCCGCATTAGGGCGGGCAACTTTCAAATCACTAATGTGATGCTTACACTACTTGAGCAACAGGAATTCTTTATAGGGGCTCCGAGTCAAAATGCTTACAAGAATCTTAAAATGTTCGTCGATACTTGTTGGGAGAGCAAGCAAACAAATGTCTCCGAGGACGCGCTGCGATTAAGGCTATTTCCCTTTTCTCTATGGGGAAAGACATTGGCCTGGTTAGAGAAATTTCCCAATCATTCCATCCATACATTGGCGGAGAAATTCATTGCCAAATTCTTCTCTCCGGGACATATGGCGACACTTCGGGATGAGATTCTTGCATTCAAGAAAGAACCCAATGAGCCATTGCATGAGATTTGGAAAAGATATCATACCATGGTTAAAGAGTGCCCGAATAATGATATTACTGAGGCCATTATTCAACAAACTTTCTATAGGGGGATCAACACAACAAATCAATGCGTGGTAAATCAACTCGCCGGTGGGAACTTCATGAACACACCTTATGCCGAAGCATGTGAAATTCTTGATGAGATGGCGGAAAACTCATCGGCGTGGCAAAGTAGAGCCAATGTTCCTCAAGGTGACCCAAATATCATTCACCTACACAAGGAACTACATGATCATGGGCAAGTTATTACCGAGTTGACAACTACAACGAACCAATTGGCCAAAGCTTAGCTTTAACAAGTTCAAGGGATGAAACAAGTAAATGCGATGAAAGGTGTAAATATGATGATGAACAAAAGACGACAACAAGGTCAACAAATACAAAGTCGTCCAGTACAATTCATGCAAGATGATAGTGGTTGTGATCAAGGTGATTCGTTCAATGAGCAAGAATAAGAAGTCCAATATGTCAACAATTATCAAGGCCAAAGAAACAATGCTCAAGGAAAAAATCAACAACAATGGCGGTACAAGGAAATTGGAACAACCAAGGCCACCAAGGCAATTGGAACAATCAAGGTAACCAAGGCAATTGGGGAGGTAATCATCAAGGAAATTGGGGCGGCAACAATCAAAGCAATTGGGGAGGCAATAACCAAGGAGGGTGGAATAACAACAACAACCGGGAGTCAAGTTTTCAAAGGCCCTCAATGTTCCAACAGCCGAGCAATCCACCTCCCTATCCTCCTCAAGGTCCGAGCTCCTCTAACAATGAGATGGGTAGAATTGGGAATATGTTTAAATAAATGATGGAAAAGAATGCTGACTCCGATGCTCAACTAGCCGCTCGCTACACTTCTATTCGCAATTTGAAGGTTCAATTAGGCCAAATATCGCAAGCTTTAGACACTCATCCTAAGGGGCACTACCTAGTGATACAGTGGTAAACCTGACGGATAGGAATAATACGGGACATGCTCTGGTCGTGACTACTAGAAGTGAAAAAGTTTTAGATGCAACCACCTCAAATCAAAAAAGAATTGTGGATGAATATGTTGTGGTTAAAGAAGATGAAATCCCAAGCAATGTGGTTTAAGCTAATGAAGAAGTATCACGAGTAGCTAAATTTCTAGCTAGGGTTGTGGCTCAACCCTAGTGTGAGTACTTAATGGGCGTTTGATTTAGGGCTTGTTTGTGATTGGGTTAGTGATATTTAGCGTAGTTCTTGCTTGAATTCAAGAATTAATGATTACAAACATTGATTCATGCCTAATTGACTTAGTCTCTACTTAAGAAAGAGAGACTAAGTCTAGGAAAACTTGGCTAACAAGAAATTAGGGTGAACTCACGAAATTGATAGCCCTAATTAAAGGGTCAAATCTAGAGATAGTAAGACCCGACTTGAGCATATATCACTTGATTTGTGCAATACCCATTTAGACTTGAGAAAGTCAAATTGGGCAAAATCACGCAAACTACCAAGAGGTATAGATTGGGTAATTGCGTGTGATTGCTATATTACAACCCCAACCAATCAAACTTGCCCTAGGGTTTACAATCCGTTAGGTAACCACCTAGGTGGAAGTCACGATCCTAGATCTTTTATCATTTGAAAAACAATCAAAACCAAATATATTGTCTTCTAGTTTTATAATTGCATTCAATAGCTTAAAGTAGGAATAGAAATAACAAACAAAAATGTGGAAGTGTAACTTGAGTCACATCATTCAATTACACTAAATATATACCTAATCCAAATTCTAACTGCCTGTGGATTCAACCTCGACTTGCATTGGGTTTTTATTATTGCTTCGACCGACTCACTACCTATATTTGTGGTGCGAGTTTGGGTGACATCAGTCCCTTGTTTATCCGATTGGGTCGTGGCTGGTGTCGATAATTTCTATTTAGTTTCCTGCTTTATATTCGGACTTGGTGTAAGCACGTGATTTTTGCCCCATGAAAGAATTACTTCCAAAAAAAAAAAATTCAAAATAAAACAATTTTCCTTTGTGTGCAATTTTTGTTATTTTTGTGGTATTTTTGTATAATTATTTGTATTTTTATGAGTGCATGTTTATTCGTTTTAATTAATAAAAATATAAAATATATCACATTTTTTTCATTTAGTATTTAATTAAGTTTGTTTTACAAAAAAATGAAAGTCACAAAAGTAGGAATATTTTGCATTGTTAGCATTTAATGTCAAATTATGCAATTTTTGTTTTAATTGGTGTTTAATTGTGTATGGTAATTTTTGTTAGGAGTTTAATTAGTATTTTTGGAGTTAATTTAGTTTTTAGCTCAATTTAGAATTTTTCTTATAAAAAATAAAGAAAGAAAGAAAAGAGGGCTACAAAACGTTAATATTTGAATTGAGTATAATATAGCTATTTTGAATATTTTACCTTATTTCGTCGCAAAAGAAAAATTACAAAAAAAAAATATATAGGTAAATTTTAGTTTATGTATTTCTCATAAACTTGAAAAATACAAAAAATAGTACCTTATTTTTATACTTTATATAATTTCGAAAATTATAAAAAATGTAGTTTTATTAATGTTTTGTAGTCATATAGAAATAGTACTTTATATTTTTATCGTTGTATAATTTCGAAAATTATATAAAAAAGAGTTATTAACGTTTTTGTAGCCCTTTTAATTTTGAAAAATACAAAATAATAAAAAAATAGTACTTTATATTTTATCTTTATATAAAAACGAAAATGACAAAATAGTTTTATTTATGCTTTGTAGCTATTTTAATCTTGAAAAAATACTAAAAAAAAAAGAAGAAGAAAGAAATAAGTTTTGTTTTAAATGTTAGTCTTATTTTGGTAGTTATTTTGCTTGCATAAGATTAATTAAATAACATCGGGTTTTATTCTCGGGTCCGGGCAAAAGAATAATATTTGGGTTCAAACTACCCATTTTTAGGCCTAATTTTCGGACCTAGCCCATAATAATCCGAGTCCACCACACATGGGGAACACGCGTGGGGAACACGGACGGAACCCCACACACGGGTAACCCCACCACGCATGGGGGACATATGTCTTGGACCCCTATACACGTGGGGTCCATTTTCTTTAAACAAGAGACAAAATGCACGGGGGACAAGGGCAAAGGGGAGGGGAAATTTTAAAAGCAAAAGAAAGATTTTGAAAAGGGGGAGCACGTGAAAAGGAGAGGAAAATTTGTAAAAAGCAAAAAAAAAGTTTTGTTTAAAGGAGGAAGAGGACAGAACGTGCAAAATTGGAAAGGAACGTGGGGGAAAAAATTTCTGAAAAATTGAATAAGGCACTGTTCACCTTCTTCTTCATTTTGAACGAAAGAAAAACGGGAAAAAAACCCAACTGCCACCTCACTGCCGCAGCTGCTCCTTACCACCTCCAGCTGCGTCGTCGACCACCTCCACTACCCAACACCCATCTGTCGCTGCTGCTCCCCGTCGACCATGGCAGCAGCGAGTCCAGTGCTGCCACTGCTACTCCTCGACGCCACGACACCCTCGTCCCTCCATACTAATCCGCCATAGTCCAAACGTCCAGCTGCTGCTTCGTCCTTTTTCAACGTCCACAAAACAGTCCGTTCAACCTCCAATAGTTCAACTCCGAGCTCGACTTGGGTTCGTTCAAGTTTTAGGATTTTCTTTCAAGATTATTTAGTTCATTTTGATTTTATTTTCTGTTATGGCTTTGGTTTTAAATGTTGTTCCTAATCTTGTTTTTTTTTTATTATTCTATTTTTCGGATTATTGATTCTTAAAGTGTTATTTTGTAATCTTGTTTTGTTCATTAGTTGTCCTTCTTCTTCAAGACCTTTTTATTTGGTCAAGATTTTTCTTCTGTTTGTTTGAGTGTGCGTTATAAGCTACATTCGATTTGAACAACTTCGTCGAATAGTTAGTTTATGACTGCTTTGTTTGGACGAATACAACATGAATCACTTCGTTGGTATGTTTTGATGCTTGAATCATTTTGTGTGAATTTGACTTAAGGATTGGTTGTAGCTGTGTAGTGATTTGGTGTAGTTGTAAATCAGAGAGGTTTAAATACAGATTGCTAAGAGTGAGGGCAAGGCAATAATAATAGGGGATTCTCAGGGGTTTTTTTTGTGTTAAAAGATTTAAAAAGTTTAGTGTTAGTAGTCTGCCAGTTAATATTCAATGTATAATTAAATTAATGAATTGTTTAATGGAAAGAGAATTAGTAGTGCAGAATACACCCTGTCTGGTGTCTTTAAGGGTGGAAAATCAGAAAGTAAGCATGAGATTAATGATAAAAGTGTATAGATGCACATGGAAGGGAATATACAGGCTGAAAGTGAAAAACTTTGAATAAATAATGTTTAGTTCTAGCCTATAAATAGGAGGAGTTGATATAGAGATAGAGACTGGAAATTGAGAGAAGAATTTTTTTTCCAGAAACTTCAAATTGAGAAATAGGCTAATTTTTCAAAATTAAAAGTCAGTCTTTGAGAGCTAAAAATTGAAAGTGAGATCCTTTTCTTTACTACTGAAATCAGAACTTTGTTACTGCCTCTGTGGATTGCGTTTAGTGTTACTAATTTTCAGTCAGGCTTTCCGGGGTTTTCCAGTTTAGTTCTGACCATTGTTACACTGGTTATTGCTGTTTTTGTTGCTGTTATTTGCTGTGGGATTCTGTTGCTGTGCTACTGCTGTACATTGTTACTCCTGACCTCTTTTCTCTCTATTTGTAATTCGAATTCCAGGTACACATTCGAATCTTGTAGTGATAAAGTTTTGAAGTTGAAATGCAACAATAAAATCCAACCGCTTCAATAAAGTATATAGTAGACAATCTGGTCTATTTTGTTTTTTTTGTGAACTGTTTTAATTTTTTTTTTGTTTGTATAATTGAACTGAAAAAAGAAGGAATCATATAAATGGTCATGCGCTGATATAACATGAACCTTTCAATTTTGTTAGATTAATGGGGTAAATCATGATAAGTAGCATATCTTTAGTTAGTTTTAGTTAACCTCACCACAGTTAAAAATGGTTAATTATAGTAACGTTAGTCAATCTTGTACGTTTTTTTTATATACATAATTCCATTTTTAGTAATATTAGCTTATGGAATAAGGCGCGAAACAATTTTCCATTTTTTAAGTTCAAGTACAATTTTTGTTAGCATCTGTTGTAATCTATTAATTAAATAAGTTACGGTTTTTTTTAGCATGTATTTAACAGGATTTTTCTTTATTTAGGGACAAAAATAAAAAAATAGAAATGTAGTTACTTTCCTTTTTTTTAAATAAATAAATAAATGAGACGAGCTTCGTCAAATAAAAACAAAAAATAATAATAATAATAAAAAAAATTTGCAGGACCCACAGTAAAGGTTTAAGATTTTTTAGAAGTCGGGAAGGGCCGTTTAGCGAATTTCACGACCCTCCCAAAAGATAATAACGCGCTAGAATCTTTAGGCGCGGCTTTAGTAAATTACATTCCTAAATGTGGGTGGGCATTTTATGCGGCCCGAATCCAAATCCTAAGACGTTGAAAAGGGTGTGCCTAAGATTGCGGGTTCATTTGATGCGGCGCAATATGAAAACATACTTTAAACGGCGTTCACTCTCTCGAATAAATATGTATATGTAAAAGCAATAAAAAGTAGAATCAACACATAAGTTATTCATGTAAAAATCAGATAATAGCTAAATGCAACAGTTGAGCGACCGTGCTAGAACCACGGAACTCGGGAATGCCTAACACCTTCTCCCGGGTTAACAAAATTCCTTATCCGGATTTCTGGTTCGCGGACTGTTAAACAGAGTCATTCTTTTCCTCGATTCGAGATTAAATTGGTGGCTTGGGATACCTAAATCTCCCAAGTGGCGACTCTGAAATAAATAAACAAATCCCGTTTCGATTGTCCTTTAATTGGAAAAACTCCTTCACCCCCTCTCGGGTGCGGAAAAAGGAGGTGTGACAGCTCTGGCGACTCCGCTGGGGATCAGGGAACCCAGAATCTCTGGTTCAGGGTTCAGAATTCGAGCTTGGAATAATTGTTGTATTCAGCTTTATTAGATTTTGTTACATGATCTGTGCATACTGTGTTAACTAACTGCTTTTACTACTTTGATATTTTGTGAATTGTATATAAATTGTGCCGAAACTCATCTCCTCTCTTAGTCTTCTGAATTGTGAAGAAGGGTGTACGGTGAACGACTTCTTTTCTGTCTAGTGTCAAGTCCCAATTAAGAATGAGGTTTGGATAAGTCGTAAAGCCGGTGAAGCTTCTGTATTCCCGGACTGCCGCCTCCTCCTCGGCTCGAGTTGTCCGCTCGGGTAAGCCAGGTCTAGAACAAACACCCAGGTTTTGAACCTAGAATAACTCAGCCTCATGCCAGATCCCTAGTAGGAACGCTTGTTTGCTTCATGTGCATTTTGACTTAGGGGACTCAACACAGGGATTGGGTCCGTCTAGGGCTAGCAACCTGAAACGGAAAGACCATCCTGATGCATCCTAATTGTTTTCTGTGCATTTATTTTCTCTGTCCTGGATGTTGACCGTTTTTTTTTGAATTTCGGGAATGTTAGAAAATTAAGAAAAAGAGAAAAATAGCAGTTGGAGAGTTAACTAATGGTTTTGAAAAAAAAAACAATGCCCAAGTACTGTCGGAACTCTAGAAAATAAAAAAAAGTTTTATTTTTTGATTTGTTTTACTAAAAAAAGAAAAGAAAAAAAGAGCGAAAAAAAAAGAAAAGGGTTGTTTTTGGTTCGAAAAATAGGTTGTTATATTGTTTGTTAAAAAAAAGAAGATTTTTTGGAAAATAGGTTGTCTGTTAAAAAAAAAGAGAAAAAGGGGTCTTGTTTTAAAAGTAATGTTTTTTTTTATTTTTTGCTTATGAAATGTCAAAAATGAAAATGAAAAAGAGTCCTATTTTAAAATAGTGCGGTTAATTCGCCCGAACTACGCTGGTTTGATTCTCACCGGATGTGAGATACGTAGGCAACCCTCATCGGGTCCAACCCCACCTTTTGCTAAAATAGCCATAAACAAATAAATAATAATAATAAAAAAAAACATTCAAAATTTTAATTCTGTCATAAAGAAGTCGGGTGACGCTGTTTTGTCAAAACATAACCGAATGTTCCCGAAAGGGACGCCGGAAGGCTGACTTTGCATAAACAGCCACCTCTTGGGTCATTCTTTTTAAGATTTGGTCCAGTTGACCCACACAACCTTAAAAATCTTCGCTTCCGAAGTGCTGAAAGGCCGCGTTTGAAAATCAAGTTTTTTTTTCCAATTTGAAAACACACAAAACAACATATAAATAGTTTTATTTTTGAGTCAAATAAAAGTTTTTTTTCTTTCTTAATCACCTTAATAAATGTGCAGGATGAACACAAATCAAAATGAACCGTTCTCAGTCTTTAGCAAGGTCCCTCTGCAGCTCCACATATGGTGGAATGATTTGGGAAATGATAGTAAGAAAATAGTGGAAAGAATTTTGGGAGGCCTCGTCAGTCTGTTAGATATCAAGCCAAGGACGGACGTCATTGAAGCTTTGATACCATTCTGGGATCCAACCCGTAATGTATTCCGCTTTGCAGACTTTGAGCTTACACCTACATTAGAGGAGATTGCGGGTTATGCAGGTTTGGATGGAAAATTGAGGGGGCAATATTTGCTTTCTCCTAGACCAGTGTCTCCTCATGGGTTTTTGAATTTGCTACACATTAGTCGGAAGGTGCAAGATGACGATTTGTCGAAAGGTTATTGTGCTGTTCAATTCTTATATCAGCGGTATGGTACTCCTCAGGGTTTCGAAGAACCAAACCTCGGACTAACTCATGGTGGGGACAGAAACAAGTGGGAGGCAAGACGTACTTTGGCATTCATCACAGCCTTCTTGGGAATCATGGTTTGTCCCCGCAAAGATAAGAAAATAGAGATAGGCCTTGTAGGGATGACTGATGTTGCAATCAAAAAAATTAACAGTACTGTGGTCCCTTTGGTTTTGTCCGAAATCTACCGAGCCTTGACTATATGCCGAGAGGGAGGCAATTTCTTCCAGGGATGCAATTTGTTACTCCAGCTGTGGATGCAAGAGCACCTCTGTCACCGAGCAGGATACATGAATCACGGGTTGACCGGAAAAAACTGTATCAGTGGTTGTGAGAAACGGATGATAGGCGTTGTATTCCCCGAAGGTGTCGAAACATGGCTTGCACGATTAAGTTCAATGACGGCCGACCAAATTGAATGGGCATTTGGGTGGTTGCCTGATACTGAGGTGATATACATGTCGGCCGAGGAATGTCACATTCTTTTGATAGGAGTGCGTAGTATCCAACCATATGCTCCTCATCGGGTATTGCGCCAGCTAGGAAGATTTCAGGTAATTCCCACTGATGAAGATCTAAGCAAGCACGCCATTGAATTAAGCCCAGGAGTCGTATTCCTCGAAGAAAAAATTAGAAAGTTGTGGCACGAATGTAGATTCCTGGAGCCCAAGACTATGGTTCGAGAATTGGCTAAGGGTGAGGTAGACCCAAAATACAATGCTTGGTTCGGTAAAAGGTTCCAGATTTATCCGAGACCTGCTAAGAGAGCTCATGTACAACAGTTTACGGATGATTCGCAAGAGCAGTGGGGTTGGTTGGCAAGAGAAGAAGGTTACCGGGTTGAAATCGGGAAGCTGAAGCAACAAGTTGAAAGGCTTATATTTGAGAACCACGTGCAAGTCACCTCGGAACAGGGTGAAAAGAATAAATTAACCAAAGAAAACCAGGCACTAAAAGCCCGAATTCGCCAAGTCAGTAAGAGTAACAACGACCGACAGAAACGTCGCTCCGATGAAAGGTTGATAACAGAGCTGAGAAATCAAGTCGGCAAAAGCCGAGAGGACTTGAAGAGATCCGAGGCTTGCATAGAAAGAATGTGGGTCAGGTGGGAAAAAGGTACAATGGCACGAAGGAAGCATCTACAACAAGTCATAGGGGATTCTGAAATAAGCATGGGACTATTAAGAGAGACAAACTCCACTCTTCAGGAGCAAGTCTTTAAACAAGCCCGAGATGCCCGGGCAGACAGAAGGCGCTGTTATGATTTGATGGCCATAATGGAAAAAAGAATGGAGAGGTTTCAGTATTAACTCGCTGACAATGCTCAAATGCTGGGGCTAAAGAACCGGCAAATAGAACAACTGTTCAGAGAAAGGGATAACATCCGGGGAAGGATTGATGATATTGGGCACTACATCTACATGAGATGCCTAACATGTGAGCAAATACCTCGTGATACCCTTCTTGCCTCTATCATGGGATACGTCCACCGGATCATGAATGAGTTGAAGAGCTTGCAGAGGGGTCTTACACCAAAACCCGCAAAAAGGCCGAATGATGCCTCGCGAGTACCTAAGTTGAAATCTTTAATGTGTCCCTAGTTCAAGTTTGCACTTGTCTGTTTTTCAGAGTCTGTTGTTTACCCCTACGTTCTCTTCAAATATTGTTGATAATGTAGAGTCTGTATTTCGTTTGTTTTCTTTCAAATCACAGTTTGTAATAACATATTTGAGTAATAGAAAATTGGGTATTTATCTTACGGATGCATGAACTACGCTTGGTCTGATTCGTGCGGGGTCACGATACGTAGACAATCTATATAGGATTCGACTTTAATTCTAAAAAAAAAAAAGAGCAGAAGAAAAGGAAGGTCCTTGAAACATTCGAAAGAGGCACCAAATAAAATAAGTCGGAATGATGCATGCGGTTAGAGCAAAAAGCATGTTAGAAATGGTTAACTGCCTAGGAGCATTGCATCCCCAATGTGTTATCATCAAATCTGTTAAACTCTAACGCTAACAAGTTTGTTGTTTTCCACAAATTCCAGACAGTTAGTTGTTAAAGCATTCTGGCAACACACTCTTACCAAACCAGATCCAAAGGACCGGTGACAACGAGCATGACTACTTCAGAAAATAGTACCGGGGAAGAAAGGCCGTTGAGCCAGTTGTTAAAAGAAGCGATGGAGAAAATAGAAAGGATGAGACTAGAGATGAATGCAATGCAGTTAGCTCTGGCCAAAGCACAAAAGAGCCCTGAACCACTGGGCATATGCCGGAATACCCTCACTCTGGCCCTTCAACAAGCCTCCCGAAACACCGTTATCTTCAGGAGAGAAGCCCTCATGATTCCCAAGCTCCACCACCCCATCAACCTCTCCCAACACCAAATGTTCCCACTTTTATGGGACCCACATCAACCACCCTACAAAGATCAACCAGCGAGCCGTTGTTTCAGGCTCACGATACGCAATACTATCCCCCTGAGTCCATATTCCATGCACCAGAACCCCATACCTACAATCCGCACTTGGAGGTACCGGCAGAGATTGAAAAGCCGGTTAAGGTCCCAGAACAAGATGAGGTAATGAGGAAGTTCAAAAGCCTGGAGCAGTCCTTCAGGAACTTGCACGGATTGGGCAACCAGGTCAGCGTAGCCTACAAGGATCTATGCCATTTCCTAGACGTCCAACTCCCGGCTGGGTTCAAGATGCGTAAGTTTGATTTATATGAAGGGCACGGTGATCCCATGGCACATTTGCGGGGCTTTTGTAGCAAGATGAGAGGGGCAAGCGGTAAAGACGAGCTACTGATAGCTTATTTCGGTCAAAGCTTAAGTGGATCGGCACTGGAATGGTATACCAGGCAAGACTCCAGCAGATGGTACACTTGGGATGATCTGGCGCAGGCTTTCGCGGGTCACTTTCAATACAATCTCGAGATAGTCCCTGACCGTCTCACATTGCTGAGGACCGGAAAGAAGCCTGGGGAAAGCTTTCGTGAGTTTGGTTTCCGTTGGAGAGAACAAGCAGCCAGAGTTGATCCTCCCATGAGAGAGGGAGAAATGGTGGACTACTTCTTGCAAACACTGGATCCAACTTACTTTAGTCATTTGGTGATGACGGTTGGAAAATCCTTCAATGAAGTAGTAAAGATAGGGGTCATGATAGAGGAGGGTCTGAGGTCTGACAAAATCCTGAATTACTCGGCGCTCAAGGCAACGACCCGGGCTATTCAGAGCGGCACGGGAGGTGCGCTGGGAAGGAGGAAGAAAGAAGAAATTGCCACGATTGAGGCAAGCAGTTGGTCCAGGTTCGACAAACCATACTACAACCAACCCAGACCCCACAGGCCAAACTACCCATACAGCCCACCACAACACTACTATCCACCTCAAGAACAACATTTCACCGTCCATCAAGCCCATACATACACTCAGCCTCTGGTTCGCCCACAATGGCGCGCGCCGGCTCCCCACAATACATACCCACCACCACATAACACCTACCCACCACCACAAAACACATATCCACCACCAGGAGCCTACAGGAACCCTCCAGGGATGGGTTTCAGGGGAAATCCGGCTTCCAGAAATGAAAGACTACAGAGGCAAAGAACTTTTACTGAGTTAGGGGAAACTTATATTGCCTTGTTCCACAAATTGAGGCAGTTGGGTTTATTAAATCTTGTTGAACCTAGATTGCCAAATCCCTTACCCCAAAATATGGATCACTCGGTAAGATGTGAATATTGTTCGGGAGCTCCCGGACATGATACCGAGAAATGTTGGAGGCTGAAACATGCGATACAAGATCTTATTGATACCAACAAGATCGAGGTACAGGCACCGGAGGCACCCAACATTAACCAGAACCCATTGCCAAAGCACCCTGAAGCCCACATGATCGAGCTTGTGCACGAAGGAGGGGAGACGAAGAAACCCTCACAGACAGTAATGATGATATGTGCCACTCCGAAAGAAAAATCGATCGACGAGGAAGCAGGGGTACAGTTGAAAGGGGGAGATGTCAAGCCAGTGGTGATATTGGGGAAGAATCCATCTGCCGCTACAAGGAAACAAGAACCAGCCAAGTTGGTAATAACGGGAGCATCATCTGCACCCGTGGTTGTTGTGAAAGGGGTCTGCAGGGAACCGGTCATCATAAAGCCAGTAGTCCAAACACCAGTGATTGATAGCAAGGCCGTGCCTTGGAAGTACGAGAAGGCAGTGGTGATGTACAAGGGACAACAAGTGGAGGAGGATAGTTGTGAGGCGCAGGGACTGGCTCGATCAGGACGGTGTTTTGCTCCGACGGAGTTGAGAAGACCCAACCCAGCTGCAACAAAGAAGCCTGTGTCAGAAGAAGAAGCGGAGGAATTCTTAAAGAAGATGAAAGTGCAGGATTACTCCGTGGTCGAACAGTTGAAGAAAACACCGGCCCAGATCTCGCTGCTATCATTACTAATCCATTCGGATGAACATCGTCGGGCCCTGATGGAGATACTGAATGAAGCTCATGTGTCCAACGAGATTTCTGTAAATCACCTGGAAACGATTGCCAACAAAATTTTCGAGGTGAACAGGGTAACATTTTCAGATGATGATTTGCCAGTGGAGGGCACGGAGCATAATAAAGCTCTCTACCTAACTGTCAAATGTGAAGATTCGGTAGTTACTCGGGCATTGGTGGATAACGGCTCAAGTGCCAATATTTGTCCATTATCCACCCTGAACCAGTTAAAGATCGACCATGGAAGAATCCACAAGAATAGCATTTGCGTCCGAGGATTTGACGGAAATGGAACAGCCACCGTTGGGGATATTGTACTTGAATTGACCATCGGTCCAGTCCAGTTTACCATGGAGTTCCAGGTATTAGATGCCGCAGTATCTTATAAACTTCTATTGGGGCGACCGTGAATCCACGCAGCTAAAGCAGTACCTTCCACCCTACATCAGATGGTCAAGTTCGAGTAGGATAGACAAGAGGTCGTACTGCACGGCGAGGACACTGCGTGCACCATGGGAAGCGCCATTATGCCCTTTATAGAGACCAATGATGACAAAGGTCCCTGGGTTTACCAGGTTTTCGATGCAGTGTCAGCAAACAATATTTCCGAGGGTGAGATCATTCAGCACCCTAGGGTAGCTTCCGCAACGGTCATGATGGTTTCGGAAATGCTGGGTAATGGGTTTGTGCCGGGAAAAGGCCTGGGGGTTGAGCTTCAGGGGATTGTCCAACCTGTTACCTTGCCCAAGAATTTAGAGACCTTTGGGTTGGGGTTCAAACCGACTGCGGCAGATGTAAAGCGAGCGCGGAAAATGAAGAAGAAAGTTTGGTTTCTTCCCAAACCTGTGCCACGTCTCTCAAGATCTTTTGTTAGAGCAAATGCCAAGGGGTCACCGGTCCCAAAAATTCTCGGGCCATTGATTGGGATGGACGGGGACTTGAATTAGAGTTTTGAGAGGCTATTCGTTGATGTCAATATGGTAGAAGTTGGAGAGAGTTCCAGCGGAGCAGACATACAGTTTGTGGGGCATGAGGCCAAAACCAACAATTGGACGGTTACTCCTCTTCCTATCCGGGGGGAGTCCTCGTAGTAGGCTTTGATTTTTTGTTTTCTTGTTTCGGATTATTCCAGGGTGTAATCCAAATTTCATTTTTTATTTTTATTTTTTTTGTAAAAGTGTGAACCCTGTTATCCCAAATTTTAATAAAATTCTTCTTTTGCCTCATTTTGATTTCTGTTTTTTTTTCTTCTTTCTGAACAGTTCTCTTTTTACTGGTTCTAATGACATGACATGCACAGCGGATCTTCGACCTAGTCTAATAAATCAATCCGACTCCGACTTAATGATACAAGAGGTCGATCGTGACAATGAGTCTGAATATGACGAGGATGAAGCCTTCGAAGAAATAAACCGAGAACTATTCCAATTTGAAGAGAAACCCAAGCCTAATCTAAATGACACTGAGGCTGTGAATCTAGGGGACGCAGATAATATCAGAGAAACCAAAATCAGCATCCACATTGAGCCAAATGTCAGGGAGGAATTGATCAAAACACTTGTGGAATTCAAAGATGTTTTCGCATGGTCATATGATGATATGCCGGGATTGAGCACCAATCTAGTGGTTCACAAATTGCCCACTGATCCGGCATACCCTCCGGTCAAACAAAAGCTAAGGAAATTTAAAACAGAGATGAGTGTGAAGATCAAAGAAGAGGTGGTTAAGCAGCTGCAGGCGAAGGTCATTCGGGTCACTCGATATCCCGAGTGGTTGGCCAATGTGGTACCAGTGCCGAAGAAGGATGGGAAAATCAGGGTATGCGTCGACTACCGCAATCTCAACAAAGCAAGTCCTAAGGATAATTTTCCATTGTCCAACATCCATATCCTGATCGATAATTGCGCTGGGCGCGAGATTAGATCCTTTATGGACTGCTATGCAGGATATCATCAGATCTTAATGGACAAAGAAGATGCAGAAAAGACAGCTTCCATCACACCATGAGGGACTTACTGCTACCGGGTCATGCCGTTCGGACTAAAGAATGCTAGGGAAACGTACATGCGAGCAATGACTACTGTGTTTCATGACATGATACACAAAGAAATTGAAGTGTACGTAGATGATGTGATCATAAAGTCTTGGTGTCAGGAAGACCATGTAGCAGACCTAAGGAGATTTTTTCAAAGACTTTGAAGGTATGATATTAAGCTCAACCCGGCCAAATGCGCCTTTGGGGTTCCATCAGGAAAGCTGTTAGGATTCATCGTCAGTCGACGGGGTATTGAATTGGATCCATCCAAGATCAAATCCATCCAAGATTTACCACCGCCAAAGAACAAAACAGAGGTAATGAGTCTGTTGGGGAGACTAAATTACATCAGCAGGTTCATCGCTCAACTCACGGCGACTTGTGAACCCATATTTCGGCTATTGAAGAAAGACGCTACGGTAGACTGGACGGCGGAGTGTCAAGAGGCTTTTGACCAGATCAAAGGTTATTTATCCAATCCACCTGTATTGGTTCCACCTGAGTCGGGGAGGCCATTAATCCTTTATCTAACGGTCCTGGATCATTCGTTTGGTTGCGTGTTGGGTCAACACGACATCACAGGAAGAAAAGAGCAAGCCATCTATTATCTCAGCAAGAAGTTTACAGTCTATGAGAATAAGTACACTCAACTTGAGAAGACATGTTGTGCTCTAACTTGGGTAGCACAGAAGTTTAAGCATTATCTGTCGTCACATACTACTTACCTTATTTCACGCCTGGATCCTTTGAAGTATATTTTCTAGAAGCCTATGCCCACGGGAAAATTGGCAAAATGACATATATTACTCACAGAGTTCGATATTGTCTATGTGACGAGGACGACCATGAAAGCCCAAACATTGGTCGATCACTTGGATGAGAATCCTATTGATGAAGAATACGAGCCTTTGAGGACATATTTTCCAGATGAAGAAGTGATGCATATAGAGGAGTTAGAACTGAATGAGGAACCAGGGTGGAAGCTTTTCTTTGACGGGGCTGCTAATGCAAAAGGAGTTGGAGTAGGAGCAGTACTTATTTCAGAAACAGGACATCACTATCCTGTTACAGCTCAGCTACGTTTCTATTGTACCAACAACATGGCTGAATATGAGGCATGTATTTTGGGCCTACGATTGGCTGCAGACATGGATGTTCAGGACGTCTTGGTCTTGGGAGACTCGGACCTCCTAGTACATCAGATCCAGGGTGAATGGGAAACACGGGATTTGAAGCTTATACCATATCGACAATGTTTGCACGATCTGAGCAAGCGATTTCGATCAGTGGAGTTCAGACACATCCCGAGAGTTCACAATGAGGTTGCCGATGCTTTGGCCACTTTAGCATCGATGTTGCACCATCCAGACAAAATCCATGTTGACCCATTGTATATTCAGGTTCGTGATCAGCATGCCTACTGCAACATAATAGAAGAAGAAATGGATGGCGAGCCATGGTTTTATGATATCAAGGAATACCTCAGGATGGGGATATACCCGGAGCAGGCAACCGGAGATCAAAAGAGAGCCATTCGACGACTGGCAAATGGATTTTTCCTCAGTGGAGGAATGTTGTACAAAAGAACCCCAGATCTGGGATTGCTGAGATGTATTGATGCAGGTCAAGCCACGATAGTGATGACAGAGGTACATGCTGGAGTCTGTGGGCCCCATATGAGCGGATATGTGTTGGCAAAGAAGATTCTGCGAGCGGGATATTATTGGCTCACTATGGAGCATGATTGTATCAGTTTCGTACGAAAATGCCATCAGTGTCAGATACACGGAGATCTGATTCATTCTCCACCAACGGAATTGCACACAATGTCCGCACCATGGCCATTTGTAGCATGGGGCATGGATGTCATTGGGCCTATCGAGCCGGCAGCTTCGAACGGTCACAGGTTCATTCTGGTAGCCATCGATTATTTCACTAAGTGGGTTGAAGCCAAAACTTTCAAGTCTGTAACCAAGAAGGCAGTGGTGGATTTCGTCCATTCCCATATCATTTGTAGATTTGGGATCCCAAAAATAATAATCACGGACAATGGTGCTAATCTTAACAGCAACTTGATGAGAGAAGTATGTGAACAGTTTAAGATTACACACCGTAATTCCACCCCGTATCGGCCCAAGGCGAATGGAGCGGTTGAGGCAGCCAACAAAACATAAAGAAGATATTGAGGAAAATGGTTGAAGGATCCAGACAATGGCATGAAAAGCTACCATTTGCATTGTTGGGATACCGTACTGCTGTTCATACTTCAATAGGTGCAACTCCTTATTTGTTGGTATACGAGACTGAGGCAGTAATACCAGCAGAGGTCGAAATTCCGTCCCTCCGGATTGTCGCTGAAGCCGAGATTGATGATGATGAATGGGTCAAAGCTCGACTGGAGCAGTTGAGCTTGATAGATGAAAAAAGATTGGCAGCAGTGTGTCATGGTCAGTTGTATCAGAAAAGAATGGCAAGAGCATACAATAAGAAGGTGCGCCCCAGAAAATTTGAAGTAGGGCAGCAAGTATTGAAACGGATCCTCCCGCATCAGGTCGAAGCAAAAGGCAAGTTCGCCCCAAATTGGCAGGGGCCTTATATCGTGACCAGAGTGTTGTCCAACGGTGCTTTGTGTCTAACAGATATCGAGGGAAGATGTGTCGACATGGCTATCAATTCTGATGCAGTCAAAAGATATTATGCGTAATTTCTTTGATTATGGTAATTATTGATTCGTTTGTTTGTATTTGGTACTTATTGGATAATGAAATGACGGAGGCAATTCTTTCTTCTACCCAAACACTTTTAACCCTTGCTTCCCCTTTTTGAACCTTAAGTTATTCTTTCATACCCCTCTTTTGGAATCACTAATGGAAAAGATATGAAAAAGAAGAAGAAAAAAAAGAAATTACAAGAAAAATGAAAAAAAAAGAGAAAGATAAAGATCACAAGAAAAAACAAAAGCAGTGGCAACTACGTTTGACCTGATTCCTCAAAGAGGATACGTAGGCGCCTCACGGCTCGGTCATAGTGTGCATAGTTCAACATAGTGTAACAAAAATGAAATCCCCCAAGCAAAAAAAAAAACTGGGGCAGAAGTTAGGTTTTAAAGTTTCAAAAAGGGTTTGATTTCCAAGAGTTGTAGTAGTTCACCCATCAAAGTTATGTTGAATTTTTGATAGCCTTTCTTTTAGCCCCACACGAAACCAACATCGTTGTCCAAAAAAGACCTCCCGATCAATATCCGAGAGGTGGCAAGTCAGGCAAATGAAAGCCGAGAATAATGCACTGATCCCCAGCAAGAAGAGGATCATAAACTGGAAATGAATTGATAGCCGAAAAGAATCTCCAGAAGAGAGATTCATATCGGCAACACTCCAATTCCCCGCTGAAAAATAAAATAAAATGAGAGAGTCTTATCGGTGAAAACCTTCACAGGCACCATAATGCGGCGAAAGATGAGAGAAATGAAACGAGAGAGTCTTATCGGTGAAAACCTTCACAGGCACCATAAGGCGACGGGAGCTGAGGGAAAAGAGAGAGTCTTATTAGTGAAAACCCCTCGAAGGGCAATATAAGGCAACACGATAGATTGGCAAAAAGGGTTTGGATTTGCGAAGAGGTGAGCACATATTTATCCCCAGCAAGTGAGGCCATCAGGAAGATTGATTGATACAAATAGACTGGGTTGATTAATCCGTAATGCATGACATGATCGTTGAGACCAGTCATACCGTCCAGATAAGTTCTTTCCTTTTCTTCTCCCCCAGCGTTTGCTCAGGAAGATTTTTTTTTTCTATCTTTTCATTTTCTTTGTCTAAGAAGATTTTTTCTAGAAATTTGTTTCGAAAAGTATTTTTCAGAGTTTACTACCAGGGGCCGAAAGGGTACAAAGTAAAATACGAAGGGGACAGGCCAAAGTCAAGACAATAAGACAAAAGGCGTTTGTTGCAAAACCAAATGACAAACTGTCCTGGAAAGTTAAGGGGAACATGAAGAAAAGCGGGAATCAGAGGTTTAAAGACTTATGAACCAAGTTCCAAAAAGATCCTCGGCAGAACTTCGATAGATCACTGACCAAGGTCCAAGGGGATCAGACAAAACAGAAAGGGGGAAAGAGGGAGAGAGAATTAATCCGCAACAAGATAACCCTAACAGTCTTATCCTCAATAACGTTATCCCCAGATGATAACATTTTATGCCTTGCAGTGCTGAGAGAAAATAAACTTTTAAGGGAGTAGTTTTGGAGTTGAAGAGAACTCCCCCAACATGTTTTGAAACAAAAGCGGGGAAGAGATAAGTGAAATACCATCCCCAGCAGGAATATCATCCATAGCAAGCAACTTTATCCCCAACCAGTTTTGGGAGCACAGAGCAAGGGAAAGGGAAAGGAAAAACCATCCCCCGGCAGGAGTGATATCATCACTCACCATGTTAAAACTAACAAAGGTTTCTTTGATTTTTACAGGAAAACAAAGGTTGATGATGGCAGAAAAAACACGCCACAAAGAAGGTCACCAAAACCCGGGCAGAAAATTTTCTGTCGTTGTTAAAAATTTTCTCGGAGGAATGAGGAAACAAATTCATATACATTTCTGTCTTTTTCATTTCTATTCTAGGTCGCCCACCAGTATAATGCGGGAATACATTTTTGTTCTAGGTCGCCCACCAGTATAATGCGGGAATACATTTTTGTCTTTTCATTTCTATTCTAGGTCGCCCACCAGTATAATGTGGGAATACATTTCTGTTCTAGGTCGCCCACCAGTATAATGCGGGAATACATTTCTGTCTTTTCATTTCTATTCTAGGTCTCCCACCAGTATAATGCGGGAATATATTTATGTTCTAGGTCGCCCACCAGTATAATGCGGGAATACATTTCTGTCTTTTCATTTCTGTTCTAGGTAGCCCACCAGTATAATGCGGGAATACATTTCTGTTCTAGGTCACCCACCAGTATAATGCGGGAATACATTTCTGTCTTTTCATTTCTATTCTAGGTCGCCCACCAGTATAATGCGGGAATACATTTCTGTTCTAGGTCGCCCACCAGTATAATGCGGGAATACATTTCTGTCTTTTCATTTCTATTCTAGGTCGCCCACCAGTATAATGCGGGAATACATTTCTGTTCTAGGTCGCCCACCAGTATAATGCGGGAATACATTTCTGTCTTTTCATTTCTATTCTAGGTCGCCCACCAGTATAATGCGGGAATACATTTCTGTTCTAGGTCGCCCACCAGTATAATGCGGGAATACATTTCTGTCTTTTCATTTCTGTTCTAGGTCGCCCACCAGTATAATGCGGGAATACATTTTTGTTCTAGGTCACCCACCAGTATAATGCGGGAATACATTTTCTGTCTTTTCATTTGTATTCTAGGTCGCCCACCAGTATAATGCGGGAATACATTTCTGTTTTTTCTTTTCTGTTCTAGGTCGCCCACCAGTATAATGCGGGTATACATTTCATATTTTTGCATTCAGACGCCCACCTGTATAATGAGAGGAATACTTTTGAGTCTTATACTGCAGATCTTGAAATCAGCAACCCACCGGAAGGTAGAAGGTTACAACAGGAATCCCCAGCAGGAAACAATAAAAATCCCCAGCACCAGAAAGCGGAAGGTTGCAACAAGAGGTCCCAGCACAAGTTCAAGCGCATGAGTCAAAAGGAAGAAAAGACGCGTCTTGAAAGAAGCGTCCTGTGAACATTAAAATTATGCCCAGCATAACAGATCTGATTAAAAGAGTCGTATCCCCAGAGGAACCGCCTAAAAGCTTAATGAAGGAAGCCATATCCCCAGCAGACCGAGCAAAATGATGAAAATTGGTATTCAGAAAAGCAAAGGGCCAGAAATTCACGGAAGAAAGGCACCGTAAGAAACACAATCCGACAAGAAAGCAAGGCAGCAAAGACAAGTTGAAAATAGATAAGATCTTGTGATCCATAGGCTAGCCTAGCTTCTGATTTTCTTGTTTTCTTTTTGGATACGGTGTAATAAGGAGATCAGTAAGGAAGTGGTAACAATATACAACAACAGTAACAGCAGAACCACAGTTCCCCGGTAGTCCCAGCTACCAAGACTTCCCGAACTACATTGACCTGATTCATGTTTAGCCCAGGATATGTAGGAAACCTCTGGAGCAAAGGTTCGGTCAAATCTTTCAAAAATGTTTCACGTGGAGTACTCGAATGGGCAAAAATCGCTCACTTTATCTTTGCACGAAAACCCTTCGTGTTTTCGGGCAAAGAGGGGCAGCTGTAAGCACGTGATTTTTGCCTCATGAAAGAATTACTTCCAAAAAAAAAAATCAAAATAAAACAATTTTCCTTTGTGTGCAATTTTTGTTATTTTTGTGGTATTTTTGTATAATTATTTGTATTTTTATGAGTGCATGTTTATTCGTTTTAATTAATAAAAATATAAAATATATCACATTTTTTTCATTTAGTATTTAATTAAGTTTGTTTTACAAAAAAATGAAAGTCACAAAAGTAGGAATATTTTGCATTGTTAGCATTTAATGTCAAATTATGCAATTTTTGTTTTAATTGGTGTTTAATTGTGTATGATAATTTTTGTTAGGAGTTTAATTAGTATTTTTGGAGTTAATTTAGTTTTTAGCTCAATTTAGAATTTTTCTTATAAAAAAAAAGAAAGAAAGAAAAGAGGGCTACAAAACGTTAATATTTGAATTGAGTATAATATAGCTATTTTGAATATTTTACCTTATTTCGTCGCAAAAGAAAAATTACAAAAAAAAATATATAGGTAAATTTTAGTTTATGTATTTCACATAAACTTGAAAAATACAAAAATAGTACCTTATTTTTATACTTTATATAATTTCGAAAATTATAAAAAATGTAGTTTTATTAATGTTTTGTAGTCATATAGAAATAGTACTTTATATTTTTATCGTTGTATAATTTCGAAAATTATTTAAAAAAAGAGTTATTAACGTTTTTGTAGCCCTTTTAATTTTGAAAAATACAAAATAATAAAAAAATAGTACTTTATATTTTATCTTTATATAAAAACGAAAATGACAAAATAGTTTTATTTATGCTTTGTAACTATTTTAATCTTGAAAAAATACTAAAAAAAAAGAAGAAGAAAGAAATAAGTTTTGTTTTAAATGTTAGTCTTATTTTGGTAGTTATTTTGCTTGCATAAGATTAATTAAATAACATCGGGTTTTATTCTCTGGTCTGGGCAAAAGAATAATATTTGGGTTCAAACTACCCGTTTTTAGGCCTAATTTTCGGACCTAGCCCATAATAATCCGAGTCCACCACACATGGGGACACGCGTGGGGAACACGGACGGAACCCCACACACGGGTAACCCCACCACGCATGGGGGACATATGTCTTGGATCCCTACACACGTGGGGTCCATTTTCTTTAAACAAGAGCCAAAATGCACGGGGGACAAGGGCAAAGGGGAGGGGAAATTTTAAAAGCAAAAGAAAGATTTTGAAAAGGGGGGAGCACGTGAAAAGGAGAGGAAAATTTGTAAAAAGCAAAAAAAAGTTTTGTTTAAAGGAGGAAGAGGACAGAACGTGAAAAATTGGAAAGGAACGTGGGGGAAAAAAATTCTGAAAAAATTGAAGAAGGCACTGTTCACCTTCTTCTTCATTTTGAACGAAAGAAAAACGGGAAAAAAAACCCAACTGCCACCTCACTGCCGTAGCTGCTCCTTACCACCTCCAGCTGCGTCGTCGACCACCTCTACTGCCCAACACCCACCTGCCGCTGCTGCTCCCCGTCGACCATGGCAACAACGAGTCCAGTGCTGCCACTGCTACTCCTCGACGCCACGACACCCTCGTCCCTCCATGCTAATCCGCCATAGTCCAAACGTCCAGCTGCTGCTTCGTCCTCTTTCAACGTCCACAAAACAGTTCGTTCAACCTCCAATAGTTCAACTCCGAGCTCAACTTGGGTTCGTTCAAGTTTTAGGATTTTCTTTCAAGATTATTTAGTTCATTTTTATTTTATTTTCTGTTATGGCTTTGGTTTTAAATGTTGTTCCTAATCTTGTTTTTTTTATTATTCTATTTTTCGGATTATTGATTCTTTGTTTAAAGTGTTATTTTGTAATCTTGTTTTGTTCATTAGTTCTCCTTCTTCTTCAAGACCTTTTTATTTGGTCAAGATTTTTCTTCTGTTTGTTTGAGTGTGCGTTATAAGCTACATTCGATTTGAACAACTTCGTCGAATAGTTAGTTTATGACTGCTTTGTTTGGACGAATACAGCATGAATCACTTCGTTGGTATGTTTTGATGCTTGAATCATTTTGTGTGAATTTGACTTAAGGATTGGTTGTAGCTGTGTAGTGATTTGGTGTAGTTGTAAATCAGAGAGGTTTAAATACAGATCGCTAAGAGTGAGGGCAAGGCAATAATAATAGGGGATTCTCAGGGGTATTTTTTTTGGTGTTAAAAGATTTAAAAAGTTTAGTGTTAGTAGTCTGCCAGTTAATATTCAGTGTATAATTAAATTAATGAATTGTTTAATGGAAAGGGAATTAGTAGTGCAGAATACACCCTGTCTGGTGTCTTTAAGGGTGGAAAATCAGAAAGTAAGCATGAGATTAATGATAAAAGTGTATAGATGCACATGGGAGGGAATATACAGGCTGAAAGTGAAAAACTTTGAATAAATAATGTTTAGTTCTAGCCTATAAATAGGAGGAGTTGATATATAGATAGGGACTAGAAATTTAGAGAAGAATTTTTTTTCAGAAACTTCAAAGTGAGAAATAGGCTAATTTTTCAGAATTAAAAGTCAGTCTTTGAGAGCTAAAAATTGAAAGTGAGATCCTTTTCTTTACTACTGAAATCAGAACTTTGTTACTGCCTCTGTGGATTGCGTTTAGTGTTACTAATTTTCAGTCAGGCTTTCCGGGGTTTTTCAGTTTGGTTCTAACCATTGTTACACTGGTTATTGTTGTTTTTGTTGTTGTTATTTGCTGTGGGATTCTGTTGCTGTGCTACTGCTGTACATTGTTACTCCTGACCTCTTTTCTCTCTATTTGTAATTCGAATTCCAGGTACACATTCGAATCTTGTAGTGATAAAGCTTTGAAGTTGAAATGCAACAATAAAATCCAACCGCTTCAATAAAGTAGATAGTAGACAATCTGGTCTATTTTATTTTTTTTGTGATCTGTTTTAATTTTTTTTTTGTTTGTATAATTGAACTGAAAAAAGAAGGAATCGTATAAATGGTCATGCGCTGATATAACATGAACCTTTCAATTTTGTTAGATTAATGGGGTAAATCATGATAAGTAGCATATCTTTAGTTAGTTTTAGTAAACCTCACCACAGTTAAAAATGGTTAATTATAGTAACGTTAGTCAATCTTGTACGTTTTTTTATATACATAATTCCATTTTTAGTAATATTAGCTTATGGAATAAGGCGCGAAACAATTTTCCATTTTTTAAGTTCAAGTACAATTTTCGTTAGCATCTGTTGTAATCTATTAATTAAATAAGTTACAGTTTTTTTAGCATGTATTTAACAGGATTTTTCTTTATTTAGGGACAAAAATAAAAAAATAGAAATGTAGTTACTTTCCTTTTTTTTAAATAAATAAATAAATGAGACGAGCTTCGTCAAATAAAAATAAATAAATTTGCAGGACCCACAGTAAAGGTTTAAGATTTTTTAGAAGTCGGGAAGGGCCGTTTAGCGAATTTCACGGCCCTCCCAAAAGATAATAACGCGCTAGAATCTTTAGGCGCGACTTTAGTAAATTACATTCCTAAATGTGGGTGGGCATTTTATGCGGCCCGAATCCAAATCCTAAGACGTTGAAAAGGGTGTGCCTAAGATTGCGGGTTCATTTGATGCGGCGCAATCTGAAAACATACTTTAAACGGCGTTCACTCTCTCGAATAAATATGTATATGTAAAAGCAATAAAAAGTAGAATCAGCACATAAGTTATTCATGTAAAAATCAGATAATAGCTAAATGCAACAGTTGAGCGACCGTGCTAGAACCACGGAACTCGGGAATGCCTAACACCTTCTCCCGGGTTAACAGAATTCCTTATCCGGATTTCTGGTTCGCGGACTGTTAAACAGAGTCATTCTTTTCCTCGATTCAGGATTAAATTGGTGACTTGGGACACCCTAAATCTCCCAAGTGGCGACTCTGAAATAAATAAACAAATCCCGTTTCGATTGTCCTTTAATTGGAAAAACTCCTTCACCCCCTCTCGGGTGCGGAAAAAGGAGGTGTGACACTTGGTTCCTTCGTTGTTGCTAGTGTTGATACCGAAATCACTTCTTCGACTACAAATATTTCCTTTGGGCCCGGTTGCTCCCCGTAGATCATTTTAATCCCTCGTGGCATTGTGAATTTTAATGCCTAGTGAAGGATCGAGGGCACTACCCTCATGTTGTGGATCCATGGCCTCCCGAACATGGCGTTGTACCTCATGTCCCCTTCAATCACATAAAACTTGGTTTCCTGGACGGTCCCGGCGGCGTTTACTGGTAATGTTATTTCTTCCTTAGTAGTTTCACAAGACATTTTGAATCCGTTTAGCACTCGGGCTGCAGGCACGATTTACTCCTGTAGGCCGAGTTGTTCTACGACCCTCGATCGAATGATATTGTCCGAGCTACCTGGATCAATTGACACACATTTAACTCGAGATTTACTCATGAGTGCAGATATTACCAGTGCATCGTTATGGGGCTGCATGATTCCTTCTGCGTCCTCGTTGCTGAAAGATAAAGTTCCTTCTGGTATGTAATCTCGAGTCCGTTTCTCTCTTTTGATGGATACTTTGGTGCACTTTAACATCGGACCTTGATACCCCTCTGATGATCATGTGAATGATGTGTTGAGGTTCTTCTTGCTTGGTTTGTTTATTGGAGTCCCTATTTCTGAAATGATTCTTAGCTCGGTCACTCAGGAATTCTCGAAGATTACCGTTGTTGAATAACCGAGCTACCTCTTCCCTCAACTGTCAGCAATCCTCTATTTTGTGGCCGTGAGTGCCATAATATTTGCACATCTGGTTCGGATCCCTTTGGGATGGGTTGGATTGTAGAGGTCGAGGCCATTTAGTATCTTTGATGAGCACGATAGCCGATATGATGGAAACAACATCAACGTTAAAGTTATATTCTGATAACCTTGGTGCTTTTTTAGGTTCGATAGGCCTGTCAAAATCGTTCTTGCTCATGAGTCCCCGACTTCTCTAGCCTCGGTCATTTCTCCTTTCATTTTGCATAAAACTCCGTCCAGACCTACTGTTTCTTCGATCCTCATTATACGGCTGATACCGATCCCTGTCTGACCGTGGTTCACGATCAATATCTCTCTTGACTCTATCGATGGGTCTATTAGGATAAACAAACCCAGAAGGAGCCCACAATTGATCATCTTCGACTTGGATCTTCGATTGATATCGGATATGCACATCAGCCCAAGTGACAACCAAATATTCTATTAGATTCTGCTTCAATTGTAGTGAAGACACCAAACTTCGAACATGAATCCTTGGGTAAAAAGCTTGAACGGCCCAATCATTAGCGACTAGTGGTCGGTCCATCCGTTCCATTTGAAATCGAGATACAAACTCTCTAAGCATTTCATTATCCCTTTGCCTTACTTTGAAAAAGTCCAATTTCCTGGTTTCGACCTTGATAGCCCCAGTGTGTGCTTTCACAAAAGAGTCTGCAAGCATAACAAATGAGTTAATAGAATTAGGGGTAAGTTGTGATACCATCATAGCTCCCTTTGACAGGGTTTCTCCGAATTTCTTCAGCAAGACAGACTCGATCTCATCATCCTCCAAGTCGTTTCCTTTGATGGCGCATGTGTATGAAATGACATGCTCATTTGGGTCGGTCGTTCCGTTGTACTTAGGAATCTCGGGCATGCAAACTTTTTTAAAGATCGACTTTGGAGCCGCACTTAGATGGAAAGGTTTATGTATAAACTTCTTGGAATCCAAGCCTTTCAATATCGGCGGTGCTCCCGGGATCTAGTCGACCCTAGAATTGTAGGTTTTCACTTTTTTGTCGTTTGCTTCGATTTTCTTCTCCCCTAATACTATTCATTTTATCAGTTCCTCTAGCATTTTAGGATTTTAGGGTTGTTACTCAACTCGTTCCTACTCGACCTTTCCACGACCGATTCGTCCCTACGAGTGGTTTCTCGAGACGGGTTGGGCTCGATTGTGCTTGGTACACGGCTCTGGTTTTGTAACTAAGCTATTGCTGCCTGTTGAGCCTGTAACATTTCGAAGATCATCCGCAGATTGACCCCGTCTCCTCCATTATTTTTAGTATTCTGTGCTATCGACCGGGCTCCACCACAGATGATATTCTTGGGGTCAGTAAGGGGGTTTGTGTCAATAGCCATGTGCGAATTAGCATCTAACGGGTCCGCAATTGGAATTTCGACGGAATCAACATGAGGCACCTTGTTACCGGGCACTATGTTAATGTTTTCACCATGGTGACCAGATTCATTGTCAACAGGTAGAGGTACTAATTGTGAGTTTGATATTTTGAGCTTAGGCCTGAAATGAGACACTTCAAAGAACAAGTGTAAAATAGTGTGTGTTATGGAAATTTGTATCAAATAACCACTATTATTCTTAGCCCCACGGTGGACGCCAAACAGTTTATTCTCAAAATCTGATAACAATTGACTTTATACGAGATTTTAAAGACACGTGATCTAACTTAACACAAATTGAGAAACCAGATTAATATTGAAATTAATGATAGAAAGGTAAATTCAAACCACACAAGTTGGACAATCTTGACCTTGAAGGTTGGTCACCCTCGAGCCAAAAGTTCCTTAATCGATGCCGGAACAGAATAATAAGATAATAAGAACTAATAACAATAGTGTATTGCTTTTGGATGCGTGTTACAATGTGTATTACAAAGAATCAGATCCCCTTTATATAGTAGGGGAGTCCTGGTTTAGGTACAATTCTATAAAAGGTAAGAAATCTCACAAT
Source organism: Nicotiana sylvestris (assembly GCF_000393655.2). Classification (NCBI taxonomy): domain Eukaryota; kingdom Viridiplantae; phylum Streptophyta; class Magnoliopsida; order Solanales; family Solanaceae; genus Nicotiana; species Nicotiana sylvestris. The sequence goes on from NC_091067.1 coordinate 31,635,330, forward strand.
TTGCTAATTAATCGGTCTCTCATTGATTTCCGCCGTGATATACGACTGGTTGCAAATGTTTCGGCCTCCCGTTATTGGGTCCGATAATGTTTCCTCGAGCTTATTCGGAGTCGGGGTCGGTTCCGGAGTCACAGGCTCAAAGATATTCAAGACGTAGGTTCTGACTTTTGTACTTTGGTTCGTTGGAACCCGGGGTCAATCTTCAATACATCACGTTTTCGGTCCCGATCCATCATGCAATAGATGAGCCCAGTTTCGATCATATACATTATATTGTTTGAGGTAGAGTCCGAACTCGTGATGTGCACCTAACTTATAGATCATGCACTATGCTATTATCACTAAACCAAAGCCTTGCACAACTAGTCTACTATTCTTTTGCAGATCTTGCTTTTCCTTTTTGTGTTCTCTATATTAACAAGTCCAATGATATTGCTAGAGGGGAAATAGTCTTCGTAGAACAATTCGTGGGGCGTCAGAGGTAAGGAATGTTGAATTGAATGAAAATAATGCTGAAGACCAAAATACACATAAACTGAATTATTATGTTGCAACTTTTGGCTGGCCATATACCTATCTTCTTACAAAATGCATTTCTAATGCACTGGAATAAATTAGAGAAAAATATGTACTCAGCCATTAGCAGGAATATTTGACGTCTATCTGGATTAGTTAGGCCAATTGATTTTCAGATATGGGATGTCTACAACAACAACAACAACCACGTATAATTTTACTAGTGGAGTCTGGGAGATATTGGACGTCTAAAGGGAAAAAATGACAGACATTCCAGTGATGCATTCCTTTGAAAGTGATTCTACTTCTCTATTCTTTAGCATGATGATGGCCACAATTGTGCATGTTGCAGACAATTTCTCCAATCCTGCTTCATTTACATACTTCATGTGATATTTAAGGGTGTAAGACTAGTGATCAATAAAGTAGTTGAGAATCATGAGGTTTCAACTTCAAAATACGACGGAGACAAAATATACTAGATAATTTTTTTCTATCTGCCTAAGCCTTGATAGATATAGTTATTTGATACTTGTACTTAAATTTTGCATCTACTAATTTGGCAAACGCCATTCTTAATCTTGAATTTGTTTATTATCATCAAATCTTTTGTAGATATTCTCAATCTCTCTCATCTCAGTTGCACCAATACCCCCTTGGTCGTAAAACTCTTCCCCTTAAAAGAACTATCTACACTGTTAACCATTAAATTATCTATAAGATCACGATTTGCGGGATGTTTGGTCATAGTTTAGAATGACTAATGCTTGAATAAAAAATTCATATAAAAGAAAAGTTATCGTTGAATAACTAATGCATCTTTTGCTTGGCAATATTAAAATATGAAATATTTCCCGCATAAACCATCCTAGAATTTTTTTTTTCAAAATTTTCGTCCGCTGTCCATTTTGATTAAGCGAAATGACATGAGTGTCCTTGTTTCTAACTCATTTCCTACAACGTAGCCGTCGGCTAGTTTCCTCCTTTAGGCCGCCGTCACTTCTCTTGCCTGTCCGCCATTCTCCGCCCTGTAACCACCGTTAGGGGCATAAGTGACGTCAGACATTTAAAAAAGTAAATAAATAAATAAATCACGGCAATAACATCATATTTATAATTAAAAAAAATATAATTCAAATACACACTCATCGTTATGGGTGTACGCAGAGTTTTTCTTAAGCGGCATCGACATTTAAAAAAGTAAATAAATGAATAAATTACGCAACGACATCATATTTATAATTAAAAAAACATAATTCAAATACACGCCTAACAACTTGTTTGGATGGATTGTGTCATTTTATCGTCGTTTCATGGTATCACGCACCAGCAATATGATGAATAAATTTGCAATATTATGAAGAAAAATTATGATACGATATATAAAAAGGTAGGGTAAATGATAAAATAAAATTATTTAATACTAATGAAGGGTGAGATTGAGAGAAAAACCCAAGGAAACGACGCGACCACACCAAATCGGTCGTTACATAAAGTGACACATTTCATCGTTACGTAACGATAGATTTGGCAATATGATACAATAAGATTTAAGTAACAATCAAAACAAACATTGTATTTAAATAACAATACGATACGATACAATAAGTAACAACCATCCAAACAAGCTGTAATATTCTGAATTTTTTCAAAATTAGAGTTTACGGGTTGCTTGAATAATCCAAATCCTAAAAAGACAAATTGTTTGTCGCCAAAATCTTGGAGCGGAAAGAAGCCAGCTCAAGTGGTTCAACATTACGTTTTGGGTAAGGAGTCGGGGGTTCAATCCTTGTTGTCTTTAATATTTTTCGAGAAGAAAGCACAAAAATGTAAAAGCAAGTGTGTCTCTCGGATTCGATCCCTTGACCTCTCAACATAAACTAAAGCTCTGTACCAACAAGCCAACGATGTCTATAAGCTGGATGGAGTCATTTGTTTTAATTTATAATAAATAATTGTATTTGCAAATTATTCGATACATACTATTAAATTGGTTTTTTCGACGAAGCGGTTTTGCCTCCGCCCCTGACCACCGTCACAACCTTCTTCGCCGCCTGTTACACCCAAAAGCACCGTAAGTACCATGACCACTAACTCTGTGCTTGAACTTTATATCTAACAGCAATTTCAAAAGTTTCCAAGTATTAATATTCAATGGAATTGCTTATTATAGTTATTAGTCTCTAATTCATCAAATTAAGATAAATTGAATGTATTTTTGTTTTTGTTTTCTTAGTGTTGCTTGCTCGATGAATTAACATGTACACTTGTTATATTTTTGGTGGTTTTTTCTATTAGGGTTTGGATATCGCTATGGAGGAGCAATCATTCTTTAACAAGTTCCTTATCAACCTTCGTTCCAATTGCAAGTAAGTTTTTTTTTTCCTTCTCTTTTTGTATATGTCTTAAATTTTAATGGATTTAAGTTATATGCGCTGACAGTGTAAAGAATTTTTTATACTAACAGAGAATTTTAACGTGTGATAGCATGTTACTTACCATTTTTACCAGATTAGATTACCAGTTGATGCTTATCAAGAGATTTACCTGGGATCACCTTATAAGTGATCTGATTGTGTAAATATTTTTTAAATTGTCAGTGCATACAACTTAAAACTCAATTGCATACTAGTAGTGAGAACAACGGCATATAATATGGTGATAAATCTGTAATTGATGGGATGTGAAACTGTGGTCAGCACCTCCAACTTAGACAACTAACCAACAGACGAAATATCATTGGTGATATAAGTGCATCAGAGGTGGATACAAGATTTAAACTTTGGATGCCACTGAACCCACTGGCCGTTTAAGCTACTTGGTTCGAAATTTAATATTTGTACATATTTTATATTGTGCACCCGCTCCTGAAGTGCATTATATGCATACGTTTTTATGTGGTTGGGCAGGGAGTTTACTTTCACTTATTCCTTGGTTAATTTTTGGCAGATAGTTTTTCTCTGTCTAGTAGTCTGCATAATGTTGCTAGCTTTGCTGCTGTGACATGCTCGCCTGGTGTTAGAGGTGCAGGGAGAGAAATTGTTTGGGCCTTCGCATGCTGCATTTGCTTTATTTTTAATTGGATGTTATTTTATGCTGGGTTAACTTTGTCTTTGGTATTTGAAGGTATTATACAGGCTATCCTAAGGATCTTGGACCATCGAGGGTTATTCACTTTACCTCAGAACGGGAATTTGTCCAACTTCTTCATCAAGGCTACCCTGTAGTTGTTGCATTTACAATCAAGTAATAAAAGTTTGTAATTTCTCTTCCCTGCTCTCCTGTCTTCTGTAGTTTTATCGCATTAATATCTTTCATGTAAATTTTTGGCTGCTTTAGGAGTAACTACACCAAACATCTTGACAAAGTGCTAGAGGAGTCTGCAGCTGAGTTTTATCCACATGTAAAATTTTTACGTGTAAGATACTTCGCGGACCTCTCTTTTGAGTATAGATAGAATATAATGCTAGTTTACTGCAAAGTGTCTTTTCAGGCGTGTGTACTGTGGTCAACTATGAGTTTATTACCTCTGTTGGGGATATGCAAAAGGCCTCATTGTTTCTAATTTTGATAGCATAAAGATGTTTTCCCAGCTTATACATAACATTGTCCACGTTTTCAGTATTATTTTGTATTTTTCAGGTCGAATGCCCGAAGTACCCTGGGTTTTGCATAACAAGACAACAAAAGGAATATCCATTTGTAGAGATATTTCATAGTCCAGAACAGGTACTTCTGTTGAGTCATGGCATTATATATTTATACTAAAAGTGGCTTATGAGTGCCTTAATAGAGAGGTGTAGAGAAAAAGATGTATTTTCTACAATCTGATAGAAAATTACTGCGTTCATCTGATTATATCTTGGTTCCTTTCCTCATGAGTGCGCTCAAAGTTGGCCTACATGACTGAAGGGAGATGTTTTATTTTTTGTAAACAAACTTATTCCTTACAAGAAATTTGTGAAAAAGGTACAAACTGCAGCAGACGGATTTATGTTTCTCAGAACTAAGTACAAGATGAATGAGAGGTTTGCATAGCTAAAGTACACTCTGTTACAATAGGGGGAATTTACTAGATTTACTTTGTGATTGACCTTGTGCTGGGTAACTTATAGAGCATAGTATCAGGCTATATCGAATACTGTGGGTGAAGAGAGGGAGTAGATTTATTCTTCTGTACTTGTGTGCAGTGGAAGTATGATAGGTTGTCATATGTTATTTATGCTGCATGCAGTGAAGGCTTGACTTGTTAGAATGTTAAGAGGTGCAAACATGTCTTATGTTATGCAGAATTCTGCAGCATTTAAAGAGGTCGGCTTTTGTTGTGTCTAATCCCTCCCTGACAAGCTCAAGTTACTTCCTGCTAGAACCTAAGTTGCTCCGACATGGCAGTTTAGGTGTCACACTCATGTCGACACGACACTAGTATGGGTGTGGGTATGGGTATGGGTATGGGATCCGTACTGGATATGGTCAAACAATTTTGGGTACTTTGACCACGATGGACGAAAAGATTCGAGACGAGATACAATTTGATTTCCGAAATCAGAACCAAAACTAGGGTAAATTTGAAGAAAATAGCATACCTTATCTAGGAAATCAATCCTTTATTTATCTACAACTTGAGAACAAAAAAGAAATCCATATTTTACAAGCTATACATAAGTATTTCACAAAATTTCCCATAATTTAGAAATATTTTTATACTTCTATTTTTTTGAATTATTTTTAGCCGGATCCCCGCACCCGTATACGTACTAGGATCTATATCCCCGAATCTTAGAATTTAAATCTCGAGGATCTGACCTCTAGATCCGCACCCGTATCGGACACCCGCACCCGTATCGGACACCCGCACCCGTGTCCAAGCAACTTAGCTGAGAACAATGATGTTCTTGACCTCAGAAGTACCACTAACATCTCATTACGAACTTATAACAAGATAATGAATAATTAAGCTGAAGCAAAACGAACCAACCTAAAACTAAAAGCTTGTATCTACCAACTCCAGCTACAGGCAGCATAAGATGAGCTAAAAGCAGCCTTCCTTGTGCAGGTTATTGCCATGAAGTTCCAGTAATTATTCTCATATTCCCTCCTCCCTCTCTGTTCTATCTAAGGAATAGTCTTAATAATCTGAAACAGAATTGCAAGTATGTATTGGGTGCTCTTATTTTTTTGTCTGTAGTTTCAGGGCATAAAAAAATTACTCACTTTATCCTTTTTATGTTTCATAGTTTGATTGGGCACAAAAGATTAAGAGCTTCATCTTATGTATGTATCATAGAAGACATGATTGAATTGATCATTAGGTTTTTTGGTAGGGAAACTTGTTTAACGAATTTGAGTCGCTGGAATTTTGTGTGGGGTGTACTTAGCCGTTTATTATGAGTGGTCGACTTTTCAATTATATCCAGAAATGGGAGTGTGATTTCTTTTATTTCTTCTCCTTTTTTGTTTCCCTGTTTTAAATTAATTTTGCGTTAGTTTAGACTATTATTTTCTCTCCATGTGTATTGGATGTTTCTCTGCGACATTCTTTGATGTTTCTCATGGTTTGTAAATACCGGAGGCTCGCCGCTTCGATGTTTGTTAGCTTTGTGGCTTCAGATAGCATAAATTTCTTTCTATACTTTTGTCTTCAATTGAGTGATTATGATTTGCCCTTTACCAGGCAGCTGCTCAGGGAAGGGTTGCTGATCCTAATATTACCAAATACGCTGTCAAGGTTTTACCTGTAAGTTTTTAATTTTTATTGCTTTTATCCTTGATTTTTTTGTAAAACATATTATCATAAGTTAGATTTTTTCAATGTCTACCATGAAATTATAGTTACTATCATTTGTTTCATTAGCTTGTGATGGTGCTTGCTCTTGAAAAGTTAGCTATTGTGACTACCATAAGCTATCAGCACATACTGAGCAGAGTTGTTAGCACTGTCTTAAACCTTACCTTATAGTTTATAGAGCCGGCCTTGTTCTTTTTCTTCATCTTAGGGAGTTATTGCTAGGTACTGGCATTCTAGAGTTGTTGTGGATGTCTTTACTTGTCATCAGATTCATTGCGGCTATATCAACAGTTACTTAAATTTATACCAGAAATTTAAGTCCTACAAAGGTGGCTAAGCCAAAAAAAAAAAAAACTACTTGCATTTATTTATTTATTTATTTATTTATTTTGATTGGTAATTCCTTCTTGCATTTATTCTAGCAAATATTCAACTCCTATAAAAGTGACAAAGTAAAACGTAAAAAAACAAAATATATTAGTTGCTTTTCCAAATTCACCTATTGACAGAGCCACTGGATACCCATGACCAACCTCTTTTTTAGATGAAAAAAAAAATCTTTTATTTTTCGCCAACTTACTCGCACATCGGCTAATTCCATGGGATACCAGCTATCTCCCACCAGCAGATTGTGACCAAGGCTTGAACAGACAGGAAGAAATCACCTAGTGTTTTTGCCTCCACAGGATTGGAACCTTGAGACCTTATGGTTCACAATCCACTTCATTGACCACTAGGCTACACTCTTAGCTATACAAACCAAAACTTAGCTCAGGCATAGCTAAGTCCTCTATTGCGAATTGGTCCAACTGTCGCTTTTCTTCTCCTGCATTTCCATGCATGTTCTCATTGCAATATTACTTAGTGCAAGAAGAGTGGTCATTGTTGCTGTTACTATTGAGTGCATACTTGTTACTAGTTATTTTAAAATGTCTAGTATCGAGTTCACAAAACTTATTTGTGCCACCTTCTCCATATCCATCGGTTGCTTCATCACGCATCCACGGGCGTAAGCAGAATTTTTCTAAGCAGTGTCGAATATTTAAAGAATTGACAAAATGAACGAGCCACTATAATAACATTAGGGTTCTAAATCAACTCAAGTTAATTGTGCGAAAAATTATTTTTAGACTATAAAAATTATTCTTTTTTGATCAAGTATGGTAAGCTTTCATTAAATCAATCATCTAGAGGATGTAATTGATTGCCAAAATGTCAATTCTCCTGATAAGCAAAAACCTCCTATCTGCTCAAGGAGCTTACAAAATCTAATAGATCTAATGAGCTATTTGCATCAAAATGGTTACTCCACGCCAAAAGATTTGGTAAACATCTAGGTTTTAGTGTATGTATGGGTCTTGATCTTCCTTCAAAGCATCTTTGATTCCTCTCCATCCAAATGGTCCAGATTACACATTGGGGAATCATCTTCCAAGTGCTTCTGATAGACTTATCAACTCCACAACTGCTCCAAATGACAAAAATTTCCTTTAAAGTTCTCGGCAGTACCGAACTTAAACCAAAAATATTGCTGAATAAAACCCATATACTTCTAGCCACTGTACAATGCACAAACATGTGATCTACACTCTCAGTATTTCGTTCACATATATAGCATCTGTTGCATAGAGGAAATCCTCTCTTTTGAAGACCATCTTCTGTTAAAATTGCACCTAATACTGCCAACTAGCTAAAGCAGGCCACTTTAGTAGGTATTTTTGTTCTCCATACAAGCTTCCAAGGCCATTCTTCAATGATGTTGCCTCTGCCCATCATCTCTACAGGTTTACATAGCAATTCTACTACCCCATATTATACTGTCCTTTTCCTGCATATGCACCTTAAGATCTTGCAGCCATGAGTAGTCTTTTATTATGTAACTGTAAATTTCTGATGCCCATTCCTCCCATTTCCTTAGGCATAGTGACTTTGTTCCATCTCACCAAATGAAATTTATGCTGATTACTGTTGCCCTCCCACAAAAATCTTCTCCTTATTCTGCCGAACTGTAGCAACACCTTGCATGGAATAGGGAATAGGGACATAAAATATGTTGGAGTACTATCCAACACACTATTAATCAATGCAACTTTCCCCCCAAAAGATAGGTACTGAGTCTGCCAGGTAGCTAACCTCTTAAAATTTTCGACAACTCCCTGCCACACTATAGTGTTCTTATGTTTGGCACCCAGAGGCAACCCAAGATATGTAGTCCGGAATGAGCCTATGTTGCAACTCAAGATGTCTGCTAAACCTTACCATTTCTGCGGCCAAGAAATGAGCTTTGACTCATTGGTTTTGTCGATTATTACTGATGAAAATGTGGTCTGTTGTTCGAATCTTTACAGCCTCTACTTTTTAATACAAATGGGGCTTTACGTTTTAACAAAAGAGGCTTAAAAACTTTAAAACCACTTCTGTTACCTGCAATAAAGTTTAGAACCTTGGACTTTCGTGTGCACAATTGGGTGCTTGACCAGCAGACCATGAGTCATGCACTTGCTGTCCAGCGGTGTCGCTTACTTTATATATAGCAAATTTGTATATTCTATATGAAAACATTATATATATTTAGTAAAGATTTCTGACGAAGTGACGTCGAGTGACACCACTTTGCCTAACGTAGATTCGCCCCTGCATACATCGGCTGGATAGGTTTTCTGCCCTGGTAATCTTACTTTTCTACCCGATTTCCACTGATCATACTATATCTGTGTGAGAGCTATGTCATGGATAACAGATTAAGCACTGGTGGAAAGCTGTGTATAAACCCGAGTTTGAGAGTCCTTGTCTTGTGTTTGAAGTGGTTCTGATTATTAAACTACTTTTAATTTCAGTTCAACTATGATCTCAGTGCTTATGGATTTCGTGAGTATTTCAAAAGGCATGGAGTTCGAACATCAGATCCTAATTAAAAGTTAAGGAGTATCCAACATGGTATTTCCTCGTTCCAGATAAAACGATATGATTTTACCATTTTGGACTACTAGCACTGGCTTTCTGTTGAATTATCGAGCACGAAGTGAAAGAGGGCTGTTTCAGAATGAGATCTCCTTTGCCTCTCCAAAACTCAGAGCTTAGTATTTTGTTCCCCTTTTTGGGTGAAAAATAGGCACTGTTATTCTTCCATGAATTTTGCTTTTTCCAAATCCTTTCCAACAGTAATAGCCATTTGTGACACAAGCTGGCAGAGTGTGATAAAGAACTTAAATTTGAAGCTGAGCTCATATAAGTTGGCTCGTCAGAGACAGAAGTTTTGATGTTCTTAACTTGTTAAAGGTCTCACGGAATTCAGTAGCTATCAGGGATGTTATGACTACTGCAGAGAACGATGAGTGAGTTACTGATTTATGAAATACAATTTCTTGTTGTTAATAATAATGTTCTTGTTTGCCTCTATTCAGTATCCTTTTGAATATCTTGGTCCTGCTGGTACTAAATTAAATTTGGGACTTCTCTGTACAATATTGTCGCGTGCCACATGAACTAGTGTTTTGACATGCATCTCGTCATTATTCACATTAAACATTTTGAATTGTTAGTTAAACATCACATGGTCCGACTCATGAAGTGAAAAGTGAAACATTTGGGAAGAGAGGAGAGGAGGTAATGCTATTATCAATTAGTGTTAAATGCACTTCTTTAGGAAACTCATGCATTGACTTTATCCAACTGTTCCTTTTCTGACCTGTTTTCGTGGACCCTGTTGAACCCAAGTTTCTTGCCTTGTTAAGTACTACAGATCAGAGAGAAATGTAACCAGCCCATGTAGAACATTTACGAATAAAATCTTCTTTAATCAGCTTGTTTTCTAGTGTTTGGTTATTTCAAGCTTTTGAATTAATGTGTTATCCTTAAATACATATGTTACTATAAAGGGAGAAAAAGAGCTTAGATCATTTATTGACGTAAATTACTGACATTTAAATTATGGTAAGAATTAATTTATTAATTTATGCCAGTGTTGAGAGAAAGCAGTAATTTCGTGTAGTATGTATGGTCTCACTCTTATGAATTATGATAGTGAGAGGTTTAACCTGTTCTAAGCCCTCCCACGATGCTTAGCACATTTAAATGTACAGCAAAACACAAACAGAAAAGGAGAGAAGCAGCTTCGAAAGAACAGAAAGAGACAGAGTTACATGCTCACTTAAAGCTAGGGGTGTTCGTCGGTCGGTATAGTACAGTATTTAGACATTTCGATTCGGTATTTTTGGTATTCAATTTCTTAAAATATTATACTAATACTATACCTAATTATGTTCGGCTTTCCTCCTTTCGGTTTTGGTTTATTTGGTATAATAACTTTGGTTTATTCGGTTTCAATATTAACGGGGCATTTGCATCTATACCCGCTTTTTGGGTCACGTTTTAACTTGTGCCCGCTTTGCAAAAAAAATTACAAGCGTACCCACTTTTTCGCGTAACTTCAGCATACTGAGTTGAAGTAGCAAAGGCAATCACGCAAAACTTCAGCATTCTAGTAGATGAGCCTGAAGTAGCAAGTGTGTTGAACCAAGTGTGCTGAAGTTTTTGTTTGTAATTGCTGAACTTAAGCATAGTAGTTGAAGTTTTGTTCTCTATTTGCTGAAGTTTTTGTTTGTAATTGCACTAAATAAGCTGGAGTTTTTTTTGTCCTGGATTCATTAGTTTTGTCATTAATGTTTTTCAAAAATTTAAGCAAAAGATGCTGAAGTTATTTAGTTCATTTATAAAAATTTGAAGTTTTTTTGTCCTGGATAAGCTTTTTCAAAACCTTCAGCAGAAGATGCTGAAGTTATTTAGTTCATTTGTAAAAACTTCAGCATTAAAGGCTGAAGTTTTTTTTTTGTCCTGGATTCATTAGTATTGTCATAAAGCTTTTTCAAAAACTTCAGCAGAAGATGCTGAAGTTATTTAGTTCATTTGTAAAAACTTCACCACTATATAAACTGAAGTTTTTGAAAAAGCTTTCTAACATACTAGATAAATAATCAGATTGCCAACAGTATCTAAATCATAAATTTTGAAAACAATAAATGTGAAAAGAACAGAATTATCATTGTCTACTAACTTATGTACGTGGAAATATTCACAAATTATTATTTACTAACTTACGTAATTATTTATAATTTATTTTTAAATAATCTGATAAATATATTTATGACAATCATCTCATGAACTGAAGTTTCATAAGAAGAAGAAGAAGAAGAAGAAGAAGAAGAAGAAGAAGAAGATGAGGAGGAGGAGGAGAAAATGAGATTGAATATATTTAAAAAGTGGGTACAAATAAAAACTTTTAAAAAAAATGAAAATAGGTTAAATGGAGGCGACCAAATAGGGCGTCCCGTACAATTTTTACAATATTAAATGGTGGATAAAGCCATAGACTGTAATATTCTTAATTAACGTACTCACACATATAAAAAGAAAAACATTCTGGGCTCATATGACTATTGACACATTTTTTATTCAAAACCAGCAAGTATGAACTTATAGAGAGAAAAAAGGTACATAAAGAAATAAATTTAATCATTGAAAATGTCTTGTTACTTGCTTAGAGCTAATTGGTGAAGTTAGAGAATACCAACAAGGATTAATTCAACAAATGCAATTCAATACTCTAGAAGAAACTTCCTAAAACTGTAAAAGTATTACGTTAAGATGCTTGGCATCCTAGAATACTAAAGAATAGTATTATGTAACTTAGTATGCTATAATCAATAATATGTGTATTTATGTAACTTATTATATATTTTGGTATTGTTTTTGTAAATACCAAATACCATACCTAATATCAATTGTTTTTAATAAATTTAAATCAAATATCATACCAAATACTAAAATATTGAATATCAAATACCAAAATTTTCGGCTTCGGTTTCAATCCCTTGCTCATACTTTCCTCGGAGACAATTAGGTAACTAGTTTGTCACTATTTTCGAACGACTTTGACACTCAAACCCTTTATGATACTATCACCTTTTCTAAACAGTATATTATATATTATCTTATGCTTATAGTCAAAAGTATAATATACCTGAAGAATAGTCAAAAGTATAATATACCTGAAGAAATTGAATGGTAATTCATCATTACCTATTCACCTTTAGCTTGTTTGAAACAGATTCATATTTTTTTTTCTTTTTCAAACAAATTATTGAGTCTATACGTTTATATTATTGATTTTGACACGAATGAAATACTCTATTTATCAAAAAACTCTTTGGCACTTAACAATTTCGTAAAATTCCTAAAATACAAATATTGAATAGTCTTTCTAATTTGCTAACGAGAAAGATCCCCAGTTGTTTGAGGAATTAAACCTTGATTGAAACTAAAATTAATTAAGATTTGTATGAATAACTGAAAATCCTAACTTTAGTACAAATTGAATCAATTGAGACATATCAACTTGATATTGAACTCACAGTTGAGTTAAAGAAAAGAGTTGGAATAAACTGGAACTTTAAACTGCTTAAAATACTTGTATTATTTTGTCGGAGATTGTTATATGATCGTTATCAAAGAGACAAAGACCATGAAAACTATCAGATATTTAAGGAAAAAAAATATTCTTGACACTAAATATTACTCCCTGTAGGTGTAAATTCTTGTAGGTAAATTAGACACTCGCCATTTTCATCAATGATTATTCTACAATTTTAATATTATTTGAATTTCAAAAATCTAAAATGAAGTTGATGTACCAACATTTATGAGGAGATAATTTCTTACCAAGAGTTCTTTTCCCAAACCTATCCTCTTAATTATAGTTGAAATTCTCCTTGTTTTCTTTTTTGTTTGTTGAAAGATGCTTGTCAAATTAATTAATTATAATTTGAGTTCAACTTCATAACAGTTGAAGTGTATTTAAAATTTCTCAGTCTTCAGAAATTTGACTTGCCTTTATGAAAGTACATATTTTTCGTAGACAGATGCTTCTGAAAAAATTAGTAAGAGTTAAAACAGTGAGTATTTGGTGTTCCAACTTGTATTATTCGGTCATGTAAATGGGTACATTTATATTTAAAGTACATTGGTAGTAGGAGTTTTGTAGATGTGGAAGAGAGGTTTAGCAGATATATACAACAATTTGAATTCAAATGAGAATCTTAGCTCTGCTTATCCTTATCCTTATCACGCCCCCGCAAGATTGGCTCCACTGGTTGGAGGCCAATCTTGGTCACAAAGTCAGAGAAAGGTCGTCGAGGTAGAGGTTTTGTGAGGGCATCTGCAAGCTGTGAGGCATTGCTAATGTGCCGAACATAAATTTGATTCCTTTCAACTTGATCACGGACGAAATGAAAATCATGGCCACATGCTTTGTTCTACTGTGGAAACAGGATTACGACTGAGATAAGTGGCTCCAACATTATAGCATAGGATTTTTGGCGGAGTCTTAGGTGGAAGATGCAGTTCCTTAAGGAGATTAACAATCAAGTTTACTTCAACTACAACTCGATACTCAACTTCAGTGGATGAGCGAGCAACTGTTCGCTGCTTTTTTGAACACCAACTAATAGGATTGGACCCAAGAAGAATGACATAAGCTGAAGTTGAGTGTCTGGTATCAATCATTCCGCCCCAATCAGCGTCAGAGTAAGCCTGAAGTATGGCAGTTGTCACACCCCTTTTTTTACTCCTCCAAAAGATAATGTAGTAATTACGTTACGGATTGTGGGTTAAAGAGTTTTTTCATTTAAAGTGACATTTTTAAAGTAGGGATTATTTATTGTTTAGAGTCGCCACTTGGAATTCATTTTTGGGTGTTCTAAGTCACCTTTTATTTGAATCTCTGTTCAAAGGAAAATTTGACTCTTTTATTATTGGTATGCGAAAATAAAGTCTGGGTAAGGAATTTTGTTAACCGGGGAGAAGGTGCAAGGCATTCTTCGAGTCCCGTGGTTCTAGCACGGCTGCTTTATTGACAATAACTTGGCTTGAATTAATTTTGGATAAACTATGATTTATTTGGTTTTCATGTTTTATCTATCCGCTTTTTATTATTAAAAAAATATGGGATTGTCTTTGAAACGAATCACGTGCGTGAATCCGTTTTGTTTATTGTGTCAAAATCATGTCACACATATGTGTACACAATTAATAACATTTTTATTATTTATTGGGATTGTGTGGCCAAAGTTGCACGAACGCGTACCTTGATTTATTAGTGGGATCATAACTATGTCACACGAACATATACATAATTACGATAATTTATTTATTAATACGCGCCTAAATCATTCTAACGCATTTATGAATTATTTCCTAACTACATTTGAGATGTATTGTGAAGCAAGGAGTTATGGAATAATCAAGAAGAATGGGTTAGCTTTTGTTCTTATTAAATTGGGCCTAACAAAAATTATTGCGTCCCAAAGCCTAGCTTGTCTAATGTAGCTACTCAATAAATTGTTTGAAAACTCTGGCTATTAAAATACTACCCCATATTGTTTAGTTAACATGCAAGTTTTATGTTTTAACTAAAAGTAAAGAACTAACCCTGATAAGATATTCAAGAACCACACCAATAGAACAACTAATAAGATAATCATGTAACAAAAATCTAAATCACATTGAATAATTTACACAAATTTCATGCTTCAAACGATATATTCACATGTATAGAAATAAAAAATTTAAACGAAAGTAGAAGGGTTAACCTCGATGAAGAAATTTTCTTTCATGTTAATAGTGAATCTTCAACGTCGTATTACAATGAAAAATGCCTACAAGCTTGGAAGCGAGAAATATACGTTGGGAGTTTGATCCGGAAAATTCTTGGGTTTCCTGGTGTCACAAAGAAGGATCAAGGTAAATCCTGATAAGATCAAAGCCATCAAAGACACCCCAGGCCAGCTAACAAGCATGAAAGAAGCACGAAGGTTAACCGGAAGATTGGCCGCTCTAAGCAGGTTCCTTTCTCGGTCTTCGAAAAAATGTCATCACTTTTTCTCACTTTTGAAGGAGAAGAAAAACTTCGAATGGACTCTAGAATGCCAACAAGCCTTAAAAGACCCGAAATGGTATCTATCAAGCGCTCCGCTACTATCAAAACTGGAGGAAGGCGAATAGTTGATGATATACATAGTGGTCTCGGAGGTAGCAGTAAGCGTCATTCTAGTCTGAGAAGATGAATGTACGCAATCTCCTATCTATTATATTAGTAAAATCTTATCGGGAACAGAAATTCGTTATCCGAACGTCGAAAAATTATTCATAGCTCTCATAGTTGCCTTTCGAAAGCTTAGGCCTTATTTTCAGTGCCACCCTATAGCCGTGGTGACATCTTTTCCCTTGCGTAATGTCCTTCACAAACCTAAGTTATCAGGTCGGTTGGCCAAATGGGTTAAAATTAGTGAATTTGATATTGAGTAAGCCCAGGATTGCGATCAAATCATAAGTTTTGGATTACTTTGTGGCCAATTTCAATTCGGACTATTGCCTTTGTCCGCAAAAAAATGGTGATGGTGTCGGAAACAACATCAGGAGATTGGAACCTATTCACGGATAATGCTTCTAATGTGAAAGGGTTCGGACTCAGGGTTTTCCTAATCACGCCTTCGGGAGAAACCTTGAGGCAGGCAAAACTATTCCTTTGACTAATAATGAAGTCAAGTATGACACATTGACTGCAAGACTCGAATTGGCCCGAGGGCTTGGCTCCGGGGTCATAGAAATCAAATGTGATTCACAACTGGTGGTGAACTAAGTTTATAGGATCTTTGACACAAAGGAGGAACACATGCAACAGTATGTGATTAAAGTTCAAACTTTGCTCACGCGGTTCAAGGAGTGGTCGATCACCCCATATCCCGAGTGAAGAAGACGTAGAAGCAGATGCATTGGCCAATTTAGGGTCGTCCATAGAGATGAAGGGATCATATTCCGATACTGTCGTACAACTCATTCATTGAGCACTGGATGTGGACAATTATTGTGAAGTAAATACAGCCAACCTAGTCTGGGACTGGAGGAATGAGTTTATCGATTACATTTACCACGATAAGCTGCCCGAAGACCCGAAGGCATCCCAGGCACTCTATACCAAAGCAACTCGCTATAGCTTCTAGGGGGGTAGTTATATAGAAGGTCATTCCAAGGCCCGTTGGCCCGATGTTTAGGAGCCTCCAAGACTGACTACGTCATGAAAGAGGTTCATAAAAGAATTTGCGGGATTCATTCTAGTGCCGATTTGTTGGTGCTAAAGTTAGTTAGAGCGGGATACTATTGGCCTTAGATGTAACAGGACGAAGGCATTCATTCAGGAGTGCGACAAGTGTTAACGCTATGCATTGTTGGTACATCATCCGGCAGATCTACTACATTCGGTGTTGTCTCCATGGCCATTCATGAAATGGGGAATAGATACAGTTAGGTCGCTGCCACCGGGTCCAGGGAAGGTAAGGTTCCTTTTAATTTTAACTGACTGTTTTTCTAAATGGGTTAAGGCAGGTCCCTGCCAAAAGATCGGTGAGTGCAAAGTGGTCGATTTTCTGTGGGAAAACATAATTCGTCAGTTCGGAATACCGAAGGATATTGCCCACGACAACGGACCACAATTCATAGGCTCCAAGGTCAGAAAATTTCTTGAAGACCTGAAAATTAAAAGAATCACAACTTCACCATATCATTCAAGTGCAAATAGGCAGATGGAATCAACTAGTAAGATGATTATTCAAAGCCTTAAAAAGAGGCTGGAAGCAACCAAGGGTAAGTGGCCCGAAGAGGTACCGGGAGTGTTGTGGGCATACCGGACTATGGCCAAGTCGATTACAGGAGAAATACCTTTCAAATTCTCTCGTATATGGTGCAGAAGCTCTAATCCCGATAGAAGTAGGAGAACCAACCTTGCAGTACTACCGGACGAACGAGGGAGCAACGAAAATCGTACTACGAAAGGAGCGTCATCAGCAAAGTTTAGACCTTTAAATGACAAGGCACTGAAACAACATGTAACTAGGGGGTGGTTAGATAATCTTGACACGATGGCAATGTTCCTAATAGGAAACGAAGCTTTCCATCGAACAAAATATTATCCAACCATTCACTAGAGTTTTTCCTGAAAGGAGCAAGACTTCCAGT
Organism: Nicotiana sylvestris; assembly: GCF_000393655.2. Classification (NCBI taxonomy): domain Eukaryota; kingdom Viridiplantae; phylum Streptophyta; class Magnoliopsida; order Solanales; family Solanaceae; genus Nicotiana; species Nicotiana sylvestris. The sequence goes on from NC_091067.1 coordinate 31,652,701, forward strand.
GCTCCAATTCACATTCTCCGCATTAGAACACTGGGGGGATAGTATGAGAAAACAACAACCTGATTTCCACAAAAATTGGGACTGCAAGACCCGAGAATAATAATGTCTTATTAGGATCGTGGACTGCACAAATAGCCATGTAAAAACAAGTTGTACAAATTAGCCACGTATATTGGCAATTTCTTTTCTTTTAACAAATGAATTGTTATGTACTTTTGAAGATAGAAGGAATAAAATGAAGTCCTTTTATTTTTATCTTGTTTCTTGTCCTAACGATGAATTGATTTTATCATTTGAAAGTTAACTAAGAACTTCAAATGCTAGTGCCGAAATGAACAGGAGACGTCCTCTTCAAGAGTACCATAAACATAAGAGGGTCGTCTTTTATCAAACCCTCAGAGTAAAGGGTTTATTCCGGAAGAATTTATGCCCAGAATCCAAATGCTATCAGGAGAAAATACACCTGAAGCCTTGCCTAATTTGACGCAAAAAGAACAAACTTTGCGCAATACTTAGACAAAAATTACTTTTATTTATCAAATATGCCAAGCTGCATAAGTACAAAAATGAAAAAGGAAAACACCAAATAAAAATAAAACAAAAAAGATAAACTACGTCTCCACCGGAACTCGGGGAAAGAGAAGCATCTACGCCCCCAGGAGAAGCAGGCGGATCTGCTGCCGGTGTAAGATCTTGGCCTTCATCATTATTCTCTTCAAGTTCCTCCTTGGTTCCTGATAACTTGGAACCGAAGCTGGAAGAGCCAGTTGCATTAGGCTGAGCCGGGAGGCGTTCTCGAGCAGTTAACTCTAGCGTTAGGGCCTTGGCAATCTCATCGTCGATATCAATGATGCCCGCTTTTGCCTCTTCCAAGGTTTTACTCCTCATATTTTACATAGAGTGTATTTTTTTCAATGAAAAGGGAATCCTCTTGGTGATGAAGTTTTGCTTTAAGCCTATCAACCTCGCTCAAAAGGCCATCTCTCTCGGATCTCATGGAACTGAGGCTAAGGTCGAGATCACAGATTGTGGTTATGTGAACCTTATTCTTCTCCATGATCTTATTATGCCTATCTTCCATTCGGGCCCGCTTCTCCTCGGCAACAATGTCTTCTTCGTCATTGGAATTCAATATTGCCTCCAAGTTATTCACTCGCTCAATGGAGGCAAACTCGCACTCGGTAGTAGAAAGCACGACATCTTGAACTTCAGACCACTTGGCCTTAGCTTTTTGGAATTGAACATTTAATTGAGAAGCTTCTTGACTAAGGGCAGCTACTTCCTGCTTGCTAAGCTGTAGCCGGGCCTCAAGATCACTCGCCTCAGCAGTTTTTGCTTTTAGTACTGGGAGACGCGTGGCGAGTTGATTCCTCTCAGCCAATAGTTGATCCTACTCGGACATAAGACCCTCTTTGTCAAGGATCAATCTCTGAAAGCCCTCGAAAGCGAGGAAGTTTTCTTGCGAAACAAATATTGAAATTAGAAACTTTGCTGTAACAAATAAATAGAAAAAAGCAGTAAATAGACCAAGTAGAATATCGCTACTGCATTGTGCATGGCGTTTTTTAATATACATTTCCCTGAAAGAGAGTGTATTTGTTTTTTATCTTTCTCTAAAGCCAGCGGCTTCTGGTAATTGGTGAGCTCCATCGGCCTGGATAGCAGATGCCACTCCTTTGCCACCGAGAGAGAGAGAGAGAGAGAGACACTCCTCCTCTCTTGGGGATCTATAGAAGGGGGTGAATAGTTATGCCCCAAATTCCCATGATGGCTAGGGGACTGGGTAGGAGGGACATTCTCCTCTCGGGCGTCTACGGCTAGTGGAGGGGATGTAGTAGTTGCTGGTGAGGAAGGCACAATTGGCGTGGATGGAGATAAGGCTGATGGTGTTATAGGTTGAGAAGTAGCTACGAGAGAGGCAGTGCTGTTTGTTAGTTGCTTACCAACCGAAGGCAAAATAGGCCCGATACTCGACCTCATAGTACTGAAAGCAGCAACTGGGGTCGGAAAGAGAGAATCAACATTCTCCACTAAGTCAAATTCTCCCAGAACGAACGAACATCGCCCCCGGTTGGGGTTCTAATCTCTCCAGATTGAGCATTTTGTTGAGCTAATAAAGATTGTTGTCTCCTTTGAAGGGAAGTCTCTTCATCACTAGTTTCCCTATCATCATCAATGACCACAGTGGTTGCGACTGGCATGGGTGTGACCTTCTTCATTTTCTTTTTTACCCCCGGATGAGAAAGAACACCGCCTTTTTGGTTGCTTATTTTCTGCACGGACACTTCGAGAGGAAGCACCCGCATTGGAAGCGGACCCGAGGGCACCAGTTCGGGTGAGAGCCTCATGCAACAACCTTGCAACCTCTACGTGATCAACCAAAACATCCTCCTCTAGGATGGAAACAGAATACCGCGGGAGACCTGAATCACACAAAAAGTCAAGATTAGCAGGTTTTCTTATGTATAAAGGTAGAACAACAAAAGAGTCAGTTTACCGTAGTTCTTGGTCCTCCACTCATATTTGGGGGAGAACTTCTTCCACAGGCGGTCTCTAGCATAGTGATGTCTACAATATTTTGAACCCATCGGTCAAGGACTTCAACCCTTGATAGTGTCCATCGAGTAGCTGAAATAACAAAAGAAAAAGGTTCACAATAACATGTGATAATCTTTTTGGGAGAAAGAGATAGATTTTGAACTTCCGTGAACGATTCCAAGATTCAGGGAAAGATGGAGTTCTGCCCCTGGTAGCAATAACGATAAACTGCTCCATCTATCCATGGTCATTATCGTCATCCATGCTGGTAAGCAAAGCATGGTGGCCACGCTTGCTGAAGTTTATTACTCCCCTACAAAAGATTTTGGGGGAGTAGAGGTTCATTATATGAGCCAAGGTGAAAGGCTCCTTTATTTTCAGGAATAGCTGCCGCAGATAGGCCACCGTTCTCCATACAGACAGGCCCACTTGAGACAAACAGACCTGGTACCGGTGGCACAATTCCAAAATCACGGGGTAAAGTCTCCTGTTTAAAGAAAACGAACCTAAAGTGAAGGGATACATGTAAACGTACGTAAAATCCTTCTTAGTAAAGGTCACTCGCTCCACCGGGTCAGGAGCAATGACATTTAGGGCATGACAGTCACTGTCCTCCTTCACATCAGGAATACTATAATAACGAATAGAGGAATGATATTTACCAACATCCCAAGTTCGAGGGTTTAAAGTGGGGAACTTCTCTTCGAAGTCCTTAGTAGTGTTCAGATGTTTGGGGATGATGATACTCACCGTTGGAGGAACAACATCAGCATCAACTTCTTTATCTTTGCTCCTTTTTAGGCCCCAACTGAAGAGAAGACCAGAGTTCTTGGAAGAATTAGCATAAAAAGCCATAATGAGAAAGATAAGTTAAGTGCAAAGAATTTAAGGAAGCTTATGAAGTTATTGCAAATGAAAAAGAAGAATGATGCGTATAAGTGAAGATATAGGCGACTAAAATTGTGATCATGATTACCTCGAAAATTGGCGAAAATACTGCTAAATCGTAGAGTAACACGTGTTTGGGGGTATTAAACGCGAGGGAATGTGCCTCTTATCAAGCGTCAGAAACCTTTCAGAAGGGTTCAGAAAATTTTCCGCCAAGAAAGGAATCTTCACCAACTTCCCGGTGACGCAAAAATATGTCACTTGGAAAACAGGGGGACTATCTGTATAGGGTAAAATCAGTTTATATTAAATGCTTGAACAATATCATTCCATGTGGAACTAGAGGTAGGTGGAAGATGAAGCGAGTGGAGACCAAGACCGAGGAAAACAACTTCAGTTGGCATCGGGTAGACCTCGAAGGAAACATAGTCAACGGAGGCAAACGAACATTTGTCATAGGATGGCATTTAACGAGGAGCCTCAGTATTAAATATTTATCCGTTGCAGAGAATTTTTGCATTCATGGCCTGCAGCTACATATAGTACCCCCTTTATTATCATTTAAGAGGGGCTTGATCCTAGGATCTTGTTCCTTATGTATAACTATAAATAATGACTTCAACAACCATTGTAGGGGACAAAATCTCTGACAAACGTATGCTACACATTATTCTCAAGCTAAATAATATTTTATTTTCTGTCTAACATTGTTCTTATTGCTACTTTCGGAAGCCTTGCTCTCGGAACCGAATTATCTTCTATTTATCTCGATTTCAACGCTATGTCTTACATTTTTATTTAATTTATTTATCATTTTGGATCAAATTGGTTCATTTGTCTATAAACTATGCTATCAATTCAATTGTATTGTTTCACAAGTAACAAATATTATGGATATTGAGATACATTGACAGAAAAAATATACACAGATATAAAGGGGAATATACACAAACATATACCACCTCAAAAATCCATTTTCCTCATCTTTCTCAATTCTCCAACTCAAAATTCCGACTAGCAACTCTTCAAATCAGACTCAAAATTTACTATAAGCTTCACACAAGTGTTTAAGATTTTTGAATTCTCACTTCGAATTCAACATTTTTTTAGATATTTTAAATTTTAGATCGTAGATCAACGATAATTTTGCATCTCAAAAAGCAGAAGAATAGACTTCAAATAAAATTTTATTATAATATATTTTAAAAATAATTAGACCTCATATTAAACTTTGGCTTTAGGTCATATATCATATATGTGCTTGAGCCGCCCCTAATGATATACATTATATTATGTAGGGCTCATAGTTTGACATATAGGGAGCTTCGCAGCTTGCACTAAACTAACATTTCAAAGTTAAATAGACAGAAAAAAAGAGTTTTTATTTTATTATGTGTTTGTTAGTAGTTTCATTTGCAAATGACATTTTTTTTGTTTCAAATTATGATTTTTCAAGTTGCAAATTCACGTTTATTTGTGAAATTGAGAAAATATCGAATTTAATTCTGAATTTATTATTATTATTATTATTATTATTATTATTATTATTATTATTATTATTATTATTATTATTATTATTATTTCATTTGCTTGAAGGATGGGTCTGCCAGTTAGGGGTAGTATAACCTTCATTAATTGGTGAACTAGATGGCTCAACTCTCAACTACCTTCAAGAACAATGGCAGAGTCACTTATGGTTAAGGGGTGTTAATTAATATCTCTTTGACGAAAATTTATGCTGTGTAATTTATTTTGGTTAGGTATACTATATACTCCGTACTATATATTAATTTCTCTTAACTTTTTAAATTTTTTATATTTTGAATTTTGTTAATGAAAATCGGACCCACTAATGTTCATAAAGGTGCAGTTACGTGCCTCGCTGCTGTTTATCATCACTGATAGATATCGAGCTATGTGCGCTCGAATGCAAATGGGTCACAATTTCACATGCACACTCCTCGCTCAGCCCACCTGCTTACCAATAACATTAATAGCTTACTGCACATATATGATGATGAATAGAAAACGAAAAACACATTGTAAACATATAATCGTGAGAACTGAAACAAATGCTTAGTCTACTTTTGTTGGCTTTCAAGTTTTCAATTCTCAACCTCGTTATCTCGATGCCTAGTTGTATATAAGAATTAAATGAAGAAGAGGCCTACCTATTGAGTAAAGGGATATGACACATTGTTGCAAAAAGATCAATTTGGCAATCAATACCCAAAAACTAAACCTCAGACTCAGTCAGTTTCATTCCCAGTCAACGACAACACCACACAATTTCTTCACTACACTTCACTGCACAAAGAACCAATTAGACTCACACACTTTGCACAAAACTCTGCAATTCTTGATCTCTCTCACAAAAAAAAAAAAAAAAAAACTTTGGTTGACACACTATTACCTATCTTCTTTTCCATATTTCCACCATCGTGAATAACACCGTCTTTTTTATAATTGTACCCAGAGGTCGTAGACGAGGCAATATATAAAATTTGAAGAATATTGAAAGTGATTCGGATTGTTTGAAGTCAAAATCGACCTGACAAACGTCATTATGCTAATTGATATGTTGTGTAAATATCATATACATGTATAGGGTAAAATTGATTTATATTAAATGCTCGAATGATGGCATGACACGTGGAATCGGAGGCAGATGAAAGATGAAGCAAGTGGAGATCAAGACCGAGGACAACAACTTCAGTTGGCACCGGGTAGATCCCGAAAGGAACACAATCAATGGAGGCAAACGAACATTTGTCACCGGATGACATTTAATGAAGAATATTTCTCAGTATTAAATATACAGCCGTTGCAAAGAATTTTGGCATTTTGGATCAAATCAGTTCGCTTGTCTATAAACTATGCTACAAATTCAACTGTACCGTGTCACAAGTAAACATGATATACATAAATATATACAAATAGTATGGATATTGAGATACATTGACAGAAAAATTATACACAGATATAAAGGGAATACAAACAAACATATACCGCCTCAAAAATCCATTTTTCCTCATCTTCCTCAAGTCTCCAACTCAAAATTTCGACTAGCAACTCTTCAAATCAAACTCAAAATTTACTATAAGCTTCACACAAGTGTTTAAGATTTTTGAATACCCACTTTGAATTACAACATTTTTTTTAGATATTTCAAATTTTAGATCGCAGATCAATAATAATTGCATCTCAAAAAACTAGAAGAATAGACTTTAAATAAAAATTATTATAATAGTTTTTAAAAATAATTCGACCTCATATTAAACTTTAGCTTTAGGTCACATATGTGCTTGAACCGCCCCTAGTGATATACATTATATTATGTAAGGCTCATTGTTTGACATTTAGGGAGCTTCACACCTTGCACAAAACTAATATTCCAAAGTTAAATAAACAAAAAAAAGAATTTATTTGTCACGACCCGGAATTTCCATCGTCGGGATCGTGATGGCGCCTAACATTTCACTTGTTAAGCAAGCCAACGTTAGAAGAATTTACTTCTTTTAGCAGCTTAAACGATAACAATAATAACGAACTGAAATAACAGTTATGTTCTAAGTACAAACGCGAAAGCTAAACAGCCAGCGTCTGCTATAATTTCCTGAACCTGGTGTCACAAGTGCATGGACTTCTAAAGTAATACACATAAAGGTTTGAAATAAGCACAAAGCTGTCTGAATGAAGTTGTACAACTAAAAGAAAAGAGGATGGGGACTCCAGGAGCTGCAGGCGCTGAGCAGCTGTACCTCAAGTCTCTGCAAATGTCCGATCCGAGCTCGCTAGTAACCGCCGCTGGGACCATCTCCAAAATTTGCACAGTGTGCAGAGTGAAATATCAGTACAACCGATCCCATGTACTGGTAAGTGCCGAGCCTAACCTCGACGAAGTAGTGACGAGGCTAAGACGTGTCACTTATAATAATGACATAATAATTGAAATACGGTACAAAATTAAACAGCCAACAAGAAATGATAACCACAACCTCGAAAATAAACTAGTGTCGTCCAAAATTTTATCTCTACTAGCTCAAATAAAAATACTGGAAAACAACGCAACTCAAGAAATAGAAACATATCTGTTGTTGCAGCGCGCAACCCGATCCCACCAAACAACACATAATCCTCCCTTATTCCACCATAACAATATCAATAACAGTAAATAATATATATGTTTGTTGCGGCGCGCAACCCGATCCCATAATATATCAATATTAATATCATAATTTACCCTTATTTTACCCTATCAGACCACCCTTATTCTACATGTTGCGGTGTGCAATCCGATCCTACCGTACATATATATTCACCCTTATTCGACTATATCAATCCTCCTTATTACACAGGTTTCGACATGCAACCCGATCCCGCTATATCAGTGCCAAATAGTTAATGTACACAGTCAAATCAATCACAAGGCCTTTATGATAAATAAATACCAAACTGAACCAAGAAAGGAACCTTATTCATTATAGAATCTACACAAATAATACTACACAACGAGACCAAACCAGCAATTTACCGTTAGAAGGTACGAACAAATTAAATTAAGCAAATAGCAGGGATTAGGGAAACTATGAAAAGAGCTAAAATAGTTAATAGATGAAAATATTGATTAATACGTAGCATTTAAGCATTGAGCATTTAGAGCATGTAACAATTAAGATAGGAGGGAAAATAATTAAGGAAAAGCGATAAATCAGGGAAAACAGATAATTCGGCAGCGTATAAGCACTCGTCACCTTGCATATACACCGCTCACATGGAATTTACATAACACAAAGTACGAGGGTTCCTAATACCCTCAAGTCAAAGTTAGACATAACACTTACCTTGCTCCAAAGGCCACTCAAAGCTCAATCACAGCTTTGCCTTTCAAACACGCCTTCGAACTAACAATATCTAGCAAATTACTAACCAAACATTTCAAAATAAGCCTTAGGAATCACCCACGATCGATAAAACTTCAAGTTAGGCCATTATTGAAAAATTCAACACCCGGGCCCGCTAGGTCCAAACCTGAAATTCGGACCAAAACCCGATTACCCATTCACCCCCGAGCCCAGATATGTAATTGGTTTTGGAATCCGACCTCAATTTGAGGTCTTAATCCCCAATTTATCAAATCCCTAATTTCTACCCAAAAATCCCCAATTCCACCATGAAAACTTTAGATTTTTAGTTGAAGATTTGTGAAATGTAAAAAAATATTGAAAGAAAATGAGTTAGAAACATCTACCAATGTTTTAGGGAAGATATGGTCTTTGGAAAATCACCTATTGTGTTTTAGGTTTTGAAAATTTGAAGAATGAATAAGAAATTCCGTCTAAGTCCCTTTACATCAGCTGCAGATGTCGCATTTGCAACCTGAGCTTCGCAATTGCGAAGCTCGCAAATGCGAATGAACCATCGCAAATGTGATATCCTTCACATCTCTGTTGCCTTCGCAATTGCGAAAATAAGTTTGCAATTGCGAACTTGAATCTCTTCTAATGCGACAAAATGATCGCATTTGCGATCACTGCCCCTCCCAGTTTTACTTTGCAAATGCGAAGAATTTTTCACAATTGCGAAGACTTTATGGCCCAGCTTTCTTCGCATTTGCGATGAGAATCTCACAAATGCCAAACCTATTGGCAGAATGCAACAACAAACCAGATGGTTGGAAATAAGTGTGAGGTACCCGCACGACGGACCAAGCCTGTGAGAAGTCTGAGTACCCCATGAGCTGCTGGTGTTTCGGCCTTTGGCCTACCAGGGAGTTTCTTTTACCTTCTTATTAGTATGGTGTGCATTGGGGACAATGCAAAATTTTAAGTTTGGAGTGAGGATATTGTGTTGGTGACTTTCTATGCTATTTTAGTTATGTTAGTTTAATTGAATATTTTTTTTACTTTTTAGAAAAACAAAAAAAAAGATTGGACTTTTCCCAACGATGGATATCCTAGACAATTTTCTTGAGAGATTTACGTCTAAAGAAAAAAACATAAAAAGATTTTCTTTGTAGGTAGTGTAGTAATTCCCTTGATTTTTCTTTATGTCGCGGTTCTTTTCCAAGGGTTTTGTTTGAACTGGGTGTAGTTACTTTTATTTTTTTAGGAGTAGGAGCTAATGTGAGATGAATTGAATTGAAGCGATATTTCTTAACTTTGTTATGCCTTGAGAATAGTGAGTCTTTGGTTGTGACGCTTAAGCTCAGTTTTTGACTCTTATATAAGTGTCTTGATGAATCCAATCTGGAGTGAGTCATGTGCCGTGTGCGTGTGAGGTTTGTTGTATTTTGTGCATTGCATTTGATGTCTAGAACTTGCCCCGTGTATTTGCAAAGTGAAATTGTAGTTTTATTCAGTCTTGGAAGTGATACAAGCGTTTCTTTGTTGAGCCAGATATGTATATTTTACCCGCCTAATATCGTAGTTAACCCCTTTGAGCCTATAATCCTATTTCTTTGGCAACCACATTACAAGCCTTATCCATTTGTTTGAATTAATTATATATGTCACACCTCCTTTTTGCGCGCCCGGCCCCGAAGGGTTAAATGCGCGAGGGAGTTTTTCCAATTTAAGTGACAATATTCGAAATGGGATTATTTATTTAATTCAGAGTCGCCACTTGGGAAAGGTTTGGCTTTTGGTGTCCCAAGTCACCGGTTTATCTTGAATCCCAAATCGAGGAAATTTCGACTTTTCCAAATGAAGTCTGCGAACCAGAAATTCTAAGTAAGGAATTCTGTTGACCCGAGGGAAGGTGTTAGGCACCCTCGAATCCCGTGGTTCTAGCACGGTCGCTTAAATTGTTATAATGGCTAAATATCTGATTTAAATACATGTTATGACTTGCGTGCTTTCATTAAGTTTAAACCGCTTTTATCATTATCATTTATTTTTATAGAATTGCAACGTCGTGAAAATGCATCCCGAACCACGTCACAATCAATGCGCCCGTGATCGTCAACATATTTGACTTCGTTGAGATTTGGATTTGGGTCACAGTCAATGTGCACCCGAATTTAAGAATATGATTTAATTAAGTCGCGCCTAAAGAATCTAACGCGTTATCGTCTTCGGGGAGGGCAGTGGAATTCACTAAAATAGCCCGTCCCAAATTCTAAGTATTTATTATGACCAATTTTGAGGGCCCCGCAATTGGCCTTTTGATTTGGCGAGGCTCATCTCATTATTTTAGAAGGGTATCCTACAAGAACTACATTTTTGCTGCATTTATCTTTTAAGGGAAGGATGAGGCCGAATTTTGCGGGTTTAGACAAATACGGACTGAATCCTTATTATGTTTGCCGAACCTAAACTTGTTTGATTACTTGATTGATTGTTCATGAGGTGAGAGCGACGACATGCTTTGTCTTAAACAAGTGAATATACTTATTAATTCGCTAAGTGAGATTGCAAACAAACTAACAACATATGTTGAGTTACGTTTTAACGACCTCCAAATTCTATTCTTAACACTCTAACCTATTCGAAATTGATAAAAAAAAACGGCTGCTTTAGTAGGAAAAAATTACTACTAATTGAACTCAAAAATGATTATCAGTTTTTCGCAACAATCATTACATAAAAATCTGTAATGAAACTCAGTGTCGAACCTGTATTGGAACGAATGAACTGACAAGAGAAACTGGCATTCATAGCCATATTCTTAGTGTGACTATATGAGAGTTTGTTTGGGGATACATTTATCCCGGACCCAGTACCACAGTTTTGTCAATGCAGTGGTCTTAGGTAAAATGCAAATGTTACCATTACTCTATGCTATACAGTCATACTAAATCAAACAAGTGTTATACTGAGCTGAATGTATACTAAACCAAAACATGTTGTCTATGTCGTCTGTCATTACTGTTGAGCCATGCTATCTAACAGTTCAATCTTAAAAAGAATGTATGCTAGTTTATACAGAATAGTTCGTAGTAAAAATACAGGCCCAACTAACATTCGAACTATCCTTTTACACCGATGCTATAACATAAACTGGTATTCACTTCTTTATTTCTGCTTCAACTTCACACTTTCAATACTACAAGGTTCAAAGATTGTGTACCTGAGAATATTTGCAATTGAGGAAAAGGGGAATCAGTAGAGTAACAATGAACAAACGCAGCAGCAGAAGCAACACCGACAGTAGCAGCAGGGCCGTATAGCAACAGCAACAAAAAAACAGTAGAGTAGCAACTACAACTTTCAAACAATTGGAGTGGGATCCACCTCAACTAAACTAGACTTTCGAGTAGAACAAACAGTGAACAAACAGACTCAGTTTTGTGAGAGACTCAGTATTGCACAGAATAGGTCCGGATTTGGTTGAAGTCAGAAAACAAAAGAAAAGGAGCAATTTCTGGTTTTTGTTTGTCTGAGTTATCAGACAGATTCTTTCCAGTTTCTCGATTCAACAGTAGCAGTTTCTGGTTTAATATCTCTTTTTCAAAGAATTCCTCACAAACTGTGTATTTTCCTTTTCCTTCCCCCTATCCAGATGTCCTCTATCTCTCTGTGTATCTATCGATGTCTCTCTGTGTATTCTCTCCTTTTGTGTTCTTCTCCCAAAAATCCCCCCTCAGATCATGGAAGTCCCCCCCTTTTATAAGCCTAAAATCATCCCTTTAACAGCCTGTTCGACAATCAGAAACCCCCTCCCATGTGCCATCCTCTTTTCAGATTCCACTTAGCTATTTAAGTATAAACAAAACCCCCCATGATATTCCCTGGCAGTCTTACTCTTTTAAGTGAGGTTTAATACTTCTTAAACTAAAGTAGAGCATGGACAGCAGGGGTGTGTTTTGACAGCACATGCTGTCAAACTATTTTTAATTCAAAAAGGGCCTTTATGCAGGAACCAGGCTGTGCACAATGCACATGCTGTGCACAAGTGCACATGCCCTCAATTCAGATTGCAGCTTAACAATCTATCCTTTTATTTTCAGATTCAAATACAACTATAAATGACCCTACTTGATTCTTACTTTGATTCAAACAAAGTTGCAGCAGGCAAAATGTTCAATCGTTAACATTCGAACTACTGAAATTAATTGACGACATTTGTCGACTCGACTATATTAGTTATAACATACACAATCGTAGCCAAAAATCAAACATTTAAACAGTATTGATACATGGTTCGCATTATACTGACTAAACAGGAATACACTCGAGGAGTCAATTAATCGGTCCAAACTCGAAAATCAGCTACTTGCACGAACAAATACACAATGCCTTATCAGAATAGGAGGGGGGAATTTAGACAAACAAACAGAGGTTCAGGCGAAGTAGTTGAAGCACAGTTGATAGAGGTCAAGGACATAAACAGCAAACGAATAGACCCTTACAACAAATCAAACAAACCAAAACAACTAAGAAAAGAAAGAAAACTCACCTTAAACCGCAAAAAGATCGAAACCTTAACTCGGACTTGGCCAAACCTTTCTTAAGGCTGAACGGACTTTAAACGAAGTGTTTCTCAGACGAGAAACACTTGGATTAAAGTCCATTAGACCTTAACCTCTTTGGTTCGAACGGATATGGACCAGTGACGAAGAACCCACAAATTCCAAAAACTCAGATCTGGGATTCATGCTTCCCTGATCAGATTCGGACCAAACCAAGTATGGTTTGGTCACGAGGGGGGTCTGGAGAGTGTCTGGTACGAAACTGGGGTTGGTTGGGTTAGATCGAGTTTTGACTCGAATCTTCGAATGAAGATTCGAGGACCTGGGGGTGATTCGAACCATGGGGTTGGTAGATTTGGGTTCAGGATGGCATGGGGGTCCTATGGTGTTCAAGGGAAGGTCACCGGCATCCATGCCGCCGGCTTTCATGGCGGAAGTACGCAGGGGCGGCTAGGGTTTTAGGGCTGTTCGTTTGGGGAGACGAAGGCTGGGGTTTGGATAGGGGGGCAGGGTAGTGTTAGGAGTTTATATAGTTAGTGAGCAAATGGATCCTGGCCGTTGGATGAGATGAGAGGAAGGGCCAGGATCCTTTGACTATCAGGGAACGACGTCGTTTCAAGGGTGAAGGGTTAGGGTCGGTCCGGGTGAGACGGGTCGGGTTTATTGGTGGGTTATGGGGATTGATCTTGGACCGTTGGATCGGCTTGGTTTAAACGGTTGTGATGGGTTGGCATCGAAACGACGTAGTTTTGGTGTTAAGCTACGTCGTTTCATGGCCTGGGGGGTGGGCTGTTTGGACTGGTGGCTTGGGCTGTCCGTTTGGGCTGAGTTTGTTGGGCCAATTTTAACAAATTGGCCCAAGTCCGGAAGGGGTCTTTCCTTTCCCTTTTTTTTTTTTTTTTTTTTTATTTCTTTTTCTTATTTATTTTAAAACAAAACTAAGCCAAAAATCAAATTAAAATTAAATACACACTCAAATACAATTATTTGCACACATACTAAAATATTTCAAAACAGGTAAGGTCAAACCAAATAAAATCACGGACGAAAATGCCTAATCACGATTTTCTATTTAACGACCGGATTACGGTTTGAATTATGCAGGACACATATTTTTTGAATTTTATTTTAATAAAGTAAATAAATAAAAATGGGCCAAAGTCATAAATAAATCAACAAAGTGCCGCACAGAAATCCGAAATTGTACAGCAGGGCCAATTATATATTTTTTTATTTCTTTTTGGAGCGATTGTCGTGTGAAGCAAAAATCACGTGCTCACAGCTGCCCCTCTTTGTTCGGAAACACGAAGGGTTTTCGTGCAAAGATCAAGTGAGCGTGTATGAGCGATTTTTGCCTATAGACCACTCCGTATGAAGCATTTTTTTGAAAGATCTGACCGAATCTTGCTTCAAAGATTTCCTACATATCCTGGGCTAAACAGGAATCAGGTCAATGTAGTTCGAGAAGTTTTGGTAGCTGGGGCTACCATGGGACTGCAATGCTTGCTGCTACTGCTGCTGCTGTTGTCACTGCTACGTCACTGACCGCCTTATTACAACCAAACGAAAATTGGGAACTGAGCTAACTACTTTTATGCATGTCAACTGCTAGTTACAAGATTCCTATCTATGATTCTTTTACGACTTGATCTTGGGTCTTAGCTGATTCTGCTTGTAGACTCTGATCTGAATCTTGATGCTTGCGAGTTGCGGCGACTTGTTTTTTAATCTCCGGGATACCGAATAAAATGTGACCGGCAGAGGTCAGGACCTTAGTCAAATGTTGGAGTCGATTTGCTTTCCCTTTACTCTGATATCTCGGGATATCTCTTTTTTTGTCTTTTTCTTCTTTGATTCCGAACTGGGATTTATCTCGTGGGTCATTTCGATCCATGTGGCTCGAGGTCAGACCTGCGGGAGAAAAGAAACAAACAAACGAAATTTTCTGCCCCAGTTTCACTAGGAAAATTTCGTTACTTATTCACCAGGAAGTTCATAAAATTGATGAAAGAGGATATGCGTGCTCAGTTCAGGGTTGGAGCCCTAATATCGACTAGCTGGGGAAAGGTTCAGTGTAGGGTTTAAAACCCTAACGCCGAACAAAGGAAGAATTCAGTTTAGGGTTTAAAACCCTAATGCTGACTAAAAGGAAAAAAGTTCAGTTTAGGGGTTTAAAACCCTAATGCTGACTAAAAGGAAAATTCAGTTTAGGGTTTAAAACCCTAATGCTGATTGGCTGGAAAAGCTCAGTTTAGAGTTTAGAACTCTAATGCTGGCTGAAAGGGAAAAGTTCAGTTTAGGGTTTAAAACCCTAATGCTGACTAAAAGGAAAATTCAGTTTAGGGTTTAAAACCCTAATGTTGATTGCATGGAAAAGCTCAGTTTAGAGTTTAAAACTCTAATGCTGGCTAAAAGGAAAAAGTTCAGTTTAGGGTTTAAAACCCTAATGCTGACTAAAAGGAAAATTCAGTTTAGGGTTTAAAACCCTAATGCTGATTGCATGGAAAAGCTCAGTTTAGAGTTTAAAACTCTAATGCTGGCTAAAAGGAAAAAGTTCAGTTTAGGGTTTAAAACCCTAATGCTGACTAAAGGAGAATTCAGTTTAGGGTTTAAAACCCTAATGCTGATTGCATGGAAAAGCTCAGTTTAGAGTTTAAAACTCTAATGCTGGCTAAAAGGAAAAAGTTCAGTTTAGGGTTTAAAACCCTAATGCTGACTAAAGGAAAATTCAGTTTAGGGTTTAAAACCCTAATGCTGATTGCATGGAAAAGCTCAGTTTAGAGTTTAAAACTCTAATGCTGGCTAAAAGGAAAAAGTTCAGTTTAGGGTTTAAAACCCTAATGCTGACTAAAAGGAAAATTCAGTTTAGGGTTTAAAACCCTAATGCTGATTGCATGGAAAAGCTCAGTTTAGAGTTTAAAACTCTAATGCTGGCTAAAAGGAAAAAGTTCAGTTTAGGGTTTAAAACCCTAATGCTGACTAAAGGAGAATTCAGTTTAGGGTTTAAAACCCTAATGCTGATTGCATGGAAAAGCTCAGTTTAGAGTTTAAAACTCTAATGCTGGCTAAAAGGAAAAGTTCAGTTTAGGGTTTAAAACCCTAATGCTGACTAAAGGAAAATTCAGTTTAGGGTTTTAAAACCCTAATGCTGATTGCCTGGAAAAGCTCAGTTTAGAGTTTAAAACTCTAATGCTGGCTAAAAAGGAAAAAGTTCAGTTTAGGGTTTAAAACCCTAATGCTGACTAAAGGAAAATTCAGTTTAGGGTTTAAAACCCTAATGCTGATTGCATGGAAAAGCTCAGTTTAGAGTTTAAAACTCTAATGCTGGCTAAAAAGGAAAAAGTTCGAGAATACTACATGATCTATTTTTGAGTTTTCTTGTTTTAATAGAAGATAAAAGGGAGTTTTGCGGGAACTTACCTTTTGAGTGAATTCTTTTTTGCCAAAAATGTTTCTTGTTCCCGTGTACCTTCTTCTTTGGGAGACACCTGCTTCTTGCACGGTTGTCTTGGATTAATACCTGTTTCGACTTAAAGAACAATTGTTAGTTCGAAAATGACGGTCGGTTCGGTGACCTTGATCGTTCCCGGTTGCTTTGTTGCGTCTTCATTTCTGTTGTGAAGTCCCGCCATTGATTTGATTCATATGCCGAAACCTTTTAGACCGCTCAGGCTTGTGTTTCCAGATTTTGTGATGATTTGTCTCGTAAGGCTCTTTTTCTTTTCTTTTTTTTGTGTCCCGTTTTGCTTGGAGGTTCTCAACGGGGATTTTATTGGAGGTATTTTGTGGGGATTTGTACAAAAGGGAAGCTCTGTGGGGAATATTTACAAAGTGGATTCTTTGTGTGGATTTTGTACAATGGGCATGCTGGGGATTTATTTCAAAGTGGGATTTCTAGGATTTGTTGGGGTAAGCTTGTTGGGGAATATTTACAAAAGGACTTGCTGGGATGTGCTGAGGAGATTCCATTTTTTTTTTTTTTTTTTTTTTTTTGGGAGACTCTGTGGGGATTTGTCCGAAGGTGGACTTTCTGGGGAGGATTTCAAGATTTCTCTCTTTTTCCTTTACTCCGGAACACCATCAAACGTCATGATTCATCATGCTTGGGTAATCATATCAACAAGATGAGGTGCTTTCCTCCATGAGACGGGATTCCGCGCAAACAAACCTGCCACCTGTCCTTTCCGGTGTGTCCTGAACTCGAGGTTAAAATGCAAAAAGGGATTCGAAAAGAAACAAAGCAGGGGAAAATAAATCAGAAAAGGAATACCCTTTTCGGGGCGAGAAAGACTTATCTGAGGAAGATAACGCTGGCTTTAAATGACATGACATGCTCTTTGGACTGGACGTCCGACCTTCCATGAACTTGCGTTTTCCTGAACCAGAACAGATCTGTGATTCCAAAACCGGTGGAACTTCGCCGAGACCTTCTTGGAGTGGCGTCATTCCTTTTCGGCCGACAGCGCCCTTTGCGGGTTTTCACTGGCTGACCTCTCTCATTTCTCTTCCTGTCATCGCTTGATAGCACTCTTTGCGAGTTCTTCACTAAACAAGCTCTCTCATTTTGGTTTCTCTTCTCCCGTCGCCTCGTGGTGCCCGAAGGTTTTCACCGCCGAGACTCTCTCATTTTATTTCTCTCAACTCAGGGTGTGCCGGTTTCCATTTGTGATGCTTATTGGTTTCCCACTATCTTTGGTAATTGATTTGAAGGCTTGTACTTGGTAAAGAGAGGTAGCTGATACTAAACTTCTCAAGTGTCCTGACATGCCCCGGTTTTCAATTTCAGGGCTGCTGGGATTTTGTTGTTGGTGTGACTGAACCTCAGGGAGAGGCTGCCTACGTATCCTTTCGGAATCAAGTCAAACGTAGTTCAGGCCTCAATCAATTTTTTTTTTTTTTTTATAATAATTTTTTTTTATAATTTTTTTTATAAGCGACTCGAAAGTCGGTAGAGAGAATTGGGTAGTGTTTGGGGAGTAGTGGGGAATAAACACCTTCGCCATTTTCAACGTGTCAGGACCACTTGGAGTATGATCTAGACGTAGTACCTCTTGACTGCATCTGCATTCACCGCTGTGTCAGGGTCATTTCCTTCGATATCACCTAAATACAATGCTCCTCTTGGCAATATTTTCCTTACGATGTATGGGCCTTTCCAATTTGGGGCAAACTTTCCTTTTGCTTCTTCATGATGCGGCAGAATACGCCTCAATACCAATTGTCCTACTTCGAAATTCCGGGGGCGGACTTTCTTGTTGTAGGCGCGGGCCATCCTTCGCTGGTATAACTGTCCATGACAAACTGCAGCCATCCGCTTTTCATCAATCAACGTCAATTGCTCCAGTCGAGTCTTAACCCACTCGCTGTCCTCGATTTCTGCTTCGACAATGATTCGAAGTGAAGGAATCTCTACCTCTGCCGGTATTACGGCCTCGGTTCCATAAACCAAAAGATAAGGAGTCGCTCCCACCGATGTGCGCACCGTAGTGCGATACCCCAATAACGCAAAAGGTAACTGCTCATGCCACTGTCGGGAACTTTGTATTGTTTTCCTCAAAATCTTCTTGATGTTTTTATTTGCAGCTTCTACAGCACCATTGGCTTTTGGCCGATAAGGAGTGGAATTCCTGTGTGTTATCTTGAATTGCTCGCACACATCTCCCATCAAGTGACTGTTCAAGTTTGCTGCATTATCTGTAATGATAGTCGCAGGAATACCGAAGCGACAGATAAGATTTGAGTGTACAAAATCCACTACAGCTTTCTTGGTGACCGACTTGAGAGTGACAGCCTCTACCCACTTTGTGAAGTAATCGATGGCAACCAGTATAAACCTGTGTCCATTCGAAGCCTTTGGTTCAATTGGTCCAATGACGTCCATGCCCCAAGCGACAAATGGCCAAGGTGCGGACATGGGATGCAGTTCCGTGGGAGGCGCATGAATCAAATTACCGTGCACCTGACACTGATGACACTTCCGGACAAAGCTAAAACAATCCTTTTCCATGGTCATCCAGTAATAACCTGCTCTAAGGATCTTCTTCGCTAAGACATACCCGTTCATGTGAGGTCCACACACACCTGCGTGTACTTCGTGCATGATCTTTCTCGCTTCCCCGATATCGACACATCTTAAGAGATTGAGGTCCGGAGTCCTCTTATATAACAATTCACTGCTCAAAAAGAAACCACTTGCATGTCGCCTAATGGTCCTCTTTTGATCTCCAGTTGCGTGCTCGGGGTATTCTTGTGTCTTCAAGAATTTCTTGATGTCATGGTACCAAGGCTGCGTATTTGATCCCGCCTCGATTACACTGCAGTAACCGTGTCTTTCCTTGATTTGGATTTCCAAAGGATCGACGTGGGCGTCGCCCGGGTAGGGTAGCATAGAAGCCAGAGTAGCAAGTGCATCTGCCAGTTCATTGTGAAACCTCGGAATATACCTGAATTCTATTGAGTTAAAGCGCTTGCTGAGGTCCTCCACATGTTGTCGGTATGGGATAAGTTTGACATCCCGAGTTTCCCATTCGCCTTGAACTTGCCGGATGATCAGGTCAGAATCTCCCATAATCAGTAAGTCTTTGACATCCTGATCGATTGCCATATGTATGCCCATAATGCAGGCTTCATATTCAGCTGTATTATTTGTGCAGAAGAAACGAAGTCTAGCTGTGGCGGGATAATGCTGACCGGCAGGTGAGATCAAAATTGCCCCAATCCCTATACCCTTGGCATTCACGGCTCCGTCAAAGAACATCTTCCAAACATGAGCTTCCTCCGAGATCACTTCTACGGTGTTTACCTCTTCATCTGGAAAGTAGGTATCCAATGACTGGTATTCCTCATCGACCGGGTTTTCGGCCAAATGATCTGCTAACGCCTGGGCTTTCATTGCCGTGCGAGTGACATAAACTATGTCGAACTCCGTAAGCAAGATTTGCCATTTAGCCAGTCTCCCAGTAGGCATTGGTTTCTGAAATATATATTTCAAGGGATCCAACCTGCTTATGAGGAATGTAGTGTGGGCTTGGAGATAATGCCTCAGCTTTTGAGCAACCCATGTGAGAGCGCAGCATGTCTTCTCCAACAGAGTGTATTTGGCCTCGTAGCTGGTGAATTTCTTGCTCAGGTAGTAGATCGCCTGTTCCCTTTTCCCGGTCACATCGTGTTGCCCCAGGACGCAGCCAAAGGAGTTCTCCAAGACTGTCAGATACAAGAAAAGTGGCCTCCCTGGTTCGGGAGGGACCAAGACTGGGGGATTCGAAAGGTACTCTTTGACTTTATCAAAGGCTTCTTGACACTCCGTTGTCCACTTAATCGCCGCATCTTTTCTTAACAACTTGAATATGGGCTCACACGTGCTTGTCAGCTGGGCAATAAACCGACTGATGTAGTTCAGCCTGCCCAAAAGACTCATCACGTCTTTCTTCGTTCTTGGGGGGGGTAGATCTCTGATAGATTTTATCTTAGTCGGATCTAGCTCGATACCTCTCCTGCTTACGATGAAACCCAAAAGTTTACCCGACGGAACTCCGAAAGCGCATTTGGCTGGATTTAGCTTCAAGTCATACTTCCTTAGCCTCTCGAAGAATTTCCTCAAGTCTTGGATGTGATTATCCTGTGTCCTGGACTTGACTATTACATCGTCCACGTACACCTCTATTTCCTGATGCATCATGTCATGGAAAATGGCGGTCATGGCCCTCATATAAGTAGCCCCAGCATTCTTTAAACCAAACGGCATGACCCGATAACAGTAGGTGCCCCAAGGCGTGGTGAAGGCAGTTTTCTCGGCATCCTCTTCATCCATCAATACCTGATGATACCCAGCGTAACAATCTACGAAAGACTGTATCTCGTGCTTGGCGCAATTATCAACGAGGATGTGGATGTTGGGCAGCGGGAAATTATCTTTAGGACTTGCTCTGTTCAGATCTCGGTAATCTACACATACTCGAGTTTTCCCGTCCTTTTTCGGTACTGGAACCACATTCGCCAACCATGTTGTATATTGGACTACCCGGATCACTCCTGTTTTCAGTTGCTTGGTGATCTCCTCTTTAATTTTGTCACTGACCTCGGTTTTGAACTTTCGTTGCTTTTGTTGAACCGGAGGACAATCAGGATGAATCGGCAATTTGTGAACCACTAGATCGACACCTAGTCCCGGCATGTCATCATATGACCAAGCAAACACGTCTTTAAATTCAAGAAGAAGTTGAATTATCGCCTCTCGCGTTTTCTTGTCCGTGTGAATGCTTATCTTGGTCTCCCGGAATTTCTTCCGGGGTTCCTAAATTTACCGGTTCAGTGTCATTCAGATTCGGCTTAGGTTTATTCTCGAAATATTCCAACTCTCGGTTTATCTCCCTAAAAGCCTCTTCCGCATCATATTCTGGTTCTGGATTCATTAATTCGCAGTTAAATAGCTCATTGTGACCTGGGCGTGAAGTCCGCAAGCATGTCATATTTAAAGCCGCATTATTAGGACTGAAAAGGAAGATAAGAGGAAAAGTAATAAAATCAGAACGAAAGAAAGAATAGGAAAGCAATGATGATTTTTTTTTTATTTTCTTTTGAAAATTGGAAGACAACAACGTTTACAACTAGGAATTCGGAATAACAAATGAAAAGAAGAAAACGTTCAAGTTATGTCCCGGAGATAACTTGTGATACAGGAAAGGTGGCAGGACAGGTCTACCCGGACTTCCGTCTAGTTGGGAATGGCGTGATCTCCCAGTTTTGGAGCTTGGCGTTTGGCCCCATGTATATCATCTCAGCAGTGCTCGTGCCTTCGCCTGGTTGAACCATGTGGACCTCGTAGAGCATTTCCCTCATTGCCCCACATATTTCCTCGATTTCCTCAACTGTGAAGACCTCATCTTCTTCTTCTTCAGTGTACCCTGGCCTGACAAAAGTCGCATGTAAATCCGGCAGTGGTTGAGGCAACTTCCAGCCCTCATTTCTCCTTTTCTTTGCCCATTTTTCGTCTGCTGGAGTAGGTTTGAAACCTAGTCCAAAAGGTTTCTTGATGACTGGTAAAGTAATGGGTTCCGTCGTTCCCTGAAGATTTCGTCCAAGCCCCTTCCCTGGCCTAAATCCGTGTCGGATCATCTCTTTGGCCACCATAACCGAAGCGTTAGACAAGAAAGGCTGGGGGCAAGGTACTCCCTCTTCGTGCTGCTCTGCCAATACCACCTCGAAAGCTTGATAGACCGTATGCTCACTCCCTTCTCTTGGTTCAAGATACGGGATAGATGGGTCCCGATAAATGGCATGTTCATCTTCTCCATGGACCACGATCTCTTGGTCTTCATACTCGAACTTCACCATCTGGTGAAGAGTAGAAGGTACGGCTCCTGCCGCATGGATCCAAGGCCTGCCAAGGAGGAAATTGTAAGATGTGTCCATGTCGATCACTTGGAAAGTGACTCGAGATTCGACTGGTCCTATGACCAGCAACAGGTCTATTTCTCCCATGGTGTCTCTCTTGATACCATCGAAAGCTCTCACGCAGACGTTGTTGGGTCGGATTCTTCCGGTCTCAATTTCCATTCTTTGCAGCGTGGAGAGCGGGCAGATGTCGACACCTGATCCCCCATCCAGCATCACCCGCTTGACATAGTAGTCCTCACATTTGACTGTCAAATGCAATGCCTTGTTGTGTGCTGCTCCTTCCGGGGGTAGATCGTTCTTGCTGAAGGAGATTTGGTTGACGGCGAAGAATCTTTCTGTCATCCGCTCTAGTTGCTCCACCGAGGTTTCGACCGGTACGTATGCTTCATTCAGGGTTTTCAGCAGGATCTTTTGATGCTCGGTTGACCTCATTAATAGTGACAGCATGGACACTTGCTCAGGGTGCTTGCGCAGCTGGTCTATCACTTCGTAATCCGGCATCTTCATCTGCTTGAAGAACACTTCCGCTTCTTCAACACTCACAGGCTCCTTTGGAGGGAAGCGCCTTTGTGTGGCGTTGTTCAGTTCTTGGGTATTTGAGTACCCTCCAACGAAAGTATTTTCTGGAAGTTCTTCCCTGACCTCCTTACCTTTATACGTTACCAAAGTCTTTTGATAATTCCACGGCACTGTGGACGGGTTGGTCATTGGCTTTTGTGGCACGCGTCCGATAACCACTGGCTCATTCAGCCGAGGTGGTTGAATCGTCCCCCGGACCACATAGGCCCCTTTTGGCACATACATAGGTTTTGTCTTTTTGATCCCGAAGTTCTGCGTCTTCTTGGCTTGACCTCGCGGTATGTAAAGAACTCCACCCTTTGCCGGTACCACTTTCTTCTCCACCTTCTTTTCAGGCTTGCTTTCTGCAGCCTTGGCCTCCTCCCCCCTTTCTGATTTCTGGTCTGTTTCAGGCCTCCTCGCTGTGTCGACAATGGCAATTATGGCTTTCAAGGCAGGGTCGAACTCTTTGTCTTCACAAATCATGCCGATCAGCGGCCCATTATTGTGAGCGGGCAATGGATTGTTAGTTACATTTGGGATCTCTTCGTCCCTTAGCACTATCTTCCCCTGCTCTATCAAATTTTCGACCACTCTTTTCAATGACCAGCAGTCGTTTGTATCATGTCCTTCGGCCCCTGAATGATAGGCGCATCTGACTCCGGCTTTGTAAGAAGGAGATGTCGGGTTTTGCCTCGTTTGGGGAATTGGTTGCAAGAAACCCAACTGGACTAGCTTAGGGAACAATGTGGAGTATTGTTCACCGATGGGCGTAAAAGTCCGCCGTCGAGGTGGCTCCTGGGGGCGGTAGTTATTCTGCGGGGGTTGTGGGTTATAGTGGTTGCGGTAAGGAAGCTGATTTCTGGGAGGTGGAACTGGGCCTCGGTTGGCTTGTTGTGGTGAATGGTTATAAGGCTGGGCATTCATGACCATATAAGGTTGATGAGCATATGCCACATTTGAGTGGGGGTAGTAGTGTTGTGGGGCCCTTTCCGAAAAATGGGGCCTGGGATGACGATACTCCCTTGCTTCAGAGGCTGCCATAGCCGTTTCTTCCTTCTTCTTCCCCCTTGTCGTCCCTCCAGACCCGCTTTGGACGGCCTGGGAGGTTGCCCTTATGGCTGCTTGACTCAATATCCGACCCGTTTTCAGCCCATTCTCTACCATCTCTCCTATCTTGATTGCTTCCGCGAATGGCTTACCCATGGCTGACATCATGTTTTGGAAATAGTCAGACTCTTGAGCCTGGAGAAAGGTAGTGACCATTTCCACTTCATCCATGGGAGGCTTCACTCTCGACGCCTGTTCACGCCACTTAATAGCATACTCTCTAAAGCTTTCCGAAGGCTTCTTCTTCAGATTCGACAGAGAGTTTCGGTCTGGCGCAATGTCGATGTTATACTGGAATTGCTTTACAAAATCTCTGGCGAGATCATCCCATATATGCCATCGGGACATTTCCTGATCCATATACCATTCCGAAGCTATCCCTACTAAGCTTTCCCCAAAATACGCCATTAGCAGTTCTTCCTTTCCGCCGGCTCCCCGCAATTGGTTGCAGTATTTCTTAAGATGTGCAATGGGGTCACCGTGCCCATCGTATTTCTCGAACTTGGGGGTCTTGAAACCCGTCGGTAGGTGCACGTGAGGGAACATGCACAGGTCGGTGTAAGAGACGCTCTTTTGCCCGCTCAAACCTTGCATATTCTTCAAACTTTGTTCAAGGCTTCTCATTCTCTTAGCAATCTCATTTTGTTCTGCAATCCTGGGGTTCTGATCCTGTCCCGGTGCGAGTTCGCACTGAGGCGGTAGAGGATTATTGTTGGTAGCGAACCTGGTTGGTTCCATTGAGAACGATGGTGCTTGGAATGTAAAAGAGGATGAGTCAAAGCTTGGCTTGTATGTGGCAGGCTGTGCCGTAGCTGGGCAAGGCGATGCAGTAAAGATATTCATGCTTGCATCGGTGGCCGACATTCGGGGATGAGGCTCAGAAGGTGATCCGGCGGAGAAAACGGAGTTGGCTGGGTACCCGAATGGGGTAGCAGGGTAATTTATGGGGACATTAGAAGTCCCACCTGACCTGGAGAATAATTCAGGGAATCCGGGGACGACACTTGGCGGCTCTTTCCCATTGTTCCAATCATCCAGCATTTCCAACATGCGGAGCCGTAGGATTCTATTTTCTTCTGCAGTTGCGGATTCAGGCGTGAGGACGGCTGAGATTGAGCTCTCCTCAGAGACGGGGACTGTTTGCAATGGAATTTCCGAAGACATTTCCACACTTCCTTTTGACCTGGTGAAGTAGGTGTGAGTACTGTTTCTGGTCCTAACAATAGGTAGTTGAACACCTCTCCTTGACCTCGTGAAGTATGAGTGCGAGGCCAGACTTTCACCAAACCAACCGTCTTTTCAAAAACCCTGGAAACATGCTCAATGACAAGCGCACGGTTAATTTGCAGCAAATAACAGATAGTTAATCTCACGTTGGGCATGATGCACCTATACAGTTAAGTGGATTACTATATGTCTGCTACGAGAGCACGCGTCATTCCGGTATTTTCCTCTTATTTCCCCCCTTTTTTTTTTTTTTATTTTATTTATTTTTCTTTTATATTTTTTTTGTAGCAAAATAAAATGCGATCGGATCCGATGAGGATTGCCTACGTATCACGATACTCACGTGAATCAGATCATTACGTAGTTCGAAAACACGAATGAGCGTGAAAGAAGCAAACTCTTTATTATTGAAGCAGTCTATTACAAACTACATTTTGCAAAAGAAAAAGCAAACTTTGGAAATAAACCTAGACTCAAAAATAGACTAAAAATCACCCTGATGAAAAAACAGGCAGAAGATGCTAAGATACAGATTTGACCTATGAATGCATTATGGTTTTAAAAATTGGTTTCCGCGGGGCGTCGTTCGGCCTCGCCGCGGTCCTAGGCGTGAGATCCCTCTCAAGTTGCTCTAGCTCGTGCATAGTCTGCTTGACATAACCCATTACTGCCGAGAGGACGGTAGCGCTGGACATGTTCTCACATTGTAGGCATCGTCTGGTGATGGCATGGGCAATGGCCTTGATCCTATCTCTGGTTTGCTTCTTCTCTACGAGCAGGCGTTTTGTCTGATCGCTGCATATCTTGAAAACTTGAGCATCTTGTACATGCTGATGCTTCAGTCGTCGTACTTCCAACTTCATCTGGGCTATTGAGTCATACCAGTATCTGCTCTCAATTTGGAAATCCTTGGCCTGATTAGCTGCCTTGATCTCAAGTGCAGCCATCTCTCTCTTTATTTTAACAACAGTCTTCTCATGGTCGCTTTCCAATCGATTCAGGTACCTGCGATGCTTGTCCGTTCTTGTATCCCACTGTGCCTTGAGCTCTGCTATGATGTTTTCAGATTTCTCCAAACCATCTCGCCATTCCCTGATTTCACCTTTTAGCCCTTTTATCAGCTGCTCGTCCGATCGACGCCTTGGTTGTCTATCTGCATCCAACCTTATCTGTTTGATCTGGGCTCTGAGCATTTCATTTTCTTGAATCAACCTGTTCCGCTCTCCCAGATCGGTAGCAACTTGCACGTTGTGTTCATATTTCAATTTTTCCACTTGTTGCTTTAACCTGCTGATTTCGGTGCAATAGCCTCTTTCTTTTGCTAACCAATCCCACTGCTTTTGTGATGATTCGGTAAAATTCCGGATGTGGGGTCTCTTAGCTGGCCTTTCATGCTCGAGTTCCCTTCTGTACCATGCAAGGTAACCTGGCGCCGTTTCTCCTTTGGCTTGATCCCGCACGCAAGTATCTGATTTCAAATATTGACCCTCATTCCAGATTTGGCGAATCTTTGCTTCTGGGAACTGTCCGTTAGGACTTATCTCAATTGCTTGAGTGCTTAGATCTTCCTCATGAGGTACTGTCTGGCATTTTCCGAACTGTCTTAAAACTCGGCCGGGTGCGTAAGGTTGAATGCTCTTAAGCCCCATCAGCAAGAAATGAGTTTTAGCCGCTGACATATATAAGACCTCATCAACGGGCAACCATCCCAACTTCCATTGTATTTGGCTGGCAGTAAGAGCTTGAAAGAACGAGGTCCAAGCCAGGACTCCTTCGGGCAAACTAATCTCTTTGGCTCTCGCGTAAGATTCTTCTATGCGGGTCTTTTCCGGGGAACCATGGCTCAAAATCTCGGAATGATGGCAAAGGTGCTCGGTCATCCATATCTGCAGGAGCAAGTTACAACCTTCGAAGAAATTTCCCCCAGCTTTACAAGCTGTGAGAGCTCGAAAGATGTCGGACACCACCATAGGCGCGAGAGTACTGTCACTTTGCGTGAGTAAAGTGCTGACGACCCCCGATATCTTCAAATCAATGTTTCCATCTTTCCTGGGAAATACCAGAAGACCCAGAAACGTTATCATGAACGCCACCCGTCTGTGCTCGTCCCACTTCTGACGAACTCCTTTGCTGCACAGTTTGTTGATTGGATTATTGAATCCCCCCTCGTGACCGTATCTATCATATATGAAGCATGGAGTACAGAATCCGGCTGCTAGATCCGGGTTGTGGACTGTTCTAGGTATTTTCAATGAATCCAGGAACCGATGTACCGTGACGACTCTTGGGGCGACCAAGTATTTTTCCTTCAACGGAAGTTCAGTATTCCCGATGTACCCGGCCATTTCTTCCAAAGTTGGGGTGAGCTCGAAATCAGAGAAATGGAAAACATTGTGCGCCGGGTCCCAATAGGTAACCAAAGCTCTTATGATATCTCCCCGAGGCTGGATTTCCAACAGACCCACAAGACCTTTCAGATTTTTCTTAACCTCATTTTGCCCTTCAACACCTAGATCATTCCACCATAGCCGTAACTTGATAGGGATTTTGGTCATTATTGAAAAATGTTCATTTTGCATCGTGCTCATCCTGCACATTTATTAAGGTGATTTTAACAAAAATGACTGACTCAAAATATTTTACAGAGGGGACCAAGCTTTGAACACGGCCTTTAAGCACTTCGGGGACGAAGATTTTAAGGCTGTGTGGGTCTAAAAATGCTAAGCAAAACCCAAAAGTGGCTATTTATGCAAAGTCAGCCTTCCGGCGTCCCTTTCGGGAACATTCGGCTATTCATGTCAAAACAGCATCACCTGACTTATTTATGACTCTTTAAAAATTTGAAACATATTTTTTTTTGATTTTGGCTATTTTAGCAAAATGGGGGGTTGAACCCGACGAGGGTTGCCTACGTATCTCACATCCGGTGAGAATCAAACCGGCGTAGTTCGGGGTATCGTAACATAGGAAAAAAAATCGAATAAACCTAGAAATCAGGAATGCGTATTTTTTTTACATTTTTTTGAAAAGAGATAAAGATTAAAGAAACTATATATTTTTTTTTTATATATTATTATTATTATTATTATTTTTTTTTAAGAAAAATTTGGACTATTAGTCTGAATTCATAAAAGGGGTATTACGAAAGAAACAACTCATTTTTTTTGAATTATGAATTTTCGATTTTTTTTTTACCCTTAAAATAAATACCCCTTTTTAATTTTTGTATATATTTTTTTTTTAACAACTCTCAATAAACAAAACAGTTTTTTTTTAGAAAAATTCCGGCGAGGTTTTGACACTACTTGGACATTGGTTCTATTTTCCAAAAATAAGTAATTATCTCCCCTGCGCTGCTATTTTCCCTTTTTTTTAGAACCGGTCGACATGCGGAACCGAAGCAGATAAATGCATAACACAGATAGGAATGCAGCATGATGGTCTTTCCATTTCAGGTTGCCTGTCCTAGACGGACCCAACCCCTGTGTTGAGTCCCCTAAGTCAAATGCCATATGATGCAAATAAGCGTTCCTACTAGGGATCCGGCATGAAGTTTCGTTATACTAGGTTTAAACCTTGGTATTTGCCCTAGACTGTGTACCCGAGCGGACAACTCGAGTCGAGGAGGGGGCTACGTACCGGGGACCCGCGAGATCGTCCGGCTTTGTAACTTGTCCGACCTCTTTCTTATTTCAAGTATTGACACTAACAGAATAGGGAGTCTCGACCAGCGAGCTTCTCCCCGGAGGTAAGAAAAGAAGGGTTTCGGCACAGTTTATATACAGTTCAGATAATATCAAAAGCGGTAAAAGACAACATTTAGCACTTTTATGCAAAACATGTAATAAAGATCAGATAATAAGCCAGATATAACAATTACTCTAAGCTCGAATTCTTGAACCCTGAACCAGTGGTTCTGGGTTTTTATCTCCCCAGCAGAGTCGCCAGAGCTGTCACACCTCCTTTTTGCGCGCCCGGCCCCGAAGGGTTAAATGCGCGAGGGAGTTTTTCCAATTTAAGTGACAATATTCGAAATGGGATTATTTATTTAATTCAGAGTCGCCACTTGGGAAAGGTTTGGCTTTTGGTGTCCCAAGTCACCGGTTTATCTTGAATCCCAAATCGAGGAAATTTCGACTTTTCCAAATGAAGTCTGCGAACCAGAAATTCTAAGTAAGGAATTCTGTTGACCCGAGGGAAGGTGTTAGGCACCCTCGAATCCCGTGGTTCTAGCACGGTCGCTTAAATTGTTATAATGGCTAAATATCTGATTTAAATACATGTTATGACTTGCGTGCTTTCATTAAGTTTAAACCGCTTTTATCATTATCATTTATTTTTATAGAATTGCAACGTCGTGAAAATGCATCCCGAACCACGTCACAATCAATGCGCCCGTGATCGTCAACATATTTGACTTCGTTGAGATTTGGATTTGGGTCACAGTCAATGTGCACCCGAATTTAAGAATATGATTTAATTAAGTCGCGCCTAAAGAATCTAACGCGTTATCGTCTTCGGGGAGGGCAGTGGAATTCACTAAAATAGCCCGTCCCAAATTCTAAGTATTTATTATGACCAATTTTGAGGGCCCCGCAATTGGCCTTTTGATTTGGCGAGGCTCATCTCATTATTTTAGAAGGGTATCCTACAAGAACTACATTTTTGCTGCATTTATCTTTTAAGGGAAGGATGAGGCCGAATTTTGCGGGTTTAGACAAATACGGACTGAATCCTTATTATGTTTGCCGAACCTAAACTTGTTTGATTACTTGATTGATTGTTCATGAGGTGAGAGCGACGGCATGCTTTGTCTTAAACAAGTGAATATACTTATTAATTCGCTAAGTGAGATTGCAAACAAACTAACAACATATGTTGAGTTACGTTTTAACGACCTCCAAATTCTATTCTTAACACTCTAACCTATTCGAAATTGATAAAAAAAAACGGCTGCTTTAGTAGGAAAAAATTACTACTAATTGAACTCAAAAATGATTATCAGTTTTTCGCAACAATCATTACATAAAAATCTGTAATGAAACTCAGTGTCGAACCTGTATTGGAACGAATGAACTGACAAGAGAAACTGGCATTCATAGCCATATTCTTAGTGTGACTATATGAGAGTTTGTTTGGGGATACATTTATCCCGGACCCAGTACCACAGTTTTGTCAATGCAGTGGTCTTAGGTAAAATGCAAATGTTACCATTACTCTATGCTATACAGTCATACTAAATCAAACAAGTGTTATACTGAGCTGAATGTATACTAAACCAAAACATGTTGTCTATGTCGTCTGTCATTACTGTTGAGCCATGCTATCTAACAGTTCAATCTTAAAAAGAATGTATGCTAGTTTATACAGAATAGTTCGTAGTAAAAATACAGGCCCAACTAACATTCGAACTATCCTTTTACACCGATGCTATAACATAAACTGGTATTCACTTCTTTATTTCTGCTTCAACTTCACACTTTCAATACTACAAGGTTCAAAGATTGTGTACCTGAGAATATTTGCAATTGAGGAAAAGGGGAATCAGTAGAGTAACAATGAACAAACGCAGCAGCAGAAGCAACACCGACAGTAGCAGCAGGGCCGTATAGCAACAGCAACAAAAAAACAGTAGAGTAGCAACTACAACTTTCAAACAATTGGAGTGGGATCCACCTCAACTAAACTAGACTTTCGAGTAGAACAAACAGTGAACAAACAGACTCAGTTTTGTGAGAGACTCAGTATTGCACAGAATAGGTCCGGATTTGGTTGAAGTCAGAAAACAAAAGAAAAGGAGCAATTTCTGGTTTTTGTTTGTCTGAGTTATCAGACAGATTCTTTCCAGTTTCTCGATTCAACAGTAGCAGTTTCTGGTTTAATATCTCTTTTTCAAAGAATTCCTCACAAACTGTGTATTTTCCTTTTCCTTCCCCCTATCCAGATGTCCTCTATCTCTCTGTGTATCTATCGATGTCTCTCTGTGTATTCTCTCCTTTTGTGTTCTTCTCCCAAAAATCCCCCCTCAGATCATGGAAGTCCCCCCCTTTTATAAGCCTAAAATCATCCCTTTAACAGCCTGTTCGACAATCAGAAACCCCCTCCCATGTGCCATCCTCTTTTCAGATTCCACTTAGCTATTTAAGTATAAACAAAACCCCCCATGATATTCCCTGGCAGTCTTACTCTTTTAAGTGAGGTTTAATACTTCTTAAACTAAAGTAGAGCATGGACAGCAGGGGTGTGTTTTGACAGCACATGCTGTCAAACTATTTTTAATTCAAAAAGGGCCTTTATGCAGGAACCAGGCTGTGCACAATGCACATGCTGTGCACAAGTGCACATGCCCTCAATTCAGATTGCAGCTTAACAATCTATCCTTTTATTTTCAGATTCAAATACAACTATAAATGACCCTACTTGATTCTTACTTTGATTCAAACAAAGTTGCAGCAGGCAAAATGTTCAATCGTTAACATTCGAACTACTGAAATTAATTGACGACATTTGTCGACTCGACTATATTAGTTATAACATACACAATCGTAGCCAAAAATCAAACATTTAAACAGTATTGATACATGGTTCGCATTATACTGACTAAACAGGAATACACTCGAGGAGTCAATTAATCGGTCCAAACTCGAAAATCAGCTACTTGCACGAACAAATACACAATGCCTTATCAGAATAGGAGGGGGGAATTTAGACAAACAAACAGAGGTTCAGGCGAAGTAGTTGAAGCACAGTTGATAGAGGTCAAGGACATAAACAGCAAACGAATAGACCCTTACAACAAATCAAACAAACCAAAACAACTAAGAAAAGAAAGAAAACTCACCTTAAACCGCAAAAAGATCGAAACCTTAACTCGGACTTGGCCAAACCTTTCTTAAGGCTGAACGGACTTTAAACGAAGTGTTTCTCAGACGAGAAACACTTGGATTAAAGTCCATTAGACCTTAACCTCTTTGGTTCGAACGGATATGGACCAGTGACGAAGAACCCACAAATTCCAAAAACTCAGATCTGGGATTCATGCTTCCCTGATCAGATTCGGACCAAACCAAGTATGGTTTGGTCACGAGGGGGGTCTGGAGAGTGTCTGGTACGAAACTGGGGTTGGTTGGGTTAGATCGAGTTTTGACTCGAATCTTCGAATGAAGATTCGAGGACCTGGGGGTGATTCGAACCATGGGGTTGGTAGATTTGGGTTCAGGATGGCATGGGGGTCCTATGGTGTTCAAGGGAAGGTCACCGGCATCCATGCCGCCGGCTTTCATGGCGGAAGTACGCAGGGGCGGCTAGGGTTTTAGGGCTGTTCGTTTGGGGAGACGAAGGCTGGGGTTTGGATAGGGGGGCAGGGTAGTGTTAGGAGTTTATATAGTTAGTGAGCAAATGGATCCTGGCCGTTGGATGAGATGAGAGGAAGGGCCAGGATCCTTTGACTATCAGGGAACGACGTCGTTTCAAGGGTGAAGGGTTAGGGTCGGTCCGGGTGAGACGGGTCGGGTTTATTGGTGGGTTATGGGGATTGATCTTGGACCGTTGGATCGGCTTGGTTTAAACGGTTGTGATGGGTTGGCATCGAAACGACGTAGTTTTGGTGTTAAGCTACGTCGTTTCATGGCCTGGGGGGTGGGCTGTTTGGACTGGTGGCTTGGGCTGTCCGTTTGGGCTGAGTTTGTTGGGCCAATTTTAACAAATTGGCCCAAGTCCGGAAGGGGTCTTTCCTTTCCCTTTTTTTTATTATTTTTATTTTTTTATTTCTTTTTCTTATTTATTTTAAAACAAAACTAAGCCAAAAATCAAATTAAAATTAAATACACACTCAAATACAATTATTTGCACACATACTAAAATATTTCAAAACAGGTAAGGTCAAACCAAATAAAATCACGGACGAAAATGCCTAATCACGATTTTCTATTTAACGACCGGATTACGGTTTGAATTATGCAGGACACATATTTTTTGAATTTTATTTTAATAAAGTAAATAAATAAAAATGGGCCAAAGTCATAAATAAATCAACAAAGTGCCGCACAGAAATCCGAAATTGTACAGCAGGGCCAATTATATATTTTTTTATTTCTTTTTGGAGCGATTGTCGTGTGAAGCAAAAATCACGTGCTCACAATATACTTGAGCCTTGTCACCTCTCATGAGCACTTGAATTGTGATGATTTATGTAAAAGTTAAAGTGTGGGGTGGTTGATTTGGCTTTTGAGTGGAACTAATGAAATAAGGAGAAATGTGCACTGTTTCGAAAAAGTAAGAGCCACTTGAATTAAAAAAGAAAGAAAAGTAAAAAATAATTGTATTGCTGTGGAAAAAATATATTCCTTGATAGGTGGTGGCTTTTGATGTAATTATGCTTATAGAAGTATGGGGTAATAAACATTGATATGAAGGTGAAGTTTTGGTTTGACATAAGTATGGGCTTGAATGTTAAAGTATATGCATTAAAGTGCTTAGGGAGGTGTAGTCACTTTTATATCCAAATGTATCCTACCCGACCCGTAGCCTACATTACAACCAAATAAAGTCCTACATGATCCTAGACTGAATGAACTCGATTAGTAGAGGAGTACACTATGGTCAAGCCTATAATGCATCTTTTGTGGCAGATGAATGTTATTTCTGAGAGAGAGTGAATTCTTTCTATCTTGAGTTCCTAATTGTTCTTAAATTTTATTGTGTGTATGGAACTACTCTCTTTTGTATTGTGAGGGAACTTGATTCATGAAGGAAAGGTAATGTCATTGACCTCCATGTTAGAGTAAGCGAGTGAGTTATGAATAATGGATGGTACTTGCAAGTCAAATCTTGAGGTAAAGATGTTACACCCTTGTGCTTAGTCCATTTTAAATATTCTTGGTGTGATGAGTTAGGAAAATTGCTTAAAAGGTCGTATCTATAAGTATAGTTTGACTGCTCGAGGATGAGCAATGTTTAAGTGTGAGGTATTGATGTGTGGCTATAATTCCATAGTTTCATACTTTATGTGCCTCGTATTTTACATACTTTAATGATAAATTACACTTTATTTGCGTATAATAGAGTCTCTTTTATGTGTAGGTGAATTGGAGATGGAAGTAGAGCAAAAGGGATACTTAAACATTGAAAGTGTACGTGAGAACAGTGAAAAGGAGAGGCCAGGCAAAAGCTAGCTCAACCAAGCTTTAGCCTGGTGAAGCCAGCCTAAAGCCAGCCTGAACCAGGCATTAGCCTGGCGAGGCCAACCTAAGACTAGGCTGAACCAGGATTTAGCCTGGCGAGGCTAGCCTAAGGCCAGGTCCAGTCCGAGTTTTGAAGGCTTATTTCGTCTCCTGGTTTGACTAGGACTTGACCTGCACATTTAGGTCTTTTCCTACACATATAAATAGACCTAAAATGCCACTTTTGAGGACAGACCGAGAGAGAGATCGAGTTTGGACATGCTTTAGACCTAGGGAGAGCACAGAGCCGTCGTAGAGACCGGAGATTCTACCTAGGAGGCAAGAACATACTAGGAGCAAGGCGGAGAATTCTTCTATGGGTTTTTCATTTCCTTCTTCCTATTTCCATTATTGGTTATGAATTCTGGTATTGTAATTTTGCATACTATTATAAATAACTAATTTGTTACCTAGGGTTTTGATGGAACCTATTGGAGGATAATTTTCCTATTACGTTAATATATATTTGTTGTAATATTTTATCTATTTGTTCAACTATGCTATTATTGTGGTTGGTTGAAGAGCTCTCAATCGACTGTGCCTATTTAGTGTGTATTACTTGGGAGAGAGTGCATATTTAGGTAGTTGTTGAACAACATCACTCCTAACGTATATGTGGGATCAATACGAAGGGCTTAAAAGTGGGATTAGGGATAACAGAACCTTGGAGCGATCCGAGTGAGCCGTACTTAGTGCCAGCTAGCGTCGGGAGAATATGTCTAGTAAATTGTGGTAATTACTCGGGAGAGAGTTACGACAGTTAGTGTGCTCATGATCGGTAGAGAAAACTTAGGCAAATTTATAGAAAATGTAGCGGAAAGGATTTCGACAATCGAGCAAATCATAACTCTAGACCTCCTTAATCTTGTCTCCAATCCTTATCCTTATTAATTTATAGTTTTGCTGCTTTCTAGTAATTGTTAGTTAATTAGATAAAAATAAATATTATAATCTTTATAATTAGGAAATTGTTTGGACTTGTGTTTCTCAGTGATATTGAACAACTGTAGCTAAGCCTTAGTTCTATGTGGGATTCGACTCTGGACTTGTAAACCGGATTATAATTGCCACAACTGCTTAGTCCTTTTTATAAGGCAAAGTTGGGCGTGATCAGTAGCCCTAGAGAGGGAGGCCGATCATGTATCAGTTGGATCGATTTTTTGCTATTCCCTCCAGGCCAGAGGTCGTTGCTTCAGATGCAATGGTCATAAGTATTTTTTTAGTATGCCATAAAGATGCTTCTACATTATTTGACCCGGTGGGTGATACTATTATTATAGACCGTGTGTATTGGTCGTGTGTGGTCCATTAGAGGATTGGAGACTATAGCTGATCTTTTATTACTTAGTATGATTGATTTCGACGTGAATTTGGGTATGGACTAGTTGTCTTCGTGTTGTACTATTATGCATTGTCACGCTAAGACCGTGACGTTGGAGATGCCGGGTTTCCAAGGATCGAGTGGCGAGGTTCTCTAGATTATGCTCCCAGCAGGGTTATTTCATATTTGAAGGCTCAATGGATGGTTGGGAAGGGGTGTCTGTCATATTTGACATTTGTGAAGGGTGTTAGTGTTGATACTCCTTCTATTGATTCTATTTCGATAGTGCAAGACTTTCTGGTTGTGTTTCTTGCAGACCCGTCGGGCATGCCACTCGATAGGGATATTAACTTTTGTATTGACTTAGTGCCGGGCACTCAACCCGTTTCTATTCCTCCGTATCGTATGGAACCAGCAAAGTTGAAGGAGTTGAAAGAACATCTTTAAGAGCTTCTTGATAAGGGATTTATTAGGCCTAGTATGCCGCCTTGCCGGTTCTATTTGTGAAGAAGAAGGACGGTACTATGCAGATGTGCATCGACGATAGGTAGTTAAAGAAAGTTACAATCAAGAACAAGTATCCTTTGTCGCACATTGATTATCTATTCGACCAGCTTCAAGGAGCAAGGGTATTCTCTAAGATTGATTGAGGTCTAGGTATCACCAGTTGAAGATTTGGGACAAGAATATTCTGAAGACGGCATTCAGGACCCGCTATGCTCACTATGAGTTCACTGTTATATCTTTTGGGCTGACCAACGTCCCAGCATCATTCATACATCTGATGAACAATATATTTCAGCCATATCTTGATTCGTTTGTCATAGTATTCATTGATGATATACTAGTTTACTCACATATCCATGATGAGCATGCCCAATATTTGAGGATTGTACTACAGTGGTTGAGTGAGGAGAAACTTTATGCCAAGTTCTCCAAGTGGGAGTTTTAGATTAGTTTTGTGGCGTTATTGGGGCACGTGGTGTCCAATGAGGGGATTAAAGTGGATCCAAAGAAGATAGAGGCGGTTTAGAGTTGGCCTGGACCGTCTTCAGCTACTGAGATTCAGGACTTTCTCGGCTTGGCGAGATATTATCACCACTTTGTAGAGGGTTTCTCGTCCATTGCATCACCTTTGACCAAATTGACCCAAAAGGGTAATCCATTTAGGTGGTCGGATGAGTGTGAGGAGAGCTTTCAGAAGCTCAAGACTGCCTTGACCACATCTCGAGTTCTAGTTTTGCCTTTAATGTCAGGCTTTTATAAAGTGTATTGTGATGCTTCTCAGATTGTTATTGGGTGTGTCTTGACACAGGAGAGCAGAGTGATTGCTTATACTTCCTTCCAATTGAAGGCTCATGAGAAGAACCACCATGTTCATGATTTGGAGTCGGCAGCTATCATTCATGTATTGAAGATTTGGAGGCATTATCTCTATGATGTGTCTTATGAGTTATTTACGGATCATCGGAGTCTCCAACACTTGTTTGACCAAAAAGATGTAAATTTGATACAGTTGAGATGGTTGGAGCTGCTAAAGGACTATGATATCACCATTTTGTATCAACCCGGAAAGGCTAGTGTGGTGGCTAATGCCTTGGGTAGAATGGCGATGAGTATGGGTAGCACTACTGGTGGAGGAGGATGAATAAAGATATAGTGGGATTTGTAGATCAGTGCCTAAATTATCAGCAGGAGAAGCACGAGCATTAGAGACCTAGCAGATTGCTTTAGAGGCTTGAGATTCCAGAGTGGAAATGGGAGTGTATCACTATAGATTTTGTAGTTGGGTTCCCACGAACTTCGAGGAAGTTTGATGTTATTCGGGTGATTGTGGATCGGTTGACCAAGTTCGCACATTCCATTCTAGTTGGGACTACTTATTCATCAGAGCGGTTGGCTAATATTTACATCTGCGAGATTATTCACCTTCACGGTGTGTCAGTGTCCAATCATTTCAGATTGGGACACGTCGTTTACATCGTAGTTTTGGAGATCAGCACAGTGAGAGTTAGCGTACGGGTTGAGTTGAGTATAATGTTCCACCTTCAAATGGTCGAGCAGTCTGAGCGTAGTATTCAGATATTGGAGGATATGCTACGTGTTTGTGTCATAGATTTCGGGGGTTCATAGGATCAGTTTCTGCCGCTTGCAAAGCTTGCCTACAATAACAACTATCAATCGAGTATTTAGATGGCTCCATATGAGGCTTTGTATGGGATATGGTGTCGGTATCTGATGGGATAGTTTGAATCGGGTGA
Source organism: Nicotiana sylvestris (assembly GCF_000393655.2). Lineage (NCBI taxonomy): Eukaryota > Viridiplantae > Streptophyta > Magnoliopsida > Solanales > Solanaceae > Nicotiana > Nicotiana sylvestris. The sequence goes on from NC_091067.1 coordinate 31,690,633, forward strand.
GGCTAGTCTATTGGGTACTGACTTGGTTCATGATGCTTTGGACAAGGTTAAATTGATTCCGGATCGGCTTCGCACGACGCAATCTATACAGAAGAGCTACGCCGATCGGAAGGTTCATGATATTGCTTATATGGTGGGAAAGAAGGTTCTGCTCAGATTTCACCCATGAAGGGTGTTATGAGGTTCGAGAAAAAGGGCAAGTTGAGCCCTCGGTATATTGGGCCTTTCGAGGTGCTTGAGAGGATTGGAGAGGTAGCTTATACGATTGCATTGCCACCTAGTATATTGAGTGTTCACCCAATGTTTCATGTTTCTATGCTCCAAAAGTATGTCGGTGATCCGTCTCATGTTTTGGATTTCATCACAGTTCAATTGGATGGTGATTTAACTTATGATATGGAGCCGGTAGCCATTTTAGACCGGCAGGGTCGAAAGTTGAGGTCAAAAAACATACCTTCAGTGAAGGTACAATGGAGAGCTCAGCCATTCAAGGAGGCTTTACTTGGGAGACCGAGCGGAATATGTAGAGCAGATATCCACGCTTATTTAAGATTCCGGGTATGATTCTAGACCCATTCCGTTTATTTAAGAGGGGGAGGATGTAACAACCCGACAGTTCATTTTCAATGTTGTAGCCCCATTCCCCCATTTATTGCTCATTCTATGCTCAATTGTTGATATGTGACTTGTCGGGGTAGTTTTTTGGTTTCGGAGATGTTTTAAAGTGAATTGAGACACTTATAGCCTGTTTGGACAAGCTTCTCAAGACAAAAAAGTGCTTTTTTCCCCCAAAAGCACTTTTTTCCTAATTTGAGGTGTTTGGCCAAGCTTATTTGGGAAACAAAAGTGCTTTTGGGAAGAAGCAGAAGCAATTTCAGAGAAGCAGAAAAAAGTAGCTTCTTTCCAAAAGCAGAAGCAGTTTTGGCTTTTCTTCTTACCTAAAATACCCTTAGCAAAATATAGTATATACCAAAATAACCCTTAAACCTAATACTTAGGATATTAATTTATAAATATTTCTTCTTATTTTTAGGAAATTTTCTAATATATAGTGTCTTTAGGGGTGAATGTTTTTATATTTGTTGAAGGAATTTTTATATATTTAACTTATATTAAAAGAATTAAGTACTTTTAAATTTTATTTTCATATTTTACTTAAATAAAATGATTTTTTTGTAATTATTGCATGTAATAACAAAATTTTGATATTATTTATTTACTTATAATATTAATTATTAAGTAAATCTACTCATGTCCTTATTCGTAATTTGACACTTAAAAGCACTTTCTAAAAAGCTTGGCCAAACACAAATTATTTCTTAAAAGTGCTTTTCAGACTGATTAACCAAACACAAACTTATTCTCTCCAAAAGTACTTTTTTCAAAAGCACTTTTTTCAAAAGCACTTCTCAAAATAAGCTGATTTCTCCAGCTTGGCCAAACAGGCTATTAGTCCTATAGTTGGAAGCTTAAGTTGGAAGAGTTAACCGGATGTTGATTTATGTGTAAACGACTTCGGAATGGAGTTTTAATGGTTCTGATAGCTCCGTATGGTAATTCTGGACTTAGGAGTGTGTCTGGATATTGATTTGGAGGTCCGTAGGAGACTTTGACTTAAAATGACGAAAGTTGGAAAATTAAAAGTTTGATCGAGAGTTGACTTTATGGTTACCGGGCTCAATTTGATTCCGGAATTTGTCATAGGTCCATTGTGACATTAATGACTTATGCTCAAAATTTAAGGTCAATTACAGTTGATTTGATAGGTTTTAGTATCAACTGCAAAAGTTGGAATTTCTTAATTTTCATTAGGCATGAATTGAGGTGTGATTCATGTTTTTAATATTGTTTTATGTGATTTACGGCATCGACTAAGTTCATATCATATTTTAAGACTTGTTAGTATATTTTGCGGGGGTCTCGGGTGGATTTCAGATGGTTAACGGATCGAATTTGGAACTTAAAGTATGTTGGGCAGACCTGGACTGGTATGATCGCACCTGCGAAGGTCATGGTCGTAGGTGCGAGGATGGCATAGCAAAAGCGGACTGGAAAGAAGTGGGCAGTGATCGCAAGTGCGATGGTTTAGTCCACACCTACAAGGTCACAAATGCCGAGAAAGGGTCGCAGGTGCGAGTTCTGGGAGTGAGCCTTAGGAGAGCAGGTTCGGAGCATGTTTCGCAGATGCGGACTCGCACCTGCGCAAGTTTGATCGCAGATGCGGAAGTGGGCTGGAATGGGTGGATCACAGAAGTGAGGGAAATCTCCGCAAAAGCGGAACCGCAGGTGCGGTTAAATGATCTGCAGAAGCGAGAACCTCTAGGCAATGTATATAAAAGTAAGGTTCGAGGTTTTTATCATTTTTGGAATTTGCGAACTCTGATTAAGGCAATTTTGAGACGGTTTTCAAGGGATTTTTTGAGGTAAGTCACTCTTGATCATTTTTACGTAATAATATTATTTACCCATTGAATTTCCCACCTAGTTTGTGTGTTTTTAGGTGGAATTTTCGAAGTTTTGGGCTAGGGATTGGAGAGTTAAATTTGGGGATTTGAGTGATGATTTGGTATCGAAATTAGGTAAATTTGGTATGTTTGGACTCGTGGTTGAATGGACTTTCAGATTTTGTAACTTTTATTGGATTTCAAGGTGTGGGGCCGGGGTTGATCTTTTTGAGTTCACTTTTTGACTTTTGATTAAGAACTTAGCATTTTCATATGGAATTGATTCCTATAGCTCGTGTTAATTGTAACAAACTGTTTGTGGCTAGACTCGAGGTGTTCGGAGGCTGATTCACGAGGCAAAGGCTTGTTGGAGTAGAGATTTGCACGGTCTCTGGTAAGTAACATTTCTAAACTTGGTTCTGAGGGCATGAATCCTTGAATTACGTGTTATGTGGTTGATGTTGAGGTGACGCACATGCTATGTGACGGCCGTGTAGGCGTGCATCGTAGGAATTGTGACTCGGTCGATTCTATGTAATTGTGTAGTTGTATAATCTTGTTGTTATTCGTATATTCTCCATGTGTTAGAGAAATTGAGTTGCGATTCATATTAGAAATCATGCTTAGGCTATATGTTAATATTGTTGGGACCCACAGAGGTCGTATTGCTATTAAATTACTTTCTTAATTTGCAATTATGTACTCAGTCACAACTATCATTTGCATATAATATCTTAGTCTCTGTTGCCATTTACTGATGCATCATATCATCATTGGTTGGGTTGATTATCATTATACTTGTGAGCCCGAGAGACTGCAAAGATTGATAACTGAGTGAGGTCGGGGGCCTGCTTGTGAGGATATCTATGGGATCGGGCTACACACCGCATCAGGCTTATTGATTCATGCCATGATTTGATTTATTATAGCGCTTGGACAGGATCTGCCCATTCGGAGTTTGACTTATTAGCAGTGAGTGCAGGTACCTATTGAGTATGAGTGCGAGTGTGTATGTTGAGTGCGATGGCGGAGAGCGAGTGCCGAGCGATTGCGGGGATTGAGTGATTGTGAGAATGAAGTGACTGTAAGGAATGAGTGATTGTGCGGATGAAGTGAATGGGGGGACTAAGTGATTGATATTCAGAGAGTCTGCATATGATTTCATCACTATTTTGTATTACAATTGGCATACATAACTGACATGTATATATCGAGATGTATCATTTCCCATTTCAATTACACTTGCCATATCTTACCTGTTTGAGATTTAACTGTTGAACTTGAAAGCATGTCTATATTTTTGTACAGTTATTTCTATATTTGGACTGTACCTATTAAGCTTGTCACTGCTTTTAGCCTAAAGGTTAATTTTGTTACTTACTGGGTACAATGGAGGGTTGTACTCATACTACACTCTACACTTCGTATGAAGATCCAGATACTTCGGGGTATGGTGGTTGCTGACTTTGGAGCTTTTTGTCAGTTCAGAGATCCTCGAGGTAGCTGCTTTGGGCGTCCATAGTCCTTGACTCTCCTCCTTTATCATTTAGTTCTATTTGTACTATTCCACTATTCTAGATAGTGTTTAAATATTTTTTTGTATAGATGCTCATGTACTCAGTGACACCCAGATTTTGGGGAGTTGTGTAATGAGTAGCAGTATTTCTTTTCATATCAGCTATTTTAAAAGTGTCACGACCCCCAAATAATCCAGTCGTAATGGCGCCTATCACAGTACTAGGCAAGCCAACCCAACAAGTAACCACAGTAAAATTCTTTTTTTTTTTATGAAAACCATTTTCTAAAACTGATAAAGTCTCGAACTTTCATAAGAAACATATAAAATACTGAAACGTGCGAAAAATAGTACAAAATATACCAACATAGCCCAACAATCTGGTGTCACAAGTTTAGAGCCACTAAATACAACTAGTCCGACTGCCTAATACATAACAAGTCTAAAATGCAGAAAACAAGGATAAGAAGGAGGAAAGCAGGGTTGCGGACACCGTGCAACTACCTTGTAGTCTCTGGTAAGCTCCTAAAATACTAGGGACCCTCACTCTGCCACTCGACACCTGGATCTGCACACAATGTGCAGAGAGTAACATGAGTACGCCAACTCAGTAAGTAAATAAAGTAAATAAGGTCTGAGTGCAGTGACGAGCAGAAAAAATCATATATAAGAGTATACAATAGAGTATCAAATCAGACTCAACAGTTTAAAAGCCAATTATTTCGTAAAAACTTTAGTTTCAATGGAAATACTTTGAAATCATTTACTTAGCAGTTTTCAACAGAGGCTCACTATTAAAAAAGAGTTAAAACTAATAAAAGTATCATAAATGGGCCTTTCGGGCAAGGTATCACTCATAAATATAGCCTCTCGAACAAGCCTCTTAGTCACTCGTGACTCAACTCTCATCACACAGTACTCACACTCAGGCTCAATAATATCTCATAATAGTAAAAATCATAATAACCGCTGCGGCGTGCAACCCGACCCATAGTTTATAGTCGACTATGCTCACTGGGGTGTACAGACTCCGGAGGGACCCCTCCAGCCCGAGTGTCATATCGCTACGACGCGCAGCCTAATCCAATATATATATCGTTGCAGCGAGCAGCCCGATCCATATAAGTGTCGCTGTAGTGCGCAACCCGATCCATAATATTTACATATAATATTGTTGTGGCATGCAGCCCAATCCATAATATATATATATATATAATCCTCACCATCAGGTCCTCAACCTCTCTCAGTCATTAACCTCACAGCCACTCGGGCATAACAGTGGAAATCAGGGAAACTCAGCCCAAACAATTTTTACATTTTAAGAAGTAGACTAAAAAAACCGGGTTTAAACAATAAACAGGTAAAACATAACTGAGGATATGCATTCAAACAAATAGAGTGAGGAAAAAACAGTAAAAATGCCCATAAAGATCTCAACAGGTCAGCACAAGACCCTAAACATGGAATACAACCCATAATATAGTATCAATCTTTAAAATATGTGATATCATAAGATTTCAAATCAAATACGCGGCTTAATAGTCGCTACGGGACAGACCAAGTCACAATACCTACCGGTGCACGCCCACACGCTCATCACCTAGCATGTGTGTCACCTCATTTATCAAAATAATACGAAATACCAGGGTTTTATACTCTCAGTTCCAGATTTACAATGGTTACTTACCTCAAACGGGGTGAAATACTACTCTGCGACGCCTTTGCCTCTCGCCTCGGCCTCAACTCACGTCGAATCTACCCAAAATCAGAATCATAACATTAGAATATGCTAAGGGAACGAAGCCCATGCGAAAATAATTAAATTATACCAAAAATCTCGAAATTGATCCAAACCCGACCCCAGGGCCCACGTCTCGAAATTCCATAAAAATAACATCAATAGAATCCTTATCCTCCCACGAGTCTATTCGTAGTTATCTTGCAATGTGGCCCATGGCCAAAATATGACATCACATGTTCAGAGTCCCTTAGTCGCAAGTTGGTACGCAAGAATAAGTGAGGCACCAGGTGTTGGTCTCGCCCTAGGTTCGGGGCGTGACATAAACCTTCAATAGAACCTTCTCACCAACCATGTAGGACACATCCCGAACCTTCCTATCAGCATAACTCTTCTGTCATGACTGCGCTGTATGAAGCCTCTCCTGAATCACCTTCAATTTGTCTAAAGCATCCTGCACAAAGTCTGTACCTAATAGCCTAGCCTCACCCGGCTCAAACCAACCAACTGGAGATCTACACCGCCTCCCATACAAAGCCTCATATGGAGCCATTTGAATACTCGACTGGTAACTGTTGTTATAAGCAAACTCTGTGAGCAGTAGGAACTGATCCCATGACCCTCCAAAATCAATGACATAAGTGCACAACATGTCATCCAATATCTGAATAGTGTGCTCGGATTGTCCGTCCGTCTGAGAATGAAAATATGTGCTCAACTCAACCTGGGTACCCAACTCTCACTACACAGACCTCCAAAACTATGAAGTAAACTGAGTTCCCCTATCTGAAATGATGGAAACTGGGACACCATGCAAACGAACAATCTCCCAGATATAGATCTCTGCCAACCGCTCTGAAGAATAGGTAATACATACAAGAATGAAGTGCGCAGACTTGGTTAGCCGATCCACAATCACCCAAATAGCATCGAACTTCTTCAAAGTCCGTGGGAGCCCAACTATAAAGTGCATGGTGATCCGCTCTCACTTCCACTCTAGAATATCCATCCGCTGAAGCAAGTCACCCGGTCTCTGATGCTCATATTTCACCTGCTGACAATTGAGATACCAAGCCACAAATCCCACAAATGTCTTTCTTCATTTTCCTCCACCAATAATGGTGTCTCAGCTCCTGATACATCTTCGTGACACCCGGATGAATGGAATACCACGAGCTATGGGCCTCCTCTAGAATCAACTCCCAAAGCCCATCCATCCTTAATACTCCGTCATCACCAATAGTCACATCTCTAGCATCACTGTGCTGAACTCTGTCCTTTAGGACTATCAAATGAGGATCATCATACTGACGCTCTCTAATGCGATCAAATAATGAAGATCGAGAAATCAAACAAGCCAATACCTGACTAGGCTTCGAAACATCTAACCTCACGAACCAATTGGCCAAGGCCTGAAAACTTCAAGAGGTCTCTCCCCAACTAGATTATATGCCAAACTCCCCATACTCAATACCTTCCTACTCAAGGCATTGACCACCATATTGACCTTCCCCCAATAGTACAAGATAGTGATATCATAGTCCTTTAGCAGCTCCAACCATCTCCACTGCCTCAAATTGAGATCCTTCTACTTGAATAAGTGTTGGAGGCTGCGATGATCGGTAAACACCACACAAGACACACCATACAAATACTGCCTCCAAATCTTCAACGCGTGAACAATGGCAGCCAACTCCAAATCATGAACAGGGTAGTTCTTCTCATGGGGATTCAAATAATGAGAAGCATAACAATAACTCTACCCTCATGCATCAATGATCGAAGCCTAACCTGCACTACTATTGAGTAGCGAGAGAGGATCGAAGCAGTTTTTACCCGATTTAGGGTTGGGATCGATTTCCATAGAGAGCTAGAAGTTGGATTCAGGTATCTATCTAATTTAGGGTTGTGTACGTGTTCCAAATTACACTTCTAAACATTTTTGGGTTTTTGTTTTACTTCTACTTTTATCAAACTACAATGGTGAATTAAACTAGAATAAGCTAAGAGTAAAATGTTGCAGGTTGCTCAAATGGTTTAAAAGGCCCTAGGGTAGTGACTTCCGCCTAGGTGGTCAATTAACAGATACTTGAGTCGAAGACATGATTGACATATTTGGGGAGTATGATATAACCGTTGTACGATTTTATCCACTCTACACCTCTCGGTGGTTCGAGTGATTTTTCCCAAATTGACTTTTTCAAGACCAATTGGGTATGCAAAATTGCACAAGCAATCAAGGTTCAAGTCGGGTATTACTCTCTTGAGGTTTAACCCTTTAATTGGAGCTATCAATCTCTTGAGTACGCCCCAATTCCTTGTTGGACCAATTTCAGAGATTCAAGCTCTCTTTCTCAAGAAGATCTCAAGTCAACTAAACACAAACTAGTGTTTGCAACCATTAATTCAACAATTAAATATGAAATTAGCCCAAATATCAAACACCCATAGTCAATCTAGCCCTAAAATACAAGACCCACCAATTACCCATACTAGGGTTGAGCCACAACCCTAGCTTATGGGTTTAGCTACTCATAATTGAAGAAGAAAAGCAAGAAATAGATGAAGAACAACTCATATTAATTAATTACTAAGATAAACAATAAGATTTAATGTTGAAATGTAGATAAAATTTCCCAAAATAGCTAAAGACATCGAACCCTCGAGTGCAGCTACAACTAAAAACTATCTGATACCCTAAAAATGGGAAAAGAAGCTATTTATACTAAGCTAAAAAATCTGGACAAAACTACCCCTGCGGGGCTAGTGCGGATCACACAAAATGGTGTGCGGCCGCACTAAGGCTCTGCACTTGAAAACCCATTCTCTATGAACTCAGGCACTGCGGACCGTAGAGAATGGACTACGGCCGTGGAGGCTTCTAGTGCGGTCCGCATGAAATGGAGTGCGAGCCGCATTGGCTTGAAACTTGGAAGTTAGCAACTCTCTGATCCTTCTTACTGCGGAGTGCACTAAATCGAGTGCGTCCGCATTGATCCTAGTCTGGACTGCACAAAACCTAGGGCGGCTGCATTGCCCTTTTTGCCTAAATGCCACCTCTCTTAACCTCCTTGTGTGGACCGCACAGAATGGTGTGTGGCCGCATTGGGCCTGTTTTGCCTAAGCTTTGTCTTGTCTTGGTATTTGTGCAAGTTTCACTCCTTTTGAGCTGATCTTTGACATTTTGTCACTTTGTTGATCAAACTTGCAATCAAGCACAACTTGTGAGCCTTTTGGGACTATTTTATACGAATTTCTAATCAAAACATAAGCAAGAAGGAGTACAAAATGCATCAAAATCCCTAGTTATCAAATCCCCCAAACTTAAGCTTTTGCTTGTCCTCAAACAAACAAAATATGACCTACCCCTTAAGAGAACATCCAAGAAAATTTCAGCTGTCCTAAAGTAACCTCATCTAGCATCAATTGGGACTAAGAATTGCCCTCAATACAAATGAATCATTAACAACTTTTGCTATTTGAAACTCCATGGATTAAGTGCGACACAAGAGCATCAAGAATTGACTCAACACATCAAAGTGCTCTTTCTATTACTTTGTTCATTGTGGAACCCAAACTCACACATCCTCAACTCTCCCTCAGCAAACCTCACTTTTAGAATAGTGGCACTCAGAACGAGGTTATTGGAAATTCACTCATCTCTCTCAAGAAAAAGTCACAAGTCCGGCTCTAAGTACCATATGCTTGCCCCTTATATGAGTCACCACTAATGTAAGCTTCATTCAACTCAAGATCATATAGGTCTTTTGTGGAGACATTGTGAAAGCTTTTGGTTCAGGGTATGAGATGTTTGGTATAAGTAGGTTCCATCTTCCCTTAAGCACTTCTTTTGTTTCATTTGACACACATTCACTTCACTCTTTGAGTCATTTCACTTCTTTCTAAGGGGGTAGAGAGACACACTATCACTCTTTCTTATACATTTCAAACCTTTTCTCCTTTTTTTCAACTTTCCACACCTTTCATTCATTGCTTTTCTTGAGTCTCTTTTTATTCTTTTTCACATTGAACATTCTTTTTGTCTTTTTACTTTTCTTTCTTTTTCAGTGCCTTTCCTTTTCTTCATTTTTGTGATTTTTACCACTTTGTTGCAATCCTTGTCTCTCCCTCCAAACTTATGCTTTTGCTATGTGCTAGAAAGATCGGGTGCTAAGAGAGGGTATCTTTTAGAACGGGTATAGGCTTGTATTATGGGTCTTGAAGGGAAAAGGTCTAAGGCACAAAAAGGTTGACTAGGGATCTTATCATTGGTAGGTTATGGAAGTGTTCAAGCTATCATTTGGACCAAGGAGAGCCTATAATCATGTTTCAAGTCAAAATTCACTTAGGATTTCGCCTCAACAAACATTCAGGGCAAGTTCTAGACCAATAGCTCGGGACTTGGACTTGCAATGCAATTACTCACCACACAAGCTATGGGGTCGCTAAAGACATAGAGTCGGGGGCCCAAAACGACCTTAGATAAGATTTGAGCACACACTGGTCCCGAAAAACCACTTGATGATTATCGGTCAATACAAGAGTCTCAAGGTCACGACTTTCACCATCCTAGACACAACAATTTATTTTTGACCATAAGATCAAAGGAAAATGTGCTAGGCCCAAGTGAAGCTTTGATTGAGGCACCCTTAACTACTAACTACTAAAAACAAAAAAGAAAAACGGACTCAAACCCTTAAGAAGGTTGTCACACCATCCATCATTGGGAAGAGCCACCCGGGTCACACAAAACTCCACCTTTAGAAAGAACCGTGGCATTAAGAAAACCAAAGGCTTATTGAAAACTTTCAAAACAAGAAGCTATGAATCATAAATAAGAAGCTAAGAACAAAAAGTTGCGGAAAGTAAAATGAATATATACAGGAGGGGATTTATCGAATATATAATAGATGGGATGAATATGTACAATATAGCACAACTTTATATACAGACCCAAAGTAGAATAAAAGTGCAATAAAATGTAACGAAATGTTAAAATTATATACAACCCAAAGATGAAAAGATAAAGAAAGCATAAAAAGTATCGAATATATATACAATCATCCGAATGAATCCATAAAAGTATGGCCTACCCCCTTAAATGAAAGTTGGCATTGTCCCCAATGCCAACTAAGCTAAATAAAGCACCAAAAAGAGAAAGAGAAAAAAAATATAGGGAATGCCTATGGCTTGTCTGTTTGCATGGGCTCCTGAGTAGTCCCTGGGTCCTCACTGTGCTCGGGAACCTCAGACTGGTTCCCTGTGGCCTGCTACTGTGCTGTTGAGACCTGGGCCTGGACAGGCTCCTGAGGTGTATCATGTGGCTGACTGAAGGAGGCCTCCGGTGGGTCTGTTAACTGGATGACTGCATCGTCCACTCTTGGGATCATCCTCTTCCTCTTGGGAGACCTATGGGGCTGCTCGGGCTGGGGATAAGCTGATGGTGCTGGGTCTTATAGCAATGAGTCCAAAGGCAGATGATTTTCTTTCATTCTGTCAACATCAACCCTCAGCGCCTTTACGGACTCCTTGGAAGCCCGCGTCTTTCTCAACTTCTTGTGCTCCTTAGCAAGCTCCTTAGGAGCCTGGCTGTGTGAAGCAACTGCATCTGTGAACACCTTCTGAGTGTCAAGGATTTTCTTTTGGTTGGCTAAAATCTCCTTGAGAGCATCCTCTATGGACTGGGGGACCTGTAGAGGTGGAGGTGCCGACTGAGGCTCTACTGTGGTAGTGAGGGTAGATAACTTGGATGACGCAGTCTGCATCAAGTTATTGATACTGAGAAGAGCCTGGCTCAGTCGGTGGGCAATCACTGGATAGGTAGGGGAAGAAGGGATTTCCGGGTCTGCTGAGGTGGATGGGCCAGGAGGGATATCAGTGGAGGTGGAGGCAGGCTGAGCAAGAGCCACTACCACAACTAGCTCTTCAGTCTTTCCAGTTGGAGCAGTAGTTGTTCCCTTGAAGTTCTTGCTCTTGGGGTTATCATCCCCCTTCATGTTGTACCAAGAAAATGGGGCCTTCGATTTGACGTTGATGTCGAATGGCCTCCTTTCAACTTTTAGGTCTCGGAAGTACATAGTCAGAAAACTAGGGAAATGGTAGTTTCTGTCATGCTCACTGCCCACTATTGTGATTATCCTAGACATAACATTTCCCACATTGATTGGGTACCCGACCATGATTAAAGCCACCAAAAGTGCCCGGTGGAGAGGGAGGGAATTGTCATGAGTCGTGGGGTCCAACCTGCTACATACAAATGTTTCCCACCCCCTTGCCTCAAAGTTTAAACTACATCTTAGAATCTTGATGCCCACAGTGAACCAGTCGGGGTGGTACCTGGGATTGCCAGATACTGTGCCAGCCAGGGACGGACTTCCTATCCCATTTCCCTCTTTGCCATAAATAGTGTCTCATACTCTTCATCAAAGCCAAGGTAGTCATTTATTATTTTCCCATCAAACAACACCTTTTGATTTCGCACCTTGGTCACTTTTGTGTCCTTTTTGATGTGGGCAATATTAATGTAGAATTCCTTGACCAAGTGCTCGTTGGCATTTACACATTCACCCAGAAAGTACTCCCAGTTAATTCTCTCCCTAAGCTGCCTCCTTATATTAGGGTTGTGAGGCAGTAGATCTGTATCAACAAAACTACGCTCCGGGATTAATTTCCTCACCGGCCACCATTCCCTGAATTTGTGGTACGCTACCTCACTAACAAACCGGTCTTTCCACACCTTTGGTTTACTAGTTCTAGCAATACCACCACCCCCACTTGAGGTTCACCCCTTTCTCCAACTACTTCTTCTCCCCCTACTTCCTCCTCATCACCTACTACACCCTCTCCAATTAATGAAGCTATGGGAGAGGTGGAGTATTCATCCCCACCGCCTTCAACTAAGCCCTCAAATGACCCAGAAGGCACATTTACTGACGTTTTGGGCAGTGTGGGAAGTGGGAGGAGTATCTCTTAGTCTGTTTCTCTCCGGCCAGTCAGGGATGTATTCTGGGATTGAGTCTAAAGATATCTCCCGGGAGGGCTCGTACTCACTCCCAAACATGTTAATGGCCCTATCAGCAACTTTAATCATCTTCCTCATGTTTTTATGTTTTGTCGGGCTTGAACCGTCAATCTTACCATTTTCTGTTTCCCTCCCCGGGAGGATTTTCCTCTGCCTAGTTGTTTAGAGCCTTTACCTCGTTGTTTCACCATAGTCTGCAAACACAATCAAATGAGTTTGTTAGTATCAGTAGACAATTGAAAGCAGTGTTTCAGAATGAGTTGCAGACTATTGTAGAAATCATACAGTGCGGACCGCATAAAATGGTGTGCGACCGCATATGGGTCAATGCAGACCACACATAATGGCCATGCCGTCCGCACAGAGGTGGGGTTCAGACTACCCACTCTCTGTATCCAGGCAGTAGGGACCGCACAAAAGGTAGTGCGGCCGCATAGGGACCACTACGATCCGCACAAAATGTAGTGCAGCCGCAGTCCCCAAAGTTTAGCTTTCAGGACTATCATCAATGCGGTCCGCATAAAATGTTACTGCGGACCGCACAAAAGCACCGCAGACCGCATAGAAGCACCACAGACCGCACTGAGTGCCCAGCTGTGGCACTAAGTTAGGGTACACGAGATTTTGATTTTTAAGCCCAATTTTCACCTAATTAGTGTCCCTACATGTTGCCAAGTGTATTTAACTATAATATATTTTAATCAATAGATTAACTACCCTAACCTAATCAATAAAGGAAAATAAAGGAAGAAAAGAATAACAGTCAAATAAAACAAAAAGGAAAAGAAAATAACAAAATTAAAATAATTAAAAAGAAATAGATTTACCAGATGTGAGATGAAAAGATGACAATTAGTTCTGAACAATTAATTACGAGCAAAGGTTTTGATGAACAGTGCTTTAAGGGTTCAAAGAATCAAAGGTTCGAAAAGTGTAAACGCTGGGCCTCAGGTACTATTTATAGAAAAGGTCTGAGGGCCTAGATTACCTACCCCAGTGCGGACCGCACAAAATGGACCGCAGTCCCCACTACATAGCCTTTTCAAGTTTTACACAGGCAACCCACTGCGGTCCGCACAAAATGTCATGCGGCCGCAGTGGTCCACCGCGGACCGCACAAAATGTACTACGACCGCGGTGGCAATCTTCAGAGAGTTGGACATTTCCTCCTTTACCAGTGCGGTCCGCACTAAATGTAGTGCGGCTGCATCACAACTTCAGAGACCTGAACAGTTTTTTCCCACTATGTCCTGCACTCTATCCACACAATCATATGTAACATCTCACAACCAGTTAGCCCAAAAATCAATCTAACACTACAATGAAAATCAAATAAAAACAAGAAGAAAAACATATGGGTTGCCTCCCAAGAAGCGCCTGATTTAACGTCGCGGTACGACGCAGGTTACCATCACATCATTTGAAATGAAGAAGGGCCACCACATGGCTGTCATAAATATTTCTCAAGTAGTGCTTGACCCTATGCCCATTCACTCTAAAAACTTCACCATTTTTGTTCTTTAAATCAAGAGCACCAAACGGAGTCACACACACCACTTCAAAAGGTCCACTCCATTTTGACTTGAGCTTTCCCGAAAACAAACGTAACCGAGAGTTGAACAAGAGATCCAAATCGCCTACTTTGAACTCCTTTCCACGAGCATATTTATCATGAAGGTACTTCATCTTGTCCTTGTATAAGGACGAATTGGAGTAGGCATGGAATCAGAATTCATCAAGCTGCTTCACACGAAGATTGGCTGCAACATCCCACTCAAGATTTAGCTTCCTCAAAGCCCACGTGGCCTTGTGCTCTAACTCGACCGGTAGATGACAAGCTTTCCCAAACACCAATCGATATGGAGACATACCAATAGGAGTCTTGTAAGCAGTCCTATAAGCCCATAGAGCGTCACCCAACTTCTTTGACCAATCGGTCCTATTTGCATTGACCGTTTTTGACAATATGCTTTTGATTTCCCTGTTGGAGACTTCAACTTGACCACTTGCTTTAGGATGATAGGGAGTAGAAACTTTGTGATTGACACCATACTTTGAACGCAAAGTGTCGAAAGCTCTATTGCAAAAATGAGACCCCCCATCACTTATGATTGCACGTAGAGTACCAAACCTTGTAAAAATACTTTTCTTTAGAAATGCAACAACACTCCAGGCCTCATTGTTGGGAAAAGCCATGGTTTCAACCCACTTTGAAACATAGTCCACCGCCACAAGAATGTAAGTGTTCCCACAAGAGCTAACAAATGGGCCCATAAAATCAATGCCCTACACATCAAAAATATCAACCTCAAGGATGGTGTTGAAAGGAATCTCATCTTTCTTTGAAATTCCACCCGCTCTTTGGCATTTATCGCATCTCTTCACAAAATCACCTGCATCTTTGAACATAATTGGCCAATAAAACCCACAACTAAGAACTTTAGAAGCCGTCCTCGCCCCGCCATGATGGCCACCATAGGGAGAGGAATGACAAGCCTCCAAGATACTCAATTGCTCTTCCTCTGAGACACACCTTCGGATCACCCCCATCCGTGCAAATCTTGAACAAGTACGGCTCATCCCAATAGAAATCCAAACTATCCTGCTTGAGCTTCTTCCTTTGGTTAGAAGAGAGCTCACATGGAATTATACCAGTCACAAGGAAATTAGCAACATCGGCAAACCATGGAAAATCATTCATCGACACCGAAAGGAGTTGTTCGTCGGGAAATGAATCATTGATCTCTAGGCCGTCACGAGGACTCCCCTCCCCCTCCAAGCGGGACAAGTGGTCCACCACTTGGTTCTCACTACCCTTCCGGTCCACAATCTCCAAATCAAACTCTTGAATTAACAAGACCCATCGCATCAGTCTAACTTTGGAATACTTCTTCGTCATCAAGTACCAGAGTACGGCATGGTCGGTATGAATAATAACCTTAGCACCCATAAGATATGGCCGGAATTTTTCCATTGCGAACACAATAGCCAAAAGTTCTTTCTCGGCCACCGTGTAGTTCATTTGAGCATCATTCATTCTCTTGCTCGCATAGTACACCGGATGAAACATTTTGTTCACTCTTTGACCCAAAACTGCCCCAACTGCAACATCATTCGCATCACACATGATCTCAAAGGGTAAGCTCCAATTAAACACGGTAATGATAGGAGTGGTGGTCAACTTATGCTTGAGAAGTTCAAAGGCTTGCATACATTTTTAATCAAACACGAACTTAGCATCTTTTTCCAACAACTTGCACAAGGGATTCACTACCTTCAAAAAGTCTTTGATAAATCTCCGGTAGAACCCTGCATGCCCAAGAAAACTTCGAACTCCCTTGACAGATATTGGGGGAGGGAGCCTTGAAATCATTTCGATCTTTGCTTTATCCATCTCAATTCCATGCTTCGAAATTTTATGCCCAAGAACAATTCCTTCTTCCACCATAAAGTGGCATTTCTCCCAATTGAGGACAAGATTGGTTTCTTCACAACGGGCCAGAACACTATAAAGATTCTTGAAGAATTCATCAAATGAGTCTCCCACAACACTAAAACCATCCATGAATACTAGAAAAGGCAAAGGTGCCATATGGACAAGTGAATATGGTCTTCTCTTGATCTTCCAGAGCAATCAAGATTTGGTTATACCCGAAAAAGTCACTCTTAATTCAAATGGCAACCACCAAAGGCTTAGACCCTCAAGCTTAACATTGATGGAGATGTTTGTGCTTCTACTAGGGAAGATGGTATATGGGGTATCTTTAGGAACAATAGAGGGGACTGGGTTATGGGCTACATGAAAAGTTTAACTAACACAACTAGTATTGCAGCTGAGCTTCAAGATCTTTGGCAGGGCTTAAGAATTGCTATCAATCGCATGCTCTCTCTAATTGTTATTGATACAGACTCCACTGAGGTAAAAAAATGAAAGTTTGATTCATAACCCTATAATTTATTATTGCAAGTCAATGATCGAGCAGCTTGGAAATAATCGCGACATAGCTGCAGGGACTCCAAGAAACAGTAAAAGACACGCCCAGCAAGTTGATCTAACATCTGATCAAGAAAAGGCAAAATAAAGTGATCCTTGTGGGTCACTTTGTTCAACTTGCGGTAATCCATGCATACCCTCCAACCGGTGAAGGTTCTGGTAGGAATCAACTCATTTTGTGAATTTGCAACTATGGTCATGCCACCCTTCTTCGGTACACATTGCACCGGCGAAGTCCAAGAGCTATCAAAATGGGATACACAACCCAGCATCCAACCACTTGATCACTTCCTTTTTCACAACATTACATTGCCTCATTCAACCTCCTTTGATGCTATAAGGAAGGCTTTGCATCACCTTCCAGAATAATCTTGTGCATACAGAATGCGGGGCTTATCCCCGAAATATCAGCTAAAGTCCATCCAATTGCTTTTTTCCGCTTTTGAAGCACCGCCAATGTGGCATCAACCTGCAGGTTAGTGAGACAAGAAGAAAGAATAACTGGTAAAGTAGAATTTGAGCCTAAGAACTCATACCTGGGGTATGGAGGCAGTGGTTTCAACTCCAACACCGGAGGCTCCTCAATTGAAGGTTTTGTTGGTGGAGTCTTTCTATTCTCGAGGTCCAAAGATAATTTCCTTGGCTTATAATAATAAGAGCCCATTCCATGTAAAGCATTCACGTACTCCACCCGGCTTGCATCCTCATTGACATCAAGATTCAATAGTGCGGCCTCCAATGGGTCCTCCACATTGATTATTGCACTTGTATCATCAATTATCATTGTTGTGACGAGGTCAACAAAAGATCATACCTCAGTACTGTTGGGCTGCTTCATCGATTTGCACACATGAAAGACCACCTTTTTCATCACCCACCCGGAAGGTAAGTTCCCCTGCTTCCACATCAACCAATGCCTTCCCCGTATCTAGGAAAGTTCTTCCCAATATGATAGGAACTTCATAGTATACCTCGCAGTCCAACATCACAAAGTCAACTGGAAAGATAAATTTGTCCACCCGGACAAACACATCATCAATAATACTCAATGGTCTCTTCATTGTTCTATCTGCCATTTGTAATCTCATAGAAGTCGGCCTCGGATGCCTGATATCCAAAGTCTTTAAAATGGAATAGGGCATCAAATGATACTAGCCCCCAAATCACATAGAGCTTTAGCAAAATCCGCACTCCCAATGGTGCAAGGAATGGTGAAAGCACCGGGATCTTCGAGCTTTGGGGCCATTGAATGCACTATAGCATTAACTTGGTGAGTCATCTTTATAGTTTCACAATCCATAGAACACTTCTTTGTGACCAAGTCTTTCATGAATTTTGCATAGCCCGACATTTGTTCAAAAGCCTCTACCAAAGGCACATTAATGGAAAAGCTCTTCATCATGTCAATGAACTTTTTAAACTGATTCTCACATTTCTGATTCGCGAGCCTTTGAGGATAAGGTGGAGGTGTCCTTGGTAAACTAGCCTTGGCTTTTGGCACAATCGGCTCCGTCATGTCTATTATGTGTTCCCTAAACGGGTTCACATCATTTTGAGTTTCCACCTCGACATCTTGAATATCAATCCTCACTTCTTTGTTCACCTTTTTATCAACGACATCTTCAACAACCAAAGGGACTTCATCTTCTTGCAACTCAACATCATCATCCAAGATTTGCTTTTGTTTGGAGGCATTCACATCACCGCCTCTCCTACTTCTTGTTGTAACCGCCATAAGATGGTTGTTCCCACCATTCGGGTTCACCACCGTATCACTTGGTAGAGCACCCTTACGGCGATTATTTAAAGACTGAGATTTGGCCTAACTGCACCTCCAAGTTTCTGATAGAGGTATCGTGGGAAGCCAACTGAGCATCTGAGTCTGAATTCTTCTTCATTATTTGTTTGAACATCATTTCAATTCTACCCATATCATTGCTAGAAGAACTAGGATCTTGGGATGGAAATTGGGGTGGATTGTTTGGTTGTTGGTACATTGGGGGCCTTTGAAAGCCTTGCCCCCGGTTTCCTTGGTTTCCGTTGTTCCATCCACCTTTATTGTTATTGCCACCCCAATTGTTGTTATTACAATTCCAATTCCCTTGTTTTCTCTGATTGTTGTTCTGATTGCCCCAGTTGTTGTTTTGGTTGTTGTTCCCCCAATTACCATAGTTTTATTGTTGATTGCCCTAATTGCCTTGAGGTCTCTATTGTTGTTGATTGGAAGATTTGCCCCGTTGGCTTTGATAATTATTCATGTATTGAACCTCTTCACTTTGTTCATCATAACCATCATTTTGATCCATCACAGTCATCATCAAATTGCTCAGAATTCCCTTGGTTTTGTTGCCTTCTTTGCCTTCTTTTGTTGACAAGCATATTGACACCCTCCATGGCATTCACTTGGCGAGGATTTTGGACTTGTTGCAACTGCGCCTTTGCCAATTGGTTCATAGTAGTTGTCAACTCAGCTATATCTTGCTCGTGATCATGTAATTCCTTGTGCAAATTAGTGACCATGGGGGTCACCTTGAGCCAATCCAATGTCTTCCCCCTAAGTGAAAATGGGAAGAGTCTTAATCGGAGAGCATCCTCGGATACATTAGTTAGTGCTTGCTCCCCTAACATGTATCCATGAACCCCTTGAGATGTTTGTAAGCATTTTGATTTGTAGCGCCCTTGAAGTACCCATGTTGCTCTAGTAAAGTCAACATCACATTGGTTATTTGAAAATTGCATGCCCGAATTCGGGGTGGGACAATAGCACTTGCATAGTCTTGGTTCGGAAGCCCTTTAAGAGCCACTCTTGGAGGTGGCGGAGGAGGGTCTGGAATATTGTTATTATCATTCGCATTGGCCTGGCAGCCTCTACGTTGTCCTTGAGGTACAAGAGGCACCTCATCATCTCCGATATCATCTACCTCCTCCCCTGCAATCACATTTCTAAGAGGTTCATTAGCATTGTTCGCTGCCATTTGGTACCTGAGTTATGACATAAACAAGTTAGTAACAAAGAAGGAAAGAAGAACAATACACAAAACTAACTAAATAGATAGCCAAAACTGTTAACTCCCTGACAACGACACCAAAAAGTTGATTGAAGCCTACCCTACACTACTATTGAGAAGTGAGAGAGGATCGAAGCAGTTTTTACCCGATTTAGGGTCGGGATCGATTTCCACAGAGAGCTAGAAGTTAGAGTCGGGTATCTATCTAATTAGGGTTGTGTACGTGTTCCAAATTACACTTCTAAACATTTTTGGGTTTTTTTACTTCTACTTTTATCAAACTACAATGGTGAATTAAACTAGAATAAGCTAAGAGTAAAATGTTGCGGGTTGCTCAAATGGTTTAAAAGGCACTAGGGTAGTGACTTCCGCCTAGGTGGTCAATTAACAGATACTTGAGTATAAGGCATGATTGAAATATTTGGGGAGTAAGATATAACCGTTGTACGATTTTACCCACTCTACACCTCTCGGTGGTTCGAGTGATTTTGCCCGAATTGACTTTCTCAAGACCAATTGGGTATGCAAATTTGCGCAAGCAATCAAGGTTCAAGTTGGGTAATACTCTCTCGAGGTTTAATCTTTTAATTGGAGTTATCAATCTCTTGAGTACGCCCCAATTCCTTGTTGGACTAATTTCACAGACTCAAGCTCTCTTTCTCAAGAAGAGCTCAAGTCAACTAAACACAAACTAGTGTTTGCAACCACTAATTTAACAATTAAACATGAAATTATCCCAAATATCAAACACCCATAGTCAATCTAGCCCTAAAACACAAGACCCATCAATTACCCACACTAGGGTTGCGCCACAACCCTAGTTTATGGGTTTAGCTACTCATAATTGAAGAAGAAAAGCAAGAAATAGATGAAGAACAACTCATATTAATTAATTACTAAGATAAACAATAAGATTCAATGTTGAAATATAGATACAATTGCCCAAAATAGCTAAATACTTTGAACCCACGAGCGTAGCTACAACTAAAAACTATCTGATACCCTAAAAATGGGAAAAGAAGCTATTTATACTAAGCTGAAAAATCTGGACAAAAGTACCTCTGCGGGGCTAGTGCAGACCGCACAAAATGGTGTGCGGCCACACTAAGGCTCTACACTTGAAAACCCATCTCTCTGAACTCAGGCACTGCGGACGGCAGAGAATGGACTGCAGCCGTAGAGGCTTCTAGTGCGGTCCACGTGAAATGGAGCATGGGCCGCATTGGCTTGAAACTCGGAAGTTGGCAACTCTATGATCCTTCTTACTGCAGACCGTACTAAATCGATTGCGGCCGCATTGATCCTAGTGCAGCCGAATTGCCTTTTTTCCTGAATGCCACCTCTCTTAACCTCCTTTTGCGGACCAAACAGAATGGTGTGCGACCGCATTGGGCCTGTTTTGCCTAAGCTTTGTCATGTCTTGGTACTTGTGCAAGTTTCACTCCTTTTTAGCTGATCTTTGATATCTTGTCACTTTGTTGATCAAACCGCAATCAAGCACAACTTGTGAGCCTTTTAGGACTATTTTGTACGAATTTCTAATCAAAACATAAGCAAGAAGAAGTATAAAATGCATCAAAATCCCTAGTTTAATTCAACACACACCCAATACCAACCCTCGAAGCATCACAATACACGGTATATTAACCTGAAGCTGATGGCAAAACTAACACTAGAGCTGTGGTCAAGGCAGTCTTGAGCTTCTGAAAGCTCTCCTCACACTCATTCGACCACCTGAATAGAGCACCCTTTTGAGTCAACTTGGTCAAGGGCGATGCGATAGATAAAAATCCCTGAACAAACCGGTGGTAATAACCCACCAAACCAAGAAAGCTACAAATCTCTGTGGCTGAGGACGGTTTGGGCCAACTCTGAACCGCCTCTGTCTTCTTTGGATCAACCTGAATACCTTCGTTGGACACCACGTGCCCCAAGAAAGCCGCTGAACTAAGCCAAAACTCACACTTGGAGAACTTTGCATAAAACTTCTCCTCCCTCAATCTCTGCAACACCACTCTTAAATGCTCCGCAATCTCCCCTGACTACGTGAACACACTAGAATATCATCAATAAAAACTATAACAAATGAGTCGAGATAAGGCCGAAACACGCTATTCATCAAATACATGAATGTTGCTGGCGCATTGGTCAGCCCAAAAGACATTACCAAGAACTCATAATGACCATATCGGGTCCTAAAAGTTGTCTTAAGAATATTCGAGTCCCTGATCTTCAACTTGTGATACCTTGAGCGGAGATCAATCTTGGAGAACACTCTCGCTCCTTGAAGCTAGTCAAACAAATCATCAATGCGAGGCAGGGGATACTTGTTCTTAATTATAACCTTGTTCAACTGCTTGTAATCAATGCACATCCTCATCGTGCCATCCTTCTTATTCACAAATAGAACAGGTGCACCCCAAGGTGACACACTAGGCTGAATAAACCCCTTATTAAGGAGTTCTTAAAGCTGCTCCTTCAACTCCACTGTTGCCATATGATACGGTGGAATAGAGATGGGCTGAGTGCCCGGCACCAGATCAATACCAAAATCAATATCCCTGTCCGGTGGCATGCCTGGCAAGTTTGCAGGAAACACATCGGGAAAATCCCTCACAACAGGAACAGAATCAATACTAGGAGTCTCTCCACTGACATCCCTCACAAAGGCTAAGTATGAAAGAAACCCTTTCCCAACCATCCGCTGGGCCTTCAGAAATGAAATCACCCTACTGGGGACAAAATCAGTAGAACCTCGCCACTCCATCTATGGCACACCCGACATAGCCAACGTCACTATCTTAGCGTGACAGTCCAATATATCAAGATACAGAGATAGCCAATCCTTGCCCAATATCACATCAAAGTCCACCATACAGAGCAACAATAGATCCACTCAGGTCTACAGACCCCCAATAGTCATCATACACGACAGATATACACGGTCCACAATAATAGTATCGCCTACCGGAGTAGATACACGAACAGATGAAACAAGAGACTCACATGGCGTATCCAAATAATGAGCAAAATATGATGACACATATGAAAAAGTGGAACCGCAATCAAATAAAATAGAGGCATCTCTGCGGCAAACTGAGACAATACCTCTAATCATAGCATCTGAAGCAACATTATCTGGTCTAGCTGGGAGTGCATAGAAACGAGCCTGACCACCACCTGATCAACCTGCCCCTCTAGGGTGACCCCTAGCCGAATGACCCCCACCCCTAGCTACTTGAGCAGGTGGTGAAGTAACTGGGGCTGAAGTCGAGGGCTACCCATCTGCTAAGACGGACCCTCAAGAAGATGAGGACACTACCTCCTCATATGCCCAAACTCTCCACACTCATAATAACTCCCCAATGCTGGATACGGGGACTGAAGGGAACCCCTAGCACCAGAATGACCAGTAGAAGGACCTAGTATGGAAGAACCCTGAACTGATGGAGCACGGGACGAACTCTGGGCTGGAAGGGCACTGAGTGATGAATGGCCCTGATGGAAACTATGAGAACCATGACCCGATGATGCCCCATGATAACCTGGGCGAGCTGACTGAGCCTTCCTGAATGGACGGCCTCTACTGTGCTGAAACTGACCCCTCGAAGTAGTGCTACCAAAGCTACCAGATCCCCGAGGCCTCTTGGCCTCCCTCTCCTCTCGACACTGGCGAAGAACTGACTCGATCTCGCGAGCGATGTCAACAACCTCCTCAAAAGTAGTAGCTAACACCCCCTTCTGAGTAATGAAAATCTGAAGCTGATATGTAAGGCCATCAACGAACCTCGTGATCCTCTCTCGATCTGTGGGAACCAACTAGATTACATGACGACCTAACTTAGAGAACCGCATCTTATACTGTGTCACAATCATATCTCCCTGACGCAACTGCTCGAACTGCCTACGTAGCTCCTTTCTACGAGACTGTGGCATATACTTATCTAGAAAGAGAACGGAGAACTGCTGCCAGGTAGGTCCGCTGCACCAACAGGCCTACACCTCTCATAATCCTCCCACCAAGTAAATGCAGCTCCAGAAAACTGAAAGGTAGTAAATGCTACACCACTGGTCTCTAGAATACCTGATGTACAAAGAATCCTCTGACACTTGTAGAATCCATAGACATCCTCGCCCTCAATACCATTGAAATTCGGAGGCTGAAGTCCACCAAACCTCTACAATCGACGCTGCTCGTCGTCAGGCATAACTAGTACCACATACTCCTGAGCTGGTGCAACCGGTTGGGCTGGAGGTGCCCCCGGTGTCTGGAGTCCCTTCATAACCTACTCAGGTGTGCGAGCAATGGGGGTCTGAGTGCCTCCCCCGGCCTGAGAAGTAGTTGCGGCCGTAGTAACTGAGACCGCCTACGCCAAACCAGTGCACACTGATAGAATCTGAGTTACAGCCTCCTGAAGGCCTGGAATCATAATAGGCACAGCCGGTGCCTGAGCTGGTGCTGCTGGAGAGTCCGCAATTGGGATCTGATCCTGAACTAGGGCGACTGGTGGATCTGTAGGTGTTGTGCGGGCTACACCTCTGCCCCTACCACGTCCTCGATCGCGTCCTCGGCCTCTAGTGGCCCCAACCGGTGGTACTAGTGGTCGTCCATCCTGACCGGTAGCATGTGTCCTCACCATTTGTGAGAGAATAGAATAACAGAAGTTTAGTACTAGAATCAACAGATTCACACAATAGGAATTGAAGAATGAGAAATTTTCCTAAAAGGTTCTGCAGCCTCCCGAGGATAAATACAGACGTCTCTGTACCGATCCGCGAGACTCTACTAAACCGGCTCATGGCTCGCGAGACCTATGTAACCTAGGCTCTGATAACAACTTGTCACGACCCCCAAATAACTCGGTTGTGATGGTGCATATCACAGTACTAGGCAAGCCAACCCAACAAGTAACCATAGTAAAATTCATTTTTTTTTTATAAAAACCATTTTATAAAACTGATTAAGTCTCGAACTTTCATAAGAAACATATAAAATACTGAAACGTGCGGAAAACAGTACAAAATATACCATCACAGCCCAACAATCCGGTGTCACAAGTCTAGAGCCTCTAAATATAACTAGTCTGATTGCCTAATACATAACAAGTATAAAAATGCAGTAAACAAGGATAGGAAGGAGGAAAGTAGGGCTGCGAACGTCGTGCAGCTACCTTGCAGTCTCTGGTAAGCTCTGAAAATGCTAGAGAAACCACTCTGCCGCTCGGGCACCTGGATCTGCACAAAAGGTGCAGGGAGTAACATGAGTATGCCAACTCAGTAAGTAACTAAAGTAAATAAGGTTTGAGTGCAGTGACGAGTAGAAAAAAATTTATATATAGAGTATAGAACAAAGTATCAAATCAAACTCAATAGTTTAAAAGCCAATTATTTCGTAAAAACTTTAGTTTCAATTGAAATACTTTGAAATCATTTACTTAGCAATTTTCAACAAAGGCTCGTTATAAAAGAAGAGTGAAAACTAACAAAAATGTCATAAATAGGCCCCTCGGGCAAGGTATTACTCATAAATATAGCCTCTCGAGCAAGCCTCTCAGTCACTCGTGACTCAAATCTCATCACAAAGTACTCACACTCAGCACGTAGGCTCAATAATATCTCATAATAGTAATAATCATAATAACCGCTGCAGCGTGCATCCCGACCCATAGTTTATAATCGACTACACTCACTAGGGGTGTATAGACTCCGGAGGGGCCCCTACAGCCCAAGCGTCATATCGCTGTGGTGCGCAGCCTGGTCCCATATATATATCATTACGGCGTGTAGCCTGATCCATATAAGTATCGCTGCGGCGTGCAGCCCGATCCATAATATTTACATATAATATTGTTGCGGCGTGCAATTATATATATATATATATATATATATATATATAATCCTCACCATTAGGTCCTCAGCCTCTCTTAGTCATTAACCTCACAGCCATTCGGGCATAACAATGGAAATCAGGGAAACTTAGTCCAAACAGTTTTCACATTTTAAGAAGGAGTGATAAAAATCGGGTTTAAACAATAAATAGGTAAAACATGATTGAGGATATGCTTTCAAACAAATAGAGTGAGGAAAAACAGTAAAAATGCCCATAAGGGTCTCAACAGGTCGGCACAAGGCCCCAAATATGGCATACAACCCATAATATAGTATCAATCAATAAAATTCGTGATATCATAAGATTTCAAATCAAATACGCGGCTTAATAATCTCTACGGGACGGACCAAGTCACAATTTCTACCGGCACGCCCACACGCTCGTCACCTAGCATGTGCGTCACCACATTTATCAAAACAATACGAAATACCGGGGTTTTATACCATCAGTTCCAAATTTACAATGGTTACTTACCTCAAACCGGGTGAAATACTACTCTGCGACGCCTTTGCCTCATGCCTCGGCCTCAACTCGCGCTGAATCTACCCAAAATCAGAATCATAACATATATGTTAAGGAAACGAAGCACATGCGAAAATAATTAAATTATACCAAAAATCCCGAAATTGATCCAAACCCGACCCCCGGGCCCACATCTCAAAATTTTATAAAAATCACATCAATAGAATCCTTATCCTCTCACGAGTCTATTTATATCAAAAGTATCAAAATCGGACCTCAAATGGCCCCTCAAATCCCCACTCAAAGCTCTCCAATATGAAGCCCTAATCCATCAATGTTCTTCCTTAATTTCCACTAATTCCATGATTAAAAAATAAAAAATGATCATAAACTCAAGTAATGAAGCTTAGGTAGCTTACCCAATTGACAATCTTCGATTTTCCCTTGAAATCCACTGCCCTAGCTCACTTCCCGTCTTCAAAAATGGAGAACTTAGCAAAAATTCGCGAAGGAAACCTTATATACTTTCTGACCCAGGTATTTTGTACCTGCGCTCCCTTTCTCCGCTTCTACGCTACCGCTTCTGCTGTCAATCTACCGCTTCTGCGGTTTTCACTTAAATCCTGGAACCGCACCTGCGACCTATCTTCTGCATCTGCGGTCACGATTCCGCACCTGCGATTTCTGGTCCTCTAGCCCCTGGCCACTTCTGCGGCTTGCTTCCGCATCTACGGGAGTCGCACCTGCGGCCTCCCAATCGCAGATACGATTATGACAACAACCATAAAACTTCAGCTGCCAAACTCAACTCCAAAATCTCCCGTCAACCATCCGAAATCACCCCGAGGCCTCGGGGACATCAACCAAAAGCACAAACTAGTCATATACCAATATCCAAACCTATACAAATCTTCAAAACACCTCAAACGACATCGAATCAACCAAATCACATCGGATTCAAGCCTAAGATTCTAAAATCTTCCAAATTTCGTTTTTGATCAAAAAGTCTATCAAACCACGTCCGAATGACCTGAAATTTTGCACACACATCCCAAATAACACAGCGGACCTACTCCAACTCCTGGAATTCAATTCCGGCCCCTATATCAAAATCTCACTTATTAACCGGAAAATGCCAAAATTCTAATTTCGCCGATTCGAGCCTAAATCTACTCCGGACCTCCAAATCTCATTCCGATCACGCTCATAAGTCCCAAATCATCTCCCGAAGGTATCTGAACCATAAAAATTTACATCCGAGCCCTTATTCACATAAGTCAACATCCGGTTGACTTTTCCAACTTAAGCTTACTCAAAAGAGACTAAGTGTGTCAAACCTTACCAAAACCATTTCGGATTCGAAACGACTAACCTGATACCACATAACACGGATAAAAAAAGCATAAAAAACAGAAATGGGGGAAACGGAGCGGTAACATATGAAACAACCGGTCGGGTCGTTACAAAAAGATTTTACTCTTAATCTTAATTTAGTATATTTTCAAATTTAAAAATGTGTGGTTTATTGTGAATGTTGGCTTGCCTAGTATTCGATAGGCGCCATCACGGCATGTGAAATTTGGGTTGTGACATTTGGAGTCACCATTAAATTTATACCCACTTTGTACAAAAATTTATAAATTTACCCACTTTAGAATCAAATTCAGACTTATAGGGTATGAAGTTGAAGGAAAAAAAAGTCTGAAGTGCAAAATTCACTTAAGATGCACTTAAAGCCAAATAGGTCTAAAATACAATCAATATTTACATGCATTTAAAGTCAAATAGGTCTGAAGTGCAACCAATATTTATATGTACTTAATGCCAAATAGGTCTGAAGTGTAAGTTGTCGAGAAATAGTAGTTCGTTCTTCAAACTTCAACAATCCAATATACGATTCAACACCTAAATCCGCTCCAAATGATCTCAAATTTGAAACATAACCTCCAAACATCATAAAAAACAAACCCCAATCATCAATTTGTCAAAATAATGATAAATCTAATAAACCCATTTTGCAATTAAGAAGAAACTCTAAGCAATAACAAAGAAAGGAGCGTCACAACAACTCACTACTATAAAATACCTTAACACCTGCTCACAAATACCATATAAGTTCACCATCACCTTTGTTTTTAAAGCGACTAAGAAGAAGGAGGAGGAGGAGGAGAAGGAAAAAGCCTGATCAAGTTGTCTGTACTTTGGGTATTATTTTTTTTTTTAAAATGAGTATAAATTAAATGGGGGCAAACCAAATAGGACGCTTTGTGAATTTTTTTACCTTTGGCATGTTTAAATGTAATTCTACGCATTTATATGTACTTACTGCCAAATAGGTCTGAAGTATAAGTTGTCCAGAAATAGTAATTTGTTCTTCAAATTTCAACAATCCAATATACGATTCAACACCTAAATTCACTCCAAATGATCTCAAATTTGAAACAAAACCTCCAAACATCATAAAAAACAATCTTCAATCATCAATTTGTCAAAATAATAATAAATCTAATAAAACCCATTTTGCAACTAAGAAGAACCTCTAAGCAATTACAAAGAAAGGAGCACCACAACAACTCACTACTATAAAATACCATAAAAATGTTATAAGTGACAATAATTAACAAATTAAAATATTTAAAACACATGAAAAAATCTAGGCAAAAAAATAACTTTAACTTTTAAAATTCAAACACCGCCTATAAATTAGGACATAAAAAGTATATATTAAATCTTTATCTTCTATAAAAGATAACGAGTACAATAAACTTCGCATTTACAAAAGACACTAAATCCGTTGCAGCAAAAAGAACAATTAAGAAAACATAACAGAAAAAAAAGAAAGAAAGGAAAAGCACGTACGTAGCCTCCTCCCCCTCCAAAGTTTTAAAAAGAGAGAAAGAAAAAAGGAACAAAGTCATTTGCTGAAAGACTAATTCAAAGTTTGTATAGAAAATCTAAATTGTTTAGGATTTTATGTTTGTTAATTTATTTAATTCATATTTATATGACATTTGTACTCAGAATTATATGAGAATAATTTTTTTAGTTTCTAGTTAAAACAGATTTAGTAATATTATAAATAGAGGTGTTATTAAATTATTTTATGTGTGGAGAATTTGAAAAGAGATTTCATAATTTATAATAAAATAATTTCTTTCCATCGCCCATGCATTAAAATTTAAAACGTTTAAAAAGCAAAAAGACAGTAGAAAAAGAACATTTTTCAGCCGCGTAGTCTGCAGTCCAAAACCCATATAAAAGCCTCCCTTTTCCTTTGTTATTCACACCATTCCTCTCATTCATATAATTTGTTATAGTCTCTCTTCAGAAGAATCTTCAGCAACATACAACTCAATTTTATCATCAGTTTTAATGGTAATTCTTCTTCTTTCTCTCTTTCTTTATATATCTTTTAAATTTCAGATTTTAATTTAAAGAACCATTTTACTGTTTAAAATTGATGTATGTAAATTCAAGAAACCCCATTAGAAAATTGATACTCCGGCGTCTTATTTGATATCCACTAGATTTTTCCGGCGAATACTCCGGCGGGACCCCATTTGACTTCGCGCGGTTAAAGATATATTCTCATTCTCTTATCCTTCTTGTTTTATTTCCTTTTCATATTTTGGGAGTTGTCATTCTAGCAAAAAGAGAAGTACAAGCAAATTAAAGTTGGTATATATAATTTTAATAATTCATAATTATTCTTTCCTTTGGAGTTAGGCTACACATAAATATATAGTAGCTGTCACGTCTGAGAGTTTTTCTCTTGTTGTGAAAATATTTATCAAATATTGTCAGAAGAATTCATAGACGTAGTAATCTATGTTGCCTTTTTGTTTGCCATTGTCTATTTGCCAAAATATTATATGCAAATAGATAATGAGAAATTATGACAGAAATGATCCCCTATGTTTGGGTGTAAGTTTAAAATAGTCCCTTAAATATATTCCCAAGTAATTTTAATTCTTTAAATTATACAAAATAAGTGTAGATTTAAAATAGTCCCTTAAACATACTCCTAAGTAATTATAGTTCTTTAAATTTTATAAAGATAAATATTATTAACCTCCATCAAAGATTTAATAGGTTTTGGCAGTTAGATTTGAAACTCGTAGTGTATGAACAGTTTTTTTCCTTATCCTGTTTTTGGGTTCTTTTTCGTGCACGTCTTAGTTTCTCTTTTTTCTTTTCTTTTCTAGTTTTGCGGTTTTGGGTCATTTTATTTTTGGAGAGAAAAGTTTGATTCACTTTTTTGATATTTCAAAAAGTTTGATATATGGCGGTGGGGAAATGCTTTAATTAGCTGAAGTATTGCACAATTTTTCAATATTGGAGAATCTAAGTAATTTTCGTGAAATTAAAGAAAGTGTTCGTTCACAATGCTTTATAGAATGAGGAGTACTGCTTTTCTATTACTACAAACGTAAACATGAAGTAATTGATAAGTAGCCAATTAGCAATTTGAATCAGAATTGGTCCAATTGCTATATATCAGCACTTGACAAGTTATAGAAAAACAGGAAAATATAATTTATTAGTTCAAGAAAGAAGACATAATTTTGTAGATGAAAATTAAAATCGTAGCGATATTTTTTGTCTTAGTTTTCTAGAAGGAATGTGATGAGTAATGATTGATAACAATAGTGGACGTAGCCAAAATCATGCAGTCATAGAGTAAGGTACAAGTACTAAAGGCCATTACATCCTATGAAAGATTTTAAATTGAAATTAATAATAATAATAATAATAATAAGTAATACAGTAGATGTTATGTTTTCAAAGTCGAAATTAGTGACATTTTAGTTGAAAGTTAAATTTGAGAAAGATGATATAAAGAAATAGTGATCGCTTCTTGTGGCTACAAGGAACTTTTCTCGTTTTTATTCCTTGGATGTATCTTTTTACTAGGAATTGTTCTTGTTTCATTGTTAATGACGTTTAGTACTTAATTTTACTTTTAATAATAGATTAGGCATTATTAGTTATTCTTTGTGGTGGAGTTAGTAGTAGTGGTAAGTTAAAATTGAGATGCAAACAAAGAAGCAAGATCCTACTTTCTCTTTATTTCTTATCTTTACTATTTGGCCTTTTGTTATATTTTGCATTTCACTTGTTTTCTGTGTTGGCTTTTTCTCTGTGGAAACTTGCACTAATGCATGTCTTTTTTCAAATGCTAGAGAACTTAGCTTGATTATTATTTGGTAAAAAACAATTGCAATATTGTTCTAGAATATGCTTTAGTAAGCATATTGTAAATGATTTTTAATCATTGAACTGTATGTTTAAGTTAAGTCCATATCTAGAATCACTAGGACTTTAATCGATTAAATATATTGTAGCAGGTAATTTATCTCATTTCTCATGTTTAAATTAATTTTATACAAATGCTCATTTGTGGTTATTGTTTAAGTGACCTGATCGTGTCCAAAAAAAATTTAATTGTCAGTCTACAAAAGTTGATCTCCAGCCACAAACAACAATGAGCGCCACTGTAGAGGAGTTATATATATATACACTATCAGTAGCTCAAAAGATAAAAAAATGGCAGTCCGGTGCACTAAGCTCCCGCTATGCACGAGATTTCGGAAAGAATCGAACCACAAAGGTCTATTGTACTAATTACTTGAAAGATATGACAACCTGCTCGTATAAGGCATGCAAATTACATTAATAGTTCAAAAAAAATCTTTAAATTATCAATGCATATACTTTATGTTCTTATTACATAGACCATGTACACACTAATTTGAACTTCTTTTAAGACAATATTTTTAAAAGTAATATTTTAATATATAAAAGAATAAAATTTGTATGGGTTTGGTACAGGTCTTAGAAGGAGAGGTGGGGCCAAGGGTAGTTCTAACAGCACCCTTATCATTGGAGGGGGAATCAGATGCTTCTGATTACAAAGCTCCTAATCTGCTACAGCGCATTCTAAGCCTCTTGAGTAATGTACGGCCAGGATCTGATCTCACCCGTATTCAGGCAAGTATTATTTTTACCTTTTATCTCGTGTATAATAAACAATTTTTTTTTAAAAAAAAGAACAATTGTTTTGATTCTACTGCTAATAAGTAGGAAGATGGAGTTGGAGTTGGAGTTTGATACCGCAAAAAAGTCAAAATTGCAATAATTTAATTGTCCAAATTAAATTAGTTTTATGTTTTTGTTATTTTTAAATATGTTGGGGAGGTAATTCCCACTTTGTCTATTTCAATGATGACTAGGACAGAATCTTTTTAGTTGTTTCAATTCACTAAATTGAACAAAGATATAGGGTGTGTTTGGTACGAAGGATAATATTTTTCGGAAAATGTTTTCTCAGGTTGGCTTAACTGTTTTGAAAAATATTTTCCTTATCAATTCATTTTCCTCCAATTAGAGGAAAATGTTTTCCACCAACCCAACCCAACCCCTTTTAAAAAAAAAGGATTTTTTTTTCTTTTTCAAATTTCAGTTTTTCCGTTACCACCCACCCAACTACCCCTCCATACACCCCCCCCAACAAAAAAAATATTTTTTTTACTTTTTGCAATTTCAAATTTCTGTTTTTTCATTTTTCTGCACCACCCACCACACACCCCAACCCCCCACCTGCCCGCACAAAAAAAAATTTACTTTTTTTTTTGTAATTTAAATTTCTGTTTTTTTTTTTTCGTTTTACTGCCCCCTGCGGTTTTGAAAATTTAGCGGTTCGAAAGTTTATGAAATTTGTGGGTCCGGAAGGTTGTTGGTTTGAAAGTCTATGACTTCATGTTTATTATATCTAAATTATTTATGAATACTCTTGAGAAGTCATTTTCCTTAATTTGTGTACCAAACACCGAAAAATGAATAAGATTACTACTTGTTTTCCAAGAACACATTTCCTTGGAAAACATTTTCCGTTATACCAAACACACTCATAGAATTATCAATTTTTTAGTTGGTCCCTCAATTTTCTCTTCTTTCTTTCTTTTTCTTCAAGTATCTGTTCAGTTGTATATGTTGAGAATCATTTGTTGGTAGGGAAAGAGGAACATAATATGAAAAAGAAAGAAAAAAAGGGGGGGGGGGGGGGAAGTATTTGCTAGCATAGTGAATATAATCTTGTTAGCTTGACAAAGTAGCTAGAAAATCCATTTTTCTGTTATTCATATACGTTTTTGGGCGAACCAATCTAGTTAAAAAGATTTTAAAATATATATTTATATCACATCCTTTGAGATGCAGCCCTTCCCTGTATCATATGTGAACGCGAGACGCTTTGTACACCGGACTGCCCCTTTTTATATACTTATTACTTACTCTGCTACGAATATCAATCATAAATGAGTTTGCACCCGTTACTTAAAATTCTAATGAATTCATCTCTGATGAGCACACTAATATTTTTGTTGATAATTAACCTACCCTTTGTTTTCCTTTTTTGAAATGTAATTTCAGCTACCTCCACTATTCAACCTCCCAAAGTCACAGCTACAATGCTATGGGGAATCAGTATATTGCATCAACAGTGACATGTTAAGCAAGTGTGGGAAAGGGGAAACTTCAGTTGAAAGAATGATAGCAGTGGTGGGTTGGAGCATATCCACATTGCGCCCTTTGATGTTTGGTGTGGCTCCTTTTAATCCCATTCTTGGTGAAACTCACCATGTTTCTAGAGCCTCTCTCAATGTCCTCTTGGAACAGGTAAAATATCTCTTCAAAATATTTATATTAAATGTGAACATATTAACTCAAATAGCCTCTTATTCAATTGCTTAAACTAAAAGTAGTTGACAGATCAATAATATATGTATAATCCAAGTATAATACGTCTAAATCATGTATAACCAATGAATATTATATGTATATTGGAGAAAAAAAATAGTGAATCTGATCAATAGAGGTATCACTACTCTTCAAAATATTGATATAGAATGTGAACGCAACAACAACAATAACGATCCAGTGAAATCCCACTACTGAGATTTGGGGATGATAATGTGTACGCAAACCTTACCCCTACTCCGAGGGGTAGAGAGGTTGTTTCCGAAAGACCCTTGCTGAAGAAGACGAAAAGAGGCAATATATCAGTACCATCAATAAAAACCATAGAAAAGAAATATAACAGCATCACAAGAACTAGGAAATAGCTGAAAAGCAAAACAATAATCAGTAGATGAAGCTCGACACTAAGAGGAACGAAAGAGTAGTGAGAACTCAACACTAACCACTAGCAGTTTAAGACTAAATTCTGACAGACTAGCCTCACTCTGTTGCGCCATTAAAATATGCCTAATTACCTCCTAACCTACAATTTTAATTCTCGACCTCCACAACTTCCTGTTTAGGGCCATGTACTCGGTAATATAAAGTCACGCTATATCCTACCTGATCACCTGCAATTTACTTATTTTATTTTGTTGGTTATAGTCCCACTAGTCCCTTAATGTTTTTTTAGAGGAGCCGGTAAACATGAGTAAGATTAGAGTCACATGGATTTGACTGATTGAGCTGATACTATTCAATAGTTGTTCGTACATGATTACCTTTAGTGGTCGTTTGGTAGGTGGGATAAGAGGTGAGATTAAATTTATACCTCCAACCAAATAAGATATAAATTTAATGTCATTTATCCCATCTTATGCCATCAAATATGGTATTATTTTATCCGCGTACCAAAAGACCCGTTAGAGATAGAGACAACTTTATGGGGATAGTAATTGCGTAGGAAAAGATTTTATGCTATCAACTCCACTTGCAAAATTGTTTCAAATGTGTGAAACTAATTACAACAAGTGATTTCATTAACTTTATTATATGGAGGCTAGTAAGATGGAGAAATTTTAATTAGGAAAGTTTGGATTAATTGTACATTTTAAGGGAATGTCTTTAGAATATTTAAAAATGGAAAGTTTGGATTAATTATACATTTTAAGGGAATGTCTTCAAAACGTTGTATTTCGGGTAAATTTTTCTTTAAAAATGTAGGGGTACTGGAAAATTTTCATTATCCTGGAGGTGGTGGGCCTTGTCGCGGATGGGCTTAGCCTTTTGTACTTCGTGTTGTCTTCAATCTTCATATGAGATGGCTAATGGGCCGATTGCTAACCCAAATTAATCGTACAAATAGTATGAGCTAGCCAGTTTTCGGACTTGTAACTAAAAAATAATCAATAATTGCAATGTTATTGAAAATAACCGCTATTTTATACGAAGATAAAATTTGAACAAAAATGCCCTAGCTGAAATATGGAAAGTTTCGGTAGAATATGCTGGATTATGAAGCTCCTGCATGTAAACTTTCCGCATATTATATTGAAACTCCACCACATTATGAAATTCCAGCACATTGTGTTGGAATCTCATATATAAAAAAAATTCTAACTCCAACAAATTAGGCTGGTATATTATAATATGCATAGATTATACACAATTATATTTTTCATATACTATACGTTTAAGCGGTTAGATGAGCTACTATTTAGATTAATTCCTCTAAATTTTCATTGGCATCGGCCTATAAGCAGACTAAAATCGTATAGTTATGGATTGACACGGATTTTATAAAAAATATGTAGCACTGAATTTACACTCTTTTCATCGAAGCAAATGACAATTGGAAATAACAAAATTAAGAACTCAATTGGGGCGAAGTAATAAGATTGAAAAGTGTACTACTGAAAAGTTTAGATATCAAGTAAGCATTTTGTAAAGATAGATTTATGCTTTAGCGCTATATATTACTAATTTTACGTGCTCATAATTTCACAAAAGAATCTCACAGTTGGTTCTTATATAGGAGAAATGTATATTTTTATCCGTTTTAAAAAATAATAGCCGTATATATATGTGTATTATATACATATAATTAACAATTTTACACACCTTTTTGGGCTAGCGAATGCAAATAGTTTTTGTCGACTGACTAATTTTATATTTTGCCCTAAAATAAATTGTCTCATAAAAAATGACAGCACGGTGCACAAAGCATCTGACGTTCACGCCTAAGGGGTTATGATGTAGGTAGCCTCATCAATGGCTAATTTTATGGGTCGAACCCGTAACTTATAGGTTACACGGAGATTTAACTTTGATGTTTTATGATGTTAGGTTTCCCATCATCCACCAGTGACTGCTCTTCATGCAACTGATGAGAAAGAGAACATTGAAATGATATGGTGCCATAATCCTGTCCCAAAATTCTATGGTACTATTTTTAATTTATGTGACCCTTTAGTAAACAATTATTTTTTATTTAGCGATTTTCCATTGATTTCGATTTCAATTGTGTCAGGTACAAAAATAGAAACTGAGGTGCATGGAAAAAGGGAATTGAAGCTTTTAAATAGGCAAGAAACTTATGTGATGAACTCACCAAAGCTAGTAATCAGACTTCTCCCATTTCCTGGTGTTGATTGGGTGGGAAATGTCACAATTAAGTGTGAAGAAACTGGTCTTCAAGCTGATTTATATTACAAAGGAAGTTCTTTCCTAAGCAATAGTGGAATTAGATCTGTTAAAGGCAGGATTTTTATGCCTTCATCTTCAGACACTATCTCTGAGATCAATGGCCATTGGGATAGGTAAACTTTCCCTTATAACTAGACAAATATTTCCTTCCTTTTTCTCCATTTACTGTTTAAACATTTAGATAAATAAATTACAACAAAAAAGATAAAGGATTAGTGTGGTAAATATATTTTTTACAAAAGCAAGGTGTTCCAGAAAGACTTTTTTTTTTGGTGAAAAATCTAGTAACATGTTTGGTGCTTCAAAATCTCATTTGGTTAAAAAAATCTATACTCTATTCACTTTTACTTGTTCACTATGGACTTTGCTCACTTCTTAAAAAATAATAAATGAAGTGCATAATTTAACATGATACCCATATTAATTGATGCATATTTTTAATGGATTTGATAAAATGATTTGCAATGAGCAATTACTACTGTGGGCAGTGGCGGAGCCACCTTATAGGAAGGGGTGTCAAATGACACCCCTTTGCACGAAAAATACACTGTGTAGGTAGGTAAAATACTATGCATTGACTCCCCTTAATTTCCTGATATATTTACTTTTATATATTTTGACACCCTTAACGAAAATTCTGGCTCCGCCACTGACTGTGGGTATAACAGGAAAAAAAATTGTATTCCCGTGATATGCTAAAATTAAAGTGACAAGTAAAAGTGAAAAATCTATTTTTAGTTTTAATTTCATATTAATCTTGCATATTTACAAAATGTTTTCTTTTTCTAATATTTTTCAATGTTTCAATTTTAATTGTTTTTTTATTGTCCACAGAACTGTTACAGTTAAGGATATAACTACTGGAAAAGTCAATGAGATTTACAATGCAAAGGAAGTACTATCTGGAATGAAGACTCCTATTGTGAAAGATCCAAAGGTATATTTCTTCAATTCTATTAGAAAAATGGACTTTTATTTAATAAAGAAAGCGACGAAAAGTATGAGACTAATATGCATGCACCTCAACTATTTTATTGATATCGACTACCATCAACATAAGTATCGGGTAATACTGCCAGTGAAGGCTCAATGAGAACAAATCATCTACTAGAATTCGAAGCCAGATCTTATTTTTACCTATTTCATTGACTATAAGGTCAAACTCTCGAATGCACTCACATAGGCAGATTTGGGGGATTTAAACAATTCAGCTAGATAAAATTTTATATTCTTCTTCTACTTATAGTATAGCTTATACTATTTGCCTGAATTTATTAGGTTGTTATGCCAAGTGAATCAACAGTGGTATGGGGAGAGCTAAGTCAAGCAATTCTAAGTAGAAATTGGGATAAAGCAAAGCAAGCAAAGACAGTAGTAGAAGAAAGGGAAAGAGAACTTGCTAGAGAAAGGAAATCCAAATCTGAAATTTGGGTTCCAAAACATTTTACAATATCCTATAGTAAAGAGTCAGGGTGGGACCCCACACCAAATGAGAAGTGGGTCCCGCCAGCTCCAATTATTGTTCCTACTTGATCAATATGTAAATTGTAACGTGGGAAAATCAAATTTAGGTCATTTTCCTACATTAAATCATATGTTTATTTGTATGTAGGTGTAGTTAGGTAAATTATAAATTGTCAATCAGTTGGCTCTACTTGTCTCCCTCTTAATTGTAATCTGAACTGATAATTAAAGGAGTTAAATTTTGGAATAGAAAGCGCTGACTTTAAAGGGCTTATCCATTGTAAAATAAAATAGCTGGGTGTGGATGAACGAAACAGAAAATCTACTGAAAGCTATTTTTTTTTCTCTATTGACTTTTTCTAAATTTGCTTGCAATAGTTAATGAAATAGTTGACATTTTAAAGTATATATTAAATATATATATATATATATATATATATATATATATATATATATATAATTTTTGTAGTGTAGTTTATAAATATTTTTTATTTTTTTTATAATTTTATCATTTAACGTATTATTTCAAATTTGGACTTATAAGTTTTGAATGCTCCAATAAATTTGATAGTCTATAATATTGGTAACTCGAATAAATGCTAAACCAAAATCAAATCAAAATTAATGCTAACAAAAGACATTCAATTCAATTGTACTAGAAATATCAATAGTGTTGGATAGGGGTGTATATAGGTCGGGTTGGTTCGGATTCTATAATTACCAAACCAAACCAATTGTATAGGATTATTAAATCTAAAGACCAAACCAAACCAAACCAATAAAACTCGAATTTTTCACTCTCGGTTTTTCTCGGATTTTCGGGTTATTCGGATTTTTCGGGTTCTTTTTCCCGGTAAAATCTTCGTAGAACAAAACATATAAGTTATGCTCAAAATATTTCTTTAATCCTAGTATAATACAGCTATATAAAGTATTTTCCAAGAAAATAATACGAATTATGAAATGTGTCATGACATTATCCTAAAATATTCTATAATAAAGACAATAAAATTATGTAATATGAAAAAAAAGCCATAATAAAAATAAGCATAATCTAAAAGTACTAAGTCATACTAAAATGAGTAGACTAATAAGAGAGTATTAATTACATGACTAAACGCTAAAGAAAAAATAAAAATAGGTTATGCATTTTTATCTAAATTATTGCAAAACAAAAAAATAGATATTCAATACATTCCCGTTCGTAGTATTGAATTGAATGTCTTTTGTTAGCATTAGTATTGATTTGATTTTGGTTTGGGCTTTTGTTAGCATTATTTAATTTACTAATATTAATGACTATAAAACTTATTGGAACATTCAAAAGTTCTAAGTCCAACCTTGAAATAATACCTTAAAAGATAAAATTATGAAATTTTTTAATAAATATTTATAAATTACATCACAATAAATATATTTATATGTTAAATATATCTAAAATTTCTATATATGTAATGTCGGGTTGATTTGGTTTCGGTTTGACTTTCTTTAGTTAAAACCAAACCAATTATTGTCGGATTCTTTTTCCAACACGAAACCAAATCAAACCAAACCATAGTCGGATTTTTTTTCTCGGTTTGACTCAGATTATCGGGTTGGTACGGTTTGTCGGTTTTCTTTGTATACCCCTAGTGTTAGATTAAATACACAACTTATTTTTTCCAGTGTTTAGTCATATAAATAATAGTAGTACTTATTAGTCATACTTATTTTTGCAACTTAGTAATTTTAGATTATATTTATTTTTATTATGGCTTATTAAAAATATTTATTTTGTGCAATTTTATTTTTTATATTGTTGAATATTTAGTATAATGCTGACATATCTCATATTTTATGTTATTTTCTTGAAAATACCTTATGTAGTTATGTCTTACTAGAATTAAAGAAATATTTGGAGCGCAAATTTTATATTTTGTGCTTGAAAACTTTATGGAAAAAACCCCCGAAAAAAATCGAGATTAAAAAATTTGACTTTTATTGATTTGGTTTGGTCTTTAAATTTAATAACCTGACATAATTAATTTGGTTTGGTAATTAAAAAATCTGAACCAACCCAACCTATGCTCACTCCTAGTTAATCTCTTCCTACTTCATAGAAGGCAGCATATTTGTTTACTGCTTAGTAGTCTTTGACTAAACACACTAGGAAAGCATCAACCTGACTTGTCTTTGATATTTGTTTACTGCTTAGTAGTTCTTGAACTCTGTTTTAGAAGTTAGAACTGAAACGCCACTTCCAGTAGAGGTGCTCCATTTCGTTCATCTACTCTGTTTAGACATTTTTCTGAAAAATTTAGCTCATAATTATTGCCATTTAAAACTTTTACTTGGAAAAGGAAAAGAGGGAAAACTAAATAAAAAAATAAAAAAATTAAAGATTTGGTGACGAGGGCTCCCTCATTCCCCTTAATCACACTAATTATCGAATCCCAATAATATATAAAACACTAAATGTTTAAAAGTTTAAACAGTATAAAATGGTATTACCTTATTTCAGTTTGAATATCTGGAGGGGAAGTATTTATATCATTTAGGAAAAAGTAAATGGACACCATGCATAATAAAATATTAATGTATATATAATGTTTTTATTGTTTTCATTCAACGCCGTTGACCTTCAACAATATGCATCAAACACTTAATTTTCATCATAAACTCAGGCAGCTCAAAAAACACCAAATTTCCATCCTTCAACTGATGTGTTCCTTGACATTCATTTACACAAGGGGAAGCAACGAAAGAGAAGCTTCAACATATTTGCAAGACTGGAGCTAGCCTTTCGGTCGCAAGTTCAGTAACTTTAGTTCAAATACTATATTTATCTTAAAAAACCCATAAATTATAAAATTATTAGTTTAGAACCCTGTAGCTTAGAAGGATTATAAACCGTCAAATTCTTCTAAGCTACTATACTCTTGAAACAATTCTAAAGCAATGAAAGAGCTAAATCACACCTAAATTTTTCTCTTGCACTTCATCTTCATTTCTCTCGTCAAACAATATTTGCAGCTCAGACTCCGTTCTCCGATTAAACGATCTTTCTTGTATGGTATCCAAAAGTGGCTTCCATGTTGGTGACTTTGTCCATATTCTTTGTCCCATACCATACACTATTTTTCCCTTCTCCGGCTCAACCCGGCTTGAAAACCGGTTAGGGCTACTAGCCGGTGAGTTCCAAACCGGGCTAGTACAATTCCACGATTTATTCTTCCTGGACTTGTTCTTAGCCATGGGTTTTTTGGCTATGTTACTAAGTTTTCTAGCTATTTGAGCAAAATCTATAGGAGAAACACTAGATTGAAAGGTTGAGTGAGGCAAAAGGAAATAAAAATTGCCTTGTTCCAACATGTAATCAAGATTTAGAGGCATTAAGCAAGTGGATAAGAGTTGGGATTGAGTGAATATAAAGTGGCTATAGGGTTTGCCTATGACTTCACTAACACTAATAGGATGATCAAAATCCTCTACATAGCCATTCAAATGCACCACTCTGATAGTCTTTAATTTATCAGAGGGTTTGAAAGAAAAACAACAATACATTTTTCTTGTTTTTTATTGCTCACTCTTCTCTTTCTATTGTGAAAAGGGGTTGTACGGAAAGTGATTTTGAAGCTAATCCTTTTGTTTTTTGGTCTGAGATTGATATGAAAACTGGCCAACTATATATTTAGACTTGAAAATCTTGGGATATAAATGTTGAGTCTCAATCAGTCTTGTCGTCTAGTAGGCTAGCTAGTTGCCCCATTTGGAAACTAAAATAAACCCACTTGGGACCAGGGCGGACGTAGATTGTTGGTGACGGATTCAATTGAACTCATCACTTTTGATGCGCAGAAAAAATTTATATATTCGTTAAAATTACAAAAATTGTAGATATAAACCTATAAATTTAAAAATTTAATGGGTTCAGTGCTAAAACCTTAAAAGTTTTGAACCCATAAAGATTAAATTCTGTCTACTTGGGACCGACTTTAGAACTTGTCATAGCCGTGGGATCAGTTGGGGAAGTCAAGAAATCATAAACAATAATGCCCAAAAAAAGGTGTTACTAATTTTCCTTTCAGCGTTTTAATGACATGTTAATATCTCTGAATTTTCCAGCCATGCTTGTTGATTTAATCATGATTTGTGTGTAAGACAGTTTCATACTCGATCATTATTAATGGGAAGCTAACCAAACCCTTTAAAGTCAGGAAAGGATTAAAGAAGGGGGACCCTTTATCCTTGTATTTGTTTGTATTGGTAATGGAATTTCTCAGCAGGCGGCTAAAGACATTAGCACAACAGCCTAATTTCAACTTTCATCCGAAATGTGCTAAGTTAAAACTGATTAAGCAGGGATTTGCATATGACTTGCTTTTGTTTTGTAGGGGAGATATAACTTATGTGAAAATGCTCTTTGACTGTTTTCAAAGCTTTTCTACAGCTTATGGACTAATAGCAAACTTAAGCAAAAGCTCAGTATTTTTTGGAGGAGTCACACGGGCAGAACAACAAATTTTTTTGGCTATTCTTGGATTCTCTAAAGAGTAACTTCCCATAAGATATTTGGGTGTCCCATTGAGTACAAAAAAGGTCCCAGTGAGGCAATGTCAACCCCTGCTGGATAAAATGTTAGAAAGAATCAAGTCATGGACCAATGGATTCCTCTTCAATGCAGGCAGAACCCAATTGATAAAGTATGTCCTATTTTTCATTTAAGTATACTGGTCCCAGATTTTTGTGCTGCCAAAGAAGGTGATAAAACTTATGGAAGCTAACCGTAGAAGATTCATGAGGACCGGAAGTGTT
Organism: Nicotiana sylvestris; assembly: GCF_000393655.2. Classification (NCBI taxonomy): domain Eukaryota; kingdom Viridiplantae; phylum Streptophyta; class Magnoliopsida; order Solanales; family Solanaceae; genus Nicotiana; species Nicotiana sylvestris. The sequence continues at coordinate 31,733,407 of NC_091067.1, forward strand.
GAACTATCCAAAAAAGCTTTATTGGCCTGGGATAAAATCTGTTTGCCTAGGACTACTAGCCTAAATATACTTGACATCATTGTATGGAATAAAGCTACAATGTGCAAACTGTTATGGAATCTCGGTAGAAGAAAGACAAGCTATGGGTAAAGTGGATTCATGTGTACTATGGGACAATCAGGAATTTCATTGAAGATGTTCCCAACAAGCTTCATGAGTGGACAGAAAATATTAAGAGCCAAAAGATACTATACTTTAAGTAGGTTATGGGGTGCGTGATATATACAACATGGAGAGGGCCTATATAAATGAACTTTACAGTACGTTAAGAGGGGAGATATTATGCCCCATTTTCTTTTCGTACGCTAAAGTACGTCATACGTCAATTAATGTAAGCTAAAAAATGAGATCATCTTTGAAAGTACATAAAGTACGTTAATTATGTTACCTTGAAAGTTACAAATATTTAAGATCATGAAATGCAAGTACCAAAAGGGTTGAAAGGTTTAGAAGCTAAATGAATCGAAGAAAATAAGTTTCGTCGAAAGTCGACAAGTTGGGAATGCTATCATATACTTTTGGGGTCAGCCGCCTAAGGTACTTAACATGATAAGGAGCTTATGTTATGAGTTATTTTAGTCGTATGATAGTCATGTATTATGTTTTGTAGTCAAGCAATTTGTGTGTGATAACCCGCCATGTCACCATGCTACATAGGCACCATTTGGCATGTATTAATGCTATGTAGAAGATTACATAGGAGGAAGGTTAGCATTTATGAGAAGATTCTAAAGAAGTATGGACATTACCTTAGGAAGATCCTAGATCCCTATAGATTTGCTAGGAAAGTCTTTGGAATTTTCTAGGTTTGGAGAGAGTTCTAGAGAAAGCCCTTATCTTGTAAATACTAAGGACTTGTGTAACAATTAATATTTACACACTAGCCCTAGGAGAATAGTATATAAAAGGGGGTCACTCATTTGTGATTCTCCAAGCAAACAATTCAAATTCTCTCTAATACAAAGCTTCCTTTAACAATTCTCTTGTGTTCTTTCTTCCATTCTCTTAGCGATCTTGAGTGTAGTTAGGCTGACTTGGCATAGTAAGAACGTGAGCAAGTTGTTAAAGATCGTGAGCGAGTTGTCAAGTGTCGCACATGTACTTAGTTATCAACTAAAGACGTGACAATGTAGTATCAGAGCGAAGGTTTCAATTAAGGGAATGGGGAACGACGGAGATATTAATGCTGCCAACACCCAAGCCAACGTTATCCAGGATGCTGCTGGCAAGAGCGGCCGTAGCAAAAAGAGGAATGCCACCAACAAGAACTAGGATGTGCCACCTGAGGTTGTGTCAAACGAAGGGCTTACATCCCAAGAACCATCTGCTACTGAGGCGAGCGAGGATGAAGTAGAGGTCCTTCTAGAGAACGTCTTGCTCGGTAAAGAGTGGGTGATGAAGATGAACGCGAGGATGGACACCGTGGAGATCTTTGGCCAACGCTTGGGGAAGGTGGAAGGCACCCTTAGCATTCTTGAGGGGCACACTCTTGAAGAGATTGAGAGTATCTGAAATGACTTGGAGGGACATACACAGACTGGGATAGAACTAATGCAAACTATCACTCCCTTAGAGTGCAGACTCATGGAGGCTTTGAGTACTATCGATGCTATGAAGGCAAAGATGGAGTCACTCGAAGAGCATGTCGATGCTAGTGTGACCGAGGCAGCTAACAATGTTGTGGTGACGAGGGAGACCAAGATCGAGGCTCCCAAACCCCCACTGTTCGAAGGTGTTCGTGATGTACAAGAAGCGAAAAACTTCTTTTGGAACTTGGAGAACTACTTTAGACATGGGAAAGTAAGGGACGACGAGGCCAAGATTAATACTGCCGTATTATATCTCTCAAAGACTGACATGCTATGGTAGAGAAGGAAGATGGATGACATGGATAAAGGTCTATGTACTATTATTATGTGCGGCCAGTTCAAAGCCGAGTTCAAGCGACAGTTCTTTCCAAACAATGTCTTGTACGAGGCAAGGCGCAAACTTAGGGAGTTGAAGCAAATAGGGAGCATACGTAACTATGTCAAGGAGTTCACTACCCTTATGCTTCAAATCCCCGACCTGACCAATGATGAATTGTTGTTCCACTTCATGGATGGGTTGCAAAATTGGGCTAAGCAGGAGTTGCAATGTCGACAAGTCACTGATATAGACCAAGCCATAGTGGAGTCGAATCATTGATGAATTTCAGGCATGACAAGCATGACAAAGGCAATGGCAAGGAGTCAAAGGTTAACAATGTCAAAGGTGGGGGAGACCGCGGCAAAGACAAGGAGATACAACAACAATACTCCAAGACTCAAGATCCCAAAAAGTTGAGTGGTCATCAGGGCTACGCCGAGAAGAAGGCACAAGCTGAGAAGAAGGGATGCTACATATACGGAAGGCAGCATGGCTTCAGGAATTGTCCTGACCTCAAGAGCCTCAGTGCCATGGTCCGTGAACGGAAGGAGCAACCGCAAAAAGAGAGTTCGGGAACCGCATAATTGGGTATGATTGGATTATGTGGTGCTGTCACAAAGCAAGCTATCCAACCTCCCAAGAATGGCAATTAGTACGTGGATCTCATCATCAACAACAAGCCCACTTGTGCAATGATGGATACTAGAGCAACTCATAATTTCGTGATTGAGGCTGCCGGAAAGAGACTAAAATTGAAGCTTGCTCCAACCAAATCTCGCGTCAAGACCGTGAATGCTGAGGTACAAAATGCTCGTTGGGTAGCTAATGGAGTTGGTGTCAAATTGGGAACTTGGAAAGGTATGACAAAATTTACCGTAACCGCTATGGATATCTTTGACATCATACAAGGGCAAGAGTTCTTTAGACATTGTCATACTTTGATCGACCCCTACCTCCAACGTCTCTTGGTTATGGAGAGATAAAGAGCTTGCATGGTACCTACAGTGACTATGCCACACGGACAGATCCAAGCACAACTCTCAACTATGCAGGTTTTCAAGGGGATCAAGAAGGGGGACCAACGTTCGTGGCAACCATTGCAAGTCTAGAGGAAGACAAGAATTTTCAAGAGATAGTGTCGCCTTGCATAGAGAAGTTGCTTGAGGAAAACAAAGATGTCATGCCCGAGGAGTTGCCTAAGCACTTGCCGCCTAGGCGAGAGGTGGATCACAAGATTGAGTTGGAGCTAGGGGCTAAGCCACCCACATTTGCCCCATATCATATGGCATCGCTCGAGCCAGAGGAGCTCAGGAAACAATTGAAAGAGCTGCTAGATGCTAGTCACATTCGCCCATTAAAGGCACCTTTTGGCGCACCAGTATTGTTCTAGAAGAAGAAGGATGGATCGTTGCGTTTGTGCATAAACTACCGAGCACTTAATAAGGTCACAGTGAAGAATAAGTACCCAATCCCGCTCATTGCTGACTTGTTTGATAGACTTGGACAAGACAAGTACTTTACCAAGGTGGATCTTCGAAAAGGCTACTACCAAGTTAGCATTGTGGAAGGGGATGAGCCAAAGATAGCATGTGTGATGAGATATGGAGCCTTTGAGTAGTTGGTGATGCCCTTCGTCTTAACCAATGCACCTGCCACATTTTGCACCCTTATGAACAAGATTTTCCATCCCTACCTTGATCAGTTCGTGGTAGTCTACCTTGACGATATAATCATCTATAGCAACACCTTGAAGGAGCATATGGAGCACTTAAGGAAGGTTTTCCAAGTCTTGCGGGAGAATGAGCTATACATCAAGAGGGAGAAATGTGAGTTCACACAATCAAAGGTGCACTTCTTGGGCCATGTCATTAGCAATGGCGAGCTACGCATGGACGAGGCTAAGGTACTTGCTATCTAGGAGTGGGAGGCACCTACAAAAGTATCTGAGTTTAGATCCTTCCTTGGCCTTGTTAACTAATATCGTCAGTTCATTATTGGCTACTCAGCAAAGGCCACACCATTAACTGAGTTGCTAAAGAAGAAAAAGCCATGGGTTTGGACGGAGCATTGTTAAAAGGCGTTTGAAGGCCTTAAGGCAGCTGTAACAGAGGAGCCAGTCTTGGCGTTACCTAACTTTTCCAAGACATTTGAGGTGCAAACAGATGCCTCAGACTTCGCCATTGGGGGTGTCTTGATGCAGGATAAGCATCTCATAATATTTGAGAGTTGCAAGTTAAATGAGACGGAGCAGCGTTACACGGTGCAAGAGAAGGAAATGACTGCCATTGTGCATTGCCTTCGTACATGGAAACATTATCTGCTTGGGCCGAGGTTCATGGTCAAGACTGATAATGCGGCTACTAGATACTTTCAGACACAGAAGAAGCTCACACCAAAGCAGGCTAGGTGGCAGGATTTCTTGGCCGAGTTTGATTATGCGCTGGAGTATAAGCCAGGCAAAGGTAACATTATAGCTGATGCCTTGAGCCAAAAAGTCGAGCTTGCTGTAATCACTTCAGCGAGATGGGACATTTGAGAGGCTATCAAAGAAGGCATGCAACATAATCCAGCAGCCAAACAACTTATCGAGTTAGCCAACAAAGGCAAGATGAGACAGTTTTAGATAGAAGACGTCCTACTACTTACCACAGGTCGGTGGGTCTACGTGCCTAAGTTTGAAGACATTAGATGATGGACCACAAGGGAGAGTCATGACACAATGTGGGCTGGTCATCCAGGTCAACGTTGCACTAGGGCCTTGGTTGAGTCAGTCCACTATTGGCCACGCATGCGAGATGACATAGAGTGCTATGTGGAGACTTGTCTTGTCTGTCAACAAGACAAGGTTGAACAACAACAACCCGGAGGACTTTTAGAGCCACTACCAGTTGCAGAGCGTCCATGGGAGAGCGTGACTATGGACTTTATCACTTGCCTACCTAAGTCTGATGGTTATGGTACTATTATGGTGGTCGTGGATAGATTTTCCAAATATGCCACCTTCATGCCCGTCTCACCGGGTTGTACAGCTAAGGAAGCCGCCAAGCTATTCTTTAAGAACGTGGTAAAGTATTGGGGCTTACCAAAGCATATCATCAGTAATCAAGACCCTCGCTTTACTGGGAACTTGTGGAGAGAGTTTTTCGACATACTTGGCATGGAACTGCATTTTTCTACTAGTTTCCACCCACATACGGATGCACAAATAGAACGGGTCAATGCCTTACGAGAATGCTACTTGAGGAATTATGTAAGCGTGCATCAGAAAGATTGGGCAAGGCTCCTAGACATCTCCCAATTCTCTTATAACTTGCAGCCGAGTGAGTCCACGGGGCGGACACCATTTGAGCTAGCCACAGTCCAACAACCACAAACTCCACATTTATTACCAGACGTATTGGAGGGAAAGAGTTTGGGGGCTTATCATATGGATAAAGGATGAGAGGAGTAGCTCGACACTGCAAAGTCCTACTTGGATAAGGCAGCTAAGAAGATGAAGAAGTTTGCGGACTGTAAGCGACATCCCACAGACTATAGTGTTGGGGACATGGTCATGGTAAAGTTTAACCCAAGACAGTTCAAGGCACTATGAGCATGCATCAAAATCTGATTCACAAGTACGAGGTGCCATTTAAGATGGTCGCCATGGTAGGAAAGATCTCATACAAGCTTGACATGCCATTGTATCTTAAGATCTACCATGTCTTCCATGCCATCATGCTTAATCCATATCATAAAGATAAGGATGATCCGAGTAGGGGCCAATCAAGTCGAGTGCCAATTACTGTGACCGCCTTACATGATCGGGAGATTGAGGCTATCATAGATTACCAGGATAGGCAAAAACAAGGGCAAAAAGCCACCGCTATATTCCTCGTCCATTGGAAAGGGCAATTACCGAAGGAGGCCACGTGGGAACGATATGAAGACTTGTAGAAATTCAAAGATAAGATCTGAGAGATTATGCAGTAGCACTGAGCCGCGGTCGTTGCAATATTGGGTGGGGGAAATTGTGATGACCTGCCATGTCATCATGACATATAGGCGCCATTTGGCATATATTAATGTTATGTGGAAGATTACATAGGAGGAAGGTTAGCATTTATGAGAAGATTCTAGAGAAGTATGGACATTACCTTAGGAAGATCCTAGATCCATATAGATTTGCTAGGAAAGTCCTTGGAATCTTCTAAGTTTGGAGAGAGTTCTAGAGAAAGCCATTATCTTGTAAATACTAAGGACTTGTGTAACAATTAATATTTACACACTAGCCCCTAGGAGACTAGTATATAAAAAGGGGCCACTTATTTGTAATTCACCAAGCAAACAATTCAAGTTTTCTCTAATACAAAGCTTCCTTTAACAATTCTCTTGTGTTTTTTCTTCCATTCTCTTAGCGATCTTGAGTGTAGTAATGCTGCCTTGGCATAGTAAGAACGTGAGTTGTTTTGCAAGATCGTGAGCGAGTTGTCAAGTGTCGCACGTGTACTTAGTTATCAACTAAGGACGTGACAGGTAGAACAAAAGTTGGCAAAGGTCATCACAAGTTACCTTCGTAAATGTGTTGAAAATTAGGTCAAATATAGCTGAACTTTTCTTCCAATATACTTAAAATTATGGGATGATATACCTACCAAATTGAATATCCCTTCTAGTTTCTAACGCATTAAACCTTTTGTGACATTAGAGTAGAGAGATATTCACATTTTCGTGAGATCGTGCACGCAACCCTGTGATGACCCGGCTAGTCGTCTCATGAGTAACCGCTCTGTTTTCCCCATTTCTACTTCTTTATGCTTCGTTATTCGTGTTTTGTGGTATCGGATTGGTAGGATCGAGTCCGGAATGAGTTTGGCAAAGTTTGAGACACTTAGTCTCTTTTAAGGGAGTTTAAGTTAGAAAAGTCAACCGGATATTGACTTATGTGTTAGAGGGCTCGGATATGAGTTTCGATGGTTCAGTTAGCTTCGGGAGGTGATTTATGACTTAGGAGTGTGATCGGAATGGGTTTTGGAGGTTTGGAGTAGATTTAGGCTTGAATTGGCGAAATTGATATTTTGGTGATTTCCGATTGTTAGGCGAGATTTTGATATAGGAGTCGGAATGGAATTCCGAGAGTTGCAATAGTTTCGTTGGGTCATTTGGGATGTGTGTGCAAAATTTTAGGTTATTCAGATGTGGTTTGGTTGTGTTTTGATCAAAAGCGGAATTTAGAAGATTTTAGAAACTTAGGCTTGAATCCGAGGTGTTTTGGTTGTTTTGGTGTTGTTTGAAGTGTTTTGATGATTGGAACAAGTTTGAATAAGGTATATAGTTATGCTTATACTTTTGGTTGAGGTCCCGGGGGCCTCGAGGTAATTTCGGATGGTTGATGGAGGAGTTGAGTTGTTATTGCAGCTGCTAAAGTTTTGCTGCTTCTAGTGTTTTCGCACCTGCAGTTTGGGGACCGCAGGTGCGACGCCGTATATGCGATGAGAGAGGTCGCAGAAGCGGATTCGAAAGGAAAGCCTGGAACTGCATATGCGGTAGTTGGACCGCACCTGCGTAGTCGCAGATGCGGAGAGTAAACCGCAGATGCAGAATTGACTTTTAAGTGATTTCCGCAGAAGCGGTGGATAGACTGCATATGCGGTATCGCAGAATCGGCAAAAGGTGCCGCAGATGCGAAGCAATTGGGCAGATGAATTAAAAGAGTCCTTCGCGAATTTTTGGGTTATTTCACCATTTTTGACTTCGGCTTGAGAGCTTTTAGACGATTTGGAAGAGGGATTTCAAGGGAACTTCGTTAAGGTAAGGATTTTGGACCTAAAACACATTTCTATGGTAGTATTTCATAGATTAAGGCTGAAATTAAAGGAATTAGAGGGCTAAAAATAGAGGATTAGGGCTTGAGTTTAAAAGGCCTTAAATTGAGGATTTGAGGGGTCATTTGGACTCCGATTTTGGTATTATTGATATGCATAGACTCGTGGGAAGATAAGGAATCTATTAGTGTAAAAATTTCTGAATTTCGAGACGTGGGCCTGGGGGTCAGATTTTGGTAATTTCAGGATTTGTGCCCTTTATTGATTGTTTCGCTTGGGCTTCGTTTCCTTAGCATATTTTGACGTCCTCGTTCTAATTTTAGATAGATTCGACGCGTGTGGAGGCCGATTCGAGGGGCAAAGGCATCGCGAGATAGAGATTTAGCTGGTTCGAGGTGAGTAATGATTGTAAATGATGTTCTGAGGGTTTGAAACCTCAGAATTGCACATTGTAGTGCTATATTGAGGTGAGACACACGCTTGATAACGAGCGTGGTGTCGTGCACTATTGGGGATTATGACTTGGTTCGTCCTGATTGATGATTTTATCGCGTATTTGATTGAAAACTATTTGTTATCATCATTATTTGGGCTGAATGTCATATTTGGGTCTAGTGCCAACTATTTGAACCATTCGGGGATTTTTCTTGATATTTCCTCACTGTTTTGACTTTACACTTGAACTCAGTTCTGTTATTTTTCACTATTTTCATGCTCAGCCATGTTTACTCAATTTTAAGACTTAAATGATATTTTAAATGATGTTTGGGCTGAGAAACACTGTTTACTATTGCCCGAGGGGCTTGCGAGTATTTTTGACTGAGTAAGGCCGATGGCCTAGTTGTGAGGAAATACTGATACTGATTTGAGGCCGAGGGCCTAAGATATATGCGCCACGAGGTGGCTTGATTGATATGAGGACGAGGTCCTAGTTTTGATGCCACGAGATGACTTGTTATTGCGCTTGGGCCGTAAGGGGCCCCTCCAGGAGTCTGCATACCCCCAGTGAATACGGGTACCCATTGTGATGTGAGATTGAGCCCGAGGGGCTGATATTATTCTGAGATGTTGCCCGAGGGGCGGAATTTCGGATACTGTGCCCGAGGGAAGAACTTCTATTTGTTTACTTTACATTAATTACCTGTCAATTAATTGTTTACTTGTTGAAAGGAGGATTTTACTTGATTTTTCACTAGTTTACTGTTTTAAATAATCTTACTGCTTCATTATAGAATGCCTTGTGCCCTACGTGTTTCTTACTTTCAGTCGTTATTTATATTTGTTACTCACTGAGTTGAAGTACTCACTTTACTCTCTGCACCCCATGTGCAGATTCAGGCGTAGCGGGTCCCACTCCCGAGTGCTGATTCATTCCAGCTTCAGGCGGATCTTCGAGGAGTCTTTAGGTAGCTGTTGGCGATCGTAGCCTGGAGCTCCTCCCTATCTCTTTTCCTTTATGTCCTTAGTTCAGTATTTACACTCTGTAGTTATATTTGAGGATTCCGTGTTGTTAGATACTCGTGACTTGTGACACCCCGGTTAGGGCTATGTCGGATTGTATTTCCGTACTATTTTCCGCTACTTATTATCATTAAATCATGTTTTAGACTGATTTTATATTGTTTATCTGCTTTAACAAGTGAATTTGGTCTAGTTGACTGGCCTTGACTTCACGAGAGGCGCCATCACGATCCGGTTCGGGTTTAGGGTCGTGACAAACCCATATAGGTGTCACGACCCAAAATCACATATGCCGTAATGGTGCCTATCGTGATACTAAGCATGCCGACAACTTACAAATAACCACGCATCTTTAAATTTCAAACATATTGAAATAAGCTTAAATAGTAAAAATGTCATAATTTACCGATAAGAAAATACCGTGACTCAATACAAATTTCTCAAAATCCGGATGTCACTGAGTACATGAGCATTTAAATGATAACATAGTATGACTACTAAACATTGTCTAGGAAGATAGAACAATACAAACAAACTAAAAAGAATGAGACTCATGGCTTGAAGACGCCAAGGCAGCTACCTCGATAGTCTCCAACAGAATAAAGTTCCAGGCTAGCAACCGTCATAACGGAAGTACCTAGATCTGCACACGAAGTGCAGAGTATAGCATGAGTATAACCGATTCAATGTACTCAATAAATAACAAGAATAACCTTGGGCCGAAAGCAGTGATGAGCTCACACAGGTATAGTCCAAAACAGATTTAAACAGTACCAAAATGTAGACATGCTTTCAAGTTCAACAGTTCAAATTCAACAAGGATAAAATATGCCAAATGTGACTGATATGAGGAATGATACACAACTATATTTACATGTCAATTATGCATGCCAACTGTAATGCAACACAGTGATAAAATTATATGCATACTCTCAGAGTATCAATTTACTCAGCAAGCTTAATCACTCAGTCTTCCCAATCACTCCGTCCTCCCAGTCAGTCAGTCCTCCCAATCACCCGACACTCGCGCTCAACATTCGCACTCAATAGGTACTTGCATTCGCTTCTGGTATATCAGACTCCTGAGGGGCGGATCCTACCCAAGCGCTAATATAAGCCAATGATCATGACATGAATCAATAAAGGTTGTTGTGGCGTGTATCCTGATCTCATAAATATCATTCTCAATCAGGCCCTTGACCTTACTCAATCATCAATCTCTCCAGTCTCTCAGGCTCATAAATCTCATGAAAATCAGTTCAAACAATGATAATATGATGTATCAGTAAATGAAAATAGTGACTGAGATATGATATGCAAATGATAGATGTGATTGAGTACATAATTGCAAATTAAGCAAGTAATTCAACAGCAACACGAACTCTATGGGTCCCAATAGTACCGACATATAGCCTAAATATGATTTTTAACATGATTCACCGCTCAATTCCTCTAACACATGGAGAGTACATGAATATCAGGATTTAATGACTACATATTTCCACAAAATCGACTGAGTCATAATTTCTACGATGCACGTCCACACGCCCGTCACCTAGCATGTGCGTCACCTTAACGCCAGCTACATAACATGTAATTCAGGGATTCATACTCTCAGAACCAAGTTTAGAAGTGTTACTTACCTCAACCGTGCAAATCTCTACTCCAGCAAGCCATTACCTCGCGAATTGACCTCCGAACTACTTGAATCTGGCCACAAACAACTCAATACAATCAACACGAGCTATAGGAATCAATTCCAAATGAATAAGTTAAGTTCTTTAACAAAAGTCAAAAAGTTAACTCAAAAAGTTAACCCCGAGCCCACGTCTCGAAATCCAACATTATTAACAAAATTCGAACACCCATTCAATCACGAGTCTAACCATACCAAAATTACCAAATACCGATATCAAATCATCACTCAAATCTCCAAATCTCACTCTCCAATTCCTAGTTCAAAATTCCTAAAATTCCATCTTAAAGACACATAAACTAGGTGGTAAATTAAGTGGGTATTTAATATTAATGAATAAAAATGATCAAAAGTGACTTACCTCTTGAAACGTAGTGAAATCCCCTTCAAACATCGCCTTAATCCGAGATCCCAAAGTCCAAAAATGAATAAATCACGAAACCCTTCGAATTTAAGTCACTGCTATGATTTTCGCTTCTGCAGATCATTTAGCCGCTTCTGTGGTAGCGCTTTTGCAGTTAAAAATCTGCACCTGGGGAATTACATTAGACATCCTACCTCGCGCACCTGCGATCCCCTCTTCGCACCCGCAGGACTATATCTGCGGACTAAACTTTCGCTTCTGCGATTACCAGCCACACTGCCCAACACCACTTCTATGGACCCTCGTGTACAGAAGTGCATGCACTCCTGCGGCTTTCCTTCCGCACCTACGCCCCCAGGTCTCCTCTCCAGGCCTCGCACATGCATGCGCCTCCACTCTCCGCATCTGCGAACTCACATGTGCGGATAAAACCCACGCACCTGCGACCACTGCCCAACTCCTTCCAAACCGCACCTGCGATCACTGGCTTGTGATCTGCGATCACGCACCTGCTACAAATCCTCCATATGTGCAATAACACCAGACATCAGCAGCCTAGAAATTCTACTAAGTCAAATTCCAATCCTATATCCATCCAAATCATCCCCGAGGCCCCCAGGACTCCATCAAAACATACCAACTCGTCCTAAAATATCATACAAACTTAGTAGAGGCCTCAAATCACATCATACAACATCAAAAACACGAATAATGTTATTATTGCTCACATCATTATCATTTGGTCAAATATGCATATTATCCGTCATAAAACCGATAACCTTATCTTTTGGATATTATTATTAGTTAAGATTGACTTTTTTTTATTTAAATTTAATTGATTGAACCAAAATCTATATTTTTGGTTAAACATCCTTTAATGTCAAATGATGTAAAATCCCCACTCCGTTGCGATTACGCCTTGATCAGTCAAACCAAGAAACTACTGATTAGTATATATATATATATATAATAGTATTTGAAATAAGAATAATAATTGATTATATATCTCCTCAGAAAATTTAAAAAATAAAATAAAAGATGACTTGTAATATGATGATGAAAATAATTAAATATGTCTTATTATAATTTGGAATTATGAAGTCTGAAGGCAAAGTATTAATCTATATATTAGAGAAAACGTTAATTAAGGATTAAATTAGGTAAATCTATTAGGTTTGATCTCTATTTAAGCGAAAGAATTTTAACGATGAGTAGAGGTATAGTTTGGGCAAATCCGAATTTTTTGGATTTTTGGATTACGAATTGAATTTGGATTTAACATAACTTCTTATCACAAGAATAGTGAACTAGAAATAAGATTTTGATTGGTTTGAGGCCCTATTGTTCCGATGGAGAGAAGAACCTATGATTAGCTTTAATTTTTTAAAAAATTAGATTTTGGATTGGATATTAGATTTGGTACTTCGGATTTTTGGATATCTAAAAATCCAAAATTTTTATACTTTATATTTAGTCCATTATTCATATGCCAATAGTAATAATTTCAATACCCTACCCATTAGACATTATCTCATACATTCAATATTATTTACTAAATTATTGTCAGAGTACTTTCTATTTATACATGATTTTACTTTTGCTACTTCTTATCCGCCGTATTAATATCTCTGTTGTATTTTTTAATAATAACTTTATTTTTTGAATACTTTATTTGGATGATTGCGGCAAGAATAAAGAACTTTTATAGCAATTTAACCTGAATACTTCATTTGGATATTTACTTTTGTAAAAAGTAGAAACATCTCAACTTATACGCTCAAAACCGAAAATCCATAATACAAAAACTGATTAATCCGAAATCGAACTTAAAAAATCCGATCCAATCTAAACTTATTTGAATTGAATTCGGATTGTCATTTCTTCAATCCGAAAACCAAAATTTCGAATTGCTCGAACGCCCAACTCTAACGATGAGTGAAAGTTTGACAAAACGTACTACTAAGTCCTAACTGCCAAAAATTAATAATTTAATAATAGTGAGATAAGTTTTATTTTAGGTATATATATATAGAGAGAGAATATTAGCATATAATTAAAACGTTCAAAGAAACAATTAAACATTTTGTTTGCATTATTGTTTATGATATGTTGACTTCTCCAACTCCCACAGATGACAAGTTCTAAAGTTCTAATCTCCAAATGGGTAACTAGCCTACTAGATGACAAGGCTGATTGAGACTACATATTATATAATCCAATATTTCCAAGTCTAAATATAAAGTTGGTCTCAGAACCCAAGAAAAAAAGGATTAGTTTCCAAGTTTCTTTCCTTACAACCCCTTTTTCAAAATAGAGAGTTGGAAAAAGAAAAGAAAATGTATTGGTGTTTCTGTTTCAAATCCTCAGAAAAATTAAAGATTATAAGAGTGGTGCATTTGAATGGTTACGTAGAGGATTTTGATCATTCTATTAGTGTTAGTGAAGTCATAGGCAAACACCAAAACCACTTTATGTTCACTCAATCCCAACTTTTATCCACTTGTTTAAAGCCTCTCAATCTTGATTACATGTTGGAGCAAGGCTATATTTACTTCTTGCTACCTCATTCAACTTTTCAATCTAGTGTTTCTCCTATAGATTTTGCTCAAATAGTTAGAAATCTCAGTAGCATAGCGAGAAATCCCATGGCGTACAAGAACAAGTCCAAGAAGAAAAAATCGTCGAATGGTACTAGCCCGGTTTGTAATTCACCGGCTAGTAGCCCTAACCGGTTTTCAGGCCAAGGTATTAGGGTTGAGCCGGAGAATGGAGTTATAGCCTATGGTATCAGACAGAGATCGGAAAAATCACCAACGTGGAAGCCACTTTTGGCCACCATTCAAGAAAGATCGTTTAATCGAGGAAGTGAGTCTGATCTACAAGAGAAAAATTTAGAAGGTGCGAAGTATATATAGCTCATGAAGAAAAGGGTTTTCTTTTTATGTTCAAATATACAATATTCTTGGGAACTATTTCTGTATTCTTGTTAACCACATAATAAGGGTTGGGTGGTTATTGTTCAGCAAACTTGTAGCTCTTTCATTGCTTTAGAATTATTCAAAGAATATATATGAATTTTTGATGTATATAGTTTTCTTTAGTGTTCTGGCTAGTTAACCAAATATATAGGTTACTGGGGGTTGTTATTCTGTAAATTCGTAGATCTTTCGCTGCTTCCCTTTTTGTAAATATATGAACTATGAAGAAATGTGGTGTTTCTTGAGTTACATGTGTTTCTGATGAAAATTAGCTATTCGATGCATACTGTTGAAAGTCAATGGTGATGCATGAAGACAACATTGACATTAATTTACTTTACTTGATGACCTACTTGAGTTTTTAGAGGCCATGTTCCGAAATTATCTAGTAAAGTTTTACTTAGCTATGCTAAGTCCACTCACCCAAATTTCTCTAACTTCTGATGACCAAATGCCTATTTTACCTTTTAATTTATCATCGTTTGTCTTTTTTTTTTTTTTTTTCCTAACCTCTACAAATTGCGAAGTAGTAGTCAAGCCTTTCTTCTTCAACTTTTCCTGCTGCGCTATTTTGAAACTCTCGCACTTCAACTTTTCTTAACCACGGAAATAACCTCCTCAAGCATGCATCATCTTGCTCTCTACACCTGTAGGTTCTTCTACTTTTGATACGATTGTAGATACGCAATAATTTCTTAGTAGACTCTAAGACACAAGCCATACCATATTAGTTTTAAGAATTCAACTTGATGTATGCCTGTTTGTGAACGAATCTCTTACTATTAGCTCCCTCTCTTACCGCTTGCCAAAAAATGCAACATTGTAACACCATATAGAAAAAATACAAGCAAAAATGAACTTTACCTTTATAAAAAGCGAGGAATGATTTGAGCAAATGACATACCAAGCCCAACTTGAACTGTTGAGCAAGCTTAAATTTGTTCTACTGATACACAGGGACGTTGTAGATGATAAAAGAACATAATGAAAGAACCAGGTCCCTGAAAATGCTGATCAGAAATTGGAAGCTTATTCCTACTGCAAGTCGGTTGAGCTGGAATTAATCTTTGCAATTTGGACTCCTTGAAAGACTTATTGCGTGGGCTGAAACTATGGTAATAATTGGAGGAATTCGTGATCAACAAGAATTCATTAATTACGAGAATAATTGCATAGAAAGGAAAAGCATGTGAAGGAGTCTTTTAAAGCACGTCAAATCCTAATGCAAGTCAGATTCCTTGAAGAGTTAAATTCCTAGACTAAAAGAAAAATATTGGATGGAAGGTTCGTGTTCGAAAAGGATTCAACAATTATGGAAATACTTGCATTAAAGGAAAAAGTTTGCGAAGTTTGAAACAAATAAGGAAATTAAATCCTAAAAGGATTGTTTTCTTTAACCGATTTCTTTTAGGTTTTGGAGTAAAAATTGGAGAAGGATTTCGTCCAACCTCATGCCTATGTAAAATATCACGTTGATGCTATCGAAGCCAATGTTATTTCGCACAAATACAAAGAATCATCCCACGTAAATAACATTCATAGCAAGAAGGTGCTTTTAAGATTTTCAAACTGCACAATTAATGAACCTGGTTTAGAAGATGAAGTTATTTTAGTTCTTTAGTTGTTGAGTCTTAATTCATTATTCGTAGGTCATCAATTTGTAAGCTTTGAGTTGATTGAAGAGTAAAGGTACTAAAATTCGTCTCCTTGGTTATCGAGTTGTAACCTAAAGGTTACCTAAAATTGGGTTGATCGTAGAGGAAGAGTGCAATTGGGTTGATTCCCCAATTTGTAGCTAAATGTAGTTTCTTCATTTTGTATTTTGTCCAATTTTTTTGCATCAAATTCACAAATAGCCACTTGTCGGTGCAAATTGAAAATAAGCCACAATTTCAAAACTAATTAAAATCTAGCTACTTATTCATTCGAAAATAAAGTATGAACAAAAATATCCCAATTTAAAAAGCAACAATGACTTTTCTATTTTTCCAACTCTAGGATACTATCCTGGAGTTCAATTTTTGCAACTTAAAATTCTAGAATAGTGTCCTGAAGTTGGAACATAGAATAAAAAGGCCAGGACATTATCCTGAATTTCTGAGTTGCTAACACTTGAGTTCCAGGATCCTGGAATTCGTGCAGAAGTTGACTTAAGAATACAACAAATACTATCATAAATTTGTCTAGAAATTGACTACTTCAAAAGCATAGTGTAATTTGGGATTCTCTCATATAAATTTCTAGCAAAGAAATTGTAGACCCAAATCAATGAATTAAACTGAAGCTTCATCTAGCTAAATTACTTTGCTAAATTTGACTTTTTTTTTTCAATTACCAATCTAAAAACTGACAAGCTCGCACTATTTTTACCAAATTTTTCTCCATTTAATTCACATTCAACCCAACGCCCATTTAATTTGCACTAGTATAGGCCCAAAGCCTCTTTTCTTCCTTTCTTTAATTCTGATCATACTCCCCTACGGCTGATCTATATATTGGACAGCCTATGTCCCAATTTTGAAATCAACATTTTAACATGCTAATTCAGGATATCAATGATATAAACACAGAAATGACGAAAAACACTAAGTTCAAGCAATTAACAAGCACATCAAAAACAGAATACAATTAATCATATAACTATACACATACATTAATAGACAAAATGATGTAAGAACTGGACCTTCCAATTAAGTTCCGCAATTCTCAAAGAATAGAGGACCTGAATGCAAACCAGAAAACTTGAACGGCCATCTCCAACCCCTGTGTGATGTGCATTATGAGAGAATGAGAGTGGAAATTTGTGCGGGGATGTGTATTTGACGTGCAGCTATTATTCTAAGGGTGTTTATCGGGCGGGTTGGGACGGGCTGAACGGGAAAAACCCCAGCCCGTTCGGTTAGCGGGCGGGTTGTTAGCGGGCTGGGGTTAACGGGCTGTTATAGGGCTAGGATTTTTCGGGTTTTCGTGGGCCCATACGGGTTAGGGCTCACACGGGCTCGGGCGGGCCGGGCTCATTTTTTTTTTAATTTAAATTTTATTTTTCTTATTCAATGTTATTGATAGTTAAGTATTTGCAAACTTTTAAGGGTTAGAATTAAACTTTGAAGTTTAAAGTTTAAAGTTTTAAATTTGAAATTTGTATTTTATAATTATAAAATTGAAATTGGAAAGTAAGTGGCTACAAAAAATTATTTAATAAGAGTATAAGACCAATAGGCAAATGTAAGGAACAAACTCCGAAGGCTTTCATTTATATTTTTAATATTTCAAATTAATTTGCAAGTTCTTTTTTGATTTTTTTTATTTTTGAACTTGCAAATTAAAACTTAAAAGTTTACAATAATTATAAAAAATAAGAAATAGTACATCACATGCTTTGCATCATTTTTGTAAGTTCTTCCATGTCAACATGAGGTTCTTGGTTTCCGGGATTGGTTGAATCGGAACCATAAACCATTATATCTCCAATTTCTTGGTCCTCCTCTTCGTCTAATTTAATTAAAAAAAAAAAAATTCAAACGGAAACCGGGTTGCTAACGGGCTGCAGCCCGTGTTCAGCCCGTTAAGGAAAGTCGGGCTTAACGGGTTCGGGGCACCGTTAGTCTAAACGTGAACGTACACAACCCGGCCCCCGTCCCAACCCGCCCCAACGTGAATAGTAGCGGGCTGACCCGGGCTGAAGCGGGCTGAAAATGGGTCAGTCCGGCCCGATAAACAGGTATATATTATTCTTTTTGTCTGTGAAGGAGAAGGTGAGAAATGGTAACTGTGTGAATGTATGTGTGCTGGTGTATATGTGCAGTGGTGCGTACGTGAGAGTAGAATTGTGTGAGTAATAAAACTAAAAAGTGATCCAAAATAATATAACACTAGATAATAAAGTTAGTACTCTACTTAATATGGAGTAATAAAAATTCAATATTGTAGAAACAAGTGACTTTTTTATGATTTTTCAATTTTCCAAAACAAAAAATAAACTCAAAAATCAAAAGTGAGGAAGTAGGAAAAAAGAAATGGTTAAAAACCAAAAAATGGTGTAAAAATAACAAAAAGCCCAAAAACAACCGAAATGTCAAAAAATTACATGTCTACGCTTTTTCCAAGGAGATACATGTTAGAGAAGGTAAGTTTAAATTTTAATTAAACTAACTTCTGAGACACGTTGTTTACCCGTAAAACAGTACAATTGAATTTATACGCGGTTTCTAGACAAGTAAACTAACTCGATCCTGAAAATAATAAAATAAGTAAAGAATTAAGCAATACTTAGCCTTAGAATGTGGACAAAACAGCAGAGATGGCAGTTTCGGGAACAATGTTTCCGGGCATAGCAAAGATGAAATCGAAAAGTAAGAAAGTAAAATTGTATTAAGCTTTGTATAGAATGTAGTGTAAGTTTGCTAGAAAATTTATGTCCTTTACAATAATAACTAAGCTCACTATTTATAGGCGTGTCTAGGGAAGGAGGTCCTAGGATCGTGACCTCTTTTAATGTCAATTATGAGGGTCATTGATGAAGATGTAACTGTGGACATAAATGCCAAATTTCCTGTAACGGGTCGTTACTCTTAATGCTGCAGAATATTCCTTATTAAATTGTGACGACCCGACCCGTCGTCTCGTGAGTTACCGCCCCGTTTTTTCCATTTCCTATTTCTTTATGCTTCATTATCAGTGTTGGGTGTGAACGAGTTGATTTGGATTGGTTTTAGTAGGAAATGAGACACTTAGTCTCTTTAAGGAAGGTTTGTTTTGGAAAAGTCAACTGGACGTTGACTTATGTGTTATAGGGCTCGGATTTGAATCCCGATGATTCGGTTAGCTTCGGACGATGATTTGTGACTTAGGAGTGTGATCGGAAGTAATTTTGGAGGTCCGGTGTAGAATTAGGCTTGAATTGGCGAAGTTAGTATTTTGGCGAATTCCGGTTGATAGGTGAGATTTTGATCCGAGAGTCGGAATGGAATTTCGAGAGTTGCTGTAGCTTCATTAGGTGATTTGGGATATGTGTGCAAAATTTCAGGTCATTCGGCCGTGGTTTGGTCGGGTTTTTGATCGAAAGTGTATTTCAGAAGTTTTTAGAAAATTAGGCTTGAATTCGATGAGTTTTGGGTAATTTGATGTTGTTTGAGGTGTTTTGATGATTGGAAGAGGTTTGAATAATGTTATGAATTATGTTGGCATAATTGATCGGGGTCCCATGAGGCTCGGATAAGTTTTGGAAGAGTTTTTGGAAGATTTTTGTCGTTTGAGCATAAGCATGTAATGATCCAAAGGTTCATTTTTAGTTCTAGAGATCGAAATTTTATTTCGAGATTTCCAGAATTTAAATAATGAATTATAGGAGTGATCTGAAAAGTTTGGTCTAATTTCATCAAGTCGCGATTGGGTTTTTGACACGAAACATGAGTTAATTGTTTAACGAGCGAAATGGATATCGCACTGAGCAAACAAGCTCCGAATTGAGTTTTGATTGAAGGACTATATTCGTATCATTATTTGTGACTCATAGGAACAAGAATCATCGAATTCCGAGTTCGTATGATGGAGTTAGAGCCATTTTAGTAAAAAGAAAAGTGTTGCAATTTCTTTGGTTGCTGCTGTACTTTTTTTAGCAGCGTGAACAGTAACCGCGCGTGAACAGTAACAGCGCATGTGAACAGTGACCGCGCGCGTGAACAGTAACAACGCGGGTGAACAGTACTTCCGAAAAGTTTGAGTTTACAAAATAAATCATCCGCGATTTTGGGTCATTTTTCCTCCATGGTTGATCATTTTGAGAGCTTCTTGGTGGAGATTAAAAAGGGATTCAAGGGGGAACGACTTGAGATAAGTTTCTTGGACTTAGAACTCGTTTTTATTGTGAATTCCACCTAGAGATTCATGAAATATAAGCATACAAATCAAGAACTAGGGCTTGAATTTTAAAACCAAACAATTAGGATTTGATGGGTCATTTGAACTCGGATTTGGGGTTCTTGGTATGTATAGACTCGTGGCAAGACAAGGAATCCGGTGATGTTAATTTTATGATTTTTCGAGACGTGGGCCCGGGGCTCGGGTTTTGTCAAATTCGTGAATTTTGATATTTTTCGATTGCTTTCGATTGGGTATTGTCTCTTTAGCATAATGCGACATATTCGTTGTGATTTTGGGCAGATTCGTCGCACGAGGAGGGTAATTTGAGAGGCAAGGGCATAGCGAGCTAGACTTTGACCGTCTTGAGGTGAGTAATTGATGTAAATGATGTCCTGAGGGTTTGAAACCCCGGAATTTCACATCGTAACGCTATATTGAGGTGACTTGCACGCCGGATAACGGGCGTGGGGTAGAGCACCATTGGGGATTGTGACTTGGTCCGTCCCGAAAGTTGTTTTTACCGTATTTTCTACTTGAACTAAATTGAGAATCATCCTTACTTGGATTTAATTGTTACATTTGGGCTTCTTGCCAATTATTTGAATCCTTCAGGGATTGATATCACTGCTTTCGCATATTTTGCATATCATTTGACCTCAGTCCAAGGTTTTAAATACTGTTTTGCAAACTCAGCCATCTTTCTAAGATTTGAAAACTTAAATGATATTTCTAAATGATATTTCGGGCTGAGAACTACTGTTTTACAAATGCCCAAGGGGCTTATGATGATTTCTGGACTGAGCATGGATCGGGTTGCGCGCCGCAGCAGTGTTATATTGATATTGAGGCCGAGGGCCTGGTTGATTACATTGATATTGAGGCCGAGAGCCTGGTTGATTACATTGATATTGAGGCCAAGAGCCTGGGTGATTATACTAAGATTGATATGAGGCCGAGGGCCTAAATTTGATGCCACGAGATGGCTTGATATTGCGCTTGGGTTGTAGGAGCCCATCCGGAGTCTGCACACCCCCCCAGTGAGCGTCGTCGATGATAAATAAATAGATGGCTCGGGCTGCATGCCGCAGTGAGTACTAGAGTGTACCATCATATGCATTGCATTGCACTCATGCATTTGTTTTTATCTGTTATACCTGTCTCAGTATTTGGTACTCTGACTTAATTGACTTGTTGCTTCACTATTTGTTGTTCTAAACTGCCAGTTATAGTTTACTTTGTATTTTTCCATGATTTCTTATTCTCAGCCTTTATTTATGTTTATTACTCACTGGGTCGGAGTACTCACATTACTCCCTGCACCTTGCGTGCAGATCCAGGTACACCACAGGCTGAGTGAGGATTTGTTTAGCTGAACAGCAGTATCCGGGAGTATTGAGGTAGCTGCATGGCATTCGCAGCCTTGATCTCTCCCCTGTATCTCTATCTTTTATTCCGTATTTTTCTTAGACAGACTTGTAATAGGTGGATATTCTGTATTAGAGGCTCATATTCGTGACACCGGATTTTGTTGGGCTATGGTGTGGTATTTTAATTGAACTTCCGCAGATTTTATTATTAATTATACACTTGAATGAAATGACTTAGTAAATTCTCTGTGATATTTATCTATAATCTGATAAGAATTTGGGATAATGTTGTTGAATGGTCGGGCTTGCCTAGCAGTGTGTTGGGCGCCATCATAACCGGGGTTGGGGTCGTGACAAGTTGGTATCAGAGCCTAGGTTAATTGGTCTCGCGAGTCATGAGCCGGTTTAGTAGAGTCTCGCGAATCGGTACGGAGACGTCTGTATTTATCCTTAAAAGGCTGCAAAACCTTTAGGAAAACTTCACATTCTTGAATTCTTATCGTGCGTCCTTGATTCATCTTGAAAAGAAACTTTTGAAATTCCTTCCACGCGTTCGTATGCACGGATGGCGCTCAGTATCAGATGTGCCTCGATGACTTGTGATTCCCCGATCGAGGGGCGAGGTGTTATCTCTGTGAGTTTATGGTGGGTCAGTTTGGAGGACTTGAGGTTGGATCTTTGCCTATGGCGGGAGCGCCGAGGTGTTGATTGTGTGAACAAGTATTTTTGAACTTATATGTTCGGTAGTGTCCTTGTTAGTGGAAATGATGGTTGTGGCTATGTGATGAGTATGTTAGTACTGCGAGGCGTATCTATATGATTTGGAAGCGACAAGAAAGGTCTGCTGAATGATGAAAGAACTAATAGATGCTTGAAGTCCATCGTGATTCAAGTTATAGCCCGAGTTATGGGCGTGTGAAGAATCTTTTCATGTCTCCTAGTTCGGAGTGAAGTAAATTTCATGTTGCGGTATGAGTACAGACTCAGGAAGATCAAGTGACTACGTAATGCTTATGGCGGTGGAAGGTATGCAGAAGTGTTAGTTGGGGGCAAAGCAGGTGGGTCATCTCCTGCGGGGTGTTCTAAAGTTGTGTTATCCTTATGTTATCTATTAGAAGACCTCAATTGCAAGTGAATAAAATGTGTTGAAATCTAAATTGGATCGCCTAGAGAGTGGGCTTAACTGTTGTGTGAGTGAATGCGAAATTTGCAGAAGAGTTAAAAATTCTAAATGATTTGTGTTTCCACAAGCTTATGAAGGATCGAGTTTAATCTCACTATTGTATTGAGGCAACAATGGAGTATATGCGTTATGAGTATAGTATGTTGTGATCTATGGCTTCGAGCCAAGTTGGGGAGCTTGCTATTGGTTAGCGGATTGTGCGGTTATGTACTATGTTAGTTCCAATTTGATGCATGCTGGTGAATCAGTTCTGGTTGTGGAAATTGGGCCGAGAATGGCACGAGTGAAGGAAATTTTTTGACAAGATGTCATGAGGTCGGATGAGCAGGAGATAAGTTTCGATGTTTACGGTAAGTTGGTATTGTCTTCAGCGTCACCTAAGATCGGTGTTTTGTAAAAAGGGTTTTGCGTCATTGTTAATAATTCTTGATCGCTCTTTAGCGTTAGTGCGACCGGTGGTTTGGATGTACGCTCCAGATATTGTTGTGGTAGGTTGTGGGAGTGTGTCCCACGGGAAGATTATATAAGTGTGGCATGTGATCACTTGATTGATTAAAGATGTAAACCAAGTATGAAGTTTGCAACAGTGTGATGTTGAGTATAGTTTTCTATATGCTATTTTGTATGCCTTCCTTCCTATTTTCTAAGGAAAGTCCATATTAGTGTGTGGGATTGGTAATTCCTTCCACAGTTCGTTTTTTTTGTATCGAGTTCGAATTGGTAGCCTGTTGGCATATTGGGGCATCATATGCGGCTTTTGATTATGTTTGGGGTGGCTTATTGCCTGAGCAGTTCGTAATGGGCGAGACGAGATCATTGAATTCGAGATCAGTGCAATCTAAGTATATGAAGTAAATTAAGGGGTTAAGACCATTGTTTGGTTCAGAATGAGGTGATAGTTCTTGCCAGAAGTATAGACCCAATGAATTGTTGATTCGGCGGTGTTATGAATTTATACAGATCTCATCCGTCGTGTCGGTATTGTAAGAATTTGAACAAGACCTATGTATGTCATGCAGAGCATGGGATGTGTAATGATTTTTCTTCTAGATGGGATCAATGGAAGTTCTTGACTAGTTGAGTACGTAAACGTTCATGGTTCGGAAATGAGGTGAAGTCCTCATGTTACCTTAGGATGGTATGGTATATGCGATATGTTGTGAAGGGTTGAGATTTGCATGTGTAAGGTTACAATTCAGTTCTGAATGGAAATTCATAACATTCTTAGGCGATACGGGCAGCTTTAGGTGATTAGAGAAATGAGCTTCAGATGATTAGGGTGAATGATCTTCAGATGATTAAGGAAATGATATTGCTAATTGGAAGTGATTTGATGAGAGTATATGTCTCAGAAAAAGGTAATGTGATTAAACTGATGATATTTCGGTAGTATTGCGGCATGTTCTTGGTGGGTCCACTGGTGGTATTCGAGTTTGCTTGGTAGCACAGGGAAATTTTGAGTATCTGTCGTGGAATGATTGGGTATGAAAGGTGTGCATGTATTCGCACGGTGGAAACTAGAATTAGGTATGATGATTTGTGTGCCATATGGAGTTGGAGACTGAGAGTTCTCATGTACAGGCTAGGTTGTGGTGGTGGATCGTGTGTATTCGGCACCGTTTAGCAGCAATCGGGATTTGGAGGCTCGAGTGGATCTTTGTTTGTTGGTATGTTAGATTTTGGATGTGATGTCAGAATTCAGACTGGTTGTCTTAGTGTTGAGTGATTTTGAACTATTGCGCTACGGGCAATACCGAAAATGCCACGGGTTGAGTGATGAAGTGCATTGGATTATGTTCTAGTAGAGTGATTTATATTTCAAAGGACCATCAGACGGTTGGGAAGGATTGCTTTATTAATTGGGCATTCATGATGGATGTCAGTGCAAATGTTGCTATCATTAATTCAGTTCCGGTATTGGGGGACTTTTCAGATGAGTTTCATATGGCTAGGCATATCGACGGGCGAGGTTGTTGATTTCGGTATTAATTTGGTGCCGGGCACCGGATTGTCTGGCTCCGATAGGAGTTGTAGTAGTGGAAGTCGAGCGGGATGAGTAATTGGGTGTTGCTCGGTGAATAACGTACCGGTTATGTTCTATTAGGTTTGCGTGGTATGTGTTATTTGTTTCACCATGGGTGTAATGATTTGCTTTGGCTCCAGACATCAATTGAGCATGGTTGTCGATTTCAAGCATAGTGACTTGAGGTGTTTCCTGTGGAGTAGTATTTGGATAGGAACGCGCGTTGCAGCAAAGCTATGTGGAAACATGACATTGCGGGTCAAATTTGTGTGTCCTGTTTCTATGATGTGAGACAGGGTCTCAGCCTTGTGTTGTGGCAGTACTGGTGAGTTTGAGGTACAACTCTCTCATTTGAGTCATTTTCATGAATTGAGTATGTTCGGACCGTTTCTTATTGGTGCACGTATTATGCAAGTTGTGGCTTAGGCATGTATTGATGTGTCATGTCACCTGAGTAGTGTGTTTTGTCAGAAGAGATCGTTGAAATCATTAATGAATGCGAACGGATTTGATTTCAGTATGTGTGATGGGTAAATATTGAGGTTCGATTAAAAATTTGCTATGGTAATTACCAGGAGGGAAATGACTTCAAGAATGGTTGACATAGGAAATGGTTATGATTTATTGCGTGTTTCCTTTATCATTGGCAGTATGTGAAAGTGTTGGAATAAGGCTTTAGTTGTTAAGAGGTTTTCTATCGATATTTGATTATTATGTGCAGCTACTGTGAATAGAAATTATCGTTCCGAGTGTTTGAGTTATGTGGTATATCAGATAATTGCATCTGATGTTGCAGGTATGGGTTATTACAGCTGGTTCGGGCTTATTCTGAGTATGGATGTGAAGTTCTAATCTTGTGTATAATTTCGGAAGGTGCAATGTGGTTCTATGGTTTATGGACTAGATGGATTGTGAAATTTCAGCTATGTTGTGTTATCGGACCTATGCGAGATAGGGTAGTGTGGTATCACCCATAGGTATATTCTTGGTAAAGTCGTTCAGCTATTGGTTGGCTTCTAGGACAACTCTGGGTACGCTCGAGAACGAGCATTTGTATAAGTTGGGGAGGATGTGATGACCCGACCCGTCATCTCATGAGTTACCGCCCCGTTTTCCCCATTTCCTATTTCTTTATGCTTCATTATCAGTGTTGGGTGTGAACGAGTTGATTTGGATTGGTTTTAGTAGGAAATGAGACACTTAGTCTCTTTAAGGAAGGTTTGTTTTGGAAAAGTCAACTGGACGTTGACTTATGTGTTAGAGGGATCGGATTTGAATCTCGATGATTCGGTTAGCTTCGGGGGATGATTTGTGACTTAGGAGTGTGATCGGAAGTAATTTTGGAGGTCCGGTGTAGAATTAGGCTTGAATTGGCGAAGTTAGTATTTTGGCGAATTCCGGTTGATAGGTGAGATTTTGATCCGAGAGTCGGAATGGAATTCCGAGAGTTGCTGTAGCTTCGTTAGGTGATTTGGGATATGTGTGCAAAATTTCAGGTCATTCGGACGTG
The DNA here is from genome assembly GCF_000393655.2 of Nicotiana sylvestris. Classification (NCBI taxonomy): domain Eukaryota; kingdom Viridiplantae; phylum Streptophyta; class Magnoliopsida; order Solanales; family Solanaceae; genus Nicotiana; species Nicotiana sylvestris. The sequence goes on from NC_091067.1 coordinate 31,759,623, forward strand.
GTTTGGTCGGGTTTTTGATCGAAAGTGTATTTCGGAAGTTTTTAGAAAATTAGGCTTGAATTCGATGAGTTTTGGGTAATTTGATGTTGTTTGAGGTGTTTTGATGATTGGAAGAGGTTTGAATAATGTTATGAATTATGTTGGCATGTTTGGTCGGGGTCCCATGAGGCTCGGATAAGTTTTGGAAGAGTTTTTGGAAGATTTTTGCCGTTTGAGCATAAGCATGTAATGATCCAAAGGTCCATTTTTAGTTCTAGAGATCGAAATTTTATTTTGAGATTTCCAGAATTTAAATAATGAATTATAGGAGTGATCTGGAAAGTTTGGTCTAATTTCATCAAGTTGCGATTGGGTTTTTGACATGAAACATGATTTAATTGTTTAACGAGCGAAATGGATATCGCACTGAGCAAATGAGCTCCGAATTGAGTTTCGATTGAAGGACTATGTTTGTATCATTATTTTTGACTCATAGGAATAAGAATCATCGAATTCCGAGTTCGTATGGTGGAGTTAGAGCCATTTTAGTAAAAAGAAAAGTGCTGCAATTTCTTTGGCTGCTGCTGTACTTTTTTTAGCAGCGTGAACAGTAACCGCGCTGGTGAACAGTGACCACACGGGTGAACAGTACTTCCGAAAAATTTGAGTTTACAAAACAAATCATCCGCGATTTTGGGTCATTTTTCCTCCATGGTTGATCATTTTGAGAGCTTCTTGGTGGAGATTAAAGAGGGATTCAAGGGGGAACGACTTGAGGTAAGTTTCTTGGACTTAGAACTCGTTTTTATTGTGAATTCCACCTAGAGATTCATGAAATATAAGCCTACAAATCAAGAACTAGGGCTTGAATTTTGAAACCAAACTATTAGGATTTGATGGGTCATTTGAACTCGGATTTGGGAGTTCTTGGTATGTATAGACTCATGGCAAGACAAGAAATCCGGTGATGTTAATCTTTTGATTTTTTGAGATGTGCGCCCGTGGCTCAGGTTTTGTCAAATTCGTGAATTTTGATATTTTTCGATTGCTGTCGATTCAGTATTGTCTCTTTAGCATAATGTGATATATTTGTTGTGATTTTGGGCAGATTCGTCGCACGAGGAGGGTAATTTGAGAGGCAAGGGCATAGCGAGCTAGACTTTGACCGTCTTGAGGTGAGTAATTGATGTAAATGATGTCCTGAGGGTTTGAAACCCCGGAATTTCACATCGTAACGCTATATTGAGGTGACTTGCACGCCGGATAACGGGCGTGGGGTAGAGCACCGTTGGGGATTGTGACTTGGTCCGTCCCGAGAGATGTTTTTACCGTGTTTTCTACTTGAACTAAATTGAGAATCATCCTTACTTGGATTTAATTGTTACATTTGGGCTTCTTGCCAATTATTTGAATCCTTCAGGGATTGATATCACTGCTTTCACATATTTTGTATATCATTTGACCTCAGTCCAAGGTTTTAAATACTTTTTTGCAAACTCAGCCATCTTTCAAAGATTTGAAAACTTAAATGATATTTCTAAATGATATTTCGGGCTGAGAACTACTGTTTTACAAATGCCCATGGGGCTTATGATGATTTCTGGATTGAGCATGGATCGGGTTGCACGCCGCAGCAGTGTTATATTGATATTGAGGCCGGGAGCCTGCTTGATTACATTGATATTGAGGCCGAGAGCCTAGTTGATTACATTGATATTGAGGCCGAGAGCCTAGGTGATTATACTGAGATTGATATGAGGCCGAGGGCCTAGATTTGATTCCACGAGATGGCTTGATATTGCGCTTGGGTTGTAGGAGCCCCTCCGGAGTCTGCACACACCCCCAGTGAGCGCCGTTGACGATAAATAAATGGATGGCTCGGGCTGCACGCCGCAGTGGGTACTAGAGTGTACCATCATATGCATTGCATTGCACTCATACATTTGTTTTTATCTGTTATACCTGTCTCAGTATTTGGTACTCTGACTTAATTGACTTGTTGCTTCACTATTTGTTGTTCTAAACTGCCAGTTATAGTTTACTTTGTATTTTTCCATGATTTCTTATTCTCAGCCTTTATTTATGTTTATTACTCACTGGGTCGGAGTACTCACATTACTCCCTACACCTTGCGGGCAGATCCAGGTACACCACATGCTAAGTGAGGAATTGTTTAGCTGAGCAGGCAGTATCCGGGAGTATTGAGGCAGCTGCATGGCGTTTGCAGCCTTGATCTCTCCCCTGTATCTCTATCTTTTATTCCGTATTTTTCCTAGACAGACTTGTAATAGGTGGATATTCTGTATTAGAGGCTCATATTCGTGACACCGGATTTTGTTGGGCTATGGTGTGGTATTTTAATTGAACTTCCGCAGATTTTATTATTAATTATACACTTGAATGAAATGACTTAGTAAATTCTCTGTGATATTTATCTATAATCTGAATAAGAATTTGGGATAATGTTGTTGAATGGTCGGGCTTGCCTAGCAGTGTGTTGGGCGCCATCATGACCAGGGTTGGGGTCGTGACATAAATGCTACCGGGCACAAGGCATTTAACACACTTCTATGAACGTTATCCCTTCCGGTGACAAGCGGAATATCTATGTTCGGTCTTGGGCCATCCTCGGCATGAGTTCCATGTGTCCTTTCTTTAGATGACCACGTATCATATCATATACCTATACAGATAGTCCCTCTACTTTCCGGTGACATAATTTTGTGTTATCAGAAAGTTGGTAGAAACACTCTTTTGGCGGGACCTATAACTCCTCTATAGGCTTCTGACGATTGATTAGACGCACGTCTTTCCGTATTTAATACCTTGAACATGCGTCATCCCACGATTCAACAGCACTTTTTCCGATTAACGAGGTAATCATGGCCATGAATTTAGCCGCCAAAATTTTACTTATACACATCATCCTTTTCCCTTGCACTTCATAATTTTTCAAGCTTTTGATTTGCACATTTATTCTTCATATTTTCTCTAACGCTCTTCAAACAAAAAAACTTTTCATCATTTCACATAATGGTTTCTTCCTCAAAGCACACCAGTTCTTTAAAGAACAAGAAAAAGGCTGAGGATTCTGTTCCTCTAACATACTCCATCATCCCTAGAAGTCTTATTACCACAAAAGAACATGAGGAAAAATTCCCTAATGCTAACTCTTGTACATGGGCCGTCAATAGATACCCTTATTCCATACGTCCTTTCAGCATTCCTGTTATGAAGGAAGACTGCAGTTGCCACGAGTTGGATATTATCGCTCCTGATCTATTGGAGCAAGTGAGTCACGACCCAAATCCTAACCCATCATGATGGCCCCTATTGTGGTACTAGGCAAGCCGACATTTTCAAAATACTTCCAACATTTAATAAAAAATAAATTAAGATATTTTGAATAACAAGAGTTTTCATAAAAACAGGGTAACAACCCAAACACAAGTGTGGAAACATATCTCCCAAATCAGGACGTTACTGAGCTCATGAGAATCTATACAACCAGTCTAGAAAGAAGGGTCTACAAGAGCCTCTATCAAAATACAAATAAAGAAAAGACAAGGAAGGAGAAACAAGGACTGCGAACGCCGGGCAGCTACCTCGTAAATCTCCGACAATCAACCGTGAATAAGATCAACGCCCACCGTGTCCGAAAATACCTGAATCTGCACACGAAGCGCAGGATGTAGCGTGAGTACAACCAACTTAATAAGTAATAGTAATAAATAAGAAACTGAAAGATAGTGACGAGCTACACAGTTAAAATATAATTTTATTTTCAGTAATTTCAGCAAGAAAGTAGACATGCTTTCAAATCCGGCAAATTAAGTCAAATTTGTTTAGTCATTACCAAGTTCAAGCAAAACCGGATACAATATCTTCAAGAAATTTCAAAACAGTGACATATAGCATCTAAGTGCAGCAACAAATGAAAGCAAGTACAACCTCTTAGGGCAACAATCACTCAACCTTTCTAAATAGCTCAATCACTCAGATCTCAGCCCTCAACACTCACACTCAATAGGTACCTGCGCTCACTGGGGGTGTACATACTCCAAAAGAGCTCCTTCATCCCAAGCACTATATCGCAGCGGCATGCAACCCTATCCATAATATATAAATAGCCATAAGGCTCAATGCGGCGTGCAACCTAATCCACATACATACAACCCTCAGGATCGTTGTGGCGTGCAACCCGATCCAAATATATTAATATCGCTCATAGCTTGGCACTCAGGCCCTAACTCAGTCACCAATCTCTCCAGTCGCTTGGGCTCTCAAAAATCATACAAATCATCCCAAAAAGAGATAATAATATGTATCAACAAGAAACAAGAAGAGACTGAGATATGATACGCAAGTAAAACTGTAACCTAGTACAAGACAACGAATAACAGATAATTCAACAAGTACACGACCTCTACAGGTCTCAACCGTGTCATCATATAGCCTAAGCATGAGTTGCAGTCAAATTTCTATAACACAGGGAGAGCGTATAGCTAACAACAAGTTTTTCAACTTTACAGTTCCACGGAATGGACCAAGTCCCAATTCCTACAGTGCACGCCCACACGCCTATCACCTAGGATATGCATCACCTCCAAACCAATCACATAACGTATAATCTAGGGTTTCATACCTTCAGGACAAGATTTAAAACTGTTACTTACCTTAATCCGAGCAAAACTCTACTTCAAAATGCCTTTGCCTCGCGAATCAGCCTCCAAATGACTTGAATCTAGCCACAAGTAGTACAATACAATCAATATAGGCTAGAGGAAACAATTCCACAAGAAAAAAATATAAAATTATAACCAAAATTCGAAATTGTTTCAAACCTAGCCCCGGGCCCACGTTTCGAAATCTAACAAAAGTCACAAAACCCGAAATCTCACTCACTCACGGGTCTAACCATACAAAGTTTACTCAAATCCGACAACAAAATCCCATTCAAAACCCCAAAATTTTAGCCTAAGAACTCTTCCTCTTTTTCCCTAATTTTTCACCCCAAATCACAAATTAGATAATGGAATTAAAGGCATAATCATGGAATTTGACCAAAATTAGATAGAAATCACTTACCCCAAGCACTCACGCAAGAATCTCTCCAAAAATCGCCTTCTACTGAGCTCCCACTTCAATTTTATGATATGAACTCGAAACCCTCATTTGAATATTTTAAATATGCTCAGATATACCTTCATCGTGATCACAGAAATAGCCTCATGATCGTGAAGCACACACTAGTCTACCCCTCAGCTTATCTTACGCAAACGTAGAGACCTCCACGCGAACCCGTACTTCTGCTTCCTGCAACCTACCGATCGCTTTCTTCCTCACACGAATGAACAGAACAAAGCGTGCGCTCTACTGTTGCTTCACTTCCCCTATCCGAACGTGGACCTTACCACGCGTCCGCGATGCCCAGACTCACCAGCTTTCATGATCGTGTGCCTCAACTGGAGATAGCATAGAACAAAATCCCATCTTCTCCCAAAAGACCTACGCGATCGCGGACCCTCTCATGCTATCGCGTACAAGGAAACCAGGTACAAACACCAGAAAACTTGAGCACATTCCCAAGTCCTAAAATTGATCCGTTAAACATCCGAAACTCATTTGAGGCACACGGAAACATACCATCAAGTCCCAAAATATCATACGAACTTAGTCGAATCCTCAAATTACCTCAAACAACATCGAAAACACGAATTGCACATGGATTCAAGCCTAATGAACTTTGAAAATTTCAAATTCTACAAACGATGTCGTAACCTATTAAATTATGTCCGATTGACCTCGAATTTTGCACACACGTCATAAATGACACTATAAACCTACTCCAACTTCCAGAAATCCAATTCTACCCCGATATCAAAAAGTCCACTCACCGATCAAACTTTCCAAAATTCCAACTTTCGTCATTTCAAGCCTTATTCTACTACGGACCTCCAAATCATATTTCGGACGCGCTTCTAAGTCCAAAATAATCTAAGGAGCTAACGGAACCATCAAAATTTAAATCTGAGGCCGTTTACACACAAGTCAACATCCGGTGAACTTTTCCAACTTAAGCTTTCAATTAAGAGACTAAGTGTCTCAATTTACTCTGAAATCTCTCCGGACCCAAAACAAAAAAACCCAGTAAGTCATATAATAGTTGTAGAACATAAAATGAGCAGTAAATGGGGGAACGGGCTACAACTCTCAAAACGACCTGTCGGGGTCGTTACATCCTCTCCCTCATAAACAAACGTTCATCCTCGAACGGGTCTAGAAACATACCTGGAGTCCCAAATAAGTGTGGATATCTACTCCGCATCTCCCGCTCGGTCTCCCAAGTAGCCTCCTGCACAGCCTGACCTCTGCACTGCACCTTCACTGAAGATATATCCTTTGACCTCAACTTTCAAGCCTGCCGATCCAAAATGGCCACCAGCTCCATATTATAAGTCAAATCACCATCCAGCTGAACTATGATGAAATCTAAAACATGAGACGGATCGCCGATGTACTTCTGGAGAATAGAAACATGAAATACTGGAGGCACACTCGACAAACTATGTGGTAAGGCAAGCTTGTAAGCCACCTCCCCAATCCTCTAAAGTACCTCAAAAGGCCCAATGAATTGAGGGCTCAACTTGCCCTTCTTCCTGAACCTCATAACACCCTCCATGGGTGAAACTTTTAGCACAACCTTCTCCCTAACCATGTACGTCACATCACGGACCTTCCTGTCGGCATAGCTCTTCTGTCTACACTGCATCGTGCGAAGCCGCTCCTAAATCAATTTCACCTTGTCTAATGCATCCTAAACCAAGTCTGTACCCAGTAGCATAGCCTCACCCGGCTCAAACCAAACCACCGGAGATCTACACCGCCTCACATATAAATCCTTATATGGAGCCATCTTAATGCTCGACTAATAACTGTTGTTGTAAGCAAACTCCACGAGTGGTAGAAACTGGTCCCATGAACCCCCAAAATCAATGACATAAGCGCGTAGCATATCCTCCCGTATCTGAATATTGCACTCTGAATGTCCTTCCATCTGAGGGTGAAATGTTATACTCAACTCAACCTGAGTGCCTAACTCTCGTTGTACGGCTCTCAAAAACTACGATATAAATTGCGTGCCTCTATCTGAAATGATGGAAACTCGCACACCGTGAAGTCGAACAATCTCTATAATGTAAATCTCAGCCAACCGATTTGAAGAATAAGTAGTACCAACTAGAATGAAGCGCGCGGACTTGGTCAACTGATCCATAACCACCCAAATAGCATCGAACTTCCTCGAAGTCAGTGGGAGCCCAACTACGAAATCCATGGTGATCCTCTCCCACTTCCACTCTAGAATCTCTATCCTCTGAAGCAAGCCACCTAATATTTGATGCTCATATTTTACCTACTAACAGTTGAGACACCAAGCTACAAACCCAACTATATCCTTCTTCATTCTCCTCCACCAATAGTACTGCCTCAGGTCCTGATACATCTTCGCGACACCTAGATGGATGGAATACTGCGAGCTGTAGGCCTCTTCAAGAATCAACTCCCGTAGCCCATCTACATTGGGTACACATATCCGACCCTGCATCCTCAACACCCCATTATCTCCCATAGTCACATCTCTGGCATCATCATGCCGAACCTTGTCCTTGAGGACAAGCAAATGAGAATCATCATACTGGCGCTCTCTGATGCGATCAAATAAGGAAGGTCGAGATACCATATAGGCTAGAACCCAACTGGGCTCCAAAACATCTAATCTCACGAACAGGTTGGCCAAGGCCTGAACATCAACTGCAAGAGGTCTCTCCCCAACATGAATGAATGCAAGACTACCCATAATCAATGCCTTCCTATTCAAGTCATCGGCCACCACATTGGCCTTTTCTGGATGATATAGAATAGTGATATCATAATCCTTTAGCAACTCCAACCATCTATGCTGCCTCAAATTTAGATCCTTCTATTTGAACAAATGCTGGAGGCTACGATGATCAGTAAATACCTCACAAGACATACCATAGAGATAGTGCCTCAAAATCTTTAACACATGAACAATGGCAGCCAACTCCAACTCCTAAACAAGGTAGTTCTTCTCATGAGGCTTCAACTGGCGCGAAGCATAAGAAATTACTCTACCCTCCTGCATCAAAACACACCTAATACCGATCCGAGAAGCATCACAATATACTGTATAAGAAGCAGAAGTTGCTGGTAAAATTAGAACTAGAGTTGTGGTCAAGGAAATCTTGAGCTTCTGAAGATCTCCTCATGCTTATTTGACCACCTGAAAAGAGCACTCTTTTAGGTTAATTTGGTCAAGGGTGATGCAATAGATGAGAAACCCTGCACGAAGCGACAGTAATAACCAGCCAACCCTAGAAAGCTCTGAATTTCCGTAGCTAAGGACGATCTGGTCCAACTCTGGACCGCCTCCATCTTCTTTGGATCCACCTGAATACCCTTACTGGACACCACATGCCCCAAGAACGCCACTAAACTAAGCCAAAACTCACACTTGGAGAACTTGGCATAAAACGTCTCCTCCCTCAATCGTTGCAACACAATCCTCAAATGGTAGGCATGCTCCTCCTAGATACGAGTGTAATCCAGGATATCATCAATGAATATAATGACAAACGAGTCGAGATAAGGCTGAAATACGTTGTTCATCAGATGCATGAACATTGCTGGGGCACTGGTCAACCCAAAAGGCATCACAAGGAACTCATAATGACCATAACGGGTCTTGAAAGCTGTCTTAAGAATATCCGAGTCTTAAATCTTCAGCTGGTGATACCCCAATCTCAAATCAATCTTGGAGAACACCCTCGCTCCCTGAAGCTGGTCAAATAGATCATTAATACGTGACAAAGGATACTTGTTCTTGATTGTGACTTTGTTCAACAGCCTATAATCAATGCACATTCTCATAGTGCCATCCTTCTTCTTCGCAAACAGAACAGGTGCACCCCAAGGTGGCACACTAGGCCTGATAAACCCCTTATCAAGGAGTTCCTGAAGTTGTTCCTTCAACTCAGCTAGTGCTATATGGTACGGAGGAATAGAAATGGGTTGAGTGCCCGGAACCAAGTCAATACCAAAGACAAAATCTCTGTCGGGCGACATGCCTGGCAGGTCTGTAGGAAACCTATCCGAAAAATCGCGCACCACCGGAACAAAATCAATAGTAGGGGTATCAGCACCGACATCTCTCCCAAAAGACAAATAAGATAAACAACCCTTCCCAACCATCCAATGTGCCCTCAAGTATGAAATTACTCTACTGGGAACATAGTCTAAAGAACCTCGCCACTAAATCCGTGGCAACCTCGGTATCGCAAATGTCACAGTCTTAGCGTGACAATCCAAAATAGCATGACTTGGAGACAACCAATCCATACCCAATATCACGTCAAAATCAACCATATTAAACAGTAAGAGATCAACTCTAGTCTCTAATCCCCCAATAGTCACTATACACGATGGGTACATACGGTACACAATAATAATATCACCCACCAGCGTAGATAAATAAATCAATAAAGCTAAAGACTCACGGGGCATATCTAGATAATGAGAAAAATATGATGATACATATGAATAGGTGGAACTAGGGTCAATTAATACAGAAGCATCTTGATGACATACTGAGATAATACATGTGATCACTGCATCTGAAGCAATAACATCTGGTTTGGCAAGGATTGCATAGAAACATGCATGATCGCCACCTGATCGGGCTCCCCCTCTAGGGCGACCCCTAACTCACTGAGCTCCACTCCAAGCTGGCTGGGTGGGTGGTGAAGTAACTGATGCTAATGTCGTAGGTTGGCTCCTCTCCTGATCTGGACCTCCCACTAAGTGGGGACACTGAATCCTGATATGACCAAACTCTTCATACTCATTGAAACTCCCCGGTGTAGGTGGTGGGGACTGAAGGGAGCTGCGAGCACCGGTATAACTAGTAGAAGGACCTGACATAGATGAGCCCTAAACCGGTGGAGCACAAGATGAACTCTGAGCTGGAAGGGCACTGAGGGATAAGTGACCCTGATGAGAACTGTGTGAACCATGGCCAGATGATGCACCATGGTGAACCAGACGAGCTGTATGAGCATGCCTATAGGGGCGACCCTTGCCGTGGTGGAACTGACCTCCAGAAGGAATACCACTAAAACCATCTGATCCATGAGACCTCTTGGCCTCCCTCTCAACCCACTCCTAGCTGTGGACCATCTCTATCTGACGAGCAATGTCAGCAATCTTATCAAAAGTAGCACCAGATACCCTCTTTTGGGTCATAAGCAACTGCAGCTGAAATGTGAGGCCATCAATGAACCTCCTGATCCTCTCCCTATTAGTGGGAACTAACCAAACCGCATGACAAGCCAACTCAAAAAGCCTCATCTCGTACTGCATCATAGACATGTTATCCTGAAGTAACTGCTCAAATTGTCTGTGCAGCTCCTCTCTACGAGACTGAGGCACGAACTTCTCCAAGAAGATAATAGAGAACTCTTGCCATGTATGTGGCACTTCACCGTCTAGCCTATGCCTCTCATAAGCCTCCTACCAATTGAAGGCAGCTCTAGTAAACAGAAAAGTAGTAAACGCGACCTCACTGGTCTCTAAAATACCTGTTGCACAGAGAATCCTATGACATCTGTTCGAGAAACCCTGGGCATCCTCCGACTCTGCCCCGCTGAAAGATGGAGGCTGGAGTCTACCAAACCTCTCTAGTCTCTGCTGCTCATCAGCAGTCATAACAGGAACCATATGGGCCTGAGCAGCTTCCACCGGCTAGGCCGGTAGTGCCCCCGGTGTCTGGAGTCCCTACATCACCTGGTCGGGTGTACGGGCAGCGAGAGTCTAAGTACCTCCCCAAGCCTGAGAAGTACCTATTGCAGCCGAAATAGAGACCGCCTGAGCAAGACTAGTGCTTACGGTCAGAATCTGAGCTAAGGCCTCCTGAAGGCCTGGAATCACAATGGGCACTGTTGGTGCCTGAGCTGGCCCCATATGCTCCTCCACAACTGGGACCTGCTTTTGAATTAGGGCAACTGGTGGGTCTATAGGTGATTCCCTAGCTACTGTGCGAGCTGCACTTCTAAACCTACTGCAGCCTCTACTGCGACCTCGGCCTCTTGCGGTCGTGACTGGTGGTACTGGTAGCTGTCCATCCTTCCCAGTAGTACATGTCCTCACCATCTGTGAGAGAATAGAATAACAGAAGTTTAGTTACCATAATCAACAGATTCGCACGATAAGAATTCAAGAATGTGAAGTTTCCTAAGGGTTTCGCAGCCTCTCGAAGATAAGTACAGATGTATCTGTACCAATCTGCAAGACTCTACTAAACATGCTCATGGCTCGTGAGACCTATGTAACCTAGGCTCTGATACCAACTTGTCACGACCCAAATCCTAACCCATTGTGATGGCGCCTATCGTGGTACTAGGAAAGCTAACATTTCCATAATACTTCCAACATTTAACCAAAATTAAATTAAGATGTTTTGAATAACCAGAGTTTTCATAAAAAGGGGGTAACAACCCAAATACAAGTGCAGAAACATAACTCCCAAATCAGGGTGTCACTGAGCTGAGCATTTATACAACCAGTCTAGAAATAAAGAACTTCAAGAGTCTGTATCAAAATACAAATAACAAAAAGACAAGGAAGGAGAAATAAGGACTGTGAATGCTAGGCAGCTACCTCGTAAATCTCCAATGATCAACCGTGCACGAGATCAACGCCCACCGTGTCCGAAAACATCTGGATCTGCACACGAAGTGCAAGGTATAAATTGAGTACAACCAACTCAGCAAGTAATAATAATAAAGGCAAAATACATAAGTTATCACTCGAACTATGGACCAAATCCCCCTTACACACTTTTTGCGGAGGAAAATTACCTTACACACTCAACCTTTCTAGAATGTAGCGTTTACACACTTTTTTTATGAGGTGACCTGCGCGTGTAAGTGAGCATGTTAAAGTTAAATAATTTGTCCAAATTTTATTTTTTCTTATTTTTCTTTTAAATAAAAAGAAGAAAAAAGTATCTAAACCCTTCCCTCCCCTTTCGTCCCTGCCGCAACCCTCCCCCCTCCCTCCTTATCTTATCCAGATACCCCTTTGTTACACAAGTGACCCATTTATTTTTTTTCTCTTTCTTGCTTGCTTTCACAGACCTTCCACCATAGAAGAACGAATTTTCAAGCTTGATTTCTTCTTCTTCTTCTTCATTTTTTTTGTTAAATCTGGGGTTGATTTGGTGTTTGTGGAAGGTGTCAAGGACATTATATTGGTCTATGGAGAAGGCAACATAGGCCGGTATTATCTTCCTAAGCACCGGCAGCTTAAAGTTAAGTATTTTCGGCTTCAATTCCGACCAATTCGATTATTCCGATGAAAAGAAAGAGGACAAGTGATAAAATTCTTCAACTAGTTGTCTTTCTTAATCGAAGTGCCACCCTAATTTCTTCAGTGTTTATTCCTGCTAGGAGTAAGATGCATTTGAAATTACCGTGGAAAATGAATGTTAGGAAGAAGACAAAGAGAGGGTTAGGGAAGATGATTGTTTTTTCGTTTTGTTTTAATGTAAATTGAGGTGTATTTTTTAAGTATAATTTTCCCCCCTAAGATATAACACGTGTCACACATTGATTGGAGTGTGTAATGCAATCTCTAAGAAGAAGTGGTTAATCCCAAAAGTGGTGTGTTATAGACACACTTTGGAAAAGTTGAGTGTGTAAGGTAATTTTCCTCTGCAAAAAGTGTGTAAGGGGGATTTGGTCCATAGTTTGAGTAGTAACTTATGTATTTTGCCAATAATAAATAAGGAACTGAATGATAGTGACGAGCTACCAATTATAGTTCATTTTCAGTAATTTCTGAAAGAAAGTAGACATGCTTTCAAATCTGGCAAATAAGTTAACTCTTTTTAGACATTAGCAAGTTCAAGTAAAACTGGATACAATATCTTCCAGAAATTTCAAAAACCCAGGGCAACAATCACTCAACCTTTCTCAATAGCTCAATCACTCGGCTCTCAGCCCTCAACACTCACACTCAATAGGTACATGCGTTCACTAGGGTGTAAAAACTTCGGAAGGGCTCCTTCATCCCAAGCGCTATATCGTTGCGGCGTGCAGCCTGATCCATAATATATAAATAGTCATAAGGCTCGTTGCGGCATGCAAACTAATCCATACACACACACACACACACACACACACATATATATATATATATATATATATATATATATAGCCTTAAGGCTCATTGAGGCATGCAACACGATCCATATACATACAACCCTCAGGCTCATTGCGGTATGCAACCCGATCCATATATACAACTCGACACTCAAGTCCTAACTCGGTCACCAACCTCTGCAGTCTCTCGGGCTCTCATAAATCATACAAATCTGCCCAAACAGAGATAATAACATGTATCAACAAGAGACTATAAGAGACTGAGATATAATACGCAGGTAAAATCGTGACTGAGTACAAGACAATAAATACCAGATAATTCAACAAGTACACGACCTCTGCGGGTCCCAATAGTGTCATCATATACCCTAAGCATGATTTCTAACATGATTTGCAGTCAAATTTCTATAACACAGGGAGATCATATAGTTAACAACAAGTTATTCAACTTTACAGTTCTACGGAATAGACCAAGTCCCAATTCCTATGGTGCATGCCCACACGCCCGTCACCTAGCATGTACATCACCTCAAAACCAATCACATACCGCATAATTCGGGGTTTCATACCCTCAAGACTAGATTTAAAATTGTTACTTACCTCAATCCGAGCAAAACTCTACTCCAAAATGCCTTTGACTCGCGAATCGGTCTCCAAATGACCCGAATCTAGCCACAAGTAGTACAATACAATTAATATAGGCTAAAGAAACCAATTCCACAAGAAAAATTACGAAATTATAACCAAAATACAAAATCGGCTCAAACCCGACCCCCAAACCCATGTCTCAAAATCCAACAAAAGTCACAAAATCCAAAAGCCCATTCACTCATGAGTTTAACCATACCAAATTTACTCAAATCCGACAACAAAATCCCATTCAAAGCCCCAAAATTCTAGGCTAAGAACTCTTCCTCTTTTTCCCTAGTTTTCCACCCCAAATCACAAATTAGATGATGGAATTAAAGGCATAATCATGGAATTTAACCAAAATTAGATAGGAATCACTTACCCCAGACACCCACGCAAGAATCTCTCCATAAATGCCTTCTACCGATATCCCACTTCAATTTTATGATATGAACTCGAAACCCTCATTTTGAATATTTTATATCTTCCCAAATATACCTTCATCGCGATCGCGGAAATAGCCTTACGATCGCAAAGCACAAAAGAGTCTGCCCCGCAGCTTAGCTTATGCAAACACGGAGACCTCCACGTGAACCCGTACCTCTGCTTCCTCCAACCTACGCGATCACGTTCTTCCTCACGCGACAGTACAGAACAAAGCATGCACTCTACTGTTGCTTCACTTTCCCTATGCGAATGCGGACCTTACCACGCGTCCGCGATGCCCAGACTCACCAGCTTTCAAGATCGCGTGCCTCAACTAGCGATTGCATAGAGCAAAATCCTAGCTGCCCCAATAGACCTACGCGATCGCGGACTCTCTCATGCGATTGCGCACAAGGAAACCAGGTACAAACACCAGAAACTTCAGCACATTCCCAAGTCAAAAAATTGATTCGTTAACCATCTAAAACTCACCCGAGGCCCCCGGGACCTCAACCAAACATGACATCAAGTCCCATAATATCATACAAACTTAGTCGAACCCTCAAATCACCTTAAACAAATCAAAAACACGAATTGCATATGGATTCAAGCCTAATGAACTTTGAAATTTCCAATTCTATAAACGATGTCGAAACCATTCAAATCACGTCCGATTGACCTCAAATTTTGCACACCAGTCATAAATGACCCTACAAACCTACTCCAACTTTGGAAAATATAATCCGACCCCGATATCAAAAAGTCCACTCCCGGTCAAACTTTCTAAATTCCAACGTTCGCCATTTCAAGCCCAATTTAACTACGGACCTCCAAATCATATTTCAAACGCGCTTCTAAATCCAAAATTACCTAACGGAGCTAATGAAACCATCAACACTCAAATTTGAGGTCGTTTATACATAAGCCAACTGTCACACCTCCTTTTTACTACACCCCGTAAGGGTTGTATAAGGGAGTTTTTGCCAACTTAAAGTGACAATCGAAACGGGATTATATTATTTATTAAATTCAAAGTCACCACTTGGGATATTTATGGTGTCCCAAGTCACCGGGTTCAAATCCCGAATTGAGGAAAGATTCACTCTGTATTACGGTTCGCGAACACAGAAATCCGGATAAGGAATTCTGTTAACCCGGGAGAAGGTGTTAGGCATTCCCGAGTTCCGTGGTTCTAGCACGGTCGCTCAACTGTTATTAGTGTCCTAATTGTCTGATTTTAAAACACTTTTGAACCTATGTGCATTTTAACTTTAAACCGCTTTTAATTATTTTTAGGAAGATTCAACGTTATCTAAAACATGTCTTTGAACCATGCCACATGAAATGCACCCGCAATCCGAGACATATTTTATTTAACGTTATGACATTTGGATTTGGGTCACATGAAATGCGCACCCAAATTTAGGAAGATAATGTTATTAAAATAACGCGCCTAAAGCAACTACGCGTTTTTAACTTTGCAAGGGCCATGGAAATTCGCTAAATGGCATGCCTCGAATTCTAAGGGTTTTCAAAAGAAATAATTAAATAAGGGCCACGCATTTGGGATTTTATTTAGAGACACACCTCAATTCCAATTTTAAAAGGGAATTCAAACTAAATTTCGAAGGCCTAAGGAAATCCGACTTGGAAGCCATCCCTATTGTAGAGAAGCTGAGGTTCAGGGTCGAACCCCTTTCACAACACAGCCATACGTTTGAATTTTGGGGTTAAAGACGACCATAAAATTTTAAAAGCTAATTGAAACAGATAATGGGTGAATTGCAGCTAACTCATAGAATCTATATGGTTTGGCACTGTACTACCATAGCCTCAAATAACAAAATAACTGAAACTCAAATAAAACCTGCAGAATCATGGCTTCAAGAGAGAGCATTGCCCCAAATTGCTTAACTTAAGAACCATAAATAACCATTCTGCCTCACACACATGCTAACAATATAAATTGACTAAAATTTAGTGTAAAAGAGGATCCAGAACTTAATTAAATATGGAAATATCCCAAACTTCATAACAGTTCTGGACCAAGTACCACACTACGGTGTTCAATTATACAACATCAACACCTAATCAATAATTCAGCTAGATAGAATGTTACCCAGGCTTTCATGGCAA